>NC_044386.1:96718011-97363352 GCF_006542625.1 Nomascus leucogenys
TTTTAGAATTAACAAGGAACACAAAATATTTTAATGTTCTCAAGTGGACTCCATAAACTTCCTTCAGACAGTGTGGGCTGGCTTGCAATATTCTTGTTATTGGTTTTATGTGATCTTTTATGAGCTCTAAACATTTGATCTTACTTAGTAGCTCTGTGTAGATGATTATTAGATAGCACTCTCATCTTTGGAATAATCAGGTTTCTGACTATAAGAGCTGTACAAGATTTCTATCTCCTGGCTGGGCATGGTGGCTCACACCTGTAATCTCAGCACTTTGGGAGGCCGAGGCAGGTGGATCACTTGAGGTCAGGAGTTTCGAGACCAGCCTGGCCAACATGGTGAAACCCCATCTCTACTAAAAATATAAAAATTAGCCAGGTGGGGTGGCACCTGTAATCCTAGCTACTCACCCGTAATCCCAGGAGGCTGAGGTCAGAGAATCGCTTGAACCCAGGAAGCAAAGGTTGCAGTGAGCCGAGATTTGCCATTGCACTCCAGCCTGGGCAACAGAGCAAGACTCCATCTCAAAAAAAAAGTCTATTTCCTTTATTATATCAGACCTTGTCTATAGTTCGCTGTAAAAAAGTATGTGAACTGCCATTTCTGCCAGCAAAATGATGCCTATTGTTATTAATTTTTATAATATGTGGTATTCATATTGCTGGAGAAAAGAAAGTACACCATTTTTACTGAATTCATTCAATATAATCAAAAACTTTCTTTTTTAACCCTACATAGAAAATCTGGCGTCGCCAAATCTTTTGCAAAGATCTTCATTTCTCCTATAGAAGAGCTGCAGACTAGCAACGTATTATACTACCAAATCTTATATTAAAATGTTCTGTTTATATATAAGAATAAGCAAAGCTATTGAGGAAGTTCATACAATTTAAGAATCAAATTTAATAACTTCATAGAAAACCCTCATTGCAATTAGCAACTTTTCATTTAAATTTTTTTGGAGATGGGTTTTCATAAAAGAAATAAAAAGATCGAAGAGCAAATTATTATCTCTTTCAACAATACTCTCAATTTTGTACAGCAGAATAATTTTTGAATATTTATGAAAATCATCCAAATTTCTCACATTGAGAATTAAGAAAAATAAAGGTGGCATATATATGCTAATGAAATATTCAATAACTACTTGAATATTTATACTTACTTGGTACTATTTTTCTCTGATAAATTCAAATAACTGGGCAACTCAAGGTGGACTGATCTTACAAATGTAGGCCAACAGATTCTGTAATTCTCCTTTATTACCTATACTTCTATTTTTTAAAACTCTGAATCAACCCATTTAATTCTTTCAAATACAACATGAAGAAATAAAATGAAGCCCTGAGCTACACTTAATCATTTAATTGCTAAGCAGCAATACACTTACAAAAGAAAAAACCAATCAATATTTCCATATAATTCTATCACCATGTTAAGCTTTAAAATAACTTGGTCAAGAAGGAAG
Source organism: Nomascus leucogenys (assembly GCF_006542625.1). Taxonomy (NCBI): domain Eukaryota; kingdom Metazoa; phylum Chordata; class Mammalia; order Primates; family Hylobatidae; genus Nomascus; species Nomascus leucogenys. The sequence continues at coordinate 96,719,483 of NC_044386.1, forward strand.
CTATAAATTAAATTTATTTCCTGGGTGTTTAGATCACACACCCAAATATACACATACATACATATACACATAAATCAACAGCTCCATATTTCCCTTATTGCCATCCTGAGGTTTACTGAATATGACATCAAAGAGTTCCTCGAATTTCCATACATCTAAGAACTTATCTAATTTTTAGAAAATATCCTGGCACAGAAAGCAGACTACACAGAAATAAATCTACATTAAAACTAAATAATCAATGGCTAGGGAAAACAATTTAATGCTAACGAATTAGTCAACATGACTCGTTAAAAAATTTACTGTTTCAGCAATTTCTTTATTGAAATAGTTTAAAAAGTTAAAAGGCTTTGTGTATTAAAACCATGCCTTCTGAATCACAAGGCCATCCACGTGTACAAAGGGAATGTTTTAATAAGAATGGGACACCAGCCTGGAAGCCTGGCTTGCTTGCAGTTGACTCTAGATCAGGAATTCTTTAAGCCTAAAGCCAAACAAGAGAAACTCACAAATCACAGGAAAAAGCCCAGTCATCTTGAAAAATTCTAAACCCTCAGTTAAATGTCATAACTTTTTTATGAACACTAAATCACAATGGGCCAATGAGAAACTAACAGTAGTCCTTAAAACTGACTACAATAGGGGCTGGCTTAGCAAGACACAATCATATTATAATAGGTACAATTTAATGAAACTGTGTTAGGAGTTTGAAGTTTACAGGAAACTAGCTCCTGAGTTATCTCAAAACAAAAACCAAAAAATTAATTACTATGAAGGGGCCTCTTCATCTTTTCCTTTAAAGCACCATTAAAAAGTGGCTGTAAAAAAAACCTTTGCATATGTTTTGAAGTCATACATAGAGCTGAGAATTAAAAACTAGCTCTATTCAAGTCTGCATCAAATATCATTTTGAATTCCACGGATCTGTGATGGCATGAAAATGGGTACGCAGTAAGAGGTGGAGCTCTGTAGGGTGGGGCATAAGGAAAGAACATCAGCAGCTGGGCAAGAGAATCTTATAATGGACTCGTAAGAAAAACAGACTTCAGAAAGGACATAATACATTTTTCTTCTCTAAAATAAGTCAAATCTCATAATGCTGCTTTCAAATTTTGTTGTATATCAACACCATCCTTTGCTGTTTTCCTTATTTGATTAGAACCATCTGGGAGATCCTCCTTTCTTTTATTAGTTCTACAGAATATATGCAGTTAATCATCTTAAAAAAAACTTTTTAATATAGAACAACAACTAGAGATTGTATTAATGATCAAATTTTCATATCTGCAGAGAAAGCATCATCATACCATGGGATCTAGAAAGTCAGTTTCTTTTAAAGGAAAGACAATTCAGAAAAAAAAAATTCTATAAGAAAAACTGCTCATACCCACATACTAGTTTTAAAATTATTTTCTTTCCAATTAAAAAAATACTAAAAAGTTACACAAAAGTTGTAGCTCTACAACTACAAAGTGGAAATAAAAAAGAAAACCCATTTCAATAAAGGCAGTGAAATAATTAATTTTACGTAAAGCTTAGCTTCCCATGCTTATTTATTCGTTTTCAAAGTATCCTTTTAAATTAACTGAAATTTTCCTTAGCTCACCTACAATTTATGAATACTTTATTATAAAGTATGATTTCTCTCTGCATTATTTAGTCAGGATAATGTATGTTATTGATAAACACAAGGATATTAAAAGTCAATTATGCTTATTCTTAATCCAGGAATAAATGAAAACCAAAATTAAATCAACTCATAGACCTTATTACTTGCCACTTCCTTACCTCTTTGTTACTGTTATTTATATAATGTAGTCATTACTACTTTCATATCAGAAAATGTTTGTTACTCCTGCTTGGATTTTTTCATAAATCACTGAATTCTCACTTTCTCACAAAATAGTACTTCATTGAAGATGTAATTAGTCTCACTAAAGCAAGAAAACATGATAAACTCGGTTGAGGGTCACAGAGTCACTTAGTCTAGCCCAGCTATATGACCAATTCAATCTGGTCATGCATACAATGAAGAGAATAATATTTAACCCACAAGAGTATGGTGATGAGGCTCACATGAGATTAATGTATGTAAAAGAGCAAAGAGCTTTGAAATGTTTACAGTGCCATACAAATGTGAAGGTCTCAGTCTCATCATCTTCACATGGGAGGATTCAATGAAGTGATCTCTAAAGACCTTTCTCGCAACCAAAAATTCTTAGCTATTCACATGTGAAGCACATTTAAAAAATCTACTGATAGGATAATTGTATCCTACTACTGATAATTGTATCCTATCTACTGATAGGATAATTGTAAGGGACTTACGGAACAATGAAGTCAATCTTCTAATCTTACAAAATGTACGAAAACAGGTTAAGATACTTGTAGAGCACATGAGTTAGTAGGAAAGCTGGGAATTGAAAGAACCCAGATCTGAGCTCCACCTTCAAAGTCCTTTCTATCATATGTTGTTGTTCACTATTCTGTGAATTTAAAATCTCTCTTCACCATAGGATCATGTAACCTAAATTACTTTTTCAAACTGGTTACAATGAAAAGCTTGTTAAGATGGAAATATTATTTTGGTGAGGCGATTTAACTGCTAATAGTTGAATTAAGAATGTTTACAAATGACACTAATAGCAAAAGGAGCTCAGACTAAATTGTCCAGCTATTTGTTTGGTTTGTGTAATACTAAATTTTAAGTCGGCTGGGTGCAGTGGCTCAAGTCTGTAATCCCAGTACTTTGGGTGGCCGAGGCAGGCAGATTACGAGGTCAGGAGATCAAGACCATCCTGGCTAACATGGTGAAACCCCGTCTTCTCTACTAAAACAAATACACACACACACACACACACACACACACACACAATTAGCCAGGTGTGGTGGCACGCACCTGTAGACCCAGCTACTTGGGAGGCTGAGGCAGGAGAATTACTCAAACCCGGAAGGCAGAGGTTGCAGTGAGCCAAGATCGTGCCACCGCACTCCAGCCTGGGCGACAGAGTGAGACTCGTCTCAAAAAAATAAATAAATAAAAAAATAAGTCAATAGACATGGTGTAAACCCTATCTAACCTTTCCCAATACACGGTTTTGAATCTGCTTTTGGTACTTACTAGCTATGTGATCTCGGACAATTTGCTTATTTCTTTGTTTTAAAGATGAGGGATAACACCAAGTATGTCACCTGGCTGTCGTGAATTAAATAAGTTAGTTCATGTTAAGTCCTTACAATAGTGTCTAGCACATAGTAAGTGCTTATAAATGTTAGTTCCCATCTCTAATCTTCTAAACTTTTGAGGAATAGGGAATACTCTCCCCTTTTTACTTCATCAGAAAAGTAAATGAAATAAATTCCTTAAATGAAAGTAAATTCCTTATATGAAATACATATAATCTTCACCCTCTACTTCAGTAATCAGCAGTTGCACAACAACTAAACCTAAATAAAATAGGGAACATTGTGACATAATGGAAGGCAAATATGGTTTGGAGTCAACAGATACGAGTCTGAATCCCACCTTAACTCTTTAAGAGCTTCTGACCTCAAGCAATTTACCAAACCTCACAAAACTTTCCATGCTAAAATGAGATTGCTATCTAGCTTTTTATAATTTTGTCTTTCATATTCATAGTTAAGTTGCAAATCATTTGATATCCCCTATTGTCATTTTTTTTTTATTGCATCTATTTGATTCTTCTCTCTTTTCTTCATTAGTCTGGCTAGCAGTCTATCTATTTTGTCGATCTTTTCAATAAAACAGCTCCTGCATTCACTGATTTTTGAAGGGTTTTTCGTGTCTCTATCTCCTTCAGTTCTGCTCTGATCTTAGTTATTTCTTGTTTTCTGCTAGCTTTTGAATTTGTTTGCTCTTGCTTCTCTAGTTCTTTTAATTTTGATGTTAGCGTGTTGATTTTAGATCTTTCCTGCTTTCTCTTGTGGGTATCTAGTGCTATAAATTTCCCTCTATACACTGCTTTAAATGTGTCCCCGAGATTCTGGTATGTTGTATCTTTGTTCTCAAAGACCATTTGATTTCAAAGAACATCTTTATTTCTGCCTTCATTTCGTTATTTACCCAGTAGTCATTCAGGAGCAGGTTGTTCAGTTTCCATGTTGTTGTGCGGTTTTGAGTGAGTTTCTTAATCCTGAGTTCTAATTTGATCGCACTGTGGTCTGAGAGACTGTTACGATTTCTGTTCTTTTGCATTAGTTGCAAATAGTTTCAAAAGGGCATGTCTTATTCATCTTTGTCTCCTCCATAGTACTATGGCAAGGTTTAAAATTATTAGATTTTTGCTGGAATAAGACAGGAGATTAATAAAAGAGATTCAAGACCAGAATAAACATGTTACATTATGGAAAGAAAAAGTACAAACCTGGTTTAATTGGCTCCAACTCTGGGCATTATGTTGTTGCTTCCTTTTCTTTCCTTACAAATGGATCTCAAGTATTCTTTTCCTATTAGAAGATGCAAAGTGGGGAAGATATATTAATAAAGGGCATTTGAATCACTCTTTAAAACTAAGCATTCTTCAATTCACCATAAGGCAGAATCAAACTCTTATTCTATTTGATGAATTTGTTTTTAAGCTATAAAATAACTAAAAGGTGTTTTAATTGGTTAATACAACAGAAACATTATAGGCTTAAGTAGCCAAAAAGTAAACATATAGTGCATTAAAATAAATTTGTTCCTTACTTCAAAAAATTACTTTCAAAGAATAGCAATACCTCTGTTAAAGATAACTTCACTATTCAGGGGTTGCATGAAACAGTGTAGTTTATTATAATACATTACACAAAATACTTCTGGTTCCTACAGTTCTTAACCTTTTGGGTGGAAGGTGAGTGGTGAGTTATACAAAACTTTGATAATCCAAAAGAAGCTATAAATTGCATCTTCATAAAAATGTATATATATGCATCATATCTTGCATATAATTTTAGTTGAGTCATGAAACCCAGTTATGTACCCTGTAGGTCTCTAAAACCTGTTGGTAGACTCTGTTCTTGAGTTTCTAAAAATGAATAGACTTAAGAAAATGAAGAAATAGTGACCCAGAGAGATGAAAAAGATTAAATAAGGCCACACTGTACTCAGGAAGAGAAGGATGTTCAACTACCATATTAATCCACATAAGACTGACCATGCAAAATTTACTGTAAATCAGTGCCTTCGGGTCAGAGTAATTCTTACAACAAAACCAGAATAGGAGACTTCATGGTGCCTAGTACATAGCAGCTCATGAAATGATACGAATTTAAAAACATTTGTCAAGTAATGAAAATGGATAAAATATAAAAATGCAACTTCCAAGTAAATGAAATGTTTTCCAGCTGAACAAAGTAAGTGGCAAACTTAAACGTTTATTATCTACTATATAACATTATATAATATCCTACTATTCAAGAATGCTTAAAGAGTGATTCAAAAAGGATAAAGTTGTCCTCCTTTTAACAGTAATTAGGCAAAGACATAGAGCTTCTTCCTTCCCAGTTTCCTTTTTGGGTTCCTCTTTTTCCCCCTCCTCCTAGGGTTCACTGTTTTGCCCACTTCACACTCTACTCACATTTTCTGTATTCCTCCCAGGACTGGGAGGAACTCAGATGAAAACCCTGAATCCTAACCTTTCACCTGAGCCTCAGACTCCTACATCCAGTTGTTTGTTGGATGTTTCTAACTGAAGGTAATATAGGCAAAAACTCAGTATATGCCAAACTGAGCTGTCCATCTTTTCCTAGAATCTGTTCCTTTTTAAAGTCCCTGTCACAGCAGAACAACAGCCCCTTAACTTCTCAAGCCAAAAGTCAGGCAATTATCTCACACTTCACCAGTCATCTTCAGTTCTTACTGATTTCTACTTTAAACACTTTCCAAGTCTATTTCCTCAATTCCATCCCTATTAATACTATCTAAATCCAAGTTATCTCTCAATATGACCAAATCAGTAACCTAACTCATCTCCCCATCTCTACTTTTATCCTACCTCAAATTTATTTACATACTTCTGCCAACACGATTGGTTTAAAATAAAAATTTTGCCACATCAAGCACTATCATACATCAAACCCTCATTATGTCAAACTCTTCAAAGCAACCCAGCACTAACAGAATAAAGTCCTTTATTCAAAGAATAAATGTCCAAGTATGACATATAAAGTCCTCAATGACCAGGCTCATACCTATCTCTTCAGCTTTATTTCCTATCTCCCACTTTATTGCACCACAGCCATACTGAACTATTTGTCAATCCCATGTATTCTCATGCTGTTCTCTTTGCCAGTATATCTTTACCTGCCTTCCACACATAGGAAATTCTTACTTATTCAGGTACAAGATCACTTTCTCTGGAAACTCTGACCACAGCATACTTCTCTACACCACCAAGCTCACATATCATTGCAACAAGCACTCAGGAGAGATTTAACTGAATATTAACGAAACTACGCAAACTAATGACAAAGCAGCATATAATTTATATACATAAAACCAGTGAGAAGGGAAACTAAATGGATTTTAGTAAGTCTTTTTGGAGAAAATGTCTTAACCTGGCAGATCCAAGGAGTAATTGTTCAGACTGCTGAAGAGAAGAAATAAAAGTATTTCAATGAGGCCGGGTGCAGTGGCTCACGCCTGTAATCCCAGCACTTTGAGGCCAAGGCAGGCAAATCACGAGGTCAGGAGATCAAAACCATAATTAAACCTCATCTCTACTAAAAATACAAAAATTAGCCGGGCATGGTGGCGGGCGCCTGTAGTCCCAGCTACTCAGGAGGCTGAGGCAGGAGAATGGCGTGAAACCAGGAGGCGGAGCTTGCAGTGAGCCCAGATGGTGCCACTGCACTCCAGCCAGGGAGACAAAGCAAGACTCCGTCTCAAAAAAAAAAAAAAAAAAGTATTTGAATGAGTAAAACAGAGATGGAAATGAATACATTCAATTCATAGGAGGCTAAGAAGACATGTATTGCAAGGTTTGGAGGAACAGTAAACAGCAAATGTAAATTAACAAATGCAGCTATCCCTATAAAGAGGCTTAAATACTATAACCAATAATTCACCAAAGACCTTCAAATGTTTTTTTCTGAAACCATATGGCAAAGTTGACATTTAGGTACTATCCTGTACTTTCATTGGAGATATATTAGATAAATATTTTCATCTTTTAGTCACTTCCCTGCATCCTTATAGGTTTAAGAAGGTATCCCCACTGAATTAGCACTTACTGAAGAACTTTACATAAAATTCTCAAATTATAACACATCTCTATGTTGCATAATAGTTTATTGAAATTGGAATAAGGTAACATAAGACTCTATTTCAATTAGGTCAAGGGCTGGTTAATCTTACAAAACAGTCTTTAATACCAGAACATTAGGTTGCTCCAAATAAGCAGGGAAAGTGAAAATATAGTATACTTGATGTTAAATTCACAGAGGATTTCAACTGCAAATACTTTGCTTTCTAAATGCAATATAATTAAACAGCATCAATCCTTAAACTTAAATACACGACCGGGTGCAGTGCCTCACGCCTGTAATCCTAGCACTTTGGGAGGCCGAGGCTGGCGGATCACCTGTGGTCAGGAGTTCGAGTCTAGCCTAGCCAACATGGTGAAATCCCATCTCTACTAAAAATATAAAAATTAGTGGGGCATAGTGGCAGGAGCCTGTAATCCCAGCTACTCAGGAGGCTGAGGCAGACAGAATTGCTTGAACCCAGGAGGCGAAGGTTACAGTGAGCTGAGATCGTGCACTCCAGCCTGGGCGACAGAGCCAGACTCTGTCTCAGAAAAAGAAAGAAAGAAAGAAAGAAACCAAAACACCTAAAATAATACACTAGTCATAGTGCAGAAGAATAAATCTATGAGGTATTTCCATGTGAAGAGTGAATATTAAGGTCATCTCCCAAAAATAAGGAGAAAAAGATGCTGTTATAATTACTTTTTTTTTTTTTTTTTTGAGACGGAGTCTCATTCTGTTGCCCAGGCTGAAGTGCAGTGGCATGATTCAGCTCACTGCAACCTCTGTCTCCCACGCTCAAGTGATTCTCCTGCCTCAGCTTCCTGATTAGCTGGGATTACAGGAGCCTTGCGTGTCACACCCAGCTAATTTTGTTTTGAGACAGAGTCTCACTCTGTCGCCCAGGCTGGAGTGCAGTCCACAATCCTGGCTCACTACAGCCTCCATTTCCCTGGTTCAAGCGATTCTCCTACCTCAACCTCCAGAGTAGCTGGGATTACAGGTGCCCAGCACCATGCCCGGCTAATTTTTGTATTTTTAATAGAGATGGGGTTTCATCATGTTGGCTGGTCTCAAACTCCTGACCTCAAGTGATCCACCTGTCTTGGCCTCCCAAAGTGCTGGGATTGCAGGCATGAGCCACTGTGCCTGGCTAATTTTATATTTTTAGTAGAGACAGGGTTTCACCATGTTGGCCAGGCTGGTCTCAAACTCCTGACCTCAACTGATACACCCGCTTCAGCCTCCCAAAGTGCTGGGATTACAGGCATAAGCCACCTTGCCCAGCTTCTTCTTCTTTTTTTCTTTTTCTTCGCTCAGTTGCCCAGACTGGCACACTGGAGGGCAGTGGCGTGATCAGGGATCACTGCAGCCTCCACCTCCCAGGCTCAAGCAATCCTCCCGCCTCAGCCTCTCTGGTAGCTGGGACTACAGGTGCATACTACCATGTCTGACTAACTCTTTTCTATTTTTTTGTAGAGATGGAGTTTTGCCTTGTTACCCAGGCTGGATAACTACTCTTGATGACATAAAATCTACTGTTTGCAGTAAAGACAGAAAGCATTCACCCTAATACCTTAGTTAGAAGACTACAGAATCAGTCAGAAGAAGATCAAGTCAGAAACATAAGCAGCACAAATAAATCAGCCACCCCAAACTGAAGAATCTCTAAATGTAGGTCTGTATCATTTTTATTTGAAGCATTTAACTATATAGCCATATAAGACAATAACAAAGGCATATTTTCTATACCAAGGAACAAGATGATTAGGAAACAGATATACGCTAACAAGCACAGAATCACTTTGAAGTGTAACCGTCAATGCATGGGGTTGTATGATGGCTTGTCCTTGACTTTGTAAATGCCAATTCCCTGCTTTCAGATTTGCAGACAGTAAAACGTGAGATACAAAGCTGAATGTTAATTTTCAACATAACACTGATATGTCAGAAAGCATGGGTAATTCTCATTCTCACATAATACCTGTCATTTTAAAACACCCCTACTGATATGAACCAACATTCGTGAATGAAAGGTTAAAAAATGCTTTTGAGCTGTCATATTCAAGCAAATTGACAGATATGAATGCACACACACACTAGTCTTCGATGTGAAATCTCCTCACACATAAACACTATTATAAAATAAATTTCTTTAAGACAAAAGCGACTGATAATGTTGTAAGCTTGCTAAAGAGAATAACATCAACCATAAAAGAAACTGGCGGCCCACCAATATGATGCTGACAACCACATTATGCTCAAGTGTGCTATAGATGATCATTTAAATGCTGTCAATGTCACCTGTACTCCTTCAGTATTCCATTTTATGAAAAACCTTCTGACTTAAGGAATATGGAATCATCCATCTGATTTAACACAGCAAACTGTTTTCATCTTGTATGCATTTATTTTTCACTAAAAAAGAGAGCTATGGCCAGGCATGGTGGCTCACGCCTGTAATCCCAGCACTTTGGGAGGCCGAGGCAGGCGGATCACGAGGTCAGGAGATCGAGACCATCCTGGCTAACACGGTGAAATCCCGTCTCTACTAAAAATACAAAAAATTAGCCCAGCGTGTTGGCGGACGCCTGTAGTCCCAGCTACTCAGGAGGCTGAGGCAGGAGAACGGCGTGAACCCAGGAAGCAGAGCTTGCAGTGAGCTGAGATTGTGCCACTGCATTCCAGCCTGGGTGATGAAGCAAGACTCTGTCTCAAAAAAAAAAAAAAAAAGAGTTATATATTTCTTGTGATCACAATTTCAAGTAAAATTAGGACTAATACTTACACTGCACAAATATAAGGGTTATTTATAAAAGAGTAGCAGATTTTCTACACATGCACATACACACATTGATTCTTGTTATCTGTGGTAGTTATGGTCTATTAAATTGCCACAAACACTGAGTTAGTGAACACTGAACCACTGCTTCTGGGGGAAATGGGAAAGAGGGTTAGGTTTCTAGGAGCCTCTGGTCACAACATTTTCATCAATCAGCCAACACATAACCTTGTTTTATCTGTATTTCTGTTTAAAGACACCTTACTTAATATATATTTACTCATTAACACTGAAATCATGGCCGAAAGCATAACTCATGATTGAGAGAAGCTTACCTAACATACATATTTCTTGCATAGATATATCACAGCTTTCTTGCACTCAGGAATATTACACAGCACTTTGGCACAACATTGGGGGCCATTTGCTTAAAAAAGCAAAGTTACCAAAAAAAAGCACAGAAAATGTGAAAAATGTGGCGTTAAGTAGACTGCAAAAGGGATGCTTGTTTACAGTATAAGAACCGAAACAAGAAGGCAGAGTATCAAGAGTATTACCTTGTTCAACTACAGCTGAGAATTTGCACATCAGGTGACTCAAATTTTTTTACCACTCCGAGCATGCCTGCAAATTATTACAAAAGCACCGTAAGTACTGATCTAGGGATTACAAATAAATTTTAGGAAGTAGGCCAATTTGGAAACACACAATTAGTGAATAATAAGGATTAAGTTATATATGTACATGTATATGAATGCTTACATATATATAGTCTTATATATATGAACTTGTGACATATGACATACTTAGCAGGAAAGGCAAGTTACAGAACTCCCTAGTGTGAGATTCTCTTATGATCCAGTTCTATATCTCCACTTGGCACAATGAATACTCTACCTGAATGACCTATCAGCACTTCAAACTTAAAATACTAAGCTCATCATATGCCCTTATTCCAAACCAGTCTGCTGCTGTATTACTCTAATTCTGGCATCATCACATCTATTCAAGTCATCCTATGACTTCTCCCTTCTCCACATCCTCGCCAGGCACCAAATCATGTTGATTCTTCCCCTGAAATATCTCTTAAACTTATCTCCCCCTGCCTAAAACCACTATCGTTATCACCAAATGCCTTTCTAATTACTTGAACCATTGGCGCAGTTTACTGCCTTCCCTCTTTATCCCATACTCCAAAAGTGTTACTGCCACTGTTCTCTTTTAAAAACCCAAACCTAATCATATTCTTCATTTCCTGGTACCTATGTAATAAGCACCAAATTTTTTGATACATATGTCCATTCATGATTTGGCACCAAGCCATCTTTTTAGAATCATATACTGACACTCATACCTGATAATCACTATATTCCAGCCACAGTAATCTGTTTCCCCTTCTTTGAATATGCCATGCTTTAAAAAACCCTTTATACATGTTAGTCCTCCCACTAGAAATGCTCTTTCCATTCTCTACTTGACCTTAAAGCTTCTGCCAATGCCACCTCCTCTTTGAAGCCCCTCCAACACTGGCCACATTAGTCACTGTCTTCCATGTGCTTCCACAGTATTTTCACACACTTTTATTATAGAATTACTTAAATGTAGTTATAATTACTAAGAGAGAAAGTGCAAGAATGTAAAAGGTTAGCTAAATATTGATTACTATTATAACTAGGTGATGTGGATTTGTTATATTATTCTCTAGTCTAGTGTATGCTAAATTTCCATTATAAGGAAGTAAAAAATACAGAGACAGAAAATATTTATCTACAATTAATTGAAACTCTGATTTATGTATGACTTTAAAAAACAGGGCATTACTTTATTTCCCCCCACACAAAATGTCCAGAGGTAGGTAGTCTAGGATTAGTACAGAGGCTGAAGGGGTTATCAAGTCCAAGGCTCTTTCTTTTTGCTAAATGTGTTGATTTGTTGCTTCAAAGCTGTTTGCTGTAGATATAAGCATTACCTCTGTATTCATGGCAGGAAAAAAGACAGTGCCAGTCACACATTTACCCCCAAAACAGGAGAAACAAAAGCATTTTTCCAGTGCCCTCAGCAAACTTGGCCTATATCACACTGTCCATATCTGCTGGGTAAGACAACAGTGTCTTGATGGCCTGATCTCTTTGAAAGCTGAGACTGGCTTTGTACTTTAGCAACCAATCCAGTACCTAGAACACAGAGGTACTTTGTGTCTACTGAATGTATGAGTCTAATAAAGGAAACTACAGTAAATATATAACAGAAGAACTCTGCTTTTATAATTTTCTTTTAAATAATATAAAAGGTACTTTAAAAATTATAAGTGCTATGCAAATAAAGATTTGTATAGCAGTTTGACATCTACAGTTATGAAAATAACATACCATTTTACTGCTCTCTGTAGAGATTCAGATAGAACATTAACAAGTTATCGAGAGGACTGAATTTTTGTCTAGGCAAAACACTCAATCTTCCTGAACCCTGGTTTACCTAAAAGATAATGCTTATTTATTTCTCAGGGTTGTTCTGAGAATAAAGGAAATATAACAATATGAATGCACATTGAAATGTGCGAAATGAGATAAACACATGCATTATAAACACAACAGCCCTTTTAGGTCCTGAAAGGAAATTTGCAGTCTTATGTAGTATGCATAGAGCATCTGGCATACCAATAATATGAATTAAAAATTAAACACTATCAATACCTAGTGTAGATGCTGGACATTATAATATGTATAGTTAGATGAGTTTTTGAACTTGATCTTTTTTCTTTCATTGCTATAGGAAACTAACTGTAACTGATATTTATACCTCATTAAGGAAAAAATGCTTTATAACATAAATCTGGTTTCTCATTGCAATGATATGATATATACAATTTAAAAAGGAGAATATGAAAAACAAAATAAATGGGTTAATACAGAACAGTTGACATCAAATCTCAATTCATCAATTAATATTTACTACCAATGGATGAATGGCACTGAAGTAGGTCAAGGTCCTAAAGTACTTCTAAATTAAATCGAGTAATAAATAAAACAGTAGAAGCACTGCATATTAGTTTCCCTTCGGCTTTAATAACCTTGACTAAGCTTATAAAAAGTTCCACTCAGGGTGACCTTATGGCTCATATATATGCACAGGCCACAGTGGTAGTCAGAACTAGTTCTATAAATGATAACATGATGGCCAGTTCTCTTAAGTTTTTGCTAAGCTATGTAGGTCTTCATTTATAAGAGTGTTATATTAAAATGAGCATGGTATATACAACATAAAATAGTTGCCAATACTAAGGAAGAGAAAAAAAGACATTTTAAAACAAAAAAAATCCTTATAGACTATTACAGTGAGAACTGATCTTCACTTTTACTAGATTTGGGGACTACGGATGCTTTGAAGAACATGGTCTTTTCTCAAGTCTTTTAAATTAACTCTCACTTCTCAAATATTCAACTACCTCAACCTTACTAATAAAGCCTCATCATACCCTGATTCATTTAAGCAGAAACTCTTTTCCATGTAGGTTACCACGGAATTATTTAATACTGAAAACTGATTCATCTTAACGCAAAACACTACCTCAAGACTGTAGGCCAGTAAATTCCAACACAGTATTACATAATGCGCCATCAACTGAAAAATTCCAAACAGTGTATCAGACTTCTTATCTTACAGTTGTGGAGCATCTATTTCAACAAGAAGTAAAACATGTCCAAACAGTAAGAATGAGCTTATGTTTTATAGCTATATCCACCCAGTTTCAACTACATAGATTTTTGTTTATAAACGAGGGGAGAAAGAATGTTTCTCTTCCGGTTTTATCTGCTCATATAGCTTCATCAGCTAAAGCTTCAACAGTGAATATTTCTTCTACAAAGAAAATTTGGGGTACCTGGAATAAGCAAGAAATGATTTGTCAATGTGCTGATGTTTCTAAAATTAAAAGTTGTAAGTGATATTTTAATATAAAGAGCTATTTCAAATATTTAACTTTGTAGATGGAAAAGGAAGTATATTAATTTAAAGATTCACTGCTGTTTAAAATATTCCCCTTATTTTCTTTCAATAAAAACTAAAAAGAGGAGGGGAAAGAAAGGCACCAAGAGAGCAAACTAGACAGTGAAAATGAGTCACTAGGGAATAAACAGGTAAGGATGCCTTATCTTCTCTGGCTCATGAATTACCTTTACCTAAAATGATAAAGGAGATTTGATTATATGAATATCGAATTATTACATATGCCCTGAAATTATGTACATCTAATATGTATCAATAAAAATAAATAAATGGGGACAGGCGCGGTGGCTCACGCCAGTAATCCCAGCACTTTGGGAGGCCAAGGCGGGCAGATCACTTGAGGTGAGGAGTTTGAGACCAGCCTGGCCAACATGGTGAAACCCCATCTCTACTAAAAATATAAAAAAATTAGCCAGGTGTGGTGGCAGGCATCTGTAATCCCAGCTACTCGGGAGGCTGAGGCAGGAGAATTGCTTGAACTCAGGAGGCGGAGGTTGAAGTGAGCCAAGATCATGCCACTGCACTCCAGCCTGGGCGACAGAGCGAGATTCTGTCTCAAAAAATAAATAAATACAATAAAATAAATGACAAATTGAAAAAAAAGTAAAATGCAGGTATCCAAATCTAAAAATTGAAATAAAATAAAATAAAATGGAAGAGGATGAGTTTATCCTAAGACAGATTATTAACTATGATCTAGGATTGTTCTTAGGAGGTCTCATGTTTAAAGAGGCCCATATTTTTCTTTTAAAACTGAAAAATTAAGAAAATATTAAAAATGAAGAAAGGGATATAGGGAGAGAACGGGACAAAGGAGGGACGAGCACACACACAGAACTTCGGCCCAAAGCACCAAGTACTACAACATAGAGAATGCCCCAGGAGATCAATCACTGTCACATTATGACATCAGAGATCAAAATTCCCGTTTAGTCTAAAATGACCAAAATTGGACTTAATCAGAAGTAATCAGCTGTAAAATATGCAGATCTGAAAGGTTCAGACTATGCTCCACTGTCATTCCCAGTTAGGATATCAAATTGAATTTGGAAGAGTTTAGATGATTTGTATTTGCTAAAATTAGGTCTCAGGATACACAGAGAATGTGAAATGCTCCCTGAAGCAGCTGACTTGATATATGCTCTGAGGAAGTACTACTGCCATTCACAGAAAAAAGCATATGTTTCATAGCAGCTACTTCAAAATCAATGTTTTCACTGCCTCTGATAGTAAGAGAAGTAAAATATTTGTATTTCACACTCACTCCAAGCTGAAAATTTAAAAAATGAATCTTCTTATAAACTTGTGTTGGCAAAGTATATGCTACTAACACCTGTGACTACCTCTTCCCCAAAGCATGTGTCACTTCAGCTGACATAACAGCTTGTCCTCCTTGGAGGAATTCAATCACCTCATCAATAGTGCTGGTCAAGCAGATGAAAATATTTCTCATGGGGCAATTTATCTTAGTGCAATAAGATGTTTCTAAAACTCTTTAAAATCTGTAAGCATGTGAAATCTGGTGAAAACCCGTCTCTACTAAAAATACAAAAATTAGCTGGGCATGGTGGCACGCACCTGTAATCCTAGCTACTCAGGAGGCTGAGGCAGGAGAATCTCTTGAACCCGGGAGGCAGAGGTTGCAGTGAGCCGAGATGGCACCACTGCACTTCAGCCTGGCAACAGAGTGAGGCTCTGCCTCAAAAAAAAAAAAAAAAAAAAAGAATGTCACAGTATTTTACGTCAAGTCACAGCAAATAATCTGCCGTCTGATCTTTATTATTAATGAAAAAAATGTCCTATAGCTTCTTTTGTTTGGTATCCTTAATTTCAACTTTGAGGAGACCCAACAACTATCTGTTATCACATTTCTTATCTAGCCTCAAATTGCTGGACGAAACATAATAAATTAAATGGTCCTTTAAAGATTATCCTTTCTAAAACTCTTAATTCATAGAGTCCACGTGCCTTGAGATGTCAAGGATCATAGTTTTGGAGTACGCAAATAGTATACCTGGATTTATTCTATAAATTCTATTGTGTAATTTTCTTTTCCTCATCTCTGGCAGGTTCTCCCAAGTTAATGTACAAAATCAAGTTCCTTCTACACCTCTAAAAAACTGTCCCTCCTCTATGTTTCCTTAGAGTTACCAGGGCCTAGCGGTAGCTAAACTTCCACTCCCATCAAGCAGCACCTAGGCAGAGGTGCCTAGGTGGGGAGAAGGCCAACTGGCACTACCATATACCCTCTTGTGGGTACAAAGTGGTGCTAGTTGGCCCTCTTTCCTCTAATCCCTGTGAGACCCAGCTGGATGCTAAACTTTCACTCCCACACTTGGCAATGCAACAGGCCAACAAAAAGCAGTCTAACTACCAAATCTCACCCAATATAAAGTTCCCAAGGTTATTTATAAGATTCTTACAATAATTCTTTCCACAATCTCTTTCTTCTAGAATTGAATTTTATCATCAGTATTTCCCTTTAATATCTTGAGTTTTCTTCAAGGTCTGGAGATATTTCATTGATCAGACGTATTCTTAATGAATGTCTCCTCTTATCCACTCAACTCACAATGGCTTTTATTGACAGCTTTAAAAATTACTTTTAAAAATAATTTCAAACAGAAAAGTTCAAGAATAGTTTTTTCCCCAATTTGAAAGTTGCTGACATTATGTCCCATCATCCCTAATAACTTGTTTATAATTCCTCTAAAAATATTCTCCCAAATAACCATAATACGACCATCAAAATTGACAAATTAACAATGATACATTACTAGCCTGTGAAGTTTCACCAATTATTTCACTAATGTCTTTTGTAGCAAAGGCATCCAATAGAGTATTACGAGATGTATTTAATTGTCAAGTTTGTCTAGTCTCTTTAAATCTGGAATAGTTCTAAAGTTTTTCCTTGACTTTCATAATCTTTATAAATTTGCATGTTACACGCTGGGTACGTTGTAGAAAGTCTCTCAACTTGGAATTCTCTTTTCTTCAAAATTAGATTTCAGTTGTGCATTTTTGAAAGAAGTGTCATAGAAATGCTGCTGTGTTCCTCACTGCATCCTATTAGCTAGGAATCATGGAATTAGAAAGATCACTGATTACAATAATTGGCAAATGGTGATCTTTCCAATTCCATTATTCCTTTTCTTCTCCCCACAAATTTATTAGATCACTGTGGTCTCATGAGTTCCTATTTTATTTAAAGAGCTATGATTTGGTAGTATGACTATTTAGTCTGATGCTCAGACTGTTCAAGAATTGGCCAGTGAGTGCCCCTTCAAGGTGGCTTCTGCATCCTTTAGATATAATCCCCTCATTCTTCGAGCTCTACTTTACTTTCTGGTACAGGGAGATGTGTCCAGCACATCTTGTCTTATGCTTTCCCTGTCCCAGCCCTAGAATCAGTCATTGTCCAAGAAACCCTAGCACCTACACCTTCCTGGGCCCTATCTTGAAACTTTTAGACTGAATTATTCAGGAAGAAAGGCCAGTAGTACGAAAACCAAAGGGCTAATTTGTTTAGAATGAATAACTGCACTGATTTCTGCTGTAGCTGAAGAGGTCTGTTTTCCCAATGGTCTCATCTGCCTTGAACAGTAGGTTGACTACAGGATGTTTGAGGAAGAGAGGAGTACTGTTAGTAGGCAGGCTTCCTCCAACAGATAATTGCCAAAGTAAGAAAACCCTTGCTTTTGAGGGGTGGAATATTCTGGTTTCATTTTATTCCCAGGAAAGGTATCTATTCCTTTTCATTCTTTTTTTTTTTTTAAAAAATACAACTTTTATTTTAGAACAGGTTTAGATGTATAGACAAATTGTGAAGATAGTACATAGAGTTCCCATGTATCCTACACCCAGTTTCTCCAATTACGAACATTTTACATTAGTATGATACCTTTGTCACAATTAATGAAACAATATAAATACATTATTAACTAAAGTCCATATTTTACTCAGGTATCTTCAGTTTTTCCTTAATGTCCTTTTTCTGTTTCAGGGTCCTATCTAGGGCATCACGTTACATTTATTCTCCTTAGACTAAGTCTTGGTTGTGATAGTTTCTTAGACCTTCCTTGTTTTTGATGAGTGTATTCGTTTCCTGTGGCTGTTATAACAAATTACCATAAATTTGATGGCTTAAAAAAAAACAGCAATTTATTTTTTATTTTTATTTATTTATTTTGAGATGGAGTCTCCCTCTGTCACCCAGGCTGGAGTGCAGTGGTGCAAGCTTGGCTCACTGCAACCTCCGCCTTCCAGGTTCAAGTGATTCTCCTGCCTCAGCCTCCCGAGTAGCTGGGATTACAGGCATGTGTCACCATGCCCAGCTAATTTTTGGATTTTTTAGCAGAGATGGGGTTTTGCCATGTTGTCCAGGCTGGTCTTGAACTGCTGACCTCAGGTGATCAGAAATTTATCTATTTTTATATGGTTCTAGAGATGAGAAATCAAAGAATCAAGTAATTAGCACGGCTGCACTCTCTTAGAAGTCTCTAGGGAGAATCATTTCTTGACTCTTCTAACTTCTGGTGGCTGTAGGGATCCCTTTGCTTGTGGCTATATCATTCTAATCTCT
The DNA here is from genome assembly GCF_006542625.1 of Nomascus leucogenys. Classification (NCBI taxonomy): domain Eukaryota; kingdom Metazoa; phylum Chordata; class Mammalia; order Primates; family Hylobatidae; genus Nomascus; species Nomascus leucogenys. The sequence continues at coordinate 96,738,100 of NC_044386.1, forward strand.
GCCTGACTTCACATGGCTTTCTCCTCTCCCTGGTATCTTCTGTGTCTTATAAGGACATGCCTCATTGGATTTAGAGCCCCATAGATAATCCAGGATGATCATCATATCAAAATCCTTAATGTAAAGACATCTGCAGAGGCACTTTTTACAAATAAGATCACATTCACAAGTTCTAGAGGTTAGGATGTGGACATAATCTTTTAGGGGAGCGGGGATCATCATTCAACCCATCATTATGACCTTGACAGTTCTGAGGATTACTGGTCATATGCTTTGTAAAACTGTGATTTATTTCTCATTAGACTGGGATAATGTGATTTGGGGAGAAAAACCACACAGGTAAAGTGTCATTTTCATCATATCATATCAAGGATGCATGACATCTCTATTGGTGCTGACCCTGATCATCTGGCTTGAGGTACAATTTATCAGGTTTCTCTACTATAATGTTACCCTTTCTGTACTGCACTCATTGAAGAAAAGTCACTATGAACAGCCTAACGTTAAGGAGTGGAGAGTTATGCCCCACTCCATTGAGGGTGGAATGTCTAAGTAAATCATTTGAAATTCTTTTGCATGGGAGATTTATCTATTCCCTCCCAAGGTCAACATCAACCATTTGTTTATATCAGTAAGGATTCATAGACATTTACTTTACACATTGGATTATGATCCAACAATACTTTTATTTTGTTGCTCAAACTGTTCCAGCTTTGGTCATTGAAGAACTTTCAGTTGGTTCCTGTGTCCCCTTGACATACTCCTATCAGTGTGTCTTGTTTCAGTTTTTTTTTTTTTGAGTAGTTTCTTATTTTCTGTCACTACAGAGGCTCCATACATCTTGTATATTTCCTACCCCAGGGCAACAATCAGCCACCTCTCCAAGGAATCCTGATTCCTAACATTGGATAACCCTGATTCCTACTCCCCAAGATCTGAGGACTAGGTAAAATAATTGCTACTGGAGTTTCATTGCTTCTAGTACACACTGATTTAGTGTACACTGTAAATATGTACACGAACCTGTGCATATACATATATCTATAAACATTTCCATATGCAACTATCTGTATCTATATATTAAGCTAAATGAATTCATACCAATGTCTCCAACTTGAATCCATTACCACATGGATCATTTTAGCCTCTCATTGCTTACCTGTAACCAACACTACAACAGTGAAAAACCTGGCTTCTAACAACTGCCACCCATTTTCTTAATTGTTCAATTCCAGTATACATGCATGGTAGTTTCAACATTATTAATCCATACCTTGTTCCCCATGGGACAGAACTTTATCAATAGAGTACAGGACTTACGCATAGTTTCTTTAGCTTAAAGTAAGTACAGTAAGACTAAACAGTCATACAGATGCCACTCATTTCCAAAGTTACTTAGATTAACAACTTGTTTCTTCACTTCCTTCAGTGAGATTATTGGATACATTTATAATACATTTAGACTCTTTTGCCATATTTTGCATTCCATCCTGGAAACTCTGACCTCCTAAATGAGTTTTCAAAAATTTGTACACATTAAGATCCACTCTTTCTGCTATAAAGTTCTCTGGGTTTTGACAAATGCTTAATATCTTATAGTCATCATCACAGTATCACACTTATCACCCTAAAAAAGTCCTGGTTTTTCACCTATTCAACCTTCCCATCAACTCCTTGCTCCCGAGTCCCTGGCAACCATTGATCTTTTTACCAACTCTCTAATTTTGCCTTTGCCAGAATGTCATGTAACGGGACTCACAGAGCATTTTCAGGCTGATCTCTTTAACTTGGCAATGTGCATTTTTAAGATTCATCCATGTCTTTTCATGATTTCATAGCTCATTTCTTTTTAGTACTGATTAATATTTCGCTATATGAATGTACCAGTTTATCCATTTACCTACTGAAGGACATCTTGGATGCTTCCAGTTTTGGTAATTATAAAGCTGCTGTAAACATTTGTGTACAGGTCTTGTGTGAACAGAAGTTTTCAAATTAGTTGGGTAAATACCCAAGAGCATAACTGCTGATTTGCATGGTATGATCATGTTTAGTTTTGTAAGAAACTGCCACCAAAGTGGCTGTAACATTTCACATTCTCACCAGCAATGAATGAGAGTTCCTGTTACTCCTGTTATTCCACATTCTCACCAGAATTTGGTGTTTTGAATTTCAGCCAATTGGTGAGTATTGTTTTAATTTGCAATTCCTTAATGACACACAATGTTGACCATCTTTTTAAGTGCTAATTTTGCCACCTACTTATCTTCCTTGATGGGGTGTCTCTTCAGATCTTCTGCCCATTTTTAAATTGGGTTATTTTCTTATTGTTGAGTCTTAAGAGTTCTTTGTATATTTTGGATTCAAGTGTTATATATGTGTTTTACAAATATTTTCTCCCCATTTATAGCTTGTCTTTCCATTCTTTTAATAGAGTATTTCACAGAAGTTTTAAATTTTAACTAAGTCACAACTTATCAATATTTTTCTTTCATGTATCATACTGATGTTGTATTTTAAAATTTATCACCAAACCCAGTATCATATATGTTTTCCTCAATAAGTTTTATGTTGTATATTTAGGTCTATGCTCCATTTTGAGTTAATTATTGCATAAATTATAAGGTCTCTGTCTAGGTTCAGTTTTGGATATGGACATCCAATTGTTCCAGCACCATTTATTGAAAATGTCATCTTTTGTTAAAAATCAGTTGACTATATTCATGTGAATTTATCTTAGACTCTCCATTCTGTTCTATTAATCTATGTGTCTATTCTTTCACCAACACCATAGTATCTTGATTACCGTGGCCTTATAGTAAGCCAGGTAGTGTGAGTACTACAACTTTGCCAATGTTCTTCAGTATTCCATTGACTATACTAGGTCTTTGGCTTTCCTTATAAGCTTTAGAATCAGTTTGTTGACATCTACAAAATAGCTTGCTGGGATTTTGATTTGGGACTGTGTCAAGTATATAGATCAAGTTGGAAAGAACTGACATTACGACAATATTATTTCAATCCATGAACACAGAATCTCTCTCCATTTCTTTAGATCGTTTGATTACTGCATTGTAGTTTTCCACCTATAGATATTTGTATGTATATTTTTTATCCGTGCCTTATAGTTTTCTAACTGTAGTTCCTGTATACATTTTTTTTTTTTTTTTTTTTTTTTTTTTGAGACGGAGTCTTGCTCTGTCACCCAGGCTGGAGTGCAATGGCGCGATCTCGGCTCACTGCAAGCTCTGCCTCCCGGGTTCATGCCATCTCCTGCCTCAGCCTCCCAAGTAGCTGGGACTACAGGCGACCACCACCATGTCCGGCTAATTTTTTTGTATTTTTAGTAGAGATGGGATTTCACTGTGTGAGCCAGGATGGTCTCGATCTCCTGACCTTGTGATCCGCTGCCTCGGCCTCCCAAAGTGCTGGGATTACAGGCATGAGCCACCGCACCTGGCCAATCCTGTATACATTTTCTTAGATTTATACCTAAATATTTCATCTTTGGGAGTGCTATTGTAAATGGTACTTCCTGAGATTAAAAAGTTTTAGAACAACTTTCATATACAAATCACCTAGCCTACTTGGACTTGAGGTTTCCTATCTGTACAATGTGGATCATTCCTGCATGCACTACTGTAAAGGGCACAAAGATGAAGTACAGCCTGGGCAACAGAGTGAGACCTCATCTCTACAAAAGGTAAACAAAATTAGTCAGGCATCTTTGTGTGTGCCTGTAGTCCCAGCTCCTCGGGAAGCTGAGGTGGGAGGATCTCTTGAGCTCAGGAGGTCGAGGCTATAGTGAGTTGAGATTGTGCCACTGCACTCCAGCCTGGACAACAGAGCAAGACGCTGTTTCAAAAAAAGAAAGGAAGGAAGGAAGGAAGGGAGGGAGGGAGGGAGGGAGGGAGGGAAGGAAGGAGGGAGGGAGGGATGGAGGGATAATATAACAATATATGGAAAAATTATGAATAAATTAGAAATCACTGAACAAATATAATGGCCATTAAATCCACTGTCCTCCATATAACAAGGAAACAAAAGACCAGAGAAATTAAGTCATTTGATAAAATTTTATTAGTCCATATAGCAGCTAAAGGATATTAAGGGAACAAAATTGGCCAGAGGTGAAGGTCTATAAAGAGGGGTGGAAAGGTATTTAGAGAACCAGAGCTCAGACTGAATTACATATGTAATAAGGAGCCACTAAAAGTTCCTGACCAGGACAAAAGAAGAGATAATTACTATGGAGTTTTTTGGAAATTAATCTGACTGGTGGATAGGGTGGAATAAAATAGAGAATGGGTAGGACACGGGGAGAGCAGTACAGTCTCCGTGCTATAGTTATCTCTCATTATCTGTGGGGGACTGGTTCCAGGAGCCCTGTGAACACTAAAATCTGCAGATGATCAAGTCCCTTATATAAAATGGCATAGTATTTTATATGACCTGTGCACATCTTCCTATATAATTTAAATCATCTCTGGATTACTTGCTATGTAAATAGTTGTGATACTGTATTTTTATTTGTGTTATTTTTATTACTGTGTTGCTATTTTTTATTTTCAAATATTTTTAATCTGTGGTTTGTTGAATCCACAGACATGAAACCCACAGACATGTAACGCTGACTATTAGGTTACTGCAGAACCAATTGTGGCTTTTGCCATTACTTTTAATAATAGATTAGGGTCTCGGCAAGAATTTCAGAACATGAAAGGTACTTAGACATATAACACCCAAATTTTATATACACTGTAGGTTATTCTTACTAGCAAAGATTAGTACATATGGCACAACCCATTTTGCTCTCCTTGTAATGGCAGTTAACATGCATTTTTGCTTAGTCATTTCTCTTTTTGGTCCTGAATTTTTAAAAGTATATTAAGAAAGATGATGGAGGAAGAGTTTAAAGGACTAAGAGTCAGGAAGAGTTTAAAGGACTAAGAGTTTAAAGGACTCAGTAAGACCTCTTAAACAATTCAAGTTCTAAACCCTCCTTTGGACATAACTATGGAAATTTCTGAGAACACTTTTGTCCTTTCATTTTTATAACACCTGCATTGTTTTTCAGAAATTATTTGGTTTACCTGCATACACTATTTCCTGCATAAGGCAACTAGAAAAAGGCTGATAGTAGAAGTAGATGCAGGATACTTTCCTGTGCCAATCAGAATTAAAGTGTATTTCTAGTTCCAGAGAAAGAATAGTTATAATAACTTAAAATCCCAGGAAATGGCCATGTGATAAAATTTGGCATTTACATTTTGAACTGCCTAATCATTCCTTTTATAGACTGGCTGAAGGTTATTTTGTCTTTGGCATTTTCTTATGTCTCAGCTGCTTTCCTCTGTCGTCCAGGGCTCAGTTTCAAGGTTGAAATACATTATGATAATCACAGTCAACCAAAGGCATCCCAATTCCAAACTCTCCATAACTTCATACTTTTCCCATCAATTTTACTTCAGTTAAAAGGCCAGTTAAAGGAAGAATGTATGACTAAATCTGAGCTTACAAGTGCTACTGCCAACATTACCTCACAGAGTAAGGCTTTTTATTAAATTTGCTGTCTTTCCGCTATATTATACATTAGAAAGATGGCATGTACATAAACATCTTTTGAAATTAAGTGACTCCTCTTTAGAAAGCTGAACCTTCTGAATTAAAGGTTCCATATGTTTTACCTAAATAAATTATTGCCCATAAGACTATATCAAATATTTCTATTACTTCATATTTCCTCAATCACTTCTCTCTTAAAGCCAATGAAGAAAAATAGCAAATGGAAACATACATTATTTTTATTATTAAATCATAAGTAACCTTCATGCATTTTTCAACTAGAGATTCAGGACAGAAACCATGACTAACAGCCAAGCCAAGTCCCAGGTCTGATGCTTACTGTATCTGACATTAAGCGTATCACAGCTTATTTGGACCTTAGCTTCTTTATGTGTAAAATGAGGCGACTGGACACAATGTTTGGTTAAACCATCTTAGGTAAGCATCAACAACTGAAACTTTTAAACTTCTAATGCTGACATTTCCACAAAGAACATAGAGTCCTTTTGAAAACATTACCAGAATAAAAGATCTACAGACTGACAGTAGATAACAAAGGAAAGAGAAGTGTAATCAATCAATAGATACAAACATGTGGGTTAATAAAATTTTAGAATCATCACAAAAGCCTTCCCTTAGCTTCCTTACTAACCAGCTTTCTTTGGCCTTCTCTTAACAATCAGTTTATTTATAAAAACCACTCCTCTTCAGGAGGTCTTATACTAACTACCTCCTCTAGGTTTCCACTGTATACAATTTCCTCTCTATCAAGGCATTTCAACAAGACTATAAACTCTTTCCTTATTTGTGCTTGTAAGCTGGATCATATACAGTAAATTGGATTATGCGTTTTAGCTTTTGCATGTACTTCCTCCTCTCAACAGAAGGGATACAATTTGTAAAGGATCTGGCAAATAGTCCAAGTACTGGAAAAGAGAACCCTGCTCTCTTTGATCCTGCTCTCAAATTTTGAGTATATAGACTGGGGTATTTACCTGGTAAACTCTGAGGATGAAGACTCAGTGGGAAGGAATCAATAAGACCTCTTCAACAATTCAAGTTTAAATCCTCCTTTAGACTTAACTATGGAAATTCTGAGGATACTTTTGTCCTTTATTTAGTTACAGGCTTCATAATACTTAGTGTTAGGAATATACTAGCTGCTTAATAAATGCTGAAAACAGAATAAATAAAAGGTTAAAAATTTAAGAATTAACACAGCACAATTGAGCTTTTCAGGTATACTAACAGATATTCAACAGAATAAATATTTTAAAGGCTATTTTAATATAAGCTTTCATCTAATAAGCAGTTTGAAGTAGTAGAAAGAGCACAGGCATTATCAGACACATCTATGTGACTTAATCTCTCTGAGCTTCCTTCCATGTCCTCATTTGTAAAACTGGAACCAACTTAGTTTACAGAGTTGCTATAAAGAAGATTTAAGCTAATGGACAGGAAGCATCTATTAGTCCATGCCCATGTAGGCGTTTGAAATATATATGGCAATATTATGTGACTTATTCCTCAGTATCACTTCAGGCTTAATAGAGATAAAACCTTTTCCTCCGTGCTTTACTTTCAACATACCACTCATTTGTATTTAAGTCCCTTCTGATCACATTCCAGTTAATAAATTTCAGTTATGTATGCTTCTCCCAAATGTCAGCTTCATTACAAGTTCTATTAGGAGGAAAGCTTTCCATATTTTAACAGTAGAGAAAAATCAGTTTTGATATTTCATTGCTTTTCTGAAGTCCTAGAACAGTAATAATATTTATGACACTGAGCACTGAGGTTTACGAAGCAGTAAATAGCTTTTGTGGCTGATTAAGCATCTCTGTTTCACTTCACATACTCTGGTACCACAGGCATTACCCCTTAATTAAATGCTTGCTTATGTTGCACAAGGACTTTTCTTGATCTTGTACCTTTCAACAAATGTTACAATGAGGGAGAAGAAAAAACAAGCTAAATTATTGAGATGCTGTGGATACTAAAACTTCTGCTCAAAGCTGGGTCAACAAGATGACATCATGCAAACATTTTACTGTATACAATACAAAATCAAAGCCAAAAAAAATCCAAAAAAAGCAGTACTTTGGAAAGATTCTATTTGAAATGTCTGCATTTCAGGAGTACGAGTAAAACCACAAACATCAGGTAAAAGGAGGAGAATATTCCTTTTCCAATGTTTGCTGCATATAAAATAATTAGTATAAAGCCATTTTATAATTTTCTTTGATATTAATACTTTAGCACCTGAGTGGCAAAAGATCAGAAAGGAACAAGTTTGTGTCATTACCAAAGATGAATATGTCTTTTCTCATTTATGGAGGTTTTATCCTAGAGTAAGATAAAGGAAAAGTAAAAAGAGAAACCTGAGAAATCCCTGACAAATTATGCTTAGGACTTTGAAGTTCATAGAAAGTTCGGCGGCCACCATTGCTTTTGACTCTCCTAATTGAAGCAAGTAGTAAATCTGTATTCTGCACAGACAGAAGGAATGACATATAAGGCTGCCACAAGTTTTATAATTAATGACAGAATGTGCATTTTCCAGCAAGGGAAAAAAAAAAACACCTTTACAGCTTCCAGAAAATCAACAATCTACATGTGGTAGTTGCAAAATGTTGAATACATTGCATTTCTAAAATTAAAGCGCTGATCACAGATTGAAAATGATAGTAGTATGCAAATATAATGGTGTAATAAAGTGAAGGAAGTGGTCACACATTACATAATCACCTATTCCAGTTTCCTTCAACTATCCTCTGTCCCTACCCTTTATTTAATCCACCAAAAAAGCCTAAATAGCTTTTTAGATCTGTGAGCTAAACACCAAGTAGTATTTCAGTCTCACAACTAATTTGTCATTTCATATTTTTTATTTGCCATAAAAAACTATTTACTTGTTTTATATACAATCATCTTTATTATTTATACTAATAGAAAAGGACGTAGTGGTGAGTAAGCCAAAACATTCAAACAATCAAAACTTTAAATATTCAAACAGGACAATAAAAGAACTTTAAGTCATGACATATGACAAACTGTGGCTATTCTTCCTGGAGAAAAACTGTTTAGGGAGAACTTGGTAGCTGTCTTCTCATACCTGAGTTGTCATTTCACAAATAGTGCTAAGAATCCAAACTAGTGAACTGAATTTGTAAGAAGACAGGTTTCAGCTCACTACATGGAAGGAAGACAATCTCTTATGTATGGGTGGTAGAGAACACTCAGAAACCAACTGACATATAGAGGTGGCTGGACTAAAACTCAGTAACTCTAAAGCCTCTTTGAATGCTTGAGCCTATGACTTTGTGATATATGATTAAACTTATGGCCAAATTTGGATGTTTTTCAGGAGTTCATGAAGTCATACAAAAGTTCAAACTAATAGGTTTAAGTCTGGGGTCCCTGAGTCACTCCTTTTACAAGTCTCTTATGTTCCTAGCTTGGTCATAGCACTGTTTAAGCAGAACTTAAATTACTCAGAACTTTTCTGAACAAAGTAAACAACTGCTTTCTCTGCAGGTTTCATACCAAAGCGCAAAAAATAAACCACAACTAAAAATTGGAGAACAAATGGCTTGGGCTGTAAAAAAGGTTTTGAGCAAAAGAACCTAGGGTGCTGACAAGAGCCACATTTAAGTAGTTTGCACCATGAAGTCCAAACAGGACAGGAGTCTAATGAGATGAGTGAAATGACCAGTTGCATACAAGTGAAGGTTTCTAGAAGGGCACATGCAGAAAAGCTACTTTTAGATGGGAGCTACAACCAACGTTGAAAATTAAATGCAACTATGTGCTTGTCAGCTTGCTCCACTATATAAGTTTATGCAAAAGACATGGAAAGTAAAACATATAACAAAGGAATCTGACCTAGACCTGGCTTGGGGATAACCTGAAGAAGCGTTGAGATCTGAAGGATGAAATCTAACTGATAAATGTTTCAGACAGGGGAATACCACATGCAAAGGTTCTGAGATGAGAGGGAGCATGGTATGTTTAAAGAACTAAACAAACAAAAGCCCAATGAGGCATGAGAAGTAGGTAGATAGGAACAAATCTATGCAGGACATTTTAGCTATTAGTTTACAGCCTAAGATCATTAGGAAACGAGAGAACATTTTTTAAACACAGGGCCATAATGATCAGATCTATAGTTTGAAAAATCACTGGATACTGGTTAAAGAATAAATTTCACAAGTTATTAAAGTAGGTGCAGACAGACCATTTAAATAGGTTATTATGATGGTAGCCTAGAACAAAGTGGTGGTAATGAAGAAGGAAGTAGATGATTTCAAGAGGCATCTCCCATATGATAACTGCCAGAGTTATTATGCAATAACAGAGGCTGGGTACAGGAATTCTTGACAGGGATAGGTTGAGAATTCAGAAGTTTTCTGAATGACCAGCTCTAAGTCTTAATTAAGGCCTAAAAGGCATTGGGAGTAGTAAGAATTTCAGGGTTGAAGGAATGTTCGGAAATAAATGAGGACATAGAAAACTAAAGGCAAGCCGGGTGCAGTGGCTCACACCTATAATCCCAACACTTTGCGAGGCAGAGGCGGGCGGATCACTCGAGGTCAGGAGTTCAAGTCTAGCCTGGCCAACATGGCGAAACCCCATCTCTACTAAAAATACGAAAATTAGGCGTGCTGGCGGGCGCCTGTAATCCTAGCTACTCGGGAGGCTGAGGCAGGGAGAATAGCTTGAACCCAAGAGGCGGAGGTTGCAGCAAGCCAAGATTGCACCGCTGCACTCTAGCCTGGGAAACAGAGTGAGATTCCAACCCCCCTACCCCCCACAAAAAAAAAAAAAAAAAAAAAAAAAAAAAAAAAAAAAAAAAGAAAAGAAAAAGAAAACTAAAGGCAGAAGTTGTTAAATGTTTGGAATGAGATAAGGTGTGCGTCTGGTGGGGGGCACTGTGTAATGAGGACAGTGCCATAAGGTGGAGCTGAATAGCCAGGCAGGTTCAGATCCTGAAGGGCTTTCACAAGAGAAAACATTTGAACTTTATACTAGAGAATACGCAGAGCCAATATACAATTTTACTGAAGAGAAAAACAAGCTTTTAAAGTGCCTTTAGAAAGACTGCCTAGTTAGTAGTGTCGGGAGGGATGAATACTGTGAGTAGGGATACTAGGTATGAAGAGTTGTATGAACCATGTGAGAGAAATTTATGAGTCATAATTAGTGCAGGAGTAAATGAAATAAAGAAAACGGATCAAAAAATTTTTACAAGGTAGGAAAAACAGGGCGTGGGGAGTTAGAGAAAATAAAGGGACTAGTACTACTCCTGGGTTTCTGTTCTGAAACTAGGTAAATAGTGAAACTTTTTGCTGACACAGAGAATACAATAAGAGAAATAGATTACAGTAACAGATGACAGGTAACTGTGACCAACTAAGTGACATATATTACTATATTCCATTTTTAATTATAGTCACTCATGTAATTATCCTATTCTGTACATGATTATTAAACCTAGGTTCAGAGAGTATGGAGCCAATACTGACTGATAAGAGTTTCTTTCTTTGTGCTCCATTTTATGAAGGCTTACACATGGTAGGTCTTCAACAAGTATTTTATAAATAAACAAATAACAATTCTGCCAACCAAATAAATAACTGAATTGGCTAAGACTACGTGTGGGGCTACAATTACAGAAAAACCAGGTAACAACAATTTAAACACACAGGATTTTATTTTAGGCAATCAGCAGTCTGGGGCTGGGAAGACCAGGAATGGTTCGACTGCAGGTCATCAGTGACATCACAAAACAAGGTCCTTCTATCCATCTGCTGTGCATTCCCTCGAATTTGTTTTCATACTCATGATGAACCTCCAGGCATCAGTTCCATATTCCTGGCAGGAAGAAGGCTGAAGGCCTAAAAATATCTCCCATAAGGTTTTGATTTTTGATTATGGAAAGAAAGCTCTCCCCAGTGGACTTGTACTTACATGTCCCTGGCCAGCACTGTGTCACAGGGCCAACCCTAGCTGAAAGATGTCTAAAGGGAGAAGGAAGGGAAGGAGAAGGTAGTTAGAAATGGATAATCAATGAGCCAAAATACATTTAACATGGCAGAATTTATATTTGGCTTATCAGAAGCCTTTAAAATAAAAGGAAAAACCAGAAGTAGGAATAGAATATTAAGCAAAAACAAAATAATATCTAGATTTTGGTTTCTTACACTATAATACAAGGAAGCCTCTTTGGCAAAAATGGCTATTTCTAGGGCTATTGCAGGAAATACACAAGATAAACCTGGGGCATTTTGTAGTGTCAGAAAATTTTTTAAATGCTTAAATACATACACAAAATCTTGTTGATATGGGTATGTCAAAGGGGCGCAGGAGGCAACTGAAAGAACTTCCAATGGTTAAAGCTGAAACATGAGCAATAAAATAAAGTAATACTGGATTAAAATCCAGAGTATAAAATAAGTCTTCAAGTTCATACCAATATAAATAATTGAGTAGGTAAATGAGGAAGATTAAACAAATTTCCTAGGCAGAATAATCAAATACTTTATTCACTTCTTCTAGTAAGTGCAGCCTAACATAGGCTGTGCATAAAGACTTCCTTTTATTTTATTTATTTATTTGTTTATTTTGAGATGGAGTTTCACTCTTGTTGCCCAGGCTGGAGTGCAATGGCGCGAACTCGGCTCACTGCAACCTCCACCTCCTGGGTTCAAGCAATTCTCCTGCCTCAGCCTCCTGAGTAGCTGGGATTACAGGCATGAGCCACCACACCCGGCTAATGTATGTAGGTGTGTGTGTGTGTGTGTGTGTGTGTGTGTGTGTGTGTGTGTGTGTGTCTGTGTCTGTGTATTTTTTTTTTTTAGTAGAGACAGGATTTCTCCATGTTGGTCAGGCTGGTCTCGAACTCCTGACCTCAGATTATCTGCCCACCTTGGCCTCCCAAAGTGCTAGGATTACAGGTGTGAGCCACCATGCCTGGCCAAGACTTCCTTTTAAAGAGTAGTATATGGAAAGAGGGGAAAAGAATAACTTTACAATGGAGAAACCTGGCAAACACTACCTCAGCCAGTGATCAAGGTTAACATCAACAGTGATAAGTCATGCTGACAGTATATACCCTTGATATGATGTGATGAAAATGGTACTTTATTTCTGTGGTCTTCCTTTCAAAATTTGTGTCACTGATGTATTTTAAAACTTTTGTTTAAAGCATTACAGTATTTTTCTGTGACCATCAATTAATACAAGGGTTTGTGTTGTAAGAGTTAAAGCATATGTTATCATTGTATTCTTTAAGAACCTTATTTTGATAAAATGTAAATTTGTTGAACCCTGCCACATTTAGTATCCCCACCCTCAAATCCTGTTCCAATGAAAAAATTTAAACCTGATACGAAAAAAAAAAAATTTTCAGTTAACCTATTTTGTGTCTGTAGGCTGACCTCAACCCTGTAACATAACCCATTAAAATGAATTTTCTTTTTTTTTAAGACAGTGAACCAAGATGGCACCACTGCACTCCAGCCTGGGTGACAGAGCAAGACTCTGTCTCAAATAAATAAATAAATAAATAAATAAATAAATAAGATGCAAAACAATATGCACAGCAAATTCTCATTTTCTGTTTCAATAATAACAAAAGCTTACTATATGCATAGAAAAAAATACAACAAACAGTTCAAAATCATTAAGTCTGGGTGGGGAATTTCAGTAAGTTTTTATTTCCTAGTGTAAACATCTGTCATGTTTCAATTTTTATTAAGTATGCATTATTTTTATGCACAGAAAAACAAAGATAAAATATGCCTTCATTATGGAAAAATTAGAAAAGGCAAATTCTTTTTAAAAAAAAACTGAACAACTTGTTATTATCAATCTCATTATACCAGACACAATCAGTTAATAATTCAGTATATTTCCTTTTAATTTGTACCTTGCACATTGATTTTTGTTTGACATACTATACGTAAATTTATATTTTGACTTTTATGTCTCATTTCATCCTGACAATTACCTTATCAGGGAGACAACCCTTGGCCACATCAGCAGCAGCACAAATGAATTGAATCAGGAGCATGTGTTCCCAGAGCTGGTTAAAAACAGACAGAAGAATGGGGTCTCCTGACTCTCAGTCTTCCACTCCTGTTAGCCCTCACAGCTCAGCAACAAATTTTCAAAGTTGAGATATCATATGTACTGTAAAATGACTGAATTCAAATTGAAAAGCTCTACAAGTTTAATAACTTTTATAATATTTCAAATGTTCATATTGTTAGGCAAACGTTTATTGTAGTCTTAGAAGGAAAGATATCTGTAATTATTAAAAAGAACACCAACCAGCATAACTATTGATACACGTAACAATTTGGATAGATCTCAAGGGAATCATGTTGGGTGTAAAAAGCCAATCTAAAAGGCTATATATAAATACTGTATGATTCCACTTATATAGCATTCTCAAAATGATGACAATTCAGAAATGGAGAGCAGATTAATGGTTGCCAGGGACCAGGAATTGGCAGGGGGGAGGGAAGATTGAGGGTAACTATAAAGGGGTAGCATAAGGGAGATCTTTGTAGATATGGAACAGCTTTGTATCTTGACTATTTTGATAGTTAGACAAATCTACACAGGTAACAAAATGGCACGCATGCATGCATACACACACACACAAATGTATACAAACTAGTGAAATTTGAATAAGGCCTATGGATTATACCACTGTCGATTTTATGGCTTTGCTATTATAATATAGTTTTGTAAGATGTTATGACTGGGGGTAATTGGTGAAGAGTAGACAGAAGATCTCTGTATTATATTGGCAACTTCCAGTGAATATTTAACTTAAAAGTTTTCAAATGGGCAAAAAGGATAAATGACAGAAAACCTCATAATAAACCCTTGCCAGAAACCCCTTATATTAGGGTTTCATAAATGTTTGATACACATGGTAATAAATGTATGGGAAGAAAAATGATACTACAGGGGAGAATTTCTAACAGAGCTGTCCAACGACAGAGTGGGATCTCAGGCAGGCAGTGAGCTTCTCACTGGAGGTATGTGAACAGAGAGAATGATTTTCTGAAGAGGGATATGGTAAGAATGACTCATTAATTTATAAATTATAATTTATAAGTTATAAATTATAAATTAATTTATAATTAATTAGAATAAATATCTAATTCTCCTTTATGAATTTGGCAAACATGTGGTATAAGTAACACAAAACCCACTCCCTCCCTTCCCAGCTTGCAATCATGTCAGATGCTAATAGATGACACCCCTCCTTACCAAATGTCCCCTATAAACCTCCTAATTCTCAACAGGTGCTTCAGGTAGCTACTACAGTCAGAGTTAGTATTTGCTTTCCTGAACCACGAACCACCTAACAATGTGGTCAGTGTTCTACAAACTCTCTGAAGATGGCAAAAGTATAAAATGCTAATTCAAAAGTAAAGCTTTGCCACACCTTGCACTAGAACCAAGAAGACAACCTAATAGGATCCAAAGAAGATTGCCTCCAGCTGTAACAATATTCATAATCACTATGATATAATACTTTGAAATTTAGTAACTACTCTGATCTAATGTCTGACTAGCACTTACCTTTTAAACTATTCTTACAGAAAAGGTGGAGAAATTATTATGGTCTATAACAGGTGAAATTCTGGCAAATGGAAGGTAAGAAATAATTTGCCCCAAATGTAGTTAAAAAAAAAAAAAAAAGCGTGCCCAAGCATCACTTATAAAACTCAAGGCTTTAAATCTTTTGAGTGATCTACAAACACCTTTCTTTAAAAAGGAGCAAAATTGTTGAAGAAAATCTCAAATATAAGGAAAAATAAGTGTATACTGATTATACTCATTATCTCTGAAGAAACCAGAGTTAATCACTGATTTTTGAAAGTTCTTAAATAAAAGAAAGTAAAGTAAACCAAAACTGGTTATAACTGCCAGACAGGAAATTTCTGTTGGATGCAGAGAAGATTCTAGGAGTAGCTTGTGATAATAATGGAAAATGGCACTCTGGCTAATAGACAGACCTAGAACACTGAGATAAAAGGTTCTTTGAAGTGTTTTACTTTTTAACAGGTTTTAAGGAATAAGAACACCAACCACTTCAACTAGCCAATATATAAAATAAAAATATTGAATGTGGACCACTGTTTTCTAATTTTGTGCACCATCAATCCCTCTTAGATAGTTCTACCCTACAAGGCTATCTATTCTAATGTTATAGGCCTTCCAATACCAAATTTATAGATGCACCCATTTAGAGCACAGCAAATTCATCGCTGTTTCTGGCAATATTACTGTGGATGATCTTTTACTCTTTCTTTGTTTATTTTCTTCATTTGCAAAGTGGGAAGCTGCTCCCAATGAAAAATACCGTTAAAAGGTCAACTACAAGGCAGAACCAACATGAGATTTTATTATAAATAACAAAATGCCTTCTTTGTAACAAAGATATTCTTGTGCTTTAAAATTTACTTTTGTTTTTCTCTTAGTAATCATAATTAAAATTGCTAATATATGATGTAGAAGTAAAGAGCTTCTGAAAGACTCTCCTAGGCAGAACTGGCTGCCTCCTTCAGTCATCCCGGATTTTTGGCCTGGTGACCTTAGTTTCTCTTTATTGCCCAGTGTCACTGTTACCTGACCTCCTTAGTCCCTCTTTACTCCCTAGTGTCACTCCTACCAACAGAAATCACTTGGTACAGAATTCAATAATAAAATGTCTATCCCCACCATACTGTAATTATTTGCATATATAGCTGTCTCCCCCACTGACCTCCTCAAGAATAAAACACTCTATCTCATATATTTTATATCCCTAGTGCTGAACATGATGCTTACAAATAGTAGACCCTGGGGAAACATTTATTAAAACACTGAGTAATGACTACCAAACTCTCTAAGGAGAAACAATTCCACTGTTTACTAGAATCTTATTTCCAAGGTTTTCTAGACAAAATAAAATAGAATATCCACACCAACAATTTATGCTTTGCCTTGGTAGTTCATTGTTTTTCATATCTGGGAGTTAAATGACCTTATCTAGACCAGCTAATTGAGCCTCACATTTCTCTGTGCCAAAGTTTAAGGCTTTATTTTTTTTTTATTTTTTTATTTTTTCTCAGCTTTTTTTTTTATTATACTTTAAGTTTTAGGGTACATGTGCACAATGTGCAGGTTAGTTACATATGTATACATGTGCCATGTTGGTGTGCTGCACCCATTAACTCGTCATTTAACATTAGGTGCATCTCCTAATGCTATCCCTTCCCCCTCCCCCCACACCACAACAGGCCTCAGTGTGTGATGTCCCCCTTCCTGTGTCCATGTGTTCTCATTGTTCAATTCCCACCTATGAGTGAGAACATGTGGTGTTTGGTTTTTTGTCCTTGCAATAGTTTGCTGAGAATGATGGTTTCCAGTTGCATCCATGTCCCTACAAAGGACATGAACTCATCATTTTTTATGGCTGCATAGTATTCCATGGTGTATATGTGCCACATTTTCTTAATCCAGTCTATCGTTGTTGGACATTTGGGTTGGTTCCAAGTCTTTGCTATTGTGAATAGTGCCACAATAAACATATGTGTGCATGTGTCTTTATAGCAGCATGATTTATAGTCCTTTGGGTATATACCCAGTAATGAGATGGCTGGGTCAAATGGTATTTCTAGTTCGAGATCCCTGAGGAATCGCCACACTGACTTCCACAATGGTTGAACTACTTTACAATCCCACCAACAGTGTAAAAGTGTTCCTATTTCTCCACATCCTCTCCAGCACCTGTTGTTTCCTGACTTTTTAACGATCGGCATTCTAACTGGTGTGAGATGGTATCTCATTGTGGTTTTCATTTGCATTTCTCTGATGGCCAGTGATGATGAGCATTTTTTCATGTGTCTTTTGGCTGCATAAATGTCTTCTTTTGAGAAGTGTCTGTTCATATCCTTTGCCCACTTTTTGATGGTTTTTTTTTTTCTTGTAAATTTGTTTGAGTTCATTGTAGATTCTGGATATTAGCCCTTTGTCAGATGAGTAGATTGTGAAAATTTTCTCCCATTCTGTAGGTTGCCTGTTCACTCTGATGGTAGTTTCTTTTGCTGTGCAGAAGCTCTTTAGTTTAATTAGACCCCATTTGTCAATTTTGGCTTTTGTTATCATTGCTTTTGGTGTTTTACACATGAAGTTCTTGCCCATGACTATGTCCTGAATGGTACTGCCTAGGTTTTCTTCTAGGGTTTTTATGGTTTCAGGTCTAACATCTAAGTCTTTAATCCATCTTGAATTAACTTTTGTATAAGGTGTAAGGAAGGGATCTAGTTTCAGCTTTCTACATATGGCTAGCCAGAACTCCACAGCAAATGTAAAAGAACAGAAATTATAACAAACTGTCTCTCAGACCACAGTGCAATCAAACTAGAACTCAGGATTAAGAAACTCACTCAAAACCGCTCAACTACTTGGGAACTGAACAACCTGCTCCTGAATGACTATTGGGTACATAACGAAATGAAGGCAGAAATAAAGATGTTCTTTGAAACCAACGAGAACAAAGACACAGCATACCAGAATCTCTGGGACACATTCAAAGCAGTGTGTAGAGGGAAATTTATAGCACTAAATGCCCACAAGAGAAAGCAAGAAAGATCTAAAATTGACACCCTAACATCACAATTAAAAGAACTGGAGAAGCAAGAGGAAACACATTCAAAAGCTAGCAGAAGGCAAGAAATAACTAAGATCAGAGCAGAACTGAAGGAAACAGAGACACAAAAAATCCTTCAAAAAATCAATGAATCCAGGAGCTGGTTTTTTGAAAAGATCAACAAAATTGATAGACCGCTAGCTAGACTAATAAAGAAGAAAGGAGAGAAGAATCAAATAGATGCAATAAAAAATGATAAAGGGGATATCACCACCGATCCCACAGAAATACAAACTACCATCAGAGAATTCTATAAACACCTCTATGCAAATAAACTAGAAAATCTAGAAGAAATGGATAAATTCCTGGACACATACACCCTCCCAAGACTAAATCAGGAAGAAGTTGAATCTTTGAATAGACCAATAACAGGCTCTGAAATTGAGGCAATAATTAATAGCTTACCAACCAAAAAAAGTCCAGGACCAGATGGATTCACAGCCGAATGCTACCAGATGTACAAGGAGGAGCTGGTACCATTCCCTCTGAAACTATTCCAATCAATAGAGAAAGAGGGAATCCTCCCTAACTCATTTTATGAAGTCAGCATCATCCTGATACCAAAGCCTGGCAGAGACACAACAAAAAAAAAGGAATTTTAGACCAATATCCCTGATGAACATCGATGCAAAAATCCTTGATAAAATACTAGCAAACCAAATCCAGCAGCACATCAAAAAGCTTATCCACCATGATCGAGTGGGCTTCATCCCTGGGATGCCAGGCTGGTTCAACATATGCAAATCAATAAACGTAATCTAGCATATAAACAGAACCAAAGACAAAAACCACATGATCATCTTAATAGATGCAGAAAAGGCCTTTGACAAAATTCAACAACCTTCATGCTAAAAACTCTCAATAAATTAGGTATTGATGGGACATATCTCAAAATAATAAGAGCTATCTATGACAAACCCACAGCCAATATCATACTGAATGGGCAAAAACTGGAAGCATTCCCTTTGAAAACTGGCACAAAACAGGGATGCCCTCTCTCACCACTCCTATTCAACATAGTGTTGGAAGTTCTGGCCAGGGCAATCAGGCAGGAGAAGGAAATAAAGGGTATTCAATTAGGAAAAGAGGAAGTCAAATTGTCCCTGTTTGCAGATGACATGATAGTATATCTAGACCATCGTCTCAGCCCAAAATCTCCTTAAGCTGATATGCAACTTCAGCAAAGTCTCAGGATACAAAATCAATGTGCAAAAATCACAAGCATTCTTATACACCAATAACAGACAAACAGAGTGCCAAATCATGAGTGAACTCCCATTCACAATTGCTTCAAAGAGAATAAAATACCTAGGAATCCAACTTACAAGGGACGTGAAGGACCTCTTCAAGGAGAACTACAAACCACTGCTCAATGAAATAAAAAAGGATACAAACAAATGGAAGAACATTCCATGCTCATAGGTAGGAAGAATCAATATCGTGAAAATGGCCATTCTGCCCAAGGTAATTTATAGATTCAATGCCATCCCCATCAAGCTACCAACGACTTTCTTCACAGAATTGGAAAAAACTACTTTAAAGTTCATATGGAACCAAAAAAGAGCCCACATTGCCAAGTCAATCTTAAGCTAAAAGAACAAAGCTGGAGGCATCACGCTATCTGACTTCAAACTATACTACAAGGCTACAGTAACCAAAACAGCATGTTACTGGTACCAAAACAGAGATACAGACCAATAGAACAGAACAGAGCCCTAAGAAATAATGCTGCATATCTACAACCATCTGATCTTTGACAAACCTGACAAAAACAAGAAATGGGGAAAGGATTCCCTATTTAACAAAGTTTAAGACTTTAGAGACAGACAATGGGATCCTCAGGGCAGGAAACATTTCTTATTTATCTCTGTACTCCTAATACTTGGTTATGGAATATGGGCTCAATAAATATTTGCAGAGTGAATGCATTATTAAATTGATCCACATTGCTGGGTGTGATGGCTCACACCTGTAATCCCAGCACTTTGGGAGGCTGAGGTGGGCCGATCACTTGAGGCCAGGAGTTCCGAGACCAGCATGGCCCACATGGTGAAACCCCCGTCTCTACTAAAAATAGAAAAAATTAGTGGGGCATAGTGGTGGGTGCCTGTAAGCCCAGCTACTCAGGAGGCTAAGGCACGAGAATCACTTGAATCCAGAAGGTGGAGGCTGCTGTGAGCTGAGATTGCACCACTGTGCGACAGAGTGAGACTCTGTCTCAAAACAAAAAATAATGTTTTTATACCAGCTAAAAACAATGTATTAGGCTGTTTTCACATTGCTATAAAGAAATACCTGAGACTGGGTAATTTATAAAGAAAAGAGGTATATTTGGCTCACAGTGCTGCAGTTTATACAGGAAGCACAGCAGCATCTGGTTCTGGGAAGGCCTCAGGAAGCTTACAATCATGGCAGAAGGCAAAGCGGGAGCAGGCATCACACATGGCAAAAGCAGGAGCAAGAACGGATAGGAGGTGCCACACACTTTTAAATGACCAGATCTTGCAAGAACTCTCTCACTATTGTGAAGACAGTACCAAGGGGATGGTACTAAACCATTCATGAGAAATTTGCCCCCATGATCCAATCATCTCCCACCAGGCCCCACATCCAACACTGATGATTACAATTCAATGTGGGATTTGGATGGGGACACAGATTCAAACCATAACAAACAACTTCTAATATCAGACCCACAATCCATGTAAAAAAAAATCTAGACATATTTGTCTCACTAGTATTTATACAGTAATTTGAAGCAAACAGTGATGTATCAAATTGAATTCAGTTCTTAGGTCCCAAGTAGAGTGAAATATAATGTGGAAAAGAAACAAAAACAAAAAAACAGCTAGAATACATTCTCTCAAAACCCTTCCCTTGGCTGGGTGTGGTGGCTCATGCCTGCAATCTCAACAATTTGGGAGGCCAAGGTGGGAGAATTGCTGAGACTGTGAGTTTGGGACCAGCTTGGGCAACATAGGGAGCCCTGTCTCTACAAAAATAAATTAGCCAGGTGTGGTGGCACACACCTGTATTCCCAGCTATTCAGGAGGCTGAGGTGGGAGGACAGCTTGAGCCTGAGTAGTAGGCTACAGTGAGCTTTGATCATGCCATTGCACTCCAGCCTGTGTGACAGAGCAAGATCCCATCTCAATAAATAAGTACATAAATAAAATAATTAATAAAACACTTTTTCCTTGGTGTGACCATGGCAAATAGGTGGAACTCAGCTGTCAAGTGCTTTTACATAGAGAGGGTAAATTAGCAGTGATGGGGCCACTGAAAAGCCAGAAGCAGTTCATCTCCTTGTAAAGTTTCCATTTTCTTGGCAAATGAAAGTTCCCAAGAGTAAGTGCTACCTTTCTATTTTGGAACTGATTTTTAAAAAGATGTTTGTGAGCTCTTTGGATTTAGTTTCTCTCAATAATATACAAACCAAATTTCTCAGCTGATATATTTAATGATGATTTTCTAACTGGGATCTGAAAATCCAGCTGTGCCATACCCACTGCTTTCTTATGCCTCTCCCTCTTAGTGACTAAGATTCTTTGATATGAATTTAGGTCATCCTGAAATATAATAAGTTTTGGTTACCTTATACAAAGTTAAAGTTGGAGAACGGATTAAGATTTTAAAATAGCTACAAATATAAGGTGACCTTATAAATATTAACAGAGAACTAGTACAAATTAAAAAAAAAACAACATAACCATAGACTAATCTAACTTCTGTGATTTAGAATCCAGCACCATATAGTTTGAATTTGTTTACTAAATGTTCTAAATTGTAAGAGAAATCTGATCTCACATAATCTCCATAGACTATAAGCAGTTAAGTCTCCCCATTTGCTAAGCCATTTTAGCCATCTATCTTGAACAATTAACTTCCCCCTCCCGCTACTCCCTTCCCCCAACACACAGATTCATCTTTGGATTTTAAAGAATGACATAATGAACTTTCACATTAGGGTCTATTAACTTTGATAAAGGAGATGCTCAAAAACATCAATAACAAACATTTTCAACTACTATCTTGTGATGACAAACCATAATACTCGGTCTTGATAATCTTTCAAACAGGTAAGTAAAGCCAGAAATTTTTAATTAGGAGAAATAAAAGAAAGGACACAAAATATCTCCAAAGAAGCAGAAATGCCAAAATCATTTTAAAACATTCGTAAGAATGAGAATACACATTTTCTACTGTCATAAATCTAACAAAGCTAAAAAGCTCTCTTCTGAGACTCCCTTTCCTTATTTCAGTCTGCGCTTTCCATCTGATGACAGCATTTTGTGGATACAAGGAATATTTCTCTCATCACAGAAACTGCCTGACTTGTAATCTAAGAGAAACAAAAATAATTCTTAGCTCTTAGATCCAATATCCTAGTAGTGTTGGAAAAACAACTCCCTAAGATGTTACGATGGTTCTGAAACTGATTGTCTCTCATTTTCCACCAAACACAGAATTAATCAGGGTCTATATTCTTGATACTATTCTATTCAGAAAACAGCTTGACATGTGGGATATATTTATATTATATATAATATATATATATAAATATATATATAATATATATAAAACATATATTATATATTTTATATAAAATATATTATATATATTATATATTATATATATAAAATATATTATATATATGTTTTGTATATATTATATATAATATATGTAATATATAATATATATAAAATATATATAATATATAAAAATATATATTATATATAAAATATATATAATATATATAAAATATATATTATATATAAAATATATATAATATATATAAAATATATATTATATATAAAATATATATAATATATATAAAATATATATTATATATAAAATATATATAATATATATAAAATATATATTATATATAAAATATATATAATATATATAAAATATATATATAAAAATACAGATGACAAAGAGCTTGTGCTATAGGCAGGCAGACAGAAGAAAACCTATCTCATGTACCATATTTAAAATCTTCAGAAATTAAGTTTAGCAAGGCAAAATAATCCCAAAAGGGCCCACTATTATTTGCCTCGAGTAAACATATTCAACAACAAACCACATCCAAAAATACTTAGCAGCCTATGATGTTTGACTATCATTTAAACCAAGGCTTTAGAATATGTAAAGAAAATCCAAACATTTCTGATACTTACCTGCTTTCCAAAGTAACTAATAATACCACTGGACAAACTACACTTTGAAAAGACCATAAATGAGTAACCTGGATTTTAGAAATAAGAAAATATTCAAAGTTTTCATACTAAAAAGTATTTCCAGATGATTGTCAACATGATGGTAATTAGTATATTAATGTTTTAATAACTACGAAATCAAATATTTGGATGTTAGGTTGAGGTTGTCTCTGCACTCATCAGATTATGGTTCTAAATAAAGTAAATCATTGTTGGTGCAAGGGTATGTTTAAACTGGAATCAGCCAGTTAAATAAAGAAACAACCCAATGAATCATTGTAAATTCCTATGCCAATAAGATAAAAACTCACACTTGGCACTAATGTATTCTAAACATCTGTCTGTATTTCTTTAACACTCATATTTCATGTAAATAAGAAGCAGATAACTATGAAACAAGTTCTCTTTTATAATGTATATAAATATATATGACAAAAGATCAATATTAAGCACTAATGGAACATTATATCAACAATAATAAAATATACTAAGACCTAATCTTCCTTTTTAACAGAAAAGAAGAACTAGGTATAGATCACTGTTGTTTTTTTTTAACGTGAACCCTGAAAAACTGAAACACTAAACCAAATGTAAAAAAAAAAAAATCCATACCCATGCTAGATTTTCCTTTTGATATAATTAGAATCATTACAAAGACTGTATAAGGGGGAAAAATGCAACGTTACTGCAATAGCCAAAGATAAAGTGATGAAAATTACGGAAGATACTCACATTTTGAAGATTTAAGAATTAATTGATAAGCCACATTATGGAAGAAGAAGGAAAAAAAAGAAAAAAACCTTGGTCAAAGCACCCTGAAACGGCAACAGTGCATAATGACTTCAAGGATGCCTCAAATATCACAAATAATAGCAGTAGCTCAACTCCCTCACAGCTTCTTGACAACCACTGCTCTGAAGTCCCAATGGAGACTACTCTGATCTGATAATGGAACCTTCACTCTCCAATGGCAAAAGATCACTTTACAGTATACCACATGTACTTTAATCCATTGATTGACCCATTAGTACATAAACATTTTTAAAAGCTTTCCTGATATGATCCTCAATTTCCTCTTCAATAAAAAAGAAAGGATATCTACCTTATATAGTTGTGAGGATTAGACAAGGTATACAAAGCTTCTAGCACAAGGATCTTGCAGGATATTCTGGCACAAGTACTTATTTTGAATGTACCACAGAACTGTATAATAAGCATCTTTTGAAAGAATGGAAAAAAGCAAGGCCTCGACTGAAGCTCTGACGCCATGCAGACCAAATTTAGAACTGACATTCTTTTCATTCACCATTAAAAGTGCTCTTTATATAAATTACCTTAAACTGTAATAAAATTACCAAAGGTTCTATTCGATAAAGAAGACAAACAAAATATAAAGGAAGGAAAATAGAAAGAAGTAATACTTATTGGCTGCTAGAGGAACATTGTAAGAAATCTATAATGTAGTTTGATTGGTGAGGAAACTGAGGCTCTCACAGCTTTTCATGCAGCTACTACATGACAATGTTGAGATTCCACCTGGTCTGTGTGAAGGCAAAGTCTATTTTCTTTCCACAGTGCCACACACAATTCACAGAAAAGTAATGGAAAAATTCAAAAAACATAAGCATTATAAACCAGATAGTTGTTTTTGGAAGAAAGGAATTATTTTCACTAAAACATTCAGGAAGCAACAACAAACACATCCATCCTGGATCATTAAAAAACTGAACTGAAAATCTACATGCCAATTAGGTAAACAAAGAAAAACAAATCAAACATGATGAAACATTTATCTACCATATAAATTGCTTAGTAGGCATAGAAAGATACAGAAGGTATAGAAAGCTTTAGATTTAGTTCATGTATTACATTTCTTTAGAATCTACAGTCTAAGATGATATATACTTCCTCATTTTCATGAAAATGAAACAAAACACATTTATTTTTAATTAATGGGCTAAGATACAACCAACAGGCCATGAAGTAATTTTGTTGTTTATAGAACAAGTCCCACTACAAATCTGCAATTTACTTGTAAAACATGATTTGGAACCAAAACACAGAACAAAACAAAATTTTATCTTGTCCTCTCTTCATGTCACCTGGAGAGGTTCTTCTGAGAGTAAAAAGCCAGAATCTCTATTTTCTAACTAATATTACAGGACTCAACCTTGCCAGTGAAAGCAAGGATTACTATTATTGACCAAAGAACACTCAAATTAGGCTTTCAGATAATTAAGGGTTTTGTTTTGTTGATTTGTTGTTTAGGAATGCAATCAATTCCAGATTGTCTATAGCCATGTCTGAATTCCACCCTGACTTTTAATCCCCTCTCTGCCAACCAGCATGCTCTGGACCACTAGACCTCACACCTAAGTTAGAGTAAGCAGGTTTATGAGTGTCTTACTATTTGGTGTAATCAAGCAAATCAGAAAGATAAGTCAGAGGAAAAAAACATAGTATTTTCTAATGATACATACAAATGATTTTCAGGAAATCAATGATATACCTCTCATTCATTAGCAAGGATGACCTGGACATGACCATTCTGTTGAACTATATTGCACAGTTTTTCATCACTGAGTTATTCTGCACTAGTGATGAGGTAAGAACAGCAGAATACATAAGAAAAAATTGTTCCTTACAGCATTGAATTTATCAATATATGAAAGTGGGTTTCTAGAGTTTACAGAGGAAAACAAGAATGACAGGGAAAATGCTGAATACAGTCCTCTGCAGTGGGGGAAAAAAGTGTAATTTCCTCCCTTGATCAATTACACTAGTCAGTTAACTAATATTTTGGTTCTAATTTAAGAGCTGGACCATAGGTGGGAATTGAACAATGAGAACTCATGGACACAGGAAGGGGAACATCACACTCCGGGGACTGTTGTGGGGTTGGGGGAGGGGGGAGGGACAGCATTAGGAGATATACCTAATGCTAAATGACGAGTTAATGGGTGCAGGAAATCAACATGGCACATGGATACATATGTAACAAACCTGCACATTGTGCACATGTACCCTAAAACCCTAAAGTATAATAAAAAAAAAAATAAATAAATAAACAAATAAATAAAACATTTAAAAAAAAAAAAAAAAAAGAGCTGGACCTATTCACTCTCTGAATCACAAGACAGAAGCGACTGCCTAATATTAAAAAGAAAAAAAAATTCTTAAAATTTTAAATGGACATAATACTCTGAAATCGAGAAAAAAAATACAAAAAAGTAGAAGTCACTTTTAGTTGTTTTTTACTGCTTTTAAAAGTAATAATATAGAAATTTTGAATAACATTGGTCTGTATAAAGAAACACAAATCACTAGCAATACTACCAAATAGAGATAACTATTGACATGTTGATGTATGTATTTCATTATTTCTTTAAACAAGGCTTTGTGGGCAAGAGTTGTAAATCCAGAATCAAACTACTTCTCATCATTGGTCTAAGCTACCATCATCTCTTGACAGGGTTATTACAATCACCTCTTATCTCCATGATTCCATAACGGCTCCTCTCCAGTCTATTCTACACCAAACAGCTAAAAAGATCTTTTAAAATGTCAGTCATATTTCATCCCTCTGCTCAAAACTCTACAATGGCTTCTCATCTCATCAATGTGTGAGTCCAAAGTGCTTACAAAGGTCCTACAAGGTCCTCCATTTTCACCCCTAACCTCCACTTCTCTCACCCTGTTTCCCATATACTCTCCTCCCTGGTTTAACTGTGCTGGTTAA
Source organism: Nomascus leucogenys (assembly GCF_006542625.1). Lineage (NCBI taxonomy): Eukaryota > Metazoa > Chordata > Mammalia > Primates > Hylobatidae > Nomascus > Nomascus leucogenys. Next base: position 96,765,344 of record NC_044386.1, read on the forward strand.
GCCGACCTCCTTACTCTTGCTGGAATACACACAGTTCCCTCCACAAGGAATATTCTTACCCCAGACATAAACATTGCTCTCTTCCTCCCTAACTTTCTTCAGGTCTTTATTCAAATATTTTTCAGACACTTCCCTGACCTACGGTATATAAAACGGCATTCTTTCCCTTTCCCTCCCTTGGTACACCTTATCAACCTACTCTGTTATATTTTTCTCCAATTATCACCAACTGACAAATTATTTGTTCACTGTTCTCTCTCTACTAACTAGAATGTAAGTTCCATGAAGGCAAAGAAATGACCTGTTTTGTTTTTTCCTCACTCAGTGCTCTATCTCTTGGTTCCAAAACAATTCCTAGGATACAGTAGGTACTAAGTATTTGTGAGTGAATGGCTGAGTAATTAGGATCAAAGTGTATCTAAAATTTATATTCAACTTTTGTCATTTACTATTAGCATTCCTAATTATTGCATAGCATTCCATTATAGACATATACTATGTAGTAGATTGAATCAATTTTCTATTTTATTATGTCTAAAATTTTTACTTATTTATTTTGAGATGAAGTATTGCTCTGCTGCCCAGGCTGAAGTGTAGGGGCATGATCTCAGCTCACTGCAACCTCCGCTTCCTGGGTGCAACTGATTCTCATGCCTCAAACTCCCCAATAGCTGGGACTACAGGCATGTGCCACCACGCCCAGCTAATTTTTGTATTTTTAGTAGAGACAGGGTTTTGCCATGTTGGCCAGGCTGGTCTCGAACTCCTGACCTCAGGTGATCCACCTACCTCGGCCTCCCAAAGTGCTGGGATTACAGGCGTGAGCCACCATGCCTGTACAATTTTCTATTTTAAATATTTAGGTTGTTTCTACATTTACTGTATCATAAATATCCTTGCATACACAGAGTATCTTTGAAATATATATCTTCCTGCACAGCTCTGATAATTTCTCTAGGAAAAATTATTTTAAGTACAATTGTTGGATCAAAAAGTATTTAGATCATGAATGCTTTTATTTATTTATTTACTTATTTATTTATTTACTTACCTACTTACTTACTTATTTTTTTTGAGATGGAGTCTCACTCTGTTGCCCAGGCTGGAGTCAGTGGCACGATCTCAGCTCACTGCAACCTCCGCCTCCCGGGTTCAAGCAATTCTCCTGCCTCAGCCTCCCGAGTAGCGTGGGACTACAGGCTCGTGCCACCACACCCAGCTAATTTTTGTATTTTTAGTAGAGACAGGGTCTCACCATATTGGCCAAGCTGGTCTTGAACTCCTGACCTCGTGATCTGCCTGCCTTGGCCTCCCAAAGTGATGGGATTACAGGCGTAAGCCACTGCGCCCAGCACTCATGAATGCTTTTAATACATTTTTGAAACTGCTCTAGAGGCTGGGCGAGGTAGCTCACACCTGTAATCCCAGCACTTTAGGAGGCTGAGCCGGGTGGATCACTTGAGGTCAGGAGTTCAAAACAAGCCTGGCCAACATGGCAAAACTCTGTCTCTACTAAAAATACGCCACTGCACTCCAGCCTGGGTGACAGAGCAAGACTCCATCTCAAAAAAATATAAAAATAAATTAAAAAATAAGCTGCTCTAGAGAATAGCTAGTAATATAAGCTTACATTTCTCCTCACTAACAATGCATATGTGAGTCCTTTTTTGACAAAACACAAAAATTTTATTTTTTTCCCCTGAAACTAAACAGGAATACCTGGTCACCATATAATTTTTGTTTGTTAAAAAATTTTTTGGCAGGGTGCGGTGGCTCACACCTGTAATCCTAGCACTTTGGGAGGCCGAGAGGGGTGGATCACGAGGTCAGGAGATCAAGACCATCCTGGCTAACACGGTGAAATCTCGTCTCTACTAAAAATACAAAAAAATTAGACATGTGTGGTGGCAGGTGCCTGTAGTTCCAGCTACTCGGGAGGCTGAGGCAGAAGAATGGCATGAACCCGGGAGACAGAGGTTGCAGTGAGCCGAGATCGCACCACTGCACTCCAGCCTGGGCAACAGAGCGAGACTGAGTCTCAAAAAAAAAAAAAAAAAAAAAATTAATAGGAAAGTTAGAGGAAAATATAAATTTTATTAGTTAATGGACAGTGGTTGTTTCCAGGCACCCTGTCCCATGGTAGCATTATCATTTTTTAAAGCTTTAGCAATCTGCTAGATTTTAAAAGGTACTTCATTTTTTTTTAATGGTACCTTATTGTTTTATTTTCCATTTCTTTGTTTACTAATGAGGTTGATGATGCTTTCCCACATTTATTGGTAGATTTTAAATGGTACTTCATTTTTTTAATGGTACCTTATTGTTTTATTATCCATTTCTTTGTTTACTAATGAGATTGATGATGCTTTCCCACATTTATTGGTTGATTTTGTTTTCCATGACAAATTGCCCTATTGATGACTGCTCCTTTTCCTATTCAGGTATTCATTTCTTATTGACTTATAAGTGCTCTTCATACATTAAAGGTGTTAAATTTTTATCACATGGCATAAATATTCCTTCGTATTTGACATCTGCCTTTCAATTTTGTTGATGGTATTTGATACATAATTTTTTGTGCAACTAAATCACTTTATTTATTTATTTATTTATTTATTTATTTATTTATTAATAGTGAAGAGGTCTCACTTTATTGCTCAGGCTGGTCTTGAACTCCTAGGCTCAAGCCATCCTCCTGTCTCAGCTTCCCAAAGTGCTGGGATTACAGGCAGGAGCCACTGTGCTGGATTCAATCACTTTTTCTGTGTTATTCTTCGCTTAATTTTGCATTTAGAAGAGCGCTTCTATATACAACCAACATGCTATCAAGTTAGAAACCAATGGTGGTTTTGTGGTTTTTAACTGGGTAGAAGTCTGGGTATTTTTTCTTCTTTTTGCTTGTATATTTCTTTTCTCTAACAACTATATAAGCTTATCTAAGAATAAATATTTTCTTAAACATTAAAAATAGAAGATAATTTCTCCACTACTTGATTATATATTTACACACACACATTTCCTTATGTTTTTATTCTATTTTAAAATGTTTTCATTATTTTAACCATCTGAAATCTTAGCTCATGGCATGAAGTACAACTCTAGTTTTATATTCTTGTGATAATTTTAAGTCAATATTCTCACCACTTTTGTTTACTAATTCATTCTCCTAATGAACTGAAATGGCTTCACTATCATACATTAATCTGTATTTTTTTAGGACTCTACCTTGTTCCATTCTTAGTCAACATCATATGGTTTTAATCATTGCAGATTTATAAAAATCTTCTAATATACGGTGGTGCAATTCCAAGTTCATAATGCTACTCCTTCAAAAATTTTCTTTTAAACTTATTCTAGAACAATTTCAGACCAATTTTGTTAAATTTCCCTATTTCATCCCACTTCTGAATCAAAAATGTTAATTAGATTTTGATTAGAATTGCATCAAATTCATAGATTTGGGAAGAATTAATATAAGACTGAGTCCTGCTTATTAGAAACATGTTTAATCTCTGTACTTATTCGACTCTCTTTATGTTACCCTGTAAGGTTTTTAAAAAATCATTTGTACTTTTTTAATTGTTTCTAAATACTTAAGAGATTTTGTTTCTCCATTGTAGTTTCCAACTAGGTATTCCTTGAATATTAAAAAAGTACTGACTTCAGTACATTTAGACGTAACTAACCACATAATTTTAGTTCAAATAGGCTTTCAGGTAATTTTCCCAGATTTTCTGGTAGATAATTGATCACTTGTGCATAATAGTAATGCTGTCTTCTCTTTTGAAATGACTGCCCAACCATGTAGTCTTTCTGGTCCTGACACCAGAAAGGCCTTTTATTATTCCAGGAAGAAGAAATATTTTCCAGATGAAGGTCTCCCATCTTGCCAGGCTTCTACTTGTACCTGCTTATCCTTGTTTCCGAGAAGTAGAGGAGATTTAGTCAGATTTATTCAGCATCTCTTCCACTCACGACCCAGGCAGTTTGCTCTTTCATGCGAGAATTTATGGGTTGGTTCTCTATACCTCCATCAACTCGGTTCCTTTCATATTGTCTCTAGCATAAATGCCTCCAATTACAAAAAGTCTAGCAGGAAATATTTTCGTATTTTTATTTGTATTACTTTTGGATGAGCATCATTTCCATCTATTTTTTTAACAATGCGTGTGCTCCATCTCTCTCTTTCTGATATTCTTGCTGTTTGTACAATATATTTTATCTCCTGACCTGTCTTCCTTTTGTCTTATTTTGTCATTTTGATTTATTTTTGCAGTGTCTAATTTGCTAATCACTGCATCCAGAGATTTTAATTTGGCAACTGTATTTTCATGTCTTCAGAATCCTGTCAGATTGCTTCCTTTTTATTATGGATATTCAGCTTCCCCAGGTTTAATGACTAAACCTTTTTGAGAACACAAATCTCAACAGATTGCTAGTTGAGCTATCCAGCAATCTGAACAGGGTTTGAGGCAGGAGGGTTGATAGCTGGGAACTTAGTGACTAGGCCACCTATGTGGACAGGCTCCTTCTAGGGAGGTGCTATAAGCAAACTCTAGATCTATAAACAGTGTTCACAAATGCTTCTGGTCAAAGAGCCAAGAGAGGAATTTAAACACTGTGCTTTGTAGGAACATGCATTAAGTTTACTGCCCCTCCCAACTTAAGAGTTCTCTCTCAGAAAGATTCTCTTTGAGGGGCTCCTCCTCAATTACTTCTTTCATTCCAGGTCCATAAGCAATGCCGCCTAACAAAGATTATTCTGGGTTTTCTGGCATGAGTGGCATTAAGCTCTAGCTTCTAATACACATGCAGTGTTTTTCCCATCCATCTATGTATCTAGTGGTCTTTTTAATGGAAATTTAGATGGGTGAAGATAGGAAACTGTTTTTTCTGCTATTTTGCCCAATACTGTTATCTGTATTCTTATCACTATACATCACATTGATGCTTACTACTTTTTTTCAAGAGACAGGGTCTGGCTTGTTGCCCAGGTTGGATCACAGTGACATGATCATAGCTCACTGCAGCTATGAAGTCTGGGCTTAAGCGAACCGCCTGACACAGCCTCCTGAGTATCTAGACTACAGGCGTGCACTACAACATGCAGCTAATTTTTTGTTGCTGTTGTAGAGACAGGGTCTTGCTATGTTGCCCAGGCTGGTCTCAAACTACTGGCCTCAAATAATCCTCCCACTTCAGCCTCCCAAAGTGCTCAGATTACAAGTGTGAGTAACTGTACACAGCCCTCTTACTACTTTTAATTAATCCATGCTTCTAGGTAATAGTTTCCAATCTCCATTTTACCAATTCAAAGAGACTTAACAACATGCCATCCCTCCCACCCCAATCATTGCACTTCAGGAAACAAATGCCACAATAAGAACACCTATCTCTTTCTGGGAAATCTTTTACCAGGTTAGGTATAATGATGGACTAGTAGGACTCCAAATGGTCAGAGTTAATAGACCCAGGTATCTCTGTGTCTTAATTTTTGAAAGTAAGATAACAAGAATAACAGTGCCATTAAAAGACTGCTATGAAAGACTAAACAGTGAGTGCCAACTTCTCTGAGATGAAGCAAAGGGGTCTCTCCAAAAGACAGATGAGCACAAGATCTGCACCTACTTGTTCTACAATCATCGAGCTTCAGGGGCAGAGAATCACCCTCATTCATGTTTGCATTCCAAGAACCACAATGGGCACAAAGAATCTAATCACTTACATCTTGCAGAACTAAACTGTCCACATGGCTGGTAGGCAGAGTTACTTGCAATGAGGGCTCACCCTCATATTCTCTCACCAAAAAGCTCTCATTATAGAGACATTTACTAGGAACCAAGGCAGCTGTTCCACTCAGGAGTCCCTTCTGAGTGAGGGATTAATGGTAACCTACTTTGGTTTTATATTATTCACACATAATTTGGCAGTTTGCTAATCATGTCTATAAAAGCAGCTCTTCAGTTGCTTGTTGCTGGTTGCCCACATTAAAAATAGAGTCTGAATCCTTATGCACTGCTCAAAGCAGTAAAAACTATCTAGTCATTCTACAGAGCAATCTGGCAATACTTAGTGAACTTAATAATGGACATCCAACAACAGATCAATCACATTCTTGATTATATACCTCTATAAAATAAAATGAAGATTATCGCTGCAACATTATTAATGGCACATGGAGTTGAATACACCCAAGTGCCATCAGAAAAATGTATAAATAAGACAAATACACAGTATACATGGATAAGAGTGTGTACGTGATATAATACTGTATAGCAGTCAGAAGTAATGAACCAGAATTGCATATAGCAACAAAAATAGATTGTTTAAATATAGGGCTAAATGAAAAAAAAAAAAGAACATGGGATGTACAGACCAAGGCCATTTGTGAAAATTACAAACCTATATATACATGTACAAGACACTATATAATATTTTCCAAAGATACACAAATATCCAAAGACATAAATTAACTAGATTATAGTAGGTGTTTATGGAGGAAACAGAATGAGTAAAGACAGGAAAAAGAGAAAAAAGACAACAAAGTAACCAATCAAGATGTGGGGCTAGCCATCAAGATGCCAACAGTAAGAAGCATCATTATATCCTACCTGTGCCCATGAAGTTTGAGAAGCAGGTAGAGGAGTAAAAGAAGTCCAAATAAACTCAGCCAAGACAAGATAATACAGACATGAAAGCTCCACTGGGGGTAAAAAAAAAAAAGGTTCTAAGTATACCAAGACAAGAAGTTTATTTTGAAAGGTGCCAGGAATGGTACTTCATTTATTTGAGAGGAGAAACCATCAGTTAATATTTATTTTAAAAATCAAGAAATAATCATTGAAGATTATAATAATGTAAAGTAACTACATGATCAAACTAAGAATTTGATGATTTCTCTGAAATTAATAGGTCTGTAACATCATCCAGAGATTAATCTGAATTCATCATCCTGGCATACAAAGATCCTGAACACAAAATACCAAACAGAAGATAAGATGTAGTCTGGCAGAGATTCCACACTAACAGAATTTTTAACTTTCACTTACCTCAGAGATATGCTACAAAACCTTTACCATGGACTAATTCCCATGAATGAGATGAAATCTAAAACCATGGCATATGCAAAAAATTAACCCGGAAAAGTCATTTGTCAGTAACCCTTTATTATTATAGCACAGTTATGAACATAGTGTCACTAGAAGAAGAGCTGGGGAGACAAAATCTGGAACACATTTTATCCTTGAGGAAGACAGAGGGGGAAAAAGCTACTTTAGCATTTCATGCAATAGAGCTAAGAAGAGCAAGGACTTAAGAAAAAAATCAATTCCTTTGGCATATTAGTCTGTTCTCATTAAATTACAGCTGATTCTGTCAATAATTTGGGGGTGCTGCTAGAAAAAAATAATCTGAATTGGAAGTACCATCATACCACTTTCTGGAACCTATAATAAATTATCTTGAGGTAAAAAGAGGTCATTATTTTTCAGATGTGTAAAGCAGTAAAAATTTGAGCTTTTTTAGCTATTGGACTCAAACTGTATACCAATGAAAGGATAAATAAGCAATGATAATCAAATCAGCAGTGACAGATTAGCATGCACAATTAATACCACAGACAATGGGAGCAGCCTTCTCTAAAGACTGCAATCCTGTATGGTTCAGATTTAATTTAGGCCACAGAAGATTCTGCAAACATCTGCTTTTGCTGGATGAAACTTGCTGCATTCATCAGCATAAATAATTAGGTTCAACTCATCCCATCCCAAGCAAAATCAAGTCACTTTCCTCTTGCTGAGGGAGGAAGCTATGGCTTTACCTCCACCTTGAATTGCACAGATTATCTGATTAAATCTATAAATTGTGCTCTCAGAAACTGATGCTTAAAGAAAATCTGTGACTTTAAAAGAGCCCCAGAAAGAAATCTATAAAAGGCACACTCTCCAACTAACAGCACATTTTGTAAAAATTAAGTCTTTCTACAATAGCTTCTGTTGAGTATTGTTAACAGACTAGCTATGGAACATCATATTAACAATCTAATCTCAATTGTATATACATTCTAAAAAATATACACCACATGAAAAATCTTAAAAAAAAAAAAATATATATATATATCTAGCTATTTAGAACCAATTTAGTAAGCCTCTACAAAATGAATCCCACCATAAAATTTAAAGATATGTCTTTAAAGGATTGAAAAACTAACTTAACCTTCAGGTCAGAACTAAATCATAGTAAATTCCAGAAAACCATGTATTTCTATCTAAGCTAATGTAAGAAACCATGAAAAAATTAACACTTTATAGTAAATTGATTATTTAACATTAAATTGCTTTAAATTAAAATGTTTTTCTTTATAGTAAAAAAAAGTGTCTAAATTTCAAAAACAATGCTGAATTTTGAAATAAACAAGTTGCAGAAATACATGTAATGTTAACATGAAATTTTAAAATCTGTAAATTGGTTATTTCTGAGAAGGGGAGAGGGATGAGATAAGGAGGAATTCACAAGGGTCTCAACTGCATTGATTTTAGAATCTGTAGATTAATAAGGTAAAATGTTAAGACTTTTTTTTTTTTTTGAAACAGTCTCATTCTGTCGCCCAGGCTTGAGCATGGTACTGCAATCATGCCTCACTGCAGCCTCAACCTCCTGGGCTCAGGTGATCCTACCATCTCAGCCTCCTGGGTAGCTGGGACTACAAGCACACACCCACCTAGTTTTTTTGTAGATATGGGGTTTCGTCATGTTGCCCAGGCTGGTCTAGAGCTCCTGGGCTCAAGCAACCCACTGCCTTAGCCTCCCTAAAAGTAAGACTTCATAAAGCCATTTGGTAAGTACTTTAGATATAGGTCATTATATTAGTGTTTATATCTAATTGTATGTTCTAAATATTTTATAATTTTAAAAATGTAAAACAAAATTCACACAAAATTAAATTTATACATAATTAACTCAAAATGGATTATACACCTAAATATAAAACATAAAACTATAAACATTTTACAAGGTAACACAGAAAAACATCTAGGTGACTTGGGTTCAACGATGACTTCTTAGATTCAACACCAAAAGCACTACCAAAGAAAAACAAACTGGTAAGTTGGACATCATTAAAACTTCTGCTCTGAAAAAGACATTGTTAATGAAAACACAAGTCACATACTGAGAGAAAATATTTGCAAAAGACAGATCTGAAATCAGGATGTTATCTAAAATATACATAGAACTCAAACTCTACATTAAGAAAACAATCTGATTAAAAAGTGGGCCAGTGATCTGAGCAGACACCTCATCAAAGAAGATACACATATGAAAAATAAGCATATGTTAAGAGGCTCAATATCATATATTATTAGGGAACTGCAAATTAAAACAATGAACTACCATACCATACACTTATTAGAATGGCTAAATTCAAAACATAAAACCAAATGCAGGCAAAGACATGGGGCAACAGGATCTGTCATTCAGTGTTGCTGGGAATACAAAATGATGCAGTAACTTTGGAAGATAGTTTGGCAATTTCTCACAAAGTTGAACTTAGTCTTACTATATGATCCAGCAATTGCATTCTGATTTGAGAACCAACGTCCACACAAAAACCTTCATGCAAATGTTTATAGAAGTTTTATTTCTTAACTGTGAAAACCTGGAAGCAATCAAGATGTCCTTCAATAGGTATAGATAAAGTGTATTAAGTCCACTCATTGGGATATTACTCAGGAATAAAAATAAATGAACTATCAAACCATAGAACATACAGGAAGCTTGACCTAACACAGATAAGTGAAAGAAGCCATCTGAAGAGACTACATACTATATAATTCCAACTACATGACAGTCTGAAAATGCCAAACTTATGAAAACAGAAAAGATGAGTGGTTGCCAAGGGTTCAGCGTTGAGGAAGGAGGAATGAATGAATGGAGTACAGATGACTTTTCCAGCAGTGAAAATATTCTGCTTGAATGGAATATCTACCATTACCACTGTAATCACAGATAGATGCTATTATCAATTTGTCAAAACTCATGAAACTATATATAAAGAGTGAACCACAGTGTAAATTATAGACTCTACTTTAAAATAAGGGATCAATATTGGTTCATTAATTGAATGTACCACCATTCTGTTTCAACCATAACTGTGTATATTGTAATTCAATTCTGGCACTAACCATCCAGTGTTAGTGTAGACCCTACAAGTTAAAGGGTATGATCCCAAACAATATTGCCCCTTACTTTAGAAACCAGCTGGACTTCAGGAGTCTCCAGACCTCCTGCACTCTGGCCAACCAGCCATAAATTCAGAGGTTTCCATGACTCCCTCAAGTTCAGAAATTGGCTAGAAAGATTTACACAACTCAGGAAAGTACTATATTTACAATTATAGCTTTTTTTTTTTTTATACAGGGTCTTGCTCTGTCACCAGGCTGGACTGCAGTGGCACAATCACAGATCACTGCAACTCTTGATCTCCTGGGCTCAAACAATTCTCCCACCTCAGCCTCTTGAGTAAGTTATAACTTTACTATAAAAAATACACACAGGACAAGGTCTTAGAGGGTCCGAAGTGTAGAGTTTCTATGCCCTTTCCCCATGAGTCAGGGCACTTACCCTCCCAGTACACCTATGTTCTCACCAACCAAAAAGCTCTGCTTGGCTGGGGGTGGTGGCTCACACCTGTAATCCCAGCACTTTGGGAGGCGGGTGGATCATCTGAGGTCAGGAGTTTTGAGATCAGCCTGGCCAACATGGTGAAACCCTGTCTCTACAAAAAATAAAAAAATCAGCTGGGCATGGTGGCACATGCCTGTAATCCCAGCTCCTCGGGAGGCTAAGGCAGGAGAATCACTTGAACCCGGGAGGCAGAGGTTGCAGGGAGCTGAGATTGTGCCACTGTACTTCAGCCTGGGTGAGAGAGCAAGACTGCATCTCAAAAGAAAAAAAAAAAAAAGCTCCACTGAGCTTTGGTGTCCACAGTTTTTATTGAGGGGTTATTACATAGGCATAATTGTTCAAATCATTAGCCACATGACTGGACTCAAACCCTCCTACTCCCACCAGGTCAGACTGGCCTAAAGTCCCAACCTTCTAATCACATGGTTGTTCTTTCTGGTGACAGCTCCCATCTTGAGGCAATCTAGGGGTCCACCATAAGTTACCAAGTTCACATAACAAAGATACACCTATCACTTCAGAAATTGCAAGAGTCTTATAATTTCCATGTAAAAAAGTCTAAGACAAAGACAAGACAAATTATTTATTGTACCACAAGCATATTAATGCAAGATGTTAATAAGGGAAACTGTGTATGGGGATCGGGAGCTCTGTATTGTCTGAAGTGTTTGTAAAAATCTAAAACTGATCTAAAAATTAAGACTTTATTATTTTTTAGAACAGTTTTAGATTTTTACAATAAATAAATTTAAGAAATAATAATATTACACCTCAATGCAGCTGCACTAAGTTACATTGATTTAAAGGACTTAAGAGCTTTTAGTAATCTTTATATCTCCTTAGCCCAGCAGTATGCAAACACAAAACAACCATTTAATGAACAGTTATTGAATGACTGGCTTCATTTCTTTTATTACGGTAAAAAAAAAAAACACACACACAACATAAAATCTTAACCATTTTTAAATGTACAGTTCAGTAATGTTAAGTATATTCACATTGTTGTGAAACATATCTCCAGAACTTTTTCATCATGCAAATCTGAAACTTATACCCATTAAGAATTCCTCTTCCCTCTCCCTTTAGCCCCTGGTATTCTACTTTCTGTTTCTATGAATTTGATTACTTCAGATACCTCATATAAGTCGAATCATACAGCATGTCTTTTTTTTTTTTTTTTTTTTTGAGACAGGTTCTTGCTCTGTCCACCTAGGCTGGAATGCAGTGACACGATCACAGCTCACTGCAGCTGCAATCTCCGGGCTCAAGTGATCTTCCTGCCTCAGCCTCCTGAGTAGTTGGGGCTACAGGCAGGAGCCACCATGCTTGGCTAATTTTTTACATTTTTTTTGTAGGAAAAGGGTCTCACTATGTTGCCCAGACTAGTCTAGAAGTCCTGGGCTCAAGGAATCCTCCTGCCTTGGCCTTCCAAAGTGCTGGGATTACAGGAGTGAACCACCGCATCTGGCTTGCATATGTCTTTTTGTGACTGGATTATTTCACTTAGCATAATGTCTTCAAGTTCTTCCATGCTGTAGCATGTAACAGGATTTCTTTCCTTTCTAAAGCTAAATAATATCCCACTGTATGTATATACCTCATTTTGTTTATCCATTCATCTGATGATGGACATCTGGGTACCTTCCACCTCTTGGCTATTATAAATAGTGTTGCTATGAACATGGGTGTGTACATATGTCTTTGAGAATTTGCTTTCAATGCTTTTGAAAACTTACTCAGCAGTGGCATTGCTGGATCATATGATAGTTCTATTTTTACCTCTTTGAAAAAATGTCATACTGTTTTCCATAGCAGCTGCACCATTTTATATTCTCATCAACAACAATGCACAAAGGTTCCAATTTATCCACATCCTTGCCAATACTTGTTTTCTGTTGTTTTCTTTTTCCTTTTTCAATAACAGCTATCCTAATAGGTGTAAAGTGGTATCTCATTGTGTTTTGATTTGGATTTCCCTAATGATTAATGACGTTGAGCATCTTTTCATATGGTCATGACTATTTGTATCTTTGCAGAAATGCCTTTGATCATTTTTTAATTGAATTGTTTGGTTTTTTGTAGTTGTGAGTTATAGGAATTTTTTTATATTCTGGATATCAATCCCTTATCAGATATGTGATTTGCAAATATTTTCTCCCATTCTTCATAGGTTGTCTTTTCACTCTGTTAGTAGTGTCCTTTGATGCACAAAAGTTTTTAATTTTAGTAAAGTCCAACTTACTTTTTTTTTTTTTTTGAGATGGAGTCTCACTCTGTTGCCTAGGCTGGAGGGGAGTGGCACAATCTTGGCTTACTGCAACCTCCACCTCCTGGGTTCAATGATTCTCCTGCCTCAGCCTCCCAAGTAGCTGGGGTTACAGGCACACATCGCCATGCCCGGCTAATTTTTATATTTTTAGTACAGATGGGATTTCACCATGTTGGCCAGGCTAGTCACAAACTCCTGACCTCAACTGATCTGCCAGCCTTGGCCTCCCAAAGTGCTGGGATTACAGGTATGAGCAACCACACCAGCCTTATCTATTTTTTCTTTTGTTACCTGTGCATTTGGTGTTACAACTAAGAAATCACTACAAATTCAACGTCATGAGGATTTTCTCCTAGGACTTTTAGTTTTAGCTTTTATGTTTAGGTCTTTGATCAATGTTGGGTTAGTTTTCTGTATGTGGAATAAGGTAAGCCTCCAACTTCATTTTTTTTTTCATATGGAAATATAGTTTTCCCAACACGATTCATTGAAAAGACTGTCCTTTCCTCATTGAATGGTCTTACCACCCTTGTTGAAAATCATTTGACTATATAAGCAAGGATTTAGTTCTTGGCTGTCTGTTTTTTTTGGTTTTTTGTTTTTTTTGTTTTCTTTTTTGAGATAAGAGTTTCACTCTGTCGCCCAGGCTAAAGTGCAGTGGCGCCATTTCCACTCACTGCAAGCTCCGCCTTCCGGGTTCACGACATTCTCCTGCCTCAGCCTCCCGAGTAGTTGGGACTACAGGCACCAGTCACCACGCCCGGCTAATTTTTTGTATTTTTAGTAGAGACGGGGTTTCACTGTGTTAGCCAGGATGGTCTCTATCTCCTGATCTCGTGATCCACCTGCCCTGGCCTCCCAAAGTACTGGGATTACAGGTGTGAGCCACCGCGCCCAGCCGGCTGTCTGTTTTATTCCACTGGTCTATACATCTGTCTTTATGCCAGTATCACACTACTTTGATAACCATAGTTTTTGCAGTAAGTTTTGAAATCAGGAAGTGAGAGACCTCCAACTCTGTTCTTCTTTTCAAGATTGTTTTGGCTATTTGCAATTCCTTGAGATTCTACACAAATTTTAGGATACATTTTCTATTTTTACAAAGAAGTCATTGGGATTTTGATAGGGATCTAATTGAATCTATAAATTGCTTTGGGTAGTATTGACATCTTAACAACAGTGTCTTCCAACCCATGAACATGGGCTGTTTCCATTTACTTACGTCTTAATTTCTTTCAGTAATGTTTCGTACTTTTCAGTGTTCAGGTCTTCCACCTCCTTCGTTAATTTATTCATACATGTTTTATTCTTTTTGATAGAATTGTTTTCTTCATTTCAAATCCATTTTTGGATTAGTCATTGTTAACGATTAGAAATACAACTGATATTTGTGTGTTGATTTGTATCCAGAAACTTCGCTGAATTGTTTTAATTCGAACATGTTTTATGAAATCTTTAGGGTTTTCTACATATAAGATCATGTCATCTGCAAACAGAGATAATTTTACTTCTTCCTTTCTAGTTTGGATACATTTTTTTTCTTTTTCTAATTGCTTTGGCTAGGACTTCCAATACTATGGTGAATTTAAGTAGTGACAGCAGGCATCCTTGCCTTGTCCTTGGATCTTAGAGAAAAACCTTATAGTTTTCTACCATTGATTAAGATGTTAGTTGTGGCTTTCCATATATGGCCTACATTATGTTTAGGTAGTTTTCTTCTACTCTTAATTTGTTGAGTGTTTTTTATCGTGAAAGGGTGTTAAATCTTGTCCAAGGTTTTTTCTGCATCTATTGAGATAGATTGTGTGTTTTTTGCCCTTCATTCAACTGGATAGCTTTGTAAGGCATATCTCATTCATTCAGAAACAAAACTAATACCCCCATTTTGCATAGTTTCTCTTAATTTTTGTAACAAAACATTTAAAACAGAATTTAGTGACACAAACTCTTTGAGTTTTATGAAAGACCAGAGTTTTCGAAAGGATAAAAAGGAGATATTGAGTAGAAGGCAGCTTTTAAAGGGAGAACATTGCACAACTAGCTCAGACTGGGAATCACATTAGATAAAACCTACCAAAAAGGATCAAGGCGAACCAACACTTCATTTGATATCACTGCGGCATACATCAATATACAACCCAGAATTGGTATACTGTTTATATAACACCCATTGATCAATAGCACAGTAGGGAACTTAGAGTTAACAACAATTTGCTGTATATTTCAAAATAGCTAAAATAGTTTTTTTTGTATTCCCAACACACACAAAAAGATACATGTTTGAGGTGACAGATATCCCAATTACCCTGATTTGATCATTACACATTGTATACAGGTATTAAAGTATTACATGTACCCCCAAAATATGTACAACTATTACATATCAATAGTTAATTTAAAAAAAACAAACTAATTTAAAGCCTACACATACATATTAATTATAGCACATAGCAATGGCAAAGGTCTATCATGGTCAAAAAGAATACAGCTGAATAAATTAATATCTGGGGAAATGAAATGGAAAAGAAATCAAGTAGTATTCATTCAAAAATGCCTGCCCCTTTCCATAGAGTTAATTGAAGGCACAACGACTATGCCATAAACCAAAGTTCCAAACAAGAGTCAAAGCTATATTTTATAGAATTGCCACCTTCCTCACCAATACCAATAAATAAATTATTAAATCTACCCTTTTGGCATAATAAAGTCATTCCAATAGAATTAAGAGTGCCACAGTTTCAATGTCATCTCTTCTGAAAATAAATGTTGCTGCCTTGACTCAGAATTCAAATTGCAGCAGCAGGTCATTATTTTGTTCCATTCTGTTGACATATTTTAACTCATTTTGTAAACGCAGAATTTGTTCCTGTTCTATAATCCCAGACAGAAAAATGTTTATGAGAAGGCAATTTCATTTTGCTAGGTTGGCAGTGATAGTCCCTTGGGGGAGAGGCCAACTCAAGCAGGACTGAAGCAGCTGTTAGAAGCCAATTTTCCTACCTGCTAATTGCTTTTATGACTACGATGTATGGGCTCAGACACCCACCTGGCAAGCAGAAGATAGATGGAAACAGTCACATCTCAAGAGGTTTTTACCTTCTTCTAAAAGAATTCAACTAGGAGACAAAACAGCGAAGAAACAGAAAAATGTCAAAAATACAAAAATATTAATTGCAAAAACATTAACTGTATCTTCCTGACTACCAAAAGGAAAATGAAAAAGAATGAAAAGACATTTGTACGAATAGCTGGTAGAAAAAATATTCATTCATTGGTCACTCAATATTTACTGAAATGCCTATTATGGCAGACACTACTGTAGGTGCTAGAGATACAGCAGTAAACTAGACACAATGTCCCTTTGTCCCCATCAGAGGAGATTAATGAGAAATAACAGCTACCTCTGGTACTAAGAGGAAAACAAAACACGGCCATGTAATAAAGTGAGTTGGGAAGCACTAATTTACAGTGAGTTGTCAAGGAAGTCTCTTTGAAGAGGGGACATTTAAGCTGAGACTTAAATGACAAGAAGAATCCAGTAAACCACCAGTCTGAGGGAAGACCATTCCTTGCAGAGGGACAAGGAGTAGAAGACTTGCAAGTTGGAATAAACTTGGTATATTCATAGAAGACAAAATAAGGCCAGTGTAGCTGTAGTTTTGTGAACAACGTTAACAAAGGCAGAAGATAAGATCTCTTCAAAGTGCCACAGCCATTTCAAAGTTATCTGCTGAGAAGATAAAAATAAAACTATGACCGATGAACTATTCATGGAAATTCACTTTTGGACTAGTAATGACCACCAGGAAACCTTCAACAAAAAAAAGATAAGCATGAG
The DNA here is from genome assembly GCF_006542625.1 of Nomascus leucogenys. Classification (NCBI taxonomy): domain Eukaryota; kingdom Metazoa; phylum Chordata; class Mammalia; order Primates; family Hylobatidae; genus Nomascus; species Nomascus leucogenys. Next base: position 96,782,134 of record NC_044386.1, read on the forward strand.
TTGAGAAATGCCACAGAGGAAGAGGTTTCTGAATCAGAAAGAATCAGCATCAGAGTACTGGCTGAATCAGTGCTGTCAGGAACCCCAAAAGCAATATTGTTCTAGAAAAGATCAACATCTAGGGCTGGCACGCCTGGACAAGGGGGTATCTGAGGCTTATAATAGGAACCGTTAAAGCACAGCACTCATAAATGAACTCCAATCACAATGGAATGTTTCTGGATGTACTTGTTCTAATACTTGTTTGACCTAAACATTTGAGATAGCCCAGAGACTTTAAAAAAATTTTAATGTAAATAACAAATAAAACAACATAAAACAACACCCTCCTAAAACAGAAATTTTTAGAAATTACAGAAAATATTTCCATGTTCAAAACTCTTCCTAGGTTACAAAATAAATTGGGAGTTTTTTTAAAAGAAAAAAAATTTAGTGAGTACATAGATCATCTGTTTTCTTTCTATAGCAAGCACAAAACAGCGCTTAAGTTCAAAAGCATCTATGACATTAAACAATGCTACATTTAAAAATAAAACATACCTACTAAAAAAGAAGTAGCTCACCTTAATTGAAGGATAAACTTTATTTTTAAGCACTGAATGATTCCCAAACATACTGTGTATGTTGCATAATGCTAACAAGACATTTTGTAATAATGCTATAATGTTAAAATTCCCAGACTATGCACATGGCTATCAAATATATGCACTTTTCTACAAAAACATTTTGGTCAGACATTATTCATCTAGAGAAAAAAAGAAAGAAAAAACAATGGAGATCAAAAACTTGCTCTACATGAGGTATATGGCAATGTGTCTTCACTTAAGCCACATGCCAAAAAAAAAAAAAAAGACTGGGATCAGAGACCTGTACTGGAATTCCACCTCTCACACTAATTAGCGTACAACATCCCTGAGTCTCAATTTTCCTCATCAGTAAAATGAGTCTCATGCCACCTACTCTTAAAAGATTGATAGGAATATTAAATAAAACAGGTTAAGTTTAAAGGAATCCAGTCTTATTATTTGGTAATTACACTATAAGCAAGGGAAATGTCTTTAAAAAACAGTTTATTTTTTAAAAAGAAAAAATAATAAATAATAGGTTGTAAGAGCTAAACACAATGTAAACAATACTCAAGTTGAATATACAGGCCAAACTCCTTTATTTTACCTATGAAGAAATAAAAGCTGGCAAGCTTAAGTGACCAGCCCAGAGTTGAAAAAGCAGGCAGAAAAAGGGCTAAAATCTTGCTTAATTCCTAAATGCGGTAAACATTTTATAGAGCACTTTCATGTATAAGATCCAATTGATGTCCATGATAAAATAGTTAATCTGACTCATGAGAAAACCCAACGCACCAAAGTCAGCCAGCTTCTTAGTTATAGAACTGTGACTAAAACCTGATGATGAATACTGTCTCTCTCTCTCTCTCTCTTTTTTTTTTGTGGGGCGGGGGGGGGCTGGTAGGGGGTAGAGTGGGGGTCTAACTGTGTTGCTCAGGCTGGTCTTGAACTCCTGGGCCCAAGCAATCCTCTTGCCTTGGCCTCGCAAAGTGCTAGGATTATAGGCATGACTTACCATGTATGGCCTATGTCTCTTAAAATCGAGATTTAAAGCCTTTCTTACTTATAATTTAACTAATACAAAAAAATGTCTTAGCAAGCAATCATAATTTTATTCAGTCAATAATTTTTTTTTTTTTTTGAGGCAGAGTCTCGCTCTGTCACCCAGGCTGGGGTGCAGTGGCGTGATCTCGGCTCACTGCAACCTCCGCCTCCCGGGTTCACGCCACTCTCCTGCCTCAGCCTCCCGAGTAGCTGCGACTACAGGCACCTGTCACCATGCCTGACTAATTTTTTTGTATTTTTAGTAGAGACGGGGTTTCACCATGTCACCCAGGATGGTCTCAATCTCCTGATTTCATGATCCGCCCGTCTCGGCCTCCCGAAGTGCTGGGATTATAGGCATGAGCCGCCGCGCCCAGCCTCAATCAATAATTATTTTTTAAAGTCACACTACAAAGACATAAATGTTTCCATGTTGTATGTAAGAGACTCAATCAGCTTAACATAAAAATGTTCATAATAGGAGCAAATTAAATTGCCAAAGACACATTTTTAGGCCTATTTCCCAAAGCTCAATTGATATCGGCTTAATATAATGTAGCAAGACTTACTTTTATTCTGTTTGTTCACAGATTATTTAAACCAGATAGTTGGGTTAGTGAGTCACTGAGTATATGCTTGAGTATGATACTGAATTCATGTTTCTATCATTAATGACTCAAATATTCACGTACTTTAAAATTACTTAATCCTTCACATTGTCCTATCTTCATGTAGGATTTTCAAGCTAACCCTTCTATAAGTAGGTCAATTGTTGTTAGACTTAAGTTGAGATGATTCACTTTCACAAATAATTATGTTACAAATACTGCATTGTTTTGCAGCTGGGGGGACAGCCAGGCTGGAAAACTAATTAAAAGAAAAGGATTCAAGTGGAGAGGAGCCAACTGAACAATATGGTATCTAAAAAACAGACACATTTACAATACATGTTTCTGAGTGTCACTAAGAAAATACACATCTGCTCCATATTCCAAATTCTTCCTTTAAAAAGGATCAAGCATTATAGGAAGATTTCTAGGTTTAAGAAGAAGACATGGAACAGCAATGTAGGAAGTCAGGGCTCAGCCACCATGATAGTTTTCAGATCATTTGTGCAAACATAATAAGAGCATACCCCCAAATAGGTCTCTGTTCAAAGCCACTTCAAAAGATGTGAAAATGCATGCACAAAAGTAATCGCTGAGTTTTGCAACTACTAAATGGCAACACTGTTGTTGGGTGAGTGAGAACACAAAAGAACAATAAATCAATACACAAATTAACAGTAACCACTCACGCTAATTTCATATGAATTAGAAGAATCAATATATAATTTGGGTGGGAATCCAGCACTCTTAAAATAGTCATGGCCAGAGAGTACCATCAAATTAACTACTTAGCTCAGTTCACAAGACTTCATTTGTGCTCAGCAAGGACTATCACTGAATAGGGAAGAGCCTGAATGTAGCAGCTTTCCACTGAATTAAGATAGTATATATACCTTAAGGTATGTTGCTTGTCTGTCTTCTAAGAATTTTTTAAGCTACATTTGAAAATACATGATAATACAATTGTGAGTCTCCTTAGTGTTAAATTTATAATTAGATAGGCAAAATAGTAAGTGTATGTGTGTTAGAGATTCAAGTAAAAAAAAAAAAAAAAACAACAAGGCCCAGCTTGTGACAAAGCATCACTACAGATCCCCCTACAGCTCATCCCTACAGCTTCCTCAGCCATAGCTCTAAACAAGCCACAGAAATTAGAATGATCATGCTGAAGCATCTTATGGATTAATAAAGACAAATCAATTCTGTATAATCTATTTTGTTTTTTATTCAAATTATCTAAAATTGATAATTTGTAATTGGCTGTTAAGAAACATAATCAATTACTGGAGCACTCCATTTCTCAATCACCTTGGATACGCAGGCATTTACTGCAAACATGGCCCTCTATTTAGAGCAATTCACATGTAAAGCACTCCATTAATTACACTCTTCATTCAATACACATCTATTAAGCACTATTGTGTACTAGGCACTATTGGTATTAGAGAAATACCATGCTGAATCAAATTAGCCCCTGCCTTCAGAGGCAGAAGGCTTTGCTTACAGACATGCAAACATTACATAATGAGACAAGTGCCATAACAAGATGTATACAAACCACTATGGAAATACACAAAGGGAAGGACTTAATTCTTTCTGGGGAGGTGAAGAAAAAAGGCTTGTCAGACTACCTAATATTTAAGTGAGCGTTAAAGGGTCAGTATGAGTTTGTTTGGTAGATATACTAGAGGTTGTTCATGAGAGAGGATGTGACAGACCCACAGCCTGTGCAAAGCTGGGAGGGCAGAAAAGAGTACTTGCTTGGAAAGACAACAGAGCTCGGTAATAGGTAAGAACGAAAAAGTAAATATGATCAGAATGAGGCAGGAAAATATGGTCTGGAGGCAGGGAACATAAAGCCAATTCACACTTCAGCTATAACAGGAAATATCCTCTCCATACGGTATATGCCGTAAATGACTTTATAACTTTACTTCATCCTCTTCATTTACATAGGGCGTACCCCAAGTAAAGGGTATTTAAACTCATGAAAAACTCCGTAACAGGGCCTTTGAGCTCTATGCTCAGGTCCACTCCCACACTGTGGCATGTACGTTCATTTTCAATAAATTCCTTCATTCCTTCCTTGCTTTGTTTGTGCATTTTGTCCAATTCTTTGTTCAAAGTGCCAAGAACCTGGACACCCTCCACCATTAACAAGAATAGGGCACAAAGGTTCTTCAACAGGCCATGTTAAGACTTTATCTTGATGAAAATGTGGAGCACTGAAAAGTTTTGAACACGGGTGTGGTAACAGTTTGAGTTTAGACAATTATTTCTGGGCATACAAGAAAAGGACAGACCAGAAAGAATAAAGTCTAAAGGTAATGAAGTCTGGTAGACCTATTATAAGATTATTAAAATCAGCCAGGTGTGGTGGCTCATGCCTATAATACCAGCAGTTTGGGAGGCCAAGGCGGGAGTATAGCTTAAGCCCAGGAGTTCAAGACCAGCCTGGGTGACATAAGGACCCCATCTCTGCAAAAATTTAAAAATTGGCCAGGCACGGTGATACATGCGTGTGGTTCCAGCTACTCAGGAGATTGAGGTGTAAGGATTGCTTTAACCTGCAGTGAATTATGATCACCACTGCACTACAGCCTCCAGCCTGGGTGACAGAGCAAACCCTGTCCCAAAAAATTATTAAAATCACTACTATCCTTAGATCAAGGCAACAGGATTTGGTCCTCCTAGCCATACCTCTCCCGCAAGAAGTGAGCAGTGCAGAGGGCCAAATCGAAGTGCCTTACTGGATCTATCTCCAGAAATCACTTTCTACCTACCTGAAACCCCAGAACTCTGCTCAAATGGCCCTGAGTCCACTTCCAAGACAGGTCCTCATTCAGATATATGCACCACTAAGCCTGAAGGGGAGATGAGGGACAACTGTTGAGAGGAAATGGGGGCTATGGAGAGAGCCTGGACATTTTGCCAAAATTTAAAAATATATACATTTTAAATTTAAAATATATATACTTTAGAAATATGTCATATTTTTAATATATATAAAACAATAAGTTGAGAATTACCAACTTCATACTATACTCATTAATAACTGAATATTTGTGCCTAGAAACCTAAGGTTGTTTATGATATAGAGTATTAACCTGAAATTTTTAAAAATTTAATGTTTCAAGAAGATTTGAAATAATTATTTAACAGACAAAAAATATTCTCCCTGTAAGACGACATACAAAAGTCAGGATCAACTTCTCAGAAAGTCAAAGCAATTTGAAGATAGATGTGCCAAACAGGTGTTCATAACAGCTTTGTTTAAAAAAAAAAAAAAAAGAGATTTAGTGAAGGATCAATGTGTGGACTAAAGGCACATATTTGTTATACACAAATGAGCTAATGTATTGTACTGCTCTTCTCATTAGCTGCAGAGATGCATTACCCTCACATTAAATACTCAGTGAGTAAAAACACTCTGGCAAGCATCTGTTGGCTAATAACAAAGAAAACCATGGACCCTCTGAGGCCAATTTCCATCCAGCTGCAAGCATGGAAGCAGCAAACACATGCACTGCTTTTCAGTATCAACCCCAAATAACCGTGAAAAAGAAACTCCTTGGCTAATCTGTGGCAAAGGCATTCCAAGTATCGATCGTGTATGCTAAACAAGACACTTGGAAAAAGTTAACTCCCTAAATCCAGGCTGGCATTTAACTTGCTTGTTACCAACAGACTGTGGTAGAAGTGACACTGAGTGACTTCTAAGGTTATGTCGAGAAAAGCCATGCAGGTTCTGGGACTAAGTTTGGGATGGCTGCTACACAGCAATGTTGCCAGACACAATTTGGTATGTGAAACTGGGACACTGACATAACAAAAACCTAAAAGATACAACACTGGTTTCAAGACTAGGTGGTGGACCGAAGCTGGACCCAGGCTTAAAGAGCCTGGTAGAAACTACTGAAAACGAATTAAAGGAGAGTTAAATGTTTTCAGAAAGACCTTGTTATGAAGTGGCAGAAAACTTGGCAAAACTGTTACCTGCGATAAGGTAAAAAACAGAAAATGTTGGTAATGAACTACTACTTCTACCTAAGGTAATGTCAAAGCAGCATGTCCAAACTGTCAACTGGTTTCTTTTATATGTATAATATAAGGTAAAAAAAAGGAGATGACCTAAAGAAGAAAGTACTTTTCCAGCAGAATTTAGGGGAAATACAAAGAAGTCAGCAATTGCTGGGTCCAAAAATAAAACTATTTCTCATCCACAATGTCTCCCAGCAGAGAATGCTCAAAGTAAGAAAAGGTCTGAGGACAAAGATCAAACATAGGATGCAGAATAGAAAAATCTCATCTCAAGGTAGAGACGAAAGCCAAAGGTGTTACTGTGAAATCCTTTGTTACATTTCTCTCCTGATTTCTTCTTCATGATCTTCTTCCCAGTTCCTTTTTCTGCACTTGTCCACTAAATCTAGATGTCCCTGAGGATTTTGTCCTCAATCCTGGGCAATTCCTTCTTCAATCACTCTCTAAAATCTCTTAACCTCAAAAACTCTCTCTCCCTTTCAAGCCGCCACCTCCCTCTAAGAACAGCAGACAGATCTGTACATCTCCACTCAACTATCTCAGAGAAACAACAAACTAAATATTACAAAATCCTATCTTCCACTCCAAAAGTTCCTTCTATACCTGAAAACACACTGGAAAGGAATGACTGGAAATAAATAGTACCACACCCATTAAATTGCCCAACTTGAGAGTCATCTCTGATTTCTACACTTCCTTCGCCTCACCCAACACCAATATTTAATTAGTCACCAATTTCTATGAATTCCACCTGCTAAACCTTTCTGGCATCTCCCCCTCTTCAAGTTATCTCCTATCTGGACTACATATAGCCTTCTAAGTGGTCTCTCCATTCCAAAATATCTTTCATACTACTGTCGAAACCATCTTCTTAAAATAAAATATTAGCCATGTTAATCTCCTGGTGAGAATCCTTCAAGAGCTCCCAATCAAAACCCTTTGATACAGCTTACAGGTAGGTACTTTGTGATCTGGCTTTTCCCTGCAAACTGTCCCCACATATCATTTATTCCAACCATGCCAAAAAACAGGACTTATACTCAAGATGGTTATGAATACATAGTTTTCTCTCTGCCTAGAAAGTGTTGTCTCTTGTTATGAATACTAAGTACGTTTTTGCTCATTAATTTAACAGTTTTAGAACACTTAGCAGGGCCGGGCACGGTGGTTCACGTCTGTAATCCCAGCAGTTTGGGAGGCCGATGGGGGAGGATCACGATATCAGGAAATCAAGGCCATCCTGGCTAACACGGTGAAACCCTGTCTCTACTAAAAATACAAAAAATTAGCTGGGCGTGGTGGCGGGCATCTGCAGTCCCAGCTACTCGGGAGGCTGAGGCAGGAGAATGGCGTGAACCCGGGAGGCAGAGCTTGCAGTGAGCCAAAATAGCGCCACTGCACTCTAGCCTGGGCAACAGAGCGAGACTCCATCTCAAAACAAAACAAAACAAAACAAACAAACAAAAAAAAAACCACTTAACTCTGTGACAAATCTGGCAGGCACATGAAAATAAATGAGAAACACTACCTGCCTCTTCTCTGGAAGCACACTGCCTAGAAAGAAAGAAAATAAGTACAACACAGGGATTTATAATGGAAAGTAGCATGGTGTAGTGGACTGATTTCTTGCAGGAGGTGGAGCGATATGATTGATAGACAGTAAGCAAAACAATGGAATAAATACGATATGATCTCCTGGATCAGCAAGTTTCCTTGATATAAGTAATTTAAAACATTTTAATACTATTATACGTACTTATTATAAGTAAAATACAAATTTACATGAAAGATGCAATAAAAGACTTAAAAATTCATGGGCCTGTTGTTTCCTGACTTTTTAATGATGGCCATTCTAACTGGTGTGAGATGGTATCTCACTGTGGTTTTGATTTGCATTTCTCTGATGGCCAGTGATGATGAGCATTTTTTCATGTGTTTTTTGGCTGCATAAATGTCTTCTTTTGAGAAGTGTCTGTTCATGTCCTTCGCCCACTTTTTGAAAACACAGGTGCTGGAGAGGATGTGGAGAAATAGGAACACTTTTACACTGTTGGTAGGACTGTAAACTAGTTCAACCATTGTGGAAGTCAGTGTGGCGATTCCTCAGGGATCTCAAACTAGAAATACCATTTGACCCAGCCATCCCATTACTGGGTATATACCCAAAGGACTATAAATCATGCTGCTATAAAGACACATGCACACGTATGTTTATTGCGGCACTATTCACAATAGCAAAGACTTGGAATCAACCCAAATGTTCAACAATGATAGACTGGATTAAGAAAATGTGGCATATATACACCACGGAATACTATGCAGCCATAAAAAATGATGAGTTTATGTCCTTTGTAGGGACATGGATGAAACTGGAAAACATCATTCTCAGTAAACTATCGTAAGGACAAAACACCAAACACCGCATGTTCTCACTCATAGGTGGGAATTGAACAATGAGAACTCATGGACACAGGAAGGGGAACATCACACTCCGGGGACTGTTGTGGTGTGGGGGGAGGGGGGAGGGACAGCATTAGGAGATATACCTAATGCTAAATGACGAGTTAATGGGTGCAGCAAAACAACATGGCACATGGATACATATGTAACAAACCTGCACATTGTGCACATGTACCCTAAAACCTAAAGTATAATAATAATAATAATAAATTATTTTACCCATAAAAAAAAAAATTCATGGGCCATTTTTGGCAAGAATGACTGTCCAGATTAGAATTTAAAGTAAACACTAAGCAGAAGAGGAGCCACTTTAAGTCAAAGAGACACTTTTATAATTGAGCAAGTCACACCACATTTTGGCCCCGCCTACTCAAAAAGCCAACCCTAGTTCAGTTCAAGTTCAAGTTCAGTGAAGCAATACCGAAAAATCAACAAGATTCTGTAGGACCCTTTGCTGCAGCCAGGTCATACCTCTATACAGCCTCTATACAGAACTATAGACCTGGCATGGAAGAAGGCTTACTCATGACCAAGGAGTCTTGAACTCATCCATTTTGGGGGGTCCAGATTAAAATTGCCTGTAATTATGTAAATCAGGTCTAAGAAGGCTGAGAAAAAGTTTACCCTGATTCCAATTCCTGTAGAATCGGAATTATAATAGAAAAACTGCTGATTCCCTCCCAGAATATCAGCCCTGGAAAAGTTACAGTCCTGGAAAAATGGAAAGAACTCAGAAAAACCCCTGGGTTGACTAGGACCCCTATGTGTGGAATGGTCGCTTAGGCCTGAGACAAGAGGCAGTCCAGCAAAGCTGTGGGATAACAAACGAGAAAAAGAACTACTAAAGTTCGATTTTACTTCTCTTGTATCCCAGCGCCCATGTGTGCACGACCTGACCCCAAATGTGCATTACTCAGTGATAAAAATTCAGAACAGTGGTTCCCTCCGGTGAGGGATAAGAATGTCAAGGAAGAAGTCTGAAGGAACTTAAGGGGTAATAAAATGTTTTGAATTTTTATAGGAGAGTAGCTACATGAGTATATGCATTCATCAAATCTCACTGAACTGTATATTTAAGAGCTGAGTATTTTTTTGTAAAATTGAAATTTATACCTCAACTTTTAAAAGTTTTTCTTTAAAGATTACAATAGATACTACTTTAGATCATCAACTGGCAAAATTTAAAAGTCTGAAAAAAACAAGTATTGGGCTGTAAAACAACAGGATTTCTTATATATCGATGGTAGGAGAATAAAATTGCATAAGCCCTTTGGAAATACACTTCATATTATATCTTTAACATTCATTACCCTATGACCCAGCAATTACATTCATAGGTGTATACTCAATAGAATCTCTTGCATATGCATAAGAGATTGACAAGAGTCATGAATAGTAATGTTTCTTGCAGCAATATTAAAAATTGCAAACACCTGAAAATAAGATTCTTATTCTTAATCCCAGGAATAAATTGAGCATGATCACTTTCAAATACTTAAGTTGTCTTTATGTTTCAACAATAACCCAGTTTTTATACATATTACAGTTTATTCAAGGTGTGCATATATAGAAATCCAAAATTAAGGCACAGAATTAAGGCATTATAATGATTTTGTATTTTTAAAAGATGGAATTTATTTATTCAACATGACTTTTACAGGAGTAAAGATAGAATTCATCTAAATGCTGGTTACATAAATTATACTATAACCACACACAAAATATCCTGTGGCTATAAACACGAATGAAGTAGATCTACATATATGCAAAAATCTCCAAGATACAGAAGTAAGTTTAAGAAGCAAAAAGTAGGCTAGGTCCAGTGGCTCATGCCTATAATCCCAGTACTTTGGGAGGCTGAGGTGGAAGGATTACCTGAGCCCAGGAGTTCAAGACCAGCCTTGACAATGTAAGAAGACCCAGTCTCCAAAAAAGAAAAAATGTACATTAGCAGCGCATGCTGGCACATGCCTGTGGTCCCAGTTACTTGGGATGTGAAGTGGGAGGATCATGTGAGAACAGGAGTACGAAGCTGCAGTGAGCTGTGATCATGTCATTGCTCTCCAGCCTGAGCAACAGAGTAAGACACTGTTTTTGTTTTGTTTTCTTTTTTTAAATGAGACAGTCTTACTCTGTTACCCAGTCTGGAATGCAGTGGTGCAATCTTGGCTCACAGCAACCTCCGCCTCCAGGGTGCAAGCGACTCTCATGCTTCAGCCTCCCAAGTAGCTGAGACTACAGGCATGTGCCATTACAACTGGCTAATTTTTGTATTTTTAATAGAGATGGGGTTTCACCATGTTGGCCAAGGCTGGTCTCAAAAGCCTGACATCAAGTGATCCGCCCACCTCAGCCTCCCAAAGTGCTGGAATTACAGGCATGAGCCAAGACCCTGTCTTAAAAAAAGTAAGAAGCAAAAAGTAGAACAGTAAATTCTCACAGATCAAAATAAACTCCATATATATTGATGCATATGTATGTTTGCAAAAATAATTTGAAAGTAAATAAACTGCTAATGTTAGTTTCTTCTGAAAATAGAGACAGAGGATCTAAGGTGAAAGATTTACTTTTGTACATTTGCACTATCTATGAATCATTTTATACTATCTAAATTTCTAACCACATACCTTTTCTATTTTTTAAATTACAGAGAAGAGACAGAGGCCCTCGAAAACCTTTTCTATTTCTAGTAAGCAAACTCTTCCACGACCCACAGTAGTTATTCCAAACCTTTACCACTCCTCTCAAATCCCGTATCTCAGTCCTGTCGCCTTTTCCCACAACATGGCCAGGCCAAGGACCTTGTCCTCTGCTTCAGAGGAAAAGAAAACTCGCTATATTTCCTAATTCACATCCACAAATTTGTCACTAGCTGCATCCATGAGCACTTCCTTCCCTCAGAAGAAAGAAGCCATTCCCGGCAAATCTTATGTTCTATCATGTGTTCTACATGCAATCTGCCATTTCTGCAAGGAGCCTGTTTTATTATTCTCCTCTCTCTCTCTACTTCCACAATTTTGCCCTTACCTGTTTCCTTTTTCCCCTACCTCTATATATATGCATGTTCAAGCCTCTCCTATATTAAAAAGTACCCTATGTTCCCCTCTATCTAGCACCCTAAACTCATTCCTTCTGTTCACAGTTAAACTTCTCACAAGAGTAGTCTATACTCTTTGACAGTCTCTTCTTCATCTCCCATACACCGCTCAACACACTAGAATCTGTCCTCTGTCTCCAATGCTACTAAAAACAAAAAACCAATCTTACTAAGGTCACTAAAAGACAAAACCAAAAGTCATGCTGTAAACTTTATTTTATTTGATCTTTCTCTGTAGCATCTGACACTAATGACCACTGCCACCCTTTTCGAAACACTCTAATCTCTTTGCTTCTGTGATATTTCTCTCTCCCGGCTCTCCACTGAGCACTGGGGGATTAAAAAATGAAAATGACAAAGTCCCTGACTTCAAGAAGCATAGTTTCTAGAATGAGAGAAACATATACAAACAATCACAACATAGTGAAACAGTACAAAGTGCAGTGATAGCTCAGCAATCGACTTTATATGGGGAAGCGAGAGAGCACTTTAGGAGGAGGAAATTAGCATGTACAAAGTAACATATAAATCAGTATGGTTTGTACAGAAATTTTAATGGATAATGATTGAACACACAAGCTTTGAAATCAAACAATCTGACTGTATCTATTCTATCTGAGGATAAAATAACAGTCTTTACCTCATAGGACTACTGTGAAGATTACATGAAATGCTAAATATAAACCACTTAGCATAGGGCCTGGCATATACACAAAGATCTCAATAAGCGTTATCTCATATACTTTCTGACAAAAACATTCAACAAACTATGACTAAAAGAGAACTTCCTAAACCTGATAAAGGGCAGTTATGAAACACCCGTAGTTAACATCTTACTTGATCTTGAAAGACTGAATGCTTTCGCCCTAAGATCAGAAACGAGACAAGGGCTGGGCACAGTGGCTCACGTGTATAATCCCAGCACTTTGGGAGGCTAAGGCAGGAGGATCACTTGAGCCCAGGAGTTTGTGACCAGCCTGAGCAACATGGCGAAACCCCATCTCTTCAAAAAAATATAAAAATAAGCTGGGTATGGTGGCACCTGCCTGTAGTCCCAGCTACTTGAGGGGCAGAGGCAGGAGGATCACCTGAGCCCAGGAAGTCGAGGCTGCAGTGAGCCATGTTCATACCACTACACTCCAGCCTGGGCAACAGAGTAAGACCTTGTCTCAAAAAAAAAAAAAAAAAAAAAACAAAAACGGATTCAGCCAGAGCAGTTAGAGACATGAAAGGGATCTAGATCAGAAAAGAGGTAAAACTATCACTATGAGAGGATGACATGATCTTACATATTAAAAAGCCCTAAGTAATCTATAAACAACTATTACAATTAACAAATAAGTTCAGCAAGGTTGTGTGATGCAAAAATCAATTATATTTCTATATAGTAGCAATGAATAATCCAAAAATGAAATTAGAAAAAAAATTTCACTTAGAATACTATTAACAAAATAAAGTACTTAGGAATAAATTTAACAAAAGAATTATAATACATACACTGAAAATGATAAAACATTGAAAGAAATTAAAGAAGACCTAAATAAATGGAAAAACATCCAGTGTTTACAGATTGGATTACTGACTGTAAAGTCCCCAAACTGAATTAAAGATTCCTGCCTCAGATTCAACACAATCAAAATCTAGCTGGATTTTTTTGTAAAAATTGACAAGCGAATCCAAAAATTCATATGGTAATATAAGCAATCCAGAAGAGCCAAAACAATCTTGAATAAAGTTGGAAGAACTTACACTTCCCAATTTCAAAACTTTATTACAAAACTATAGCAATCAGGACAATGCAGTACTGACATAAGGATAGACAAATCAATGGAACAGAATTGAAAGTCCAGAAATAAACCCCTACATTTATAGGCAATTGGTTTTCTTTAAGGGTGCCAAGATAATCCGATAGTCGGAGACAACTGTATATCCACACACAAATGAATGAAGTTGAACCCCTACATTACACCATTTATAAAAATTAAGTGAGAATGGGTCACAGACATAAAAATAAGAGGTGAAACAATAAAACTCCTAGAAGAAAACATGAGTATTCCCCAGGACCTTGAATTAGACAATTGTTTCTTAGATACAACACCAAAAGCAACCAAAAAAATAAATAAATAAGTAAATAAAGACTTTCGTGCTTCAAAGGACAATATCAAGAAGTGAAAAGACCCACAGAATAAGAGAAAATATTTGTAAATCATTTCTCATAAGAGATTTCTATCCAGCCAACATATATATACACATATAAGTTGACCCTTGAACAACATAGGTTTGAACTGTGTAGGTCCACTTACATGCATTTTTTTTCAACCAAACATGGATAAAAAAGACAGCATTCATGGGATGTGACACCCACCTATACAGAGGACTGACTCTTCTTATAGGTAGGTTAGTAGGACCAAATACAGGACTTGACTATGTGTGAATTTTGGTATACACAAGGGTCCTGAAACCAATTCCCTGAATAAACCAAGGCATAACTGTATTTCTATTTAATGTAAATATACGTTTATATTATATGTAATATAAATAAACATATATATATACAAATAACCTAATTTTAAAGTGGCAAAGGATGAAAATAAAAATGTCTTTAAAGCCCCTACCTCTCACCCTATACAAAAATCAACTCACAAAGGGATCAAAGACCTGAAACAATAAAACCACTAGAAGAAGACATAGGGGAAAATGCTCCAGGACACTGGTCTGGGAAAAGATTTTATGATAAGACCTGAAAAGTGCAGGCAACTAAAGCAAAAGAAACAAATGGGATTACATCAAATTAACTTCTGTACAGCCAATGACACAATCAACAGACTGAAAAAGCCTGTAGAATGGGAGAAAATATTTGCAAACTACTCATTCCATAGGAGATTAATATCCATAATATACAAGGACAAACATATCAAAAGCAAAAAAAAAAAAAAACTGATTTAAAAATTGGCAAATGATATAAATAGACATTTTTCAAAAGAAGACATATACCAGCCTGGGCAACATAATGAGACTCCCATCTCTGCAAAAAATTTAAAAAAATTTGCCATCGTGGTTCATACCTGTAGTCCTGTCTACTTGGGAGGCTGAGGCAGGAGGATTGCCTGAGCCCAGGAGTTTGAGGCTGCAGTGAATTATAATCATGCCACTGCACTCCAGCGTAGGTACAGAGCCAGACCCTGTCTCAAAAAACCAAAAACAATCAAAAAAAGAATGACAAAAATGCTCAACATTGCTAATCAAGGAGATGCAAATGAAAACCACATTGAGGTATCATCTCACCCCAATTAGGATGGCAGCTGTTATCAAAAGACAAAAAATAACAAATACTGGTGAGCATGCAGAGAAAAAGGAACTCTTAAATACTGCTGATGGTAATGTAAACTAGTACAACCACTATGGAGAACAGTAAGGAGGTTCCTCAAAAAACTACAAATAGAATATCATATGATCCAGCAATTCCACTACAGGGAATTTATCCAAAGACAAGACTATCATTATATCAAAGAGACATTTGCACCTCCATGTTTACTGTAACACTACTGACAATAGCCAAGATATGAAATCAACCTAGATGTCCAACAAAAGATGAATGGATGAAGAAAATGTGGAATATATATATATACCAGAGAATGCTATTTAGTCATGAAAAAAAAAAAGAAATCCTGTCATTTGCAGCAACATGGATGAGACTGGGACGTTATGCTAAGTAAAATAAGCCAGAAACAAAAAGTTAAATAAACACTGCATGTTCTCACTCATTGGCAGTAGGGAGGGAGGGACAGGGAAAGATTTGTTAAAGGACAAAAAATTACCAATAGATACGAAGAATAAGTTCTAGTGTTCTACACCACGGTAAGATGACTATAGTTAACAGTAATATGTAGTTTCAAATAGCTAGGAAGAAAATCTAAAGTTAACAGTAACACGTAGTTTCAAATAACTAGGAAGAGGATATTGAACATTCCCAACACAAAGAAATGATAAATGTCTGAGATGATGGATATGTTAATAACCCTATCTGATCACTAACATATATGTACTAAAACATCACTACATACCTATGAATATGTACAATTATTATTTGTCAATTAAAAACTAAAAAAAAGAAAAAGAAAATGTTCAAATGGCCAATAAGCATATTAAAAAAGTTCACAATAAGTCACTAGGGAAATACAAATCAAAACCACCATATATCACTTCACATCCACTGAGTGGCTATATTAAACAAAACAAAACAAACCCAGACAATGTTAAGTATTGGCAAGGATATGGAGAAATTAAAACCCTCATTCATTGCTAGTAGGAATGTAAAAAGGTACAGTCTTTTTAGAAAATAGTTTGGCAGTTCCACAAAATGTTAAACACGGAGTTATTAAATGACCTAGCCATTCTACTGTTAGGTATATATCCAAGAGACATGAAACCCTATGTCCACACAAAAACTTATACACAAATAAGTGTTCATAGCAGAATTTTCATAATAGCCAAAAAAGTGGAACCAACCCAAATGTCTAACAACTGATAAATGGATAAATGAAATATGGCATATAGATATTGTGGATAAAAAAATGAAAAAAAAAGTGTGACTTTTTATTTTATTTAATTATTTATTTTTTTAGACGGAGTCTCACCCTATCACCCAGGCTGCAGTACAATGGTGCGATCTTGGCTCACTGCAACCTCTGCCTCCTGGGTTCAAGCAATTCTCCTGCCTCAGGCTCCTAAGTAGCTGGGATTACAGATGCTCACCACCATACCCAGCTAAATTTAATAGTTTTAGTGAAGACAGGGTTTCACCATGTTGGCCAGGCTGGTCTCAAACTCCTGACCTCAGGTGATCCACCTGCCTCAGCCTCCCAAAGTGCTGGGATTACAGGCATGAACCACCATGCCAGACCACTTTTTTTAGCTTGATCATAAACAATTACAGTCTTTACCTGGCAGGCTTCACAGGAGAAAACTGCCCTCCCCACACCAGATTTGGTGCATACCTGGTGCACTGACATCTCTAAAGCAAGCTGCAGTCAAGACTCAGGTATTCCTAAATGGCCATGCTCTTTACCGTATCTACATTAGTAGCCCAGGTACCTTCATTCAGAAGTCTCTGTGGCCTTTAACTGAGGCCTTTCCTTAGGCAACTCTGGAGAGGCCTCTTCAACAGAGGGAAAACACTAAAAACACTTTCCTCCACTCTGACCCAGTACCTTCCTCCACTCCTAGCCTTTGCACCTTTTCCTCCAACCCACCCCAGATCTATAAAACAGCAGGAACCTTTTGCTGGGAGCTCCCTCAGCATTGAGAAAACCCCCACCTCTGTGTTGATCCACTTGACAGGAAGGAGCCTGCACTTTCTCAGGTTTAACTTCTTGCTTATCCTAATTCAGTAAGTGATTAAAGTAACTCAGCTGTATGTCCCCAGCTAAGCTCCTGACCCTATGGAATATTATTCAGTCATAAAAAGGAATAAAGGTTCATCCATGCTTCAACATGGATGAAGCTTAAAAACCTTATGCTAAATGAAAGAAATTAGTCACAGAAGACAACATATTGTGCAACTCCATTTACATAAAATGTCCACAATAGGCAGAAAATAAATTAATAGCTGAGGGGAGGGAGGAATGAGTACAGACTGCTAATGAGTACTTTTAAGAGTGATGAAAGGCCAGGCAGATAGCTCACACCTGTAATCCCAGCACTTTGGGAGGCCGAGGTGGGACGATCACTTGAGGTTAGGAGGTCAAGACCAGCCTGGACAACACGGTGAAACCCTGTCTCTATTAAAAATACAAAAATTAGCCAGGCATCGTGGCACACACCTGTAATCCCAGCTACTGGGGAGGCTGAGGTAGGAGAACTGCTTGAACTCGGGAGGCAGAGGTTGTGGTAAGCCAAGATGGTGCCACTGCACTCCAGCTTGGGTGAAAGAGACTCCAACTCAAAGAAAAAAATGAGTGATGAAAATATTCCAAAATTAGACTGTGGTGATGGTTGCACATCTCTGTAAATACAGTAAAAACTATCGAATTTTAAACTTTAAATGGGTGGAATTTATGGCATGGGAATTATTTCTCAATAAAGATATAATATGAATACACGATGTTAGTGTTCATAT
The DNA here is from genome assembly GCF_006542625.1 of Nomascus leucogenys. NCBI lineage: Eukaryota > Metazoa > Chordata > Mammalia > Primates > Hylobatidae > Nomascus > Nomascus leucogenys. The sequence goes on from NC_044386.1 coordinate 96,800,068, forward strand.
CATATCTAGACCACTATTGCTCTGTAAATGAGTTTGTAAAATAATCCTTAAGGAATGTAGATATTGAAGGACTCAGAGTAGTAGACTGACAGGCTGACATTTTTTTAAAGAAAAAAATAATCTGTTGACAATGATAAAAATGGCTGACAGAGCAGTCAGACTCAAGGTGGAAAGACCAGACGAGAGACTTACAACAGTGTATTTGGAAAAATTTTAACAAGAAGAGGACGAGCCAAGACAGGTAAGAAACGGGAAAAGGCTATGATCCTACCTTTAGAGTGGAATGCTATCTATAGAAGCTTTCTATATAAGGGAAGCTTTCTATAGAAGCCAATATTAACCTATATCCTTATTACAGAGGCTCCCAAACAGGGAACTACAGAAAGTCATCAAGTCCAAGAGAGCAGAGTGGTAGAAAGCTCTTAATAACTGGCCCATTAAAATAGCAGTTGTTTCAATCTATGATTTAACTAATGGAAGACTTGTCTTCAAAAATATTAGATTATAATGCCAATATATTCTCAAGTGTATCAGAGAATAGTAGTATGAATTTCATCTTTGAGTATTAAAGATAAAGAAAAAATTCACTCAAAAGTATTTTATCACTAGAACAAGTTTCATTTATTTCAAATGTCTTATAAACATGCTTAAAAGTAAGCATACTATATACGTAGTTTTATAAGTTTCCCATTAAAACACTCAGAGGAAAAGATATTTTATATTGCCTTAAATTTTTTCAGAAACAATTCTTTCTCATTATAAAATACATATTAAAAGGCAAATGCATTCATAAATTATCTCACCTTTGGTTTTTAGATAAACCACAAAGAAATGTCTACAGCGTAAGTTCCAGTTTGGGCCGATACCTGAATTGTAAAAAACAAACAGAAAAAGACATGGTCAATATGGTTGAATCTGAGTATGGAATTTAATTATTTCAATAGAACCCTAACTTGATCATTTACCCCCTAAATTTTTATGTTCAAGCTGTTCTTTAGATATCTATAGAATGTCAAGAATTAACAAATTCTCCTGGACTTTCTATTGCCTTTGATTAATGTTGGTATTTCTTGAAATCAAAAGAATATCAAAACAGGCCGGGCACGGTGGCTCATGCCTGTAATCTCAGCACTTTGGGAGGCCGAGGTGGATGGGTCACCTGAGGTCAGGTGTTTGAGAGCAACCTGGCCAATGTGGCGAAACGCTGTCTCTACTAAAAATACAAAAAAATTAGCCAGACGTGGTGGTGTGTGCCTGTAGTCCCAGCTACTAGGGAGGCTAAGGCAGGAGAATCGCTTGAACCTGGGAGGCGGAGGTTGCAGTGAACCAAGGTCATAAGGTCATGCCACTGCACTGCAGCATGGGCGATAGAGCAAGACTCCATCTCAAAAAAAAAAAAAAAAGATATCAAAACGTTCTACATAAACTGGAGAAAAAAATCAATCTCCTTCATAAACTCAATTCTTCAAAAGAAAGTATTTTCTAAAGTTTGCACTCCCTATATTAGGACTGCCCATCCTCATAGAAAATACAGAATTTAAAAATCTGGAAATGTAAAAGTAAATCAATAGCACATGTTTATAAAACCTAAGCAAATAAGTAAATTAAATAAAACCAATGTCTAATAAGTATGAAAAATGGAAAAAATGTTCTCTACATCAGCAAAGAAAATAAAATTAAAATGAGATATCATCTTTGATCAATGAAATTATAATTGTTTTAAAAATAAGATTATAGTCATTGGCACCCTTCCAGTTCTTCTCCTTACCAGACTCATGGTAAGATTGCACCTCACTGCCCTCTTTCAACTTAGGTGTAGAAACATGACTTGCTTTAGCCACTGAAATGTACATAGATGTGACGTTACACATTTCTAAGTGTAAGCTTTAAGACCAACTACACAATTTACAGACCTCCTAGCTACTACAGTCATTATGGAGTTCACTAAATGTCTCTGAAGAGAAGAAAACAACCCTGCTGACATGTATTAGACATGTAACATGAGCAAGAAATAAACTTTGTTGTATTACGCAACTGAGATTTTTAGGACTGTTTGTTACTACAGCACAATCTAGGCTATACTGACAGCTACAAGTGATAATGTAATAATGTAATATAACAGGCATTTTTGTACACTATTCATAGGAATTTAAATTGTTAAATTTGTTTTTGTTTTTTGGGTTTTTTTGAGACAGGATCTCACTCTGTCACCTAGGCTGGAGTACAGTGGTGTGACCACAGCTCACTGCAACCTAGACCTCCCAGGCTCGAGTGATCCTTCCACCTCAGCATCCTGAGTAGCTGGGACTACACAAGTGCCCACCACCAAGCCCTGCTAATTTTTGTATTTTTTGTAGAGTTGGGGTTTTGCCATGTTGTCCACCCAGACTGGTCTTGAACTACTGGGCTCAAGCAATCCACATGCCTCAGCCTCCCAAAGTGCTGGGATTACAGGCATGATCCACACGCCCAGCAATTGGTAAAATCTTTCTGGAATCCCAGCACTTTGGGAGGCCAAGGCGGGTGGATCATGAGGTCAGGAGATGGAGACCATCCTGGCCAACGGTGAACCCCGTCTCTACTAAAATACAAAAAATTAGCCGGGTGTGGTGGTGTGCACCTGTAATCCCATCTACTCAGGAGGCTGAGGCAGGGGAATCGCTTGAACCCGGGAGGCAGAGATTGCAGTGGGCCGAGATCGCGCCACTGTACTCCAGCCTGGCGACCGGGTGAGACTCCATCTCAAAAAAGAGCTAGAAGCAAACTAAAGGTACAAATGATTTGCTAAATAAGTTAGAATATTAAGCAATCATTAAAACTGCTTATCAAAGATGCTTAATGACTAACAGAGGAAACTGTGTAAAGGGCATACATAGGAACTCTTTGTACTGTCTACTCAATTTTTTCATGTATATGATTCTAGAACAGGTAAAACTAACTAATCTCCACTGACAGAAAGTAGGTAAGTTATTGTAGGAACTAAAGGTTGTATGAAAGAATTGACTGCAAAGGGGCTTAAGAGAAGCTTTTAAGAGTGATTAAAATGTTCTATATCTTGATTATGGTGGTTGTCAACAGGATATACACATTAGTCAAAACCCCTCAAACTGTACTGTACATAAATAATTTTACTAAAGTGGATTTTAAAAGTAAAATAAAAATGCTTAATGATAGGAAAATGCTCATCTGTTGGATAATCCGAAATGTGTAATATATAAATTTGCATAGAAGAAGCTACAAATACATACAATGTTAATAGTGCTTTGATTTGCATAAATATTACATAGGTAGTTTTAATTTTTCCTTAAGTTATATACTTTCAAAATGCTCTAAGTAAGTACATATTTTTATGTTTATTTGGTGGTATTTTATTGCAAACCAGAGCTTAAGCCTAGAATAAGCTTGAGGTTTTAATAATTTATTCATTCGGTATTTATTACATGCCTCCATGTACAAACAGCATTCTAAGTGGTAGAGGGATACCTCCAAGCTTGGGTATGTTTCTCCAAGGTTCAGCTAGATGGGCCTTTCAAGTGATCACCATTGCCAGTGAATGTGGAAGCATCAACTATCATCTGTAAACCACATCTGTTTATAATCTTTACATTGGCAAATGACAGGTAAGTTGTGACTATAAAAACTGTTTGGATTCCTGATTATCTGTTTACCTAGTCTTCCTGAAAATAAGCTAAAATTTTCTACAGTGTTTAATATGTAATATATAATATATATTTAGAATGTATTCTAATGTGTGAATGTGTTTATAAGAATCTGTATTGATAACTAATCATTTAAAAATGTTATGAGTTTTGAGCACTTATTTACTTAAAAAATTAAAAGTTTTGGGCCAGGCGTGGTGGCTCATGCCTGTAATCCCAGCAATTTACCAGGCCAAGGTGGGCGGATCACCTGAGGTCAGGAGTTCCAGACCAGCCTGGCCAACATTATGGAACCCCATCTCTACAAAAATACAAAAAAAACAGCTGGGCATGATGGCAAGTGCCTGTAATCCTAGCTACTAGGGAGGCTGAGGTGGGGGAATCGCTTGAACCCAGGAGGCGGAGGTTGTAGTGAGCTGAGATCATGCCACTGTACTCCAGCCTGGGCGACAAAGCAAGATGCAATCTCCAAATAAAAAAAAAAAAAGAGTTAAAGGTTTTACCACTATAAAAACTGCTTGAGAGTTTAAAACTCTAAGAAATTGTAGACAAATATAAGTGAAACATAGAAAGCAATAAGTATGACAATGAAGACAAAGCATTAAGCAAAGAGGAAGAAGTGTTTGATTAATCAAATAGAAATAGTGGATACATATCATTAACAAATTGTAATCAACAAGTAAAAATATAGTGAGAAAATATTTGTTTCGTGTTCAGCAGTGAGTGTAGCAATTCAAGATACTGGGGACAAGGGATTATGACTATATGCAGGGGACTATATGCACTAACTTCTCATATGGAAAAATCTGAGATAACTACTCCATTATAGGGAATACACATGAAGCAAAAGAGAAAGAACACATATAGAAGAATCTAATCCAGAAATGATTTTAAACCGGTGATCACTGAAATTAAATCACTATGTTTAATTATAACTATACAATATGTTGCTTTCTCAAGTTTGACATTTGCATCTACATGTTGTATTCAAAAAGTATAAAACTTCATAATTTACAATAAAATACAAATAAAATGCACTATTTATACTAATAACCATTAAGAAGTACTAAAACAATGTGTGCTAATCAGGTTACAGCTAGTAAAGATGAGTAAAATAGTCTTGGACATTAAGGATACAACACAGAAAATATTTGTATGTGAATCACAGTACAGATAGTAAAGACGAATAGACTCAGACACCAGGAAGTTTTCATAGCACTTAGAAAGATAGCACAAACCCAACACTCTCCTCCAACTCTCCACTGAGCCTTTCCTACACACAACTAATTAACTAAAAGTGAAGTGCTGATGACCTCCATATTTTACTAATTCAGCATCAAAGATCATTTCCTATTCTCCCCACTTCATCTCCCCACTTCATCTCCCTCTACTCTACTTACATATTGTCTAAACCAAGCATATTAATCTACTAGCATTCCTGAAAAAGCATCTGTTTTGTCCTATGGACCTTGGTCTATGTGGTTTCTCTCCTATGGACATGACTTCCTTTCTCCACCTATCCAAATTCCTTCCATCCTTCCTGGCCCAATTTGACATCCATGATACCTTTGGAAAGCTTATAATCCAATAGGAAACATAGCTCAGGTACACACAAAAAAATTTTTAAAATCTTGAAAGGTGGAATAAATAAAATGTTATAAAATTCCAACAAGCAAAATGTCACCTCAGGGGAAAATGTTTAGGTACCACCTTGGAAAAGTCTTTGAGTAAGATATGAAAAAGAGCAGAGAAGAAAAAGGGACATTCTAGGCAGTGGAAATGAGCAAAGGTACAAAATGGATAATTTCTTATAGTAGTGCTTCTCATCTTTTGGTTTCCCTAGATTTGCCTCTAACAAAGTGATGACACAGAGAATGCCCTCAATTTCTAAAGTCCCTTGCCTACTCATAATTTTGAATGTTACCAAAACCCACAGATTTAATAGCTAATCAGGTAATCAAAATTCAATGTAGACAGTCTATTTCTGCATATGTCTTCAGATAACTTTTGTGAACATAAAAATCCAACATATCGAGCCAGGCACGGTGACTCATGCCTGTAATCTCAACATTTTGGGAGGCTGAAGCAGGTGGATAATGAGGTCAGGAGATAGAGACCATCCTGGCCAAAATGGTGAAATCCCATCTCTACTAAAATACAAAAAATTAATCAGGTGTGGTGGCCCACGCCTGTAGTCCCAGCTACTCAGGAGGCTGAGGTAGGAGAATCGCTTGAACCCAGGAGGCGGAGGTTGCAGTGAGCTGAGATCGCGCCACTGCACTCCAGCCTGGCAACAGAGCAAGACTCCGTCTCAAAAAAAAAAAGAAAGAAAGAAAGAAAGAAAAATCCAACACATCTACAAAATCAAATATAAATTTTGTGACTTTAAGGCTGAATTACATTATTTTCATACCATTAATCAAACCAAAAGGGCTGAAAGTAAAAACTTCATTATTTTGGTTTCCTTTTTACCAAGTAATTTTATTCTATGGATTGCAACCTTTCACATTCTGGTTCACTCCAAACCTAGGGCCTAGTGGATGCTACCTAAATACCTGTTGAATTAATAATATTGGAACATAAGATATATTTCACTGAAAATATTCCTTCAATTATGCAGTATAATAGAAAGTAGAGAGAAGATAAGAACATTAATTGAAAGTGTTGTAAAAGTGAAGCCATCAAAAAACTTAAAACAATTATTTCAAAACCATCTTTGAAGCAAATAATCTATTCACATGTAACTCAGATCTTTATTGTAGCCTTTGTTGTAACACTACACACATACCACCACCACCACCACCATCATCATGACATTTTTTTCTAAATACAGCTTGAAGGAGGAAACCATATAATTTGATTAACAGAAGCTGGGCGCAGTGGCTCACGCCTGCAATCCTAGCACTTTGGGAGGCCAAGGCAGGAGGATCACTTGAGGTCCACCGTTCAAGACCAGCCTGGCCAACATGATGAAACGCTGTCTCTACTAAAAATACAAAAATTAGCCAGGCACAGTGGCACACACCTGTAATTGCAGCTACTCGGGAAGCTGAGACAGGAGAATCGCTTGAAGGAGGTGGAGGTTGCAGTGACCTGAGATCATGCCACTGCACTCCAGCCCGGGAGACAGAGCAAGACTCTGTTCCAAAAAAATAAAACTAAAAACAAAACAGAAAACAGCCACTTATTCATCTTTGTATTTCACGTAATTCCTGGCACATAATGGGTGCTTTAAAATCACTCATTGAGTTGAACAGTCATAGAGAAAACGTTTTCTCTGCTCTCCATGACTTCACTATATTTCAAAGATATAAGGCATCAACTCTGGCAATAAAAGCAGAACTTACACTACTATGAAAGCCTGGACTTATTTCAAGAGTTCTCTGATACGAGAAGAGATATCCAACAGATGTTTTCCCTAATTACACAAGTATAAGAAGATGCATTGCTCCACTGCTGTCGATTTGCTATATTTAGAAGGCTCTGAATTGAATTATTCAAGCATGTACAAATATAACCTTAAAGGGGTCCACATACTTGCTCCTGACAATCTGGATACAAAAGCTGCCATTCAGATAAAAGATGACAGGCAACAAGAATCTGACAGGCCAGCAATTTACTGCATTTTCTGCATATTTGAATTTGTAGGCCTCCATAGCCATTAAGCAAAATTAGTTTCATGATGTCAGCCAAAAAGCCTCATGGGCAGCAGTTTTATATCATTAAAAAAACTACCATCCTCAATTTGTTTGAATCTGTGTTTGCTCATTAGAAGCCTCTCAATGAATCAGAAGCAAGGGTTTAATCGCACTCTTGCTCTATGAATGTTTAGTATAGCCCTGAACTATAACAAATTCCTATTCTACCTTTCCCTGTATCTAAAATAGTTTAGATACAGTTGAAGAACCTAAGTATCAGACAGGCTAGCAGTTCTCAACTGATATGGTTTGGATCTGTGTCCCTGCCCAAATCTCGTGTCAGACTGTAATCCCCAATGTTGGAGGTGGGGCCGGGTGGGAGGTGATTGGATCATGGGGGCAGTTTCTAATGGTTTAGCACCATCCCCCTAGTACTATTCTCATGATAGAGTTCTCACAAGATCTGGTTGTTTAAAAGTGTGTAGCACCTTCCTCCTCTCTTTCTCTCTTTATGCCTGCTTCCCCTGGCCTTCCGCCATGATTGTAAGTTTCCTGAGGCCTCCCCAGAACCCTAGCAGATGGCCAGCTTCCTATACAACCTGAGGAACCATGAGCCAATTAAACCTCTTTTCTTTATAAATTACCCAGTCCAGGTATTTCTTTATAGCAGTGCAAGAATGAACTAATACATCTATCAAAAATGGAGCAATTTCGAAACTATAAATGTGATCTTAATATGTATTTATCCAATTTAAAAAGCAAGTGTCAGAGAAAAACTTCATCCTCTCCTGCTCCTAACTGTTGATCTCTGAATCCACTATGCTCTCTTATGCCCCTATGCCTTTGAAATTGTTATTTTCCCCTTTGCTTATTTAGAATCTCCTCCTTAAACCTGTCTGGCAAGTTTCTACTCATTATGGAAGTCTTCCCTGGTTTTCCCAAAAAAGATGCATGCAATCTTCCCCTATGCACGTTTGATATACTTACATAAGTAACTCTCAAACTATATTATAACTGTCTGTTATGGTTAGAGAACAGTAAGCTCTCGACGGGCAATGACTGAACACCTCTTGGCAGAACTAATATTGAACTGGTACAAACCAACAGAGCCTGAAGGGTTGTACTTAAGTACTGAAATACTTCTGTAACATAGTCTGGTAAAGTATCACTGCCTCAAACTCCACCAGTCCTAAGGTGCCTACTGATGGCCCAATCTCCCCACCACCACTACAACCCAGCAGGTAAAACAAGAAAGCCTGACACAGCATAAAGGATGAAGGGGTTCTTCAAGACCCTGATCCAGTGCTACAGCCATCTTAACTGGTTGGTGCCTATTTTGTACTTACTGGTAAATACTTTAAATATCACTCCTGCGTCTTCCTAGCCAAAGCACAGGACACTGCCTAGCTTATCAGGCTTCTAATTCTTTGGCAAAATAATAAATGAAGACATACCAGGTCTATCAATGGCCCAGGGTCAATGGGCATGCTGTCAAAACTATGCAGACAATGATTAGTGATCAGACTGGCAAGAAAAATTCAGATACTAAAGTACTAGAGAGGAAAATGGTCAAGTCTGTCTATTCTCTGTGTTTGCCTTCAGCATTTGATAAAATAAATGCTTATCTTGATAATGTGCAAAAAAATCTTCAATGTGATACTTTATAGAGAATATAATTCAAGTATTTTTAATGTTTTTAAATAAAGTTTAAAAGCAAAGTTTCTATAAAGTAAGTCTCCATAACATACCACAAACAGTGATCATTAAACTCTAATCAGTGTCTTGGATAGGAACACAAGTATCACTAAAGGAAGAGCACAGTGATTAATTCAAATGGAAAGGAAAAGGCAAGAATGAGAAGAGTCAGTTAATTATAAATGGCATGTCTAATCAGAGATTTTGCTAGGGGCTTCAGATACTTCTAATTAGTTTTACTTGGTATATTAATTATAAATAGAATACCATGAGAGAATTTTCTAATCACAGAAATGTACCTAGAATGTAAAATCAGAGTTTAAGTTATCTTTATAATTTGATAATTAAATGTTCAATAATGTATAATTATTTTGAAAGTCATCAATAAAATATATATCACACTAAAATCAAGTTACTCAGAATATTGCTAAGGTGGTGACAGAGTCTTTAAAACATCCATAGGGGAGCAAGTGTGTAGCTGAAGGAAGGACGAATATGTAGCTTCAATAATAAGAATTTTGAACTTATAAATGGTGACATAACAATGTTTTTAGGCGCCTTCCTTTCTGGTAAATACTTTAAATATCACTTTTTAATACTTCAAAATTTCCTGGTAGAAAAATTGTCTTTTATTCACGCTGTAGGCAGTTTCAGAGGGCCATATGATTAAAATGTTAAAAATAAAGATGGAAGGGATAAATAGCAAGAGAAGCTAATTTCAACACTATCTCATTAAGATCAATCTTTAAAACAAAAACAAAACCCTGCTGTGCTATATACTATATTAATGAAAAATTCTACAAGGTGACAAAATCTCAAACAGGAAGCATAATGTGTTTACTAAGGACAAATTAAGAAAAACCATTCTGATTTTTTGGTATTTGTATTAAAGTAAAAACTTAGAAAAGAGGAGAAAAATTAAAGGCCATGATGTATTTCAACTTTAAGAAAAGCTTTTAAAGTCTCACTAATCTTAAATTAAAACAATCAGGTAAATTATTTTGGTTATTAGCACTAACATGAATTTAAGCAGAAAATATATACAAAGAAAATGTAAGTAATAGTTACAGTATCTACCATTTATTGAACACCTATATACTATCCCAGGCAGAATGCAAGGTGCTTTACCTAAATTGTTAATTTTCACAACCATCTAACTTGGCAGATACTATCATCCCTACCTTACTGATGATGAATTGATATTAAAAATAATCTCGCCACAGTCAGCTAGTAAGTGGCAAAGATTCAAACTCATAGTTGACTACCCAATGGCCTCTGTGCTGGCCACTACACCCCACTAACTGACCAGATGGCCTCAATGTAGTTAAAGTAAGCCAATGTAGCACTGAAGTTCCATGGTGTATTAGCTGTACTAGATGGATGAAGTTAAGGCTTCAATCTACTATTCCAATGAATGTGACTATCTGAATATCTAAGGAAAACAATATAATTTAGTAATTATAGTTCTGACCCTGATTTGGGAAATCAAGGATGTAGCCAGTTGGCTTAAGAGCTGTCACAAAATTCTATTTTCACTAACCTCACTTTGTTCCAAATGATCAAAAAATTAAGCACTTAGATCCACAAGTAAAAGGATTCAATCGGGACCGATATAAGTTAAAAATAAATGTAATAATAGACCAGGCGTGGTGGCTCACGCCTGTAATCCCAGCACTTTGGGAGGCCAAGGCGGGCAGATCACGAGGTCAGGAGATCGAGACCATCCTGGCTAACACGGTGAAACCCTGTCTCTACTAAAAAATACAAAAAAATTAGCCGGGGGCAGTGGCACACACCTGTAGTCCCAGCTACTCGGGAGGCTGAGGCAGGAGAATGGCGGGAACCCGGGAGGTGGAGCTTGCAGTGAGCTGAGATCACGCCACTGCACTCCAGCCTGGGAGACAGAGCAAGACTCCATCTCAAAAATACATAAATAAATAAATAAATGTAATAATAAAAATAAATGAGTTTCATTAACAGAATGTATTTAAAAAAACCTTTCTCCAACTTTTGTGAACACATATAACAAAAAAGAAAATGTACAGTTCACTTAAAAAAATCAGGCAACTTGAAACTCTTCTGAATAAATGAGCATGAATAAAAAAATTACCACATACCTAACAAAGGCACACAACAAACATTTAACAAACAAGTTAATGACTTAGCTAAATGAAGATTAAAAAGTGAAAATGGGGAAAAAAAGGAAAATTAAGGGAAGAGTTGATCTTTCTCCAAGTTCCTTCTCACATAAATACTACCTGCTCTATATTTCCCAGGAAGTTGGTCAAGGGGGGAAAAAAAAAGTACCTGCTCTTGAGGTTCTTTACTAAAATCAGTCCTTCAGAATATACCTACCCTGGCAGAATTCTCCTCCTCATATTGTGGCTAAGGAAATATCACCTGTCTCCTAAGAGAAGGTCTAACATCCAAAATAATATCCTTCCTTGTCCTAAACAGCCTCTTTCTGGAAACATTTTCAATCCCTCTACATCCCATAGCATATTTAGAAGATACACTTTTCTGGTTTTCTAAATTGAATATTATTTATTATTTAATCAGCATAATGAAAAATTTAAAGAGTGGTCTATGATATATAGAAACTCTGACACAATAAGGATATTTTATAGTGCAAATATAATTCTCATTTTAAAAACACAGGCATCCTTCAGAAAGATTGTTCCATTTGAAAAGAATTTTTTAAGGCTTTTTTATGTAAGCTATTTTCTACTTTTTTATTTGAAAGAAACCATGCCTTTAACAAAAACTGTATTACAGTTACACATCTCTTACCAACAGGGATACATTCTGAGAAATTCATCATTAGGTGATCATTGTGCAAACATCGTAGACTGTATTTACACAAACCTATATAGTATAGCCTACTATACCCATAGGCTATTTAATATAGCCTATGGCTCCTAGACTACAAACCTGTACAGCATGTTACTATATTGAATACTGTAGGCAATAACAATGGTATTGGTGTATCTAAATACAGATAAGGGGCTGGGGGCAGTGGCTCAGGCTTGTAATCCCAACACTTTGGGAGACCAAGGTGAGAGGATCACTTGAGCCCTGTTTGAGACCAACCTAGGCAACATAAGGAGACCCCATCTCTACAAACATGTTTTAAAAATTAGCAGCCGGGCGCAGTGGCTCACGCTTGTAATCCCAGCACTTTGGGAGGCCGAGGCGGGGGGATCACGAGGTCAGGAGATCGAGACCACGGTGAAACCCCGTCTCTACTAAAAAATACAAAAAAAATTAGCTGGGCGTGGTGGCGGGCGCCTGTAGTCCCAGCTACAAGGAGAGGCTGAGGCAGGAGAATGGCGTGAACCCAGGAGGTGGAGCTTGCAGTGAGCCGAGATTGCGCCACTGCACTCCAGCCTGGGCGACAGAGCAAGACTCCGTCTCAAAAAAAAAAAAAAAAATTAGCTGGGCGTGGTAGCACATGCCTGTGGTCCCAGCTGCTCAGGAGGCTGAGGTGGGAGGATTGCTTAAGCCAGAAAGGTGGAGCCTGCAGTAGGCAGTGATTGAGCCACTGCATTCCAGCCTGGGCAACAGAGTGAGACTCTGTCTCAAAAAATAAAATAAAACACAATTACAGATAAACATAGACAAGGTATAGGAAAAATACAATGTTATATATACTTTTTTTTTTTTTTTTTTTTGAGATGGAGTCTCACTCTGTTGCCCAAACTGGAGTACAATGGCACAATCTCAGCTCACTGCAACCTCCAGCTCACTGCAACCTCCGCCTCCCAGGTTCAAGCGATTCTCCTGCCTCAGCCTTCCAAGTAGCTGGGACTACAGGTGCGCACCATCACACCTGGCTAATTTTTGTATTTTTAGTAGAGATGGGGTTTTACCATGTTGGCCAGGCTAGTCTCAAACTCTTGACCTCAGGTGATCCGCCCACTTTGGCCTCCCAAAGTGCTGGGATTACAGGCATGAGCCACCATGCCAGGCCAACAATGTTATACTCTTATGTGGTCCTCGTTGACCAAAACTTTGTCATTCCATGCATAACTGTATTTACAACTCTTACCTGGTTAGTGCCTGGAATAACTTCCTGAATCTCATCTACTATATCACCTGCTGATTCAAAAATCACCTCAGAGCCCAACTCCTTTACTTCACCTAATAAAACTTACTGAGCTTGGACATGTAAAAACTACATGTGGTATATTTTCTTCTAGTGCAACAATGCCTATGAGACTGGGCAAGTTGAGACCAAGAGTGATCTCTCCCCTTCATACCAAACAACTAGCCTATCATTTGAATATGCTATTATTTTACACATGAGTTTAAAAAGAAAACTATGCCTATCACATTTCCTAAAACTGTACGTTTCTAAGGACTGCACTGACTCTGTGTAACAATATTATACATATATATATCCCATAAAAATAAAGCAAGCAAGCATTTTGTAATTCTTTTTTTTTTGCATTTTGTAATTCTTATTTCACCTGTAAAAAGGCCAACCACATAACAATTTTACGAAGCATCTCATTTCTTTAGTAAACTACTGAAAGATCATCTCACTCTCTTTGACATACATGGACAGTGGAAGTCATAAGCAAAAGCTAAATGAAATGATCCTCAAAAATTGCTTCTTACAGAGTACGGAAGTCAATAGTCTAACTGCCAGGAATCTTGCTATTTCAAGGTATTATTTACATATTACAAATTATATTTAATTAGAGTTTTTGTTCTATTTTAAAGGTATTGGAAAATAAAGTATTTCCCTTTGCTGACATACTAACACATTTTTAACTCTACTATATACTAAAACTTTATAACATTTTATGTCTTAGTGGTTTTTGGAAGGTCAATACCATTGCATACTTATATGCTGAAATAAATCCTTTTAAAAATCACATTGTCAAATCTCTTTGGCTTCAGAAAACAGACATGTCAAAAACTCAACTGGAAAGCAAATAAATCACAATAACTTTGAAGTGTTATTAAATAATCCTGAAGACAAAATCTGAGTCAAACTATAAAAAGGCCCTCAATCTCTGCTACCAAGAATTGTGTTGGATTCATTCATATATCACTTATAGAAAAGAAGTAATCAGCATGTCCTTAGCCAAGCACAAACATGTTTGTTGAGATGGACTGTGTAAGTCCAAGGATTTTGCTCGCCACCCCCATATTTCCTTGGTCTACAAGAAACAACTGTAGTTCAGCTGAGACTGTCTTTAACTGGTTTGTTTTTAAAGAGCTATATCTGCTGAAATGAGATTGCCTAAAAGCACTGCAATCCTCTCCAGTGGGATTACAAGTTATATTGGTAATAAATGTGTTCAGTTAGGTAACAAGAAAGAAGAAAAAGGCAACATACAAATAGTGCTGAAAATCGGAGGTTATACATTTTCTCCAATGAAATAAAAGTATTTGAATACCATACATTTCAAATAGAAACTAAAAACTCTGGGGATGTCCACAGCAAGACCTTCCCATAAGGAGCAAAATTATCTAGCAGTCCTTCTAAGAGGAACCTGAATTAGCATTCTCTATTGAACTAAAAAGTCATAACAGAATGTGAGTCACTTTTGAAGAGCTCATTGAAGAATAAAATGAGACTTTAAGTCTTTAAAGAAACTATCTAGAAATATATACAATCCTAAGTTGAATACAATGTAACAGAAATAATACTTATCAAACACCCTCATACTTACAATTCTATACTCTCTGGGAAGAATGGTATACGTGGAGGGAAGCCATTTTCTAGCTGGACATACTAGGCTAGGGTTCCCGACATCCAATATATACAGATTCAGGGGTTTGCTGCAAATATTCTAGAAGTGTATATCTAGAGTAAGAACTGTTCACTGCCAACCCAAGGGCCCATCCAACATTAGACCGCACCAATAGGGACCCTTAAGAGGATTGGTTAGGTCCAGGACCTTCATAAGAGATCTAATTAGCTTTAGAAAAGGGGCCAGAAACTCTTATAACAGGAAACTTTTCCGTTTACAGCAGGACTTGCCTACAAGATACCAAGACTAAATGCCGTTTCACTAGAATGGGACTTATTTCAACAAATCATATACAGATTTATGAACTCATGCCATCCTATCCAAAATGCTGGCTTTCAATCCTTAATTTGGATAATTACCCTAACCCTACCCTAACCCCTGCTCTTTTCTAGTACTAAAATCCAGACTTTTCTTCCTCAACAATTACTCAGTAAATTTCTTTACTATATTTCCTTATCTGGCAAATGTAAAATCCTTACTATATTTCCTTACCTGGCAAATAAATAAACTCAGCTTTGTTTTGTCTTGTTTTTTTAGCTCCATTGGTCTTTCTTATATTCTTTGACATACTGATTTTCAAGAATATTTTCATTCCTTTTCTTCCACCAAAAGCAAATCAATACTGGCCTGGGAGCTAGAATCAGTCAATAGCATGACCTGCCCTGGTAATCAATAATACAGGCTGGTTATGTAATAATACAGGCTGATGGTTAGGTCATGCCATTGGTGTACCTGAAAATCTGCCAGATAATTAGAATCACCCTTTCAGCAAAAACAGCAACTCTCTGAGTACTCTAGTGGTACTGATCAGTGCAGTTTTGGAAGGCTGGACATAACTGATCTTTAAAGGCAAGATCCCTTTTTATTCCTCTTTCTGCTTATTATGTACATGGTCCACTGTCAAAGATATATGAAAAAATCAGTTTTTTGAATTTTTTGAGACAGGTTCTTACTCTACTACCCAGCCTAGAATGCAGTGGCATGATCACAGCTCACTGCAGCCTCGACCTCCCAGGCTCAAGTGATCCTCCCACCTCAGCCTCCCAAGTAGCTGGGACCACAGGCATGCACCACTATGCCCGGTTAATTTTTGTACTTTGTGTAGAGATGGGGCTTCACTATATTGCCCAGGCTGGTTTTGAACTCCTGGGCTCAAGTGATCCACCTACCTCAGCCTCCCAAATTGCAAGGACTACAGAAGTGAGCCACCATGCCTGGCCAAAAATCAGTTATTATGCAACAACTATTTGCTTGACAAGCATCCCCCTCTCTCCCAAATGGCAGAGTAAGTGTTGCTGGAAACCCTGGTATGCCACTTTCATCAACCCAAAACTATCTACATTTAATACACAATCTTTTAGGAGGGACTTATTTCTTAGGTAATTTCAGAGTGAAGTATATAACTGCCAGGTAAAATAAGTTTTATTTAGACAATATGAGCTAATAATATGATTTGCCTTATTAGGTCAGCCTTGGCTCCCCAGCACTTCCCAAACCCTGCTCTCCCTCTTCACAGAGAATATCCCAGAGGCTCTGTGGAACCCAAACAGCAAAATGCTATTATGGAGTTTTAAATAACAGAGTAACATGCTAAAAATCGTGTTTTAAGATTAATAACCTGAAAAGCTAATCTAGGACTACAGTTGGGAGACAATGGAAGCAAGGAAACCAACTCAGCATGACATAATTGATCTTTAAAGAATACAGCAATGGCCAGATGCAGTGATATGTACTTGTAGTTCAAGTTACGTGGGAGACTGAGGCGAAAGCACTGCTTGAGGCCAGGAGTTAATGGCTGTAGTGTACTATGATGGGGCCTGTGAATAGCCACTGCACTTCAGTTTGGGCAACATAGTGAGACCCTGTCTCTTAAAAAAAAATTTTTTTTTCTTTAAAAGAACAAAGCAATGGCTCTAAGAACAGTAAAGAACTGAATCTGACATTACCAACAAACTTTATCTTTTCTATTACAGATTCAATTCACTGAGTAAACAGAAAGGTTCACTTGTAAGTCATAGAGTCATTTTTATCCATCCAGGTTACAGAGTGCTGAAATTCAACCACCAGAAAACCATCCTTTTCAATTACAACACTCTACTCTCCCAACATTTTCTCCAAAAACATTCTAGAAGGAGCAATTTCAGAAGTACTCATTTAGCCATTATTGCTGCTTTGATGGGAATTAGCTTGCCTGCTTGCCTTCTCCAGACACTCTCACCTCTACCCCAACCCCAAAGCACACCATAATATCCCCAAAAGCCACCTTGATAAAAAGGGATAGGGCAAAAACAAAAATCTAAGAACCTAATTGTATCTGAACTGGAAGTGGGACTAAAAGAAATGAGATGCTTTGCCAAAATTTGGAATAAAACCAGAGTTAAGCTTTTAAAATTCTAAGGTCAGGGTTTTAAGATAACCTTCATATTTTCTCTGCCTTTGGATACAATATACCAAAAAACAAAAATCCTTGTAAAATTAAAATTCACAAAAAGTTTCAAGCTAGACTCCATCCATGTCGCGCGCTCTCTCTCTCTCTCTCTCACTCTCACTCATACCCTCCCTCCCGCCTCTCTATCTATCTCTATCTCTACCTTTAACTTTAGTGGGGCAAGAGTGGTTAATAGAAACAGCTAATAAATCAAAGAGCTTCCTTCAGGGATGCCCCGCCACCATCAGGGCAAAGTTCTGACTTGACAGCCTGGTAACATAAGGCCCCTAATATTTGACACCCAACAGTCCTTCCCAATCTCATCCTTCACCATACTACTTTCCATTTCCTCATTCACCAATCATTTCTACTGAATGTCTATAGATCCTCAGTCTTTAATGTTGTCTAATACTTCCATACCTTGGCTCATTCTTTCACCTTGTCTAATACTCTTTCGCCTTGTCTGTGTGGCTATGTGAGGCTTGAGTTCTTCTCTTAGAAATATTTCCTGACATCCTTCTTCTTGGGCCCTTCAATACACCCCTCCCTAACCCACACCAAATCTGCATTAGGCTCCCTCCTTCATGCATACCTCTATCAAACTTCTTAGAGGGTACTGTCAATTCCAAAACTAGGGAATGCCTGCCACATTACAGGTACTAAAATGGTCATTAGTTTCCAGTTCTGTGTTCCTCCTAGAGCAGAGTCATTTTGCTTTCTCTTCTTTTTCTTCTATTTTGTCTAAGAATCCTCAGTATTCTTCCTATTAACTTGACAGTTTTATGCACATTTGGAATATGGCTATTAGCTTTTTAAAGGGGAATCCAAATGAAATTAAATACACAAGGAAGTTTTTCCATACCAGGCTCAATGAATCAATCTGACCCCAAAAATGAACTTTTATGAATATTCAGACTACTACTAAAACAAAGGAAAAAATAACTTTTCTTAAAATGTTTATTGATCTACTTTGAAAATGTATTAATACATCAGCTTCTGAATGATCAAAATGTTGAAATATGAAATCAGTTTATATCACCTTTTTTTTTTTTTTTTTTGACACGAAGTCTTGCTCTATTGCCCAGGCTGGAGTGCAAGTGGTGCGAGCTTGACTCACTGCAACCTCCGTTGCCTGAGTTCAAGCAAGTCTCCTGTCTCAGCCTCCCGAGTAGCTGGGATTACAGGCTCCCGCCACCGCGTCCAGCTAATTTTTGTATTTTTAGTAGAGATGGGGTTTCAACATATTGGTTAGGCTGGTCTCAAACTCCTGACCTCAGGTGATCCACCCGTCTCAGCCTCCCAAAGTGCTGGGATTACAGACATGAGCTACTGTGCCCAGTCGGTTTATATCATTATTTTAAATAGAGAATAATATCCACACTGCAATAGGAAATCTGCCTTGAGAAGAAACATCAGAGTTAAAACTTCCAACATCTGACTCCATGTTCCTTTGATCTTTTTAGGTAGGATAACTGTTAAAGGATACATAAAAATGTGATAACCCTACTTGTCAGAACTCTGTTCAAAATCTTCCTACTAGGGATTCAGATTGGGGACTGCATGACATCCTTATGCTATCAGTGTGAAAAACAAAAAGAAAGCTTTGAGCAAAAACACTACCCAAAGCTATACCCAGTTACAGCCTCAAACTGGCATCACTCCCATATACAACATCATTTTTATAATACTTACTAGATTTAGGAATTCTACCAAATTAATGGTTCTCATAAAAGCAAAGAAATGTGATCTAATATAAAATACTCATGTGGGTCTTGCTTTGCTTTTTAGAATGACTTTGGTCAATCTAACCTTTTCTATTTCTTAAGTTCTAAGATGTAGCAATTATAAAGTCACTATTTTAAAATGTTTTCTAAGCTACCTGGTGCACCTTAACTCAGTTACTCTCTCTAGCTCTAAAAATCAAACTACCCGTTCATGGAAACATACTTAGGATTAAACACTGTAAAATACAGATTGCAAATAAAAACACCAGTCAACTTGAATCAAAAGATTAAACTCCAACGAAATGATTTACAATTATACCTCAATAATAAAAATGTAAGTGAATTCAATACTAATTGTAATACAGTGGGGTTTCCCTTATTTACTTGAGGGAGGGTATGGAATGTAGAAAATAAATTAGGTATTCTGAAGATCAGAGTGAAACAAAACATAACCTAGCTAGATCTGAAATTTAGTGCAAAAAAAAAAAACAAGCTCACAAACTATTATATTTTTGTCCTTTACCTTTACTCCTTCCCTGCTGCCAGCCACCTGTTTTAGATATTCTCATGCAGAGAAAATAGCAACAATGCCATTTTCCTTCCAAATGCAATCAGGTTTTGGCAAACTTCAGTCAGTATGTCAGTTAAAAACAGAAACAACCCAAAATGTGATTTGGCAAATAACTACTTAAGTATTGAGTAGTTCCTCCCTTGAATGGTACTGTACTTTCCATTTATCATTTTTAAATGTACAAAGAAAACTGAAAATCTGCACATGTAGCTGGACAAGTAATAGTTTCCAAATTAATAACACATTATGCATTACTCTATTAAGCATACATTAACAGCAAAATTATGCCATTTTGGAAACATAACTCCTTGTGAGAGTGGTCCTTACTGTTGTGGTATTTCAAACCACTGCTTTTATTTTTATATAAACCTTATTGACTCCTTTATAAGTTAGTATTCAAATTTGCCAGAAGCTTAAACAACTGTTTTCATCAACATGTGTACCAACTGCCTTCCCTTGGCCCTCCACCAGATCCATTTAGGATTCTCAAACTAAGCCTGCCTAAATAAAGTTTCATTTTAATAGTCACACCCATTCGGTTACAAGCTGCCTATGGCTGCTTTTGCTCTATGTCAACAGAGTTGAGTAGTTGTGACAGATCATCTGGCTCTAAGGAAAAAGTCTGCCAGCCCAGGACTTTTTACAAATAAACTTGATAAAATCCCCTCACTACTGTCTTCACTGTTCATCTATGAAATGAAGGTGAAAGAGTGCTTACAGAATTTCTCAGAGCATATGCAATTAACTTTTTAATATTTATACTACTTGGAACCCATGTATAAGATACTTTCCTGAAATACTGAGTTGATTCAGCAACTCGGGTGAACCTAAAATCTTTTCAGATTCAAAATGTAAAATGCCTACACCCAAAACCACACTAATTACTATTACTCAGCAATAAGTGTAACACTGTCATAAGGAAGTTGAGTAATGACAGAAGCCTATTTGTCTGTCATTATTTCTGCTAAATAATTTTCAAGTAAAAATAAAAAAACAAAAATGGTTAGAGGTGGTTAAAACAAATGTACTTTAAAGTTTTGCAAATAGAAGACAATTGTTTTATTTTCAATGATGCTGTTTCACTCTAAAGCCATTCTAAAATTTTCCAGCAAAAAATAAAAGGACTAAACTTCAGATTAAAATGTCAGATAGCTAAATATTAAATATCTGAGGAATAAAGGGAGCTATGAGGATGTTCTGGTTGTTAACTTCATTGTAATTATTTTGTGTATTACAATTTTCACTCTGTAAAGGTAAGGACATAGATATGGCAAAGCAGTCTTTTTTCTAACCCAGCCCAGATACTTCAAGACCACTTATAAGGAAGGCTATCTGGGGACTGGGTGCCAAGCCTGCCTCATTCTGTAGAGAAGATGAACAAAAGGAAGTCACACTGTATGAAAATAATTCATGGAAAACTCTGAAGTCTGAAAGGCACATTTCTTTTTTTTTTTTTTGAGACACAGTCTCGCTCTGTCACCCAGGCTGGAGTGCAGTGGTGCAATCTCAGCTCACTGCAAGCTCCGCCTCCTGGGTTCATGCCATTCTCCTGCCTCAGCTTCCCCGAGTAGCTGGGACTACAGGCGCCCGCCACCACGCCCAGCTAATTTTTTGTATTTTTAGTAGAGACGGGGTTTCACTGTGTTAGCCAGGATGGTCTCGATCTCCTGACCTCGTGATCCGCCCGCCTCTGCCTCCCAAAGTGCTGGGATTACAGGCGTGGGCCACAGCGCCCGGCCTGAAAGGCACATTTCTAAAGAAGAGTCACATCATTTTATCATGGTGATTAAGAGAGGCACTTATTTAGATGCCACCTGAGCCTTTGGTCTTCTAACACCAACTGCCTCCTGACTAGTTAAAAGCATTGAGAATTTCCAAAGGACCAGGCTTAGGGCAGAATATATGAAGAAGGAAGGAGCCTTAGTTTTAGAATGAGTCAGATAAACCTGGTTTGAATCTAGCACCCATTTTATACGTGACCTTGGGCCAATTATTTAGCCTCTCTGAATCTTGGTCTCTTCATGAGGATAAAAATGGTACTATTTTCATAGAACTGCTATGAGGATTAACGGAGCTATTATAGGAGGCACTGATTCCTGGAATGTAAAAATAATTAATAACAGCGGCTAAACATATATAGAACTAAAGGCCAGGCATATATTCCTCAGCATTTATTCCTCAGAAAATCTATTTAGTAGGTATTATAACTTGTCCAAAGTCACAAAACAAGCAAGTTGCAGAACCAGATGTGGACCCACGAAGTACGCCTCCAACGTCTTTGTTCTTAATTACCTCTTATACTGAAGTTATTATTAGAATGAGCATCCCAAGTATTCTTAAGAATGACTCTATGTACAACAAAGTATGGGAAGCCTTCTTCATCAATATTTGAATTTTCATAGATTTCTAGTTTGGAAACAATCCTGCTTTGTTGTTAAAATGCAGTTGGTAGCACAAAGCTATTAACATTATGGTCATAAATTCAATATCTGTTTAGGTCACTTAATTACAATCAGAGGGAAAAAATTTTCCAAAACCCCAATCCGTTTAGGCTGGCTTTCTTCATACCCATCAGAACAAGGACTACATTAAAAAAATAGAAAGGGCTATGGAACAAACACCTCTTCATGAGGAGCTCAGAAGGGATTCTGGTGGCATCATAAAATGAGAGACGCAGAGAGAGAAGGGCCCTTGATTTAACTCCTTTATTTTACAGAGTGAGAAATGAAGCCAAGAGAGAAGTGTTGCTTTCCCCATGTCCCACAGTTGGTTATCCATCACATCAGACCATGTGCAAGATCTTCCCACGACACCACTATGTCTAGATTCCTACTGAACTGCAAACTCATGCCTCGTTAATACCTCAATCGACAGGCATGCATAGCTGGCTGCTGCACAACAGAAATATATTGGAAATCAGCAGATGGAGAGGGATCCTCTTACCAAAGATCTTTAAGGAATTTCTCTAATACAATTATTGTGTATCCATAATAAAAAAAAAATCTATTTAAACAAGACATAGTAAACTTGTTAACTCAATAAAATGCAGACATATAAGTTTGTAAACATTCCTAATACACTTCTGAACTATTTCTGTGTTCTCAACATAGAATAAGTCTCCAACAGAAATTATCTCCCTCCTTCTAGAATTTCTCACAAGAAAACTCCCATTAAGGCCTGATTACAATCTTGATAATCTTTTCTACAAAAACACTTGCTCCCTTAAATTAACAAATTATTAAATTCTCTCTTCCTGGAAACAAACACATCAATAGACTTTTAAAATGGTAAGTTATCTGATGCTTTACTCTCTTCAAAGACTGGCTGTTCACTGCCTAGGTGTAAATATAATTAGCCTGCTCCTAAAATAATTTTGTAGGGTAAGAATTCCCTCATACTAGGTTACAAATATTTGTCTTTATGCATATCTTAACTTTTGTTTAAGACAAAACAGATGGATTGTTGTTCAAATTCAAAACAATCACATAAGGAAAGTGATTTGCTAACAGTTGATGTTTTCAACTCCTTTTATGACAACCCTAACTAATGTGTACGATCTCCTCTCTTAGCAGAACAGAGAATTACATCTCCAATAGAGAAGTAGCTCTCCAGTGACATTCCTAAGCAGCCAAACTAAGATTACATAACTAAATTAAGCAAAAATGAAAAAGCATTACCCAGGAAAATGTGTTACAAAATTACTTGAGGAAGTTATGAGAATTCCCAAAAAACAAGCAATAATTATCTTTTCCTCTATAGCAAAAAAAATTAAAAATTAAAAATAAATAAAATAGTGACAGTGAAGGGAAAGGAACAAGCTCTATATTCCAAAGGAAGAACTACCAGACTTCGTTAGATATAAAGATAAAGCACTCAATGAATAAAAAGTGACCTCAGCATTTTGGTATCTGGCCAAGTATGTGGATGGCAGCCTTCTTGACAAACCCATAAGTCAGAGGAGAGTTGGTTGGTAAGGAGGGGAGGCAGGGCCAGTTGTATCCTGTTGAAGTGAATGTTAGCAAGTGGGTATACTTAGTATGTTCTAAGTATATATAGCTGAAATTAGCTGGGTGTGGTGGTGTGCACCTGTGGTCCCAGCTACTTGTGGGGCTTGAGGCAGGAGGATCGCTTGAGCCCAGAAGGTAAAAGCTGCAGTAAGTCATGATAGCATCACTACACTCCAGCCTGGGCAACAGAGCAAGATCCTGTCTAAAAAAAATAAAAACAACTTGAAAAGTATATGCAGCTGGATCATGCGTAAATTGAAGGTACAAAACTTGAGCCTCTTGTAGAAGTTTAAACATGTGAAAATGTTTAATTACCAATGTGGGCTTCATAGGTAAAAGGTAAAGCCTCAGAGTGACAGATACGACATGCTAACATGCAGCTAATGAAATTTGTATCGGAACTTTTAGTGTATTACAACACTTCCTCAGATAGTTGCAGTAGCTATTCAGTGTCTGCCTCCTTTTCCCCTGCTTAAACACTCCAAATAAAAGAAGACTCATATTGGCATCTCATTTACAGAAAAATATAATTTAATACTATGGCAACTAACTCAGGAAATATTAACTCCAGAATGCTTACCTGAATCTTCTCTCCGTGTATCAAATAATACATGCAATTTGCCTTCTCTGAACCATATCTTCACATAGCTATCACTTAGAACATATATCTTCAACATTTCATGTTGATCATTGTTTTCTGTTAAATATACATAATGTTTCCATTTCTACATTTTCCTTTCAACTGCTAATATTCTCTTCATCCTCTCTTCTATAGTTTCAAGTTTGAATTCTGGGTCTCCAAGTTAAAACTTCACACTACAAAAAAAAAAATACTCCATCAAACAGGCCTTATATAAATTGTTTACCAGAGATACTTCAATAAATTTGTTTCCATCCTGTCTTTTATGTTCCACATTTATTAACTTAACTTTCTTCATACCTTCTTTCTGCCTGTCTACCTTCTTTTGCTTATTCTTTTTTTTGAGATAGGGTCTTGCTCTGTCGCCCAGGCTGGAGTGCAGTGGTGCTATCTTGGCTCACTGCAACCTCTGCTTCCCGGTCTTAAACGATCCTCCTACCTCAGCCTCAGCTAGGACTACAGACATGCACCACCAACTTTGGCTAATTTTTAAATTTTTTGTAGACACAGGTTTCACTATATTGCCTAGGCTGATCTCGAACTCCTGGGCTTAAGGTGATTCTCCTGTCTTGGTCTCCCAAAGTGTTGGGATTACAGGCATGAACCACTGCATCCATTCTCTTTTTTTAGTTCTATCATTTACAAGTTTTTATAGGAAAAATTTTGACCCTAATTTTGGGATTCAGCTTTCGAATTCTGAGCAAAAAGGAAAAAGCTGTAGAGTGAATCAACCCTGCGTGTCACTAGACAGGTGTGCAACCTTAGGCAAATTATTTGACCTTTCTGAGCCTTGCTTTCCTAATTTGTAAATGGCAGATAATACCATCTCTCATGGAGGGATGTTTTGCAAGTCAAAGAAAAAGAAACGTAACAAAGCTAGGATGATAACTTGTGGTTATACATGAAATTTTATAGGTTATTATGAAAGTAATTATCTTAGAGGCCATTTCAGAACTTTGCTACCAAATGTACTGGATGCACTTCCTAATTCTGTCTTCAATTCAAGGACAGAGTACAAATTAGATTACTGCAGTTTTACTGGAGGAGGCATCAAGGGGTATATGTAATAGAAATCTAGGTTACTACCTTTGGGTAGAAAGGCTGGAATACAAACACGGGAAAGCCAAATCTCAAGGTTTGCTATGTTCCACCATCCCTGTATACCCTAGAAGGTAGTAAAATCTTGACTGCAATTGGAAGGTTTACAGTGTATTTCAAGCAGGGAACTGCTACATTGCATTTAGACTCACAATTCCAAGCAGAAATGGGATTAGTGTAGTCTGTATTTCATTGCTGATTTGAAACAGAATGATGATAATGGATATATTAACTTTACAACTAATATTACATGCCACGTACTATGTTAAGTGTTTTGTATTCATCATTAATCCTCACAACAACCCTATGAAGTGGATACTTTTATCCCATTTGACAAATGAAAGAAAACTGAAGCTTGGGAGAGCTGGGATTCAAATCCAGATAACAGTAAAAATTTCAAAACAGTGAAAATTTCAATAACACAGCAACAAGTTATGTGCTGACAGTAAGATACCAACATTTCAGCAGTCAGAGCTATTTGAGTATCTGTGTGGGAAGTGGAGCATCATATTCACCTAACTGTATAAGTAAAAGCAGGAAAGAGGAAGAAGAAAAAGAAAGCATTACATCCAGAGTAGCAATTCTGGAATTTTCAAATATTAAAAATCATGACACTGTCAAATTGAGCATAGCCTGCTTTGAGGATAATTAGGGCTTTCCAGAGCTAAAGTTCTCCACCTGCTTTCTACCTGACACATGGTGATGGATGACAGCATTAGAAGCTGATGTTATGTGCTATCATATGCTCAACACACTTCCATGGGCACAGGTAGGCCTCATTAAAATTCCCAGAACATCAGCTGTACCTCTGTGGCTTCTCATCTTCCTCAGGAAAGCATATTAGAAGGAAAATGAGTAAAAGAGGTATGAATTTTCTCTGTATCAAATATGTACATGTAATATTTACTGAAGATTGGTACTATGTGCCAGGCATGTTCTAAGCCCTTTGCCTGTATTAATCCACAAATGAGACTATAAATTAGGTACTATTTTCATTTTAAAGATGAGATAACTAAGAAACAAAATAAGTAATTTGCTGGAGATCACAAATAAGGGAAATCACAGTGCCAGGATTTCAACAAGGTGGTCTGGTTGCAGATCCCCAGCTCTTAAACAGGACAATAAACTGTCAACTTTTCCTGGGGCACAATCCAGCAGACACATGCCCTGGGAATTCCAGGAACTCCTTGCAAGATGACACAACCAAAAAGAACTTTTGCCTCTGTAGAATAAGTTCAAAGGGCTCCCTAGGACTGTGAGGGTACACTGTCCCCATCAAGATTTCAGTTTAAAGTCACAGAGACCTTGAATCCCAGCCCACAGACTTAGAAGACTCCATTTATGACTCTCCTTATTCCTGGGTAAGCTGGGCAGTAAGAATCTTCTTAGTTACCCCAGCAAATGATACTGGTTGAGGCAGCCCAGACCCGTGGTGCTACTGCTGAGCTACACAGTACCCACACAGTTTCACATAAAGAATAGGAATACAACTCCTTGCTCTGAAACATGAACTGTGCATTAAAGATTCATTCAGTCTTCTGGGTAGCACTGTTCACATACCATTCATTCAACAGTATTTACTGCAAGCTGCTATATACCAGACACTATTCTAAGTGCTAGAATACTTGTGTGAACAAGAGGACCCCTGCTCACAAAGTTTATATTCTAGCGGGACAGAAATATAAAGGTCAGATTTAAATACAAGAGGAAAGGGCACTGGCACCAACCTAACTCAGGGCAAAAAAAAATAGAGATACCAGGGAAAGGGGGCACTATTTACTCTCTATGGTACAAATGCTAGAATCCTTTCAACTCGAGAACACCAGGCCAAACTATTGCACTGCTATTAAAGATGCTGCCAACTTGAAATGAAAAGCAATATGATTTGATGGCATCATTTCTGGCTCAGCCTAAGATAACAGTACCCACCAGCACGTATCCAAAAGAAAATGTGTAAAGCACAAAGATACAGAAGTCTGAATCACTGTTTCTTAGTATCCTTCCCAAAAAAAGGGAAGGGAAATTGCTATCAAAGGATCCTAAATTCTGCCAACTCTTGACATTGTATACTAACAGTGTGCAAACTAATACAAGGAAATAAGATAGCAAACAAGTTAAAGAGTTCTCTCTTTAACCAACAAATTAAACGGGAGAAGAGATGATCACATACATACTAATATCCGATTATTCACCTGTAACTTCTTAAAAAGTGTTAATACCAGAATGTGAAGCGTGATGAACCATTAGAAATACTTTAAACTCTTAGCCTATAAACTATCTCTATATCAGAATGGTCAAATTAACTCCAAAGTGCAAATCTATGGTCCTGTATATACCCCTATAATTGTACTTGACACGTAGCACTGAAATTCTCTTCCTGGGCAGTGAGATACAGGAAGGCCAGACTGTAGTTCATTCATTTTTGTACCCGCAGCATTTGGCACCAGGCTTGTCACAAAGAAGGCATGCAGAAAACGTTCGCAAAACTGAACTAAAAATCAGAATCTTCAATGTGGAAATAATACAACCACTGGTGGGATACACACTAAACAATATTCATCACAGTTTTTCACTCTGAATGGTGTGGCCAAAGTTACCTGTGTAGCTTAGATCATAACTTAGATAATGATAATCTATGTGAAAAAAGAGTAATACCTCTAATACAATAAAGTAAAATATAGCAAGAGAACAAAATAACTCAAATTTCTGATAATATATCAAAGAGCTTAACTGCTCAGAATTACAGAGGTATTAAGATCAATGCAATTCAAGGCAATCTCTGCAGCCTTAACTGCCAGGTTATTTTCAACTCATGGCCCAAAGATTAATACGCATCATATATATGGCATTTATACATTCATCTATTCCTACATCTTCATGTCTATGCCATATGAGATATAAAGAGAGGCACAGGGGATCTAACTTTGAATAGGAAAACACAGGTTTTCTACCCTCATGGACGGTCTTCTTTACTGTTCTCACGCATCAAAAAACATCCAGGTTTTGTTGAGGAGGAGGCAGAATAAGATGGCCAAATAGAAGCATCCACCAATCGTCCTCCCTGCAGGAATACCAAATTGAACAACTATCCACGCAAAAGAGCACCTTCATAACAAGCAAAAATCATCTGATTTTTTAACTTCATATCACTGAAAGACACACTGAAGAGGGTAGGAAAGACAGTGTTCAATTGCCGACACCATCCCCTCCTCCCTCCCCCATCCTGTGTGGCATGGAGAGGGAAGTTGTGCATTTGCGGGGAAAGAGAGCACACCGCTTGTGGGACTTTCCATTGGACCTCAGGGCTGCCCTGTCACAGTGGAAAGCAAGACCAGGCAGAACTCAGCTGGTGCCCACAGAGGGAGCATTTAGAGCAGCCCTAGCCAGAGGCGAATTGCCCATCCCAATAACTGGAACCTGAGTTCCAGAGAGCCTTGCCACCATGGGCTAAAGTGCTCTGGGGTTCTAAATAAACTTGAAAGGCAGTCTAGGCCACAAGGACTGCAATTCCTGGGCAAGTCCTGGTGTGGTGCTGGGTTTGGAGCCAGTGGACTTTGGGGATTACACAACCTGGTGAGAAACGAGCCAGGGCGACCAAGGGAGTGCTTGAACTCCACTCCCCACACTGCCCCCCACAACCTCAGGCAGTGCAGCTCGCAGTTTGGGGAGAGGCTCCTTCCCTCCTTTTGAGAAGAGAGCAAAAAGTAAAGAGGACTTTGTCTTGCAACTTGGATACCAGCTCAGCCACAGTAGGACAGGCCACCAAGCAGGCTCCTATTCCAGGCCCTAGTTCCTGGACCACATTTCTAGACACACTCTGGGCCAGAAGGGAACCCACTGCCTTGAAGGGAAGGACCCAGTCCTGGCAGGATGCATCACCTGCTGACTAAAGGACTCCTTGGCCCTGAATAATCAGCAGTGTTAGCTAGGCAGTACTTGCTAAGGGCCTTGGGTGAGACTTGGCTTCAGGCATGACCTAACACCTCACACATTCCCAGCTGTGGTAGCTACAAGGAGAGACTCCTTCTGCTTAAGAAAAGGAGAGGGAAGAGTAAAGGAAACTTTGTCTTACAGCTTACCAGTGCAGCCACAGTGGAATACAGCACCAAGGCGGATCTTGCAGGGTTCCCAATTTCAGGCGTTGGCACTTAGATGGCATTTTCAGATCTGCCCTGGGCCAGAGGGGAGCCCACTGCTCTGAAGGGAGAGTCCTGGGCCTGAAAACATTCATCACAAGCTGACTGAAGGGTCCCTGGGCCTGAGTGAACATCAGCAGTAGCCAGGCAGTACTCACCACGGACAATGATGGCCATGGGGACAGAATTCCCTGCTTGTGGAAAGGGAAGGGAAGAGTAGGAAGGACTTTGTCTTGTGGCTTGAGTGCCAGCTCAGCCGCATTAGAATAGAGTACCAGCTAGATTCCTGAGGTTTTCAACTCCAGGCCCTGGTTCCTGGGTGGCATCTGTGGACCTACCCAGGGCTAGGGAAACCTTGCCATCCTGAAGAGAAAGACACAAACCTGGCTGGCTTTGCTATCTGCTGATTGTACAGTTCTAGTATCTTGAGCAAACATAGGCAATAGGCAGGCAGTGGTTACCATGGGCCTTGAGTGAGACCCGGTGCCATGCTGACCACAGGTCTGACCCAGCACAGTCCCAGTGATGGTGGCCACAGGAGTGCTTGTGTCACCCCTCCTCCACTTCCAGGCAGCTCAGCACAGAAAGAGATTCCATTTGTTTGGGAGAAGGTAAGGGAAGTGAACAAGAGTCTTGGCCTAGTAACCCAGAGACTTCTTCTGGATCTTATCCAAGACCACCAAGGCAGCACCTCTATGAGTCTGCAAAAGCCAGTGTTAATGGGCTCAGGGTGCTCTCTAATGCAGACATGACTGCAGTAACTAAAAACTTAGATTACAACACCCAAGTCCCTTCAAATACCTAGAAAGTCTTCTCAAAAAGAAGGGGTACAAATAAGCCCACATTGCAAAGATGACCATAAATAACTAACACTTCAATGACCAAACACCAACGGACACCCAGAAGCATCGAGACCATCCAGGAAAACATGACCTAATTAAAACAAACTGAATAAGGCACCAGGAATCAATCCTGGAGAGACAGAGATAATGTGACATTTCAAACATATAATTCAAAATAGCTGTTTCAAAGGATAAATGTTTGAGGGGATGGATACCCCATTCTCCATGATGTAACTATTACTCATTCTATGCCTGTATCAAAACATTTACTGTACCCCATAAATATATATAACTCCTATGTACCCATAAAAATTAAAAGTTAAAAATTTAAACAAACTAAAATTGCTATTTTTGAGGAAATGCAATAAAATTCAAGATAAAACCGAGGATGAATTCAGAATCCTATCAGATAAATTTAACTAACAGACTAAAATAATTTAAAAGAATCAGGCAGAAATTCTGAAGTTGAAAAATGTAACTGACATACTGAAGAATGCATCAGAGTTTCTTAACAGAAGAAAGAGTCAGTAAGCTTGAAGACAAGCTCTTTGAAAATACACAGTCAGAGGACAGCAAAGAAAAAAAGAATGAAAGACAATGAGGCACACTTACAAGATCTAGAAAATAGCCTCAAAAGACCAAATCCAAGAGTTATTGGCCTTAAAGAGGAGGCAGAGAGAGAGAGGGGCAGGGATAGAAAGTTTATTCAAAGGGATAACAGAAGACTTCCCAAACCTAGAGAAAGGTATCAATATTCAAGTACAAGAATGTTATATAACACCAAGAAGATTTAACCCATATAAGACTACCTCAAGACATTTAATCATCAAACTTTCAAAGGTCAAGGATAAAGAAAGGATCCTAAAGCAGCAAGAGAAAGGAAACAAGTAACATACAATGTAGCTCCAATAAGACTGGCAGGAGACTTTTCAGTGGAAACTTTACAGGCCACGAGACAAGAGGCACAACATATTTAAAGTGCTTAAGGAAAAAAAACCTTTATCCTAGAGTAATATATATCTAGTGAAAGTATCCTTCAAACATTAAGGAGAAATAAGGGCTTTCCCAGACAAACAAAAGTCAAACAAAAGGGATTTTATCAACAACAGACCTGTTCTATGAAAAATGCTAATAGGAGTTCTTCAGTCTGAAAGAAAACGACTTTAATGAGCAAAAATAAATAATCTAAAGGTACAAAACTCACTGCTAATAGTGTATAGAAAAGCACATAATATTACAACACTGTAATTGTGGTGTTTAAATTACTCATATCTTGGTAGAAAGACTAAAAGATAAACCGATCAAAAATAATAACTACAACTTTCAAAAACACAGTACAATAAAATATAAACAGAAACAACAAAAAGTTAAAAAGCAGGTGGGATGACGATAAAGTGTAGAGTTTTTATTAGTTGTTTTCTTTGCTTGTTTGTTTATGCAATCGGTGTTATCACCAATTTAAAATAATGGGTTATTTAAAACCCATTATCAAATATCTATCTATAGATAGGTAGGTAGATAGCTAGATATATATTATATGCAAGCCTCATAGTAGCCTCAAACTAGAAAACATACAACAAATACACAAAAAATTAAAAGCAAGTAATTAAAACATAACACCAGAGAAAAATCACCTTCACTAAAAGGAAGACAGAAAGGAAGGAAAGAAGGAACAGACAACCACAAAACAACCAGGAAACAAATAAAAATATGGTAGGAGTAAGTTACTTACTTATCAGTAATAATATTGAAAGTAAATGAACAAAACTCTCCTATCAAAAGACACAGAGTGGCAGAAAGGATTTAAAAAGCAAACAAAAAAAAGTCCCAACTATCTGTTGCCTATAAGAAACACACTTCATCTATAAAGACTCACGTACTGAAAATAAAGAAATGGAAAAAGATATTCCATGCCAACGGAAACCAAACAAGAGCGGGGTAGCTATACTTATTTAAGACAAAATAGATTTCAAGACAAAAACTACAGACAAATAAGGTGATTAAATAATGATGAAGGGGTCAATTCAGCAAGAAGATATAACAATTGTAAATATATATGTATCCAACACTGGAGGACCCAGATATATAAAGCAATATTAGAGCTAAAGAGCAAGCAAGCAAGCAAGCGAGAGAGAGAGAGAAAAGCAGAGTTAAAGTGAGATCTAGATTCCAAGATGATAATAGTTGGAAACTTCAGCATCCCATTTTCAGCACTGGACAGATCATCCAGACAGAAAAGAAACATCAAACTTAATCTCACTTCTATAACAAATGGACCTAATAGATATTTACAGAACATTTTATCCAATGGCTGCTGCATACACATTCTTCTCCTCAGCACATGGATCATTCTCAAGGATAGGTCATACGTTACGCCACAAAACCATTCTTTAAAATTCAAAAAAAATGAAATTATATCAAGTATCTTATCTGACCACAATGGGATAAAACCAGAAATCAATAACAAGAGGAATTTTGTAAACTATATAAACACATAGAAAGTGAACAATATGCTCCTGAATGACCAGTGAGTCAATGAGGAAATTAAGAAAAATTTTAAAACTTCTTGAAACAAATGATAATAGAAACACAACATACCAAAAATCTACAGGATATAGTGAAAGCAGTACCAAAAGGAAGATTTACAGCTATAATCACCTATATAAAAACAACAGAAAAATTTCAAATCAGCAAGCTAACAATGCAACTTAAAGAACTAGAAAAGCAAGAGCAAACCAAACCCAAAATTAGTAGAAGAAATAATAAAGATCAGAGAAGAAATAAATAAAATAGAAACAAAAAAAAAATCAATGAAATGAAATGTTGGTTTTTTCAAAAGATAAAATTGGCAAACCTTTAGGAGACAAAGAAAAAAAGAAAGAAGACTCAAATAAATAAAATAAAAGATGAAAAAGAAGAAATTAAAACCAATACTGCAGAAATTCAAAGGATCATTAGAGGCCACTATGAGTAACTATATGTCAATAAATTGAAAAACCTAGAATGGACAAATTCTAACACACATACAACCTACAAAGATTGAATAATGAAGAAACCCAAAACCTCAACAGACCAATAACAAATAATGAGATCAAGGCCAG
Source organism: Nomascus leucogenys (assembly GCF_006542625.1). Lineage (NCBI taxonomy): Eukaryota > Metazoa > Chordata > Mammalia > Primates > Hylobatidae > Nomascus > Nomascus leucogenys. The sequence goes on from NC_044386.1 coordinate 96,833,372, forward strand.
GTGCAGTGGCTCACGCCTGTAATCCCAGCACCTTGGGAGGCCAAGGTGAGCAGATCACCTGAGGTTGGGAGTTCGAGACCAGCCTGACCAACATAGAGAAACCCCGTCTCTACTAAAAATAAAAAAAATAAAAAAAAATTAGCCAGGCATGGTGGCACATGCCTGTAATCCCAGTTACTCGGGAGGCTGAGGCAGGAGAATCGCTTGAACCCAGGAGGTGGAGGTTGCAGTAAGCCGAGATCATGCCACTGCACTCCAGCCTGGGCAACGAGAGCAAAACTCCATCTCAAAAAAATAAATAAAATAAAACAAAACAAATAATGAGATCAATGCTATAATAAAACGTCATCCAGCAAAGAAAAGCTCAGGACTCAATAGTTTCACTGCTGAATTCTACAAAATATTTAAAGAAGAACTAATATGAATGCTACTCAAACTATTCTGAAAGATAGAGGAGGAGGAATGCTTCCAAACTCATTCTATGAGGCCAGTATTACCTTGATACCAAAACCATACAAAGACACATTTAAAAAAAAAGAAAAAGATACAGGCCAACATCTCTGATGAACATTTATGCAAAAATTCTCAACAAAATACTAGCAAACTGAATCCAGTAACACATTAAAAAGACCATTCATCACGATCAAGTGGGATTTAACCTGAAGATGCAAGGATGGCTTGACATATGCAAATCAATGTGATACATCATATTAACAGAATGAAGGACAAAAACCATATGATCATTTCAATGGATGCTGAAAAAGCATTTGCTAAAATTCAACATTCCTTCATGATAAAAAACATTCAAAAAACTAGGTACAGAAGGAACATACCTCAACACAATAAAAGCCATATATGACAGAACCGCAGCTAGTATCATACTGAATGGAGAACAACTGAAAACCTTTCCTCTAAGGTCTGGAACACACAGATGCCCACTTTCACCACTGTTATTCAAAATAATACTGGAAGTCCTAGCTAGAGCAATCAGACAAGAGAAAGAAGTAAAGAACATCCAAATTGGAAAGAAAGAAGTCAAATTATCATTGTTTGTAGATGACATGATCTTATATTTGGATAAACCTAAAGATTCCACCAAAAAACTATTATAACTAATAAATTCAGTAAAGTTGTAGGATACAAAACCAACATACAAAAAAAGAGTAGCATTTCTATATGCCAACAGCAAAAAATCTGAAAAAAAAAAAAAAAATCAAGAAAGCAATCCCATTTACAATAGCTACAAATAAATAAAATACCTAGGAATTAACTTAACCAAAGAAGTGAAAGATCCTTACAATGAAAACTATAAAACATTGATGAAATAAGTGGAAGAAGATGCTAAAAAATGGGAAGATATACCATGTTCATGGATTGGAAGAATCAATACTGTTAAAATGTCCACACAACCTAAAGCAATCTATAGATTCTTCATGGACTGGAAGAATCAATATTGTTAAAATGTCCATACTACCCAAAGCAATAGATGATTTAATGTCTATCAATATACCAATGATATTCTTCATAGAAATAGAAAAAAAAATTCTAAAATTTATATGGAACCACAAGGACCCAAAATAGCCAAAGCTATGCTGAGAAAAAAGAACATAACTGGAGGAATCACATTACCTGACTTCAAATTATACTACAATGCTATAGTAACTAAAACAGCATGGTATTAGCATTAAAAATAAACTCACGGACCAATGGAACAAAATAGAGAACCCAAAAACAAATGCATACATCTACAGTGAACTCATTTTTAACAAAGGTGCCAAGAACATACATTAGGACAGTCTCTTCAGTAAATGGTGCTGGGGAGACTGGCTATCCATAGGCAGAAGAATGAAACTAGACCCCTATCTCTCACCATACACAAAATATCAAATCAAAATGAATTAGAGACTTAAATCTAAGACCTCAAATTATAAACTTACTACAAGGAAACATTGGGAAAACTCTCCACAGCATTGGACTGGGCAAACATTTCTCGAATAATACTCCATAAGCACAAGCAACCAAAGCAAAAGTAGACAAATGGGGTCACATCAAGTTTAACAGCTTCTGCACAGCAAAGAAAACAATCAATAAAGTGAAGTGATAACCCACAGAATGGGAGAAAATATCTGCAAACTACCCATTTGACAAGTGATTAACAACCAGAATATATAAGGAGCTCAAATAACTCTATAGGAAAAAATCTAATAATCTGATTTTAAAATGGGCAAAAGACCTCTATAGTCATTTCTCAAAAGACATGCAAATGGCAAATAGGTCTATGAAAAGGTGTTCGGTATCACTGATCATCAGAGAAATGCAAAATCATCAGATACCAACTCACTCCAGTTAAAATGGCTTTTATCCAAAAGACAGGTAATAATAAATGCTGGCAAGAATGTGGAGAAAAGGGAACCCATGCACATTGTTTGGGGAAATGTAAATTAATTAGTATGATCACTATGGAGAAAGTTTTTGGACATTCCTCAAAAAAACCAAAAATAGAGCTACCATATGATCCAGCAATCCCACTCTCAGGTATATACCCATAACAAAGGAAATCAGTATATCAAAGAGATACCTCCACTCCCATGTTTACTGCAGCATTATTCACAACAGCTAAGATTTCGAAGCAACCTATGTCCATCAACAGAAACGGATAAAGAAAATGTGGTACATATACACAATGGAGTACTATACAGCCATAAAAAGAATGAGATCTTGACATATGCAACAGCATGGATGGAAATGGAGGTCATTATGTTATGTGAAATAAGCCAAGCAGAGAAGGACAAACTTTGCATGCTCTCACTTTTTTGTGGGATCTAAAAATTAAAACAATTGAACTCATGGGGATGAATTTATCAGGACATAATCCCATTATAAGTTGAGGAGCATCTATATTTAATATTGAGATAGGAGGTAGAATGTAGAACAACATATGCAATATATTAAAAATACAGACACAAAATAAAACTACATATATACACTACAATGCTTGGAAAGATATCAAGCTGACTGCAATGATTACCTCTGGAAGGTAAATAGAAAAATACTGAAGGAAGATTTGTCTTCTTTTTCAATATATTGTTTGAATTTTTCTGAGATATTATTCGTCTATCACTTGCTCAATTTAAAACATTTTTCTAATCTCTAAAATGAAGTAAGATTTTGCATTTGGTCCTTACTATTTCAAACACTACATAACAATCTTGTGTATTGTTTATGTCAGAATAACCGACAAAACATTTAGATCCAACAAAACCCAATATATACAATAAATGGCATAAACTTAGAAATTTTAAATTTTAAAAGGGGTACATCAGAAGAAAAAAAATCTTACACTTTAAAAACTCACATTCTACCCACTAGAAGTAGGCTGGATACTATAAAAACTGCTTTCATACATACCCTGTAACTCATTTATAATAAACGTGTTTTACAGATTAATGGTTCACAATAATATCATCAAACTGCAAACTACTACCTCCAAAATAATCACCATATAAATGAGCAACTTTTCTTCTCCCTTGCTTTTGCTGTACATACTATTTCCTTTCCTGATAAATGTCTAATTTGCTGGCAATTTAAGCAGTGGTTTAATTTTAGCACTAATTAAGAATACATTTTTCTATTTCTTTCAACATTTTCCTAGAAATGATACCCAAGGACCAGACACCACGACAGTCAATCTGCACTAGTCATAATACAATTGTTAAGTATAAGAAGAACAATACTCACCTAAATCACATTTCCTTTGTTTCTTAAAAAACTCAACACAAAAATTGTAGCTCATAGCTCAATTAAATTCCCAAATCAGCTACGAACATATCTTTGTATTTTCCACAGAATATTATTCATTAGAACTTCAACGGACATTGCCACGAAAGAACTCAAAATTAACACAGAGCATAATGTCGAATGCATGAAATGCAATTTGGTATACATTAAAGGTGCCAGTTTTACTTTCTTAGAGAGCTTTTGCTGATCTGTATTGGGATTTTAAAGTTCCAATAAAAATTATTTACAACATGATTACAAGTAGCCATTAGGTACATCTTGCTTTATTATATTTTCTATGCTAAGAATGAGCAGAAGCAAGATACAGAAGTAGCAAGACTAAAGAAAAGGAGGGCCGAGCGCAGTGGCTCACGCCTGTAATCCCAGCACTTTGGGAGGCTGAGGTGGGCAGATCACCTGAGGTCAGGTGTTCAAGACCAACCTGGCCAACATGGTGAAACCCCAGTTCTACTAAAAATACAAAGATTAACCGGGCGTGGAGGCACGCACCTGTAATCCCAGCTACTATAGTGGCTGAGACAGGATAATTGTTTCAACCCGGGAGGCGGAGATTGTAGTGAGCCAAGAAGGACACTCCATCTCAAAAAAAAAAAAAAAAAAAAGGGACCAGATTTCAATCCTCTTCCCTTGTGCCTAAGTACGACAACAAACAGTAAAATTCAGAATGGAACAGAAACAAGCAGAGGATTTTCAGTAATAGAATTGCTTTAAAATGCATATCTAGACATCAGGGAGAAAAGGAGGTCAAGGGAATAAATCAAGCGAATAAATCAAGGGAAAAGAGGCAAGTTCCCTCTTCTCCTCTTTAAATGAGACCAATTATTTCATTCAATCAACATATCACCCATTTATTTAGCCAAATGGTCTTCAATGTCACTGCATATCTTTTAGTAACATGTGCTATATTTTCTCAATATTTAAAATATTACATGTTAAAATTATTAGTATATAATTATCATGTGAAGAAAAAGAGGAAAAAAATCAAGTTTAATCTGATTATCTTTCTGTCATCAAATAATGAAAGATATGCTCCAGTTTTGAGTGAAGGTACAAGTGGGGGAATATAATGAAAACAAAACTGTGCCAACTACTCCCAGAGTGTATCGTTTAGTTAATGGTTCCTAGTACACTGATAATATTCAACTGCTTTCTAAAGTTCTTCATTTATTCCCAGGAAACAATAAAGCAGACTTTCATACTGCACATGCCATTTTATATGAATCTTGCTTAGTTCATTCAGGATAGATAAAAGCCACGTTGTATGAAAAAAAAAATACCCTAACGAATGGGAAATATCTAAACTTTCAATTGCTACAGATGACTCAGTGAGTGGGCAGTTGCAGAAACTCATAGCTGAGGCCAGAAAAAGCTTATGTTTTCATGAAGATCACTTTGAAATGCAGTTCTGGGTAGACATTATTTGCTCTTGCATTATGATTTTGTTATACTTCCACTCTAAGCAATGATGAAATGTTGCATCCCATTGCAGAAGAAAAAGATGGAGTTTCTCTCATCATTATAGAAATAAGAAACCCTTCCAAAATTGGAGGCTTTTCTGGTTACTAGAACCATATTCCAGGATTTAAAATATTGCTACTTTGCCTCTATCATCTTGGCCTCCATTGAGATTGTATTTGTCTCTCAAACTGCTGATTGGGTATGGTGAAAGCAGTCAAGTCTATCTCTCAATACCAACAACAAGATTTCAAATTGTTTACTCTGAAGAAAAGCAGGGACATTTAAGTGCTAAACATGTTTTAAAATAAGATAGTAACATATTTTTAGAAATATATTTATTTACAGCCAAGATTTAATGAATAAAATATTACGGGTAAGTAAAAATACAACCATGATAGGCAATCTTACATATTGATTGTACGGGTAAATAATTATTAAAGAGTTCTCATATTCTAGTAAAGAACTTAAATAAGAAATAGTACAAATCAGGTACAGTAGTAATAGATTCCACTGGTAGCATATTTATTTAGAAAGTTCTTTCACATATATTCAGCCTCTGAGTCTAATATTTATTGGATGTTCATATATCATACCCTATATAAGTCCTGGGGACATGAAGATGAATAAAACACATCCCTTTAGTTTCCATTCATCTTATTTGACAATCAAAACCATATTAAGAAAAAAGGGCAGGATTATCTCCATCTAACAGGAACAAAATAAAGCATAAGATGTTAAGGAATATTTTTCACATGACCACGAACTCAATTAAAAAAAAAGCTTATTCAATTCTGTTCTATTATATTCAGTTTGTATCACTAACCTTTATGCCCATGCCACATATTTATTACAATGCCACAAATTCATTTTAGAAACAGAATGACTTTTTTTAATTTCCAACTTTTAGGTTCAGGGGATACATTTACAAGTTTGTTGCACGAGTAAACTGAGTGTCACAAGGGTTGGTACAGATTATTTTATCACCCAGGTAATGAGCATAGTACCTGGTAGTTAAAAACAGAACTTTAGAATATAGAATCAATTTTACTGACCATTCTGAGAGTTACTGCCAATAATATATCCAGTAGGCCTTTAGACAACCACAAATTTAACACTTGTGTGACATGAAGGTCCATAAATAAAGAAATATCTAATTTTATTGAGGCAAAGGTTTAACATCTTATGAGACAGCAAAGTGAGTGTTCAGGATTCATGGTGTAACTTGGCTTTGCTGTTTTCTTCTCATATACCTCTCCAGAATACCTGCAAAGTGATATTTTATTGCATGTTCTGGGGGGAAATTCCATGTTCTAGGACTGTGCCAATACTAGCCACCTGTGGCTATGAAGCATCTGAAATGCAGCTAGTCTGAAGTGAAATGTGCTTTAAGTGGAAAATATACATTGGATTTGGAAGATAGAAAAAACAGAGTGTAAAATATCTCAATAATTGATTATATTGATGGCATGTTGCTATATACTATTTATACTAGAATAAAATATATCATTAAAATTAATTTCACCTGCTTCTTTGTACTTTTTTTAAGGTGGCTACTAGAAAATTTGAAACTACATATGTGGTTTGCACTATTTCTATTGGACAGCACTGCTGTAAGATATACCCAAGAGATTTGAGACATATTCTTCGAGACTATAAAGAGTCCGCTCTACTAATATATTCTGTATGATCGCCAGTTCTCAATACATTGGAGAATGATCATAGGAGGAGGAGGAGGTACGATTTATTAATGATAAAGTCTATGATACATTATCAGAAAAAAAGAGCAGGTTATCAGATTATTAAAGGTACTGCTGCTTCAATATGTATTCAACTTATTGAATGTAATTTAGCAATATGAAAAAAAGAAAAATGCCAATTCCTGCAGTCAACATAAATCTGCTTTCTCCTCAATCAGTCTCAGCTCCTGCATGCCTTTCACAGTTGACCACTTTACTGCATTCATTATAACTGATACATAAACTATATCCCTATTATATGTAGTATAAGGTCAATTAGTTTTGTTTTGTTTTGTTTTGTTTTTTTGAGACAGGGTCTTGCGCTCTGTCCGCAGGCTGGAGTGCAGTCATACAGTCTCGGCTCACTGCAACCTCTGCCTCCCAGGTTCAAGCGATTCCCCTGCCTCAGCCTCCTGGATAGCTAGGACTACAGGTGCACGCCACCACACCCGGATAAATTTTTGTATTTTAGTAGGGACGGGGTTTCATCATGTTGGCCAGGATGGTCTCGATCTTCTGACCTCGTGATCTGCCCGCCTCAGCCTCCCAAAGTGCTGGGATTACAGGCCTGAGCCACCACGCCCGGCCGAGATCAATTAGATATTTTAAGATGTATATATACACAAAAAGGCTGAGGAGAAGGGCATTACATTATTAGCACTAGTTATCTCTGGATGGTAGCATGACAGATTTTCTCCTTTTTACTTATTCTACATTTTCCAACTTTTCTACAATAAAAATGAACTATATTCCTATCATAAAAGCTATTAATTTTTAAAAGATGTGTGGTATAATATGTAATATCAAACTCCACTTGAGATCTTCAGCCAAAAAGGACAGAGAAAATTAGAGGGAAATCATTGCATATAGCAGGAGTCAGTCTCCTAGTAAGACAGCAAGCCCATAAAAATCCAGACGATGCAGGCCCATAGAAGATAAGAGAAGATCAGCAGCATTCACATCTTAATAAAGCCCTGCCACTGACTTTTACAAAAGAATACAAAACATATCCTTTCCTAGGTGACAAGATTTTCTGCTAGACATTTGGAATACAAAACTGACGACTACAAGTTGCATTTATGAGATTCATATTTTATTTATATATATTTAATTTTAAAATATGAGAAATAAAACCTAAGTCAATAATTAAGGAATTCAGAAGTCTAACTCCCTAAAAATCTAAGTCAATAATTAAGGAATTCAGAGGTCTAACTCCCTAAATTAGAAACCATTGTATCTATAAATTATTTCTATGCAGCTTATGGTGTGATTTACATATTCACTGATAATATTTCACAAGCTGCATTTGTATGGGCAGAGGTATATAAGAAACCATTTAAACTTGCTGTTATACTGCATAGAAGAAAATAGATTTTTATAGGTTTTTCGTCTTTCTCATCACTCTTAGATTATAATACCTTCCTCACTGAATCTGGAAACGAACAACCTCTTTTAACTTCAGGACCAACAGCTGAATTAAGACCCAGCAGTTTACTTGAAGTATTTAGTTTTGAGGTTTAGCAGTATGGATGCAGTCAGATTCCAAAAGGCAAATAATGAAAAACAGCCTAGCCTAGCCAGAGCAACCAGAGAACAGAAAGAAATAAAGGGCATCCAAACTGGTAAAGAGGAAGTGAAACTGTCACTGTTCACTGATGATATAATTGTATACCTGGAAAACCCTAAAGACTCATCCAAAAAGCTCCTAGGTCTGATAAATGAATTCAGTAATGTTTCAGGATACAAAATCAATGTACACAAATCAGTAGCACTGCTATACACCAACAGTGGCCAAGCTGAGAATCAAACCAATAACTCAACTCCTTTTATAATAGCTGCAAAAAGTAAAATAAAATACTTAGGAATACACCTAACCAAGGAGGTGAAAGTCTTCTACAAGGAAAACTATAAAACACTGCTGAAAGAAACCACAGATGACACAAACAAATGGAAACACATCCCGTGCTTGTGGATGGGCAGAATACTGTGAAAATGACCAGAGTGCCAAAAGCAATCAACAAATTCAATGCAACTTCCATCAAAATATCACCATCATTTTTCATAGAACTAGAAAAAATGATCCTAAAATTCATATGGAACCAAAAAAGAGCCCACATAGCCAAAGTAAGACTAAGCAAAAATAACAAATCTGGAGGTGTCACATTACCCAACTTCAAACTATACTATAAGGCTACAGTCACCAAAACAGCCTGGTACTGGTGTAAAAATAGGCACATAGACCAATTTGAACAGAACAGAGAACCAAGAAATAAAGCCAAATACTACAGCAAATTGATCTTCAACAAAGCAAACAAAAAGCAAAGTGGAAAGAGGATACCCTATTCAACAAATGGTGCTGGGACAATTAGCTAGCCACATGTAGAAGAATGAAACTGGTTCCTCATCTCACATTATACAAAAATCAACACCAGATGAATCAAAGATGTATGTCTAGGACCTGAAACGATAAAAAATCTAAAAGATAACATTGGAAAAACCCTTCTAGATATTGGCTTAGGCAAAGACTTCATGTCCAAGAACCCAAAAGCAAATGCAACAAAAACAAAGATAAATAGGCAGAACTTAAATAAACTAAAAAGCTTCCGCACAGCAAAAGAAATAACCAGCAGAGTAAACAGACAACCCACAGAGTGGGAGAAAATCTTCACAAACTATGCATCCGAAAAAAGACTAATATCCAGAATCTACATGGAACTCAAACAAATCAGCAAGAAAAAAAATAATCTCATCAAAAGTGGGCTAAGGACATGAATAGACAGTTCTCAAAAGAAGATATACAAATGGCCAACAAACACATGAAAAAATGCTCAACATCACTAATCAGGGAAATGCAAATCAAAACCACAATGCAATACCACCTTACTCCTACAAGAATGGCCATAATCAAAAAATCAAAAAATATTAGATGTTGGCACGGATGTGGTTAAAGGGAACACTTTTTACACTGCTGGTGGGAATGTAAATTAGTACAACCACTATGGAAAACAGTATGGAGATTCCTTAAAGAACTAAAAGTAGATTTACCATTTGATCCAGCAATCCCACTCCTGAGTATCTACCCAGAGGAAAAGAAGTCATCATATGAACAAGACATTTACATGGACATGTTTATAGCAGTACAATTCGCAATTGCAAAAAAATATGGAGCCAGCTCAAATGCCCATCCAGTAGATAAAGAAAGTGATATATATATATATATACACACATATATATACATATATATACACATATACACATATATACACACACATATATACATACACACACACACACACACAGCCATACATACACACACACACTACTCAGCCATAAAAAAGAACAAAATAATGGCATTTGCAGCAACCTGGATGGAATTGGAGACCATTATTATAAGTGAAGTAACTCAGGAATGGAAAACCTGAGAACTTACAAGTTTTCACTTCTAAGTGGGAGCTAAGCTATGAGGATGCATAGGCATAAGAATGATAAAATGGACTTTGGGGACACAGGGGGAAGGGTGGGAGGAGGTGAGGGGTACACATTGGGTACAGCGTACACTGCTTGGCGATGGGTGCACCAAAATCTCAGAAATCACCACTAAAGAACTTATCTGTGTAACCAACCACCACCTGTTCCCTGAAAACCTACGAAATAAAAATTTAAAAAAAAAAAAAAAAACAGTCTAGGAATACTGCTGCAGAAACAGTTTTTCAAATGAAGTAGAGAACTGCCATTAGGAAGATACTTTCTACTGTTTCTCCAATGCCTTAAATCTTCTTTCACACAAACCTCCACAATTAAAAAACTAATTCATACTCAAATAAAATCTACAAATATTGTAGCATGCCTAGAAAGAGGGCAGTTTTTCAGCATTTGAAATATTCAACTAATTATTCCAAAATATTTAAGAGTTGAAGCAGGATGTGATGGCTCATGCCTGCAATCGCAGCACTTTGGCAGGCTGAGGCGGGAGGATCACCTGAGCCCAGGAGTTTGCAATCATCGTGGGCAACACAGGGAAACTGTCTCCAAAAAATAATTTTAAAAATTAGCCGGATGTGGTGGCATGCCCCTGTGGTCTCAGTTACTCAGGAGGCTTAGGTGGGAGGATCGTTTGAATCCAGGAGGTCAAGTCTGCAGTGAGCCATGATCATGCCACTGCACTCCAGCCTAAGTAACGGAGTGAGACCCCATCTCAAAAACAAACAAACACAAAAATATTTAAGAGTGGTACCATGGCATCTTCCCTTGCAATAACAAAACTGAATCTACTTTGAAAATTAAGAGGGGACCCTAACTTTAAACAATAAAAGTGCTCCTGTCAATGTGGGTGAAAGTATAAATGTACTGGAAAATTAAAATCTTTATTTTTAAATGGAATATTTCTATCATTTTTTATATTATCTAGCACACACATGATACTATGCTTCAGGCATTATTTTAAGTACTTTTCAAATATGAGCTCATTAAAAACCCTCTGAGGTTGATGCTATCACTTCCCCCATTTCACAGATAAGAAAACTAAGGCACCAGGAAAGAAAGTGATTTTCCCAAGGTCATACAGCTAGTAAGTGGTAAAGCTGAGATGCAGCTCCAGGCAGTCTGAGTCCCAAATCCATGTTCTTAACCACAATGTTGCTTACTCTCAGAAAGTAACATGCTCATGAAAGCCCAGTGTTTGACTCACAGTTGAGCATTTAATAAAAATCTGCTCAACAAATAAAAGAAAAAATGGAGATAGCAAAAAGCAGAAAACCCATTATTCACTGTCTCAACATATCATTATGAGTATACTGGTATACTTTCTGTCAATGTTTTTTCTTGTTCACAGAGGGATTTGTTTTCCTTTAACACTCAGCATATGCAATTTTGAGAAAATAAAAAACCTTAAGATACTAGCCTCTTAGCATTTTTAGAGTAACAGTTAAAAACTGAACACTTGTATATATGCATGACATATATTCTAATTTTACCTCACAACCCCATAAAGTACAAGTATTATCCTTATTTTACAAATGAGGAAACTGAAGCACAGTTAAGAAACTAACATAAAGTCACATGGCCAGGAAGTGGCTGAGCTGGTAAATTCAAATCCAGGCAGTGTGACTTCTGAACTAGAATTCTTGACTATTCTTGGAGGGCAGGTTATGAGCTACTTGAAAGGTAGTAATCATGGTTTTTTTTTTTTAGACAGAGTTTCGCTCTTTTTGCCCAGGCTGGAGTGCGACGGCATGATCTCAGCTCACCACGATCTCAGCTCATTGGAACCTCTGCCTCCCGGGTTCAAATTATTCTCCTGCCTCAGCCTCCTGAGTAGCTCCTCAGCCTCCCGAGTGATTCTCCTACCTCAGCCTCCCAGGATTACAGGCATGCGCCACCACGTCCAGCTAATTTTGTATTTTTAGTAGAGACTGGCTTTCTCCATGTTGGTCAGGCTGGTCTCAAACTCTCGACCTCAGGTGATCCACCCGCCTTGGCCTCCCAAAATGCTGGGATTACAGGTGTGAGCCACCGCACCCGTCTGTGATCATGTTTTTACAAAGTGGTATGATTTGTTTGGCTTGGCCTAAAATGAGGATGTTACCTTACAGATTTATTTTGTTTTGCACTAACTCTGACTTAAACAATGAAAATTTTTAGTATCTTCAGCTTTCTTGAACAAGCTAAATAAATCTTCATGTCTTAAATTTTATAAGGGTCAAGTACCTTACTGAAATATTTCATTCAACAAATATTTGAATATCCACTACTTGTTAGGAACTGTGCTAATAAGATACAGTCTGCACTCAATGCATTGGCTCTTTCCACTCAGCATATAAATATGCTCAGATTTCTCACAACTAATAAATACAACACACTGGTACATAAACCTGGATAATAGCTTTATCAACTATTCAGAGGTAGAAATAAGAATGGAATCCTACAATTACCTGCCCCCATCCTACAAAGTAGATACACCTGTTATTTTTCTTGTAGTTCCTAAAGAATGACACTAAAATAATTACTAGATAGGTGATATTTGCCTGCCTCATGCCATACTACCACCTCTTATCAGCTGGCAATGAAAGCCTACCTATTTTTAATGCAAAGGGGTTGAAATTAAAATGTTTTACTAAAACTTTGGTTTACCAGGCTACATGTTTTAATTATTTTTAAAACTCTAAAATTGTTATTTTGAGTTTGACTTTAACAACCAGATGATAAATGTGAAGGTCTAAGACCACATGTGAAAGAAATAGTTTAAAAAAAAAAAAAAAAAAGGAGGCATATTCACTGGAAGATGGTAAGGCCAACCCTGCTTGATTTACAACCCTGCTTGTAAATGGAAACATTTGATTGTATGCAGTCTGAAGTTAAATCCTATTGATTGTGAAAAGGTAGCAGAGAGCCAAAAGTTAAAAAGTCGATGGCAGCAGAAACACTCCTCACCAGTTCACTGAGTGGCTTAATTGATAGCCAGTGACTACAGGCACAATTACCAACCCAAGACCTAATAATGGAAAGGGAGCAAGAACAGAAACAACCTCTGAAACTAATGTTAACATATGGAGAAATTTCTACTGGTTGATAATTACTAGTGTGTACATAAAGCCTTGACAAGTTGCTTGACAGACACATGCTTACATCAGTGTTTAAATATAGCTGGCACATATTTGAGTTCATAGTTTCTTCTGTCCACATTCTCTAATAAGCTTCATTAGTACTTCATACCTTTTTTTTTTCTTAATACAGTCTTGCGATGTCATCTAGGCTAGAGAGCAGTGGTGCGATCATAGCTCACTGCGGCCTTGAACTCCTGGACTCAAGTAATCTTCCTGCCTCAGCCACTTGAGTAGCTAAAACAGGCATGGGCCAGCACACCCAGCTATTATTTTTTTACTTGTTGTAGAGATGGGGGTTGGGGGTGGGTCTCACTATATTGCCCAGGCTGGTCTCAAATTCCTGGCCTCAAGTGATCCTCCCACCTCCATCCTCCAAAAGAGCTGGGATTACACGCATGAGCCACCACATCCAGCCCCTAGTACTTTATATCTTTATCAGGTATGTGGCCTTCTACTGCTATGCTCTTTTTAAGTCTGTAATTTGTCTTATAAATTTATGGAGGGAGTGATGTTAACCCCAAACACAACTTGGTATTTTGCAAATAATAGGTATTAAGTGTTTATTAATGATATGAAATCCACCCTATAACCACACCTCAGCCCTTATCATTATGTAGAACTGCTCCTACTTATCTCTCTGACTGGAATGCCCCATGGGCCAGTCCTTAAATCTCTTCTCTTCTCTAGCTACCCTCACTCCTCAGGTGATCTAATCTATACTGACAAGTCCCAAATGTAACCTGGACCATTTTCTCTGAACTCTAGATTCCCATGTTTGACTGCTGACTTAATATCTCTATTACTTAGCATGTCTATTGGACATCTCAAAAACTTAACCAGTCTAGAACAGAACTCCTAAACTCTCCCCAGAAACCTGCTCTGCACTGTCCTCAAGTCTTCCTCATTTCCATTAATGACAACTCTATCCTTCCAGTTGCTCAAGTCAAAAACCTTGGAGTGATCCATCACTCTTTTCTTTTCACATTCTATATCCAATCCATCAGTAAATCTATTTGTATCAAAACATATCCAGTTAGAGTCAGACAATCAGTATATTTATATTTTTATATACAGAAATACAGATTTTTACATAATTGTATGTGGATACGTGGATTAGTATACATACATGCATTTCCTAGTTCTTTCCACTGAGAAAGTCTAGGAGCAATGATACTCCACAGAAATGAGCACACTTAGCATCCAGATCTTGGCTTCAAAATATCATCCTCCAGTGAAAGGAACCAAGGTTCCTTAGAGAAATAATTAATTCTAGGGCTGAGGCAGGAAAAAAAAAAACAAGATGAACCTGAAGCATGTGGCAGTGTCAGAGAATAAAGAAGTGTGCATGTACATACACATAAAAAAAGAATAGAAATATGCCAAAAGGACACAGAAGTAGACCTAAAAGAGATCCCAAGGCCCAAAACTGGAATAATTTGAGCAACAAAATAATGATAGCATTTAATTCTAACACTAAGAATAAAATAAATATCTATGAATTTGAACTGAGATAAATGATTAGATAGAAGGGAAAACTTTCCTTATAGAAGAATTCCAATGAATAAATGTAGAAAGAATGAGGAAAATTTTAAAAAAGTACCTTCAGAACCCACAGCAATAATTGCTGCAGGCAAGATCCACTAATGAATGCTAAAATTAGTGGGCAGAAACAGGATACTGGCAAAGCCTCAAAGTAGCTCTCTCGAAATATTTACCAATTACTGTGGTGGTTTTAATATATGTCCACAAATTCTTTTATACTTCTCCCTCCAGGAAGTGGGGTTTAATTCCCATCCCTTTAAGTGTGGGCTAAACTTAGTAACCTGTTTCTAGTGCACGGAGTATGGGAAAGGAAAAATAGTAACTTTACAGTGGACAAACCTGGCAGAAACCACCTTAACAGAGTGATCACAAGTGATAAATTATTTGATATCATGTACCTCCTGTATGAAATAATAAGGGCACTTCACCTCTGTGGTACTCTCCCCCAAAATCCATAACCCCAATCTAATCATGAGAAAACATCAGGCAAACCTAAACTGAAGAATATTCTACAAAATACTTGTGTCAAGGTTATAAAAGATAAGACCAAGAAACTGCCATACATTCGAAGAGACAAAGAAGACAACTAAAGTAATGTAATATCATGGTTTGGATAACAGAATGGAAAAAGAATACTAGAAAAACTGGTAAAATATAAAAGAAGTTTGAAGCTTGGTTGAAGCATCCTACCAATACTAATTTCTTAGCTTGATAAATGCACCATGGTTATGTAGGATGTAACATTAGAGGAACCCAGGTGAAGAGTATACAGCAGCAGTTTTTCTGTTTGTTTTTCGAGACAGGGTCTTACTCTGTTGCCCAGACTGGGGTGCTGTGGTGCGATCATGGCTCACTACAGCCTCTACCATCCAGGCTCAAGTGATCCTTTGACCTCAGCCTCCTAAGTAGCTAGGGCCACAGGCACATGCCACCACACCCAGCTAATTTATTACAGTTTTTAGAGATGAGGCCTCCCTATGTTGCCTAGGCTGGTCTTAAACTCCTGGGCTCAGACGATCTTCCCACTTCAGCCTCCCATAGTGCTGGGATTACAGGAATAAGCCACCACACCCAGCCTGCATTTTCTTTTCTTTCTTTCCTTCTTTTCTTTCTTTCCTTCTTTCCTTCCTTCCCTTCCTTCCTTTCCTTCCTTCTTTCCTTCTTTTTTTTTTTTTTTTGAGACAGGGTCTTGCTCTGTCACCCAGGCTGGAGTGCAGTGGCGCAATCACAGTTCACTGCAGATGGAACCTCTCAGGCTCAAGTGATCCTCCCACCTCAGCCTCCTGAATAGGTGGGACTACAGGTGTGCACCACCATGTCTAGCTAATTTTTTGTATTTTTTTTTTTTTGTAAGAGACTGGGTTTCACCATGTTGCCCAGGCTGATCTTAATGTCCTGACCTCAACCCACCTTGGCCTCCCAAAGTGCTGGGATTACAGGTATGAGCCACTGTGCCAGGCCCAATTACTGTGTTTTCTATCTTATCCTCTGACTTGAAACGAACATGGTTTGGACAAGAAAGAATGGGCTTTGAATTCTGGTTCCATCACTTGACAGGGTGTGTCGGGATATGTTATTTAACCTTTCTAATCCTCAGTTTCTTCATCTGAAGGAGAACAAAGGAAATAATATAAGGTAAATAACAACATTGTTGAGTTAGTGTTAGGATCAGAACTAGGTATTAAAGTGTCTAGCACATAGGAGGTACTCCACAAATAGAAGTTAGTATTATTTGCTCTTCATTTGCTCTACAGCTTCACACTCACTTCTAGCATTTCATGCTCCTCATTTTCTCCCAACTGGATCACCTCCTTACAGGCTTCCAGCTCATGATCCAGGAGGACTCCATAGTTCTTCGGTAGAGCTGCAATACTCAATATCATTAATTCCCTCAACCAACTGTCCTTCAGATATATCTACCAAACAGATATCTACAAAGCAGAGGATAACAGCCTGGGCAGAATTTAAACCCAAGCTGTTCATCTTACAAACAAAGAGAGTAACAGTTACAATACATAACTCATAAGGTTCTTGAGAGTATTAAATAGTTTCTTCAGATAGTCTGATCACTCACTGCTGGAGAAAAACCAACCATGCAAATTGGTACTGCTACAAATGTAAGGTCTACAATCTGAAATAAACAGGTCCTCAATGCTAACTAACAATCCTTCTTCAGTTTCCTAGTCATGTAACTAACAATCCTTCTTCAGTTTCCTAGTCATGTGTCTGTCTGTCTACCTCTCTCTCCCTTACCTCCACCCCATCCGCTGTTAGCCATTGCCTTGGAAGCCGTTTAGAAGCCGTTTACAAAGAGAATGTATAAACTACAGACTATCTTTTTTTCCATTCCTTTCACAGGGGTGGATTAATTTTACCTGGCTTTTTTGTTTGTGTGTGTGTTTTTTAAGAAATAGGGTCTCATTATGTTGCCCAGGCTGACCTTCAACTTCTGGGTTCAAGCGATCCTCCTGCCTCAGCCTACTGAGTAGATGGAACTACAGGCACATGCCACAGCACTTGGCCTCACATACATCGTCTAAAAACTCCTATTCTACCATGTTCCCTTCACTCTTAGCAGATGATCAAAAATTATACAAGACATATCATCAACTCTTCCTTCCTGCTCTGTCAGTTACAAACTTATTTACACTGCCATCCATCTCCTTCCTTTCTGCTCACTGGAAAAGTGAGACCACCTTCTACTCAAGGCCAACTTCTCTACCTACACCCTGGATCTCATTCCCTATTACCTTCAAATCCTTGCCTCCATCCACCAGCCAGTCTCCCACGCCCACCAAACATACACATATATACTCTTCTTCAGTTTCTCCTCTCCAGTGGCTCTTTCCAGGCTCACATTAAGCATGTCCAAGATTCTCTAAATCCCAAGTATCTCCCCCTGCTTACAGACTCCTTCAGAGTCCTTTGTTGAAAACACTGTATCCCTCTCAATTAGCTACACTTACAGTTGTCATTCACTTTTCAACACCCACCCCCATGCATTACAATGTAGCTAAGTGTTCTAGCAGAAGTTATAAAAGACATCCTAATCACCAAGTCTCAGAGACTTTATTCGGTCTTTATCTTACTTTTCCTTTTGGAGGCAGGACACAGTGTTGACCACTCCTAGCCCTTGAAATAATATTCTCCTTCAGCTTCCATGACAAATCTCTATTTCCTTTTTTCATCTTTGGTCTGTTTGGCACAGATGGTTGGCTTCTCTTCAGCTGCTTGCCCAATCTACTCAGCAGATCACAACAGAAATGTAGGAATCATCCAAAATCTTCAATCTTGCTCAATTCTATAATCTAAATAGATTTATCCTGTCCCGTTAATAATACTTCCTAAATCTCTCATAGAGCCACTCCCTCTTCTACACTCTTCATCATTTCTCACCAGGAATAGCTTCCTAACTGGTTCTTGCTTCCAGTTTTGTCCCTCTCTAATTCAATATTCACTTCACTGTCAAAATGACGGGTCTAAAATACAAATCTCATTCTACCAGAGCATAATTTTTTTTCCCCACTAAATCCCTGCAACTTTTGGAATTAAGTTAAAGTTCCTTAACTTGGTTCACAAGACAATCATTGATTTGGCTTATTACTTCATCCACCCTGTTCTAAAGCTGTACTGTTGCTGTCCACTCACCTGCAGCTATTGAGTATGTGAATGTAGTTGTCCAAACTGAGAGTGCTATAAGTGTAAATTACACACCAGATTCTGAAAACAGTAGAAAATTATGCACCAGATTCTGAAGACAGTATGAAAATAGAAATGTCATATTTCGATATTACTTTTTATACTGAATGCATGTTGAAATGATATTTTGGATACTGAGTTTATATTATTAAAACTAATTTCACTTTTTACTTTTTAAAATGTGGTTAGTAGAAAATTTTAAATTATATATGTAACATATTTGTGGCTTGTATTAAATTTCTATAGGACAGCACTGGTATAAGATGTACTTTCCCTCTTTCTGGACCTAGTTAACTCTTACCTATTATTGAAGATTAGCTCAGGTAACACTTTAAGATGCATTCTAGACATCCTTCCTCCATCCCCCCAAGTCTGAGTCAGCTACCCCTCCTCTGTGCTTCCATCCATAGGAATGTGTGCACACCCCTGTCATACTATAATTATTGGTTATCACCTATCTTCTCCTCCTCAACTGTAAACTCCTTGCAAAAAGGAATCTCATATTCTATAATACTCAGGTCCTACCTACCACCATGTCTGGCACTTAAAAGGTACTTAAACATTTGTCAAACAAATGTAAACTATCTATTTCTGGCCTGAAGGTTACTAGGATTTCCAGTTCACGAAGGAAACAAACCAGCCTTGAGGGAACCTAGAATACCAGGAGCTTTAGCAATGAAAGGACTAGGAAGGAGAGTGGGGTGGGGGGGATGCGGGGCGGGGGGGAGGGGGACAAGCAGTAGGAATCACAGTAAAGAGATCAGCAAATGACAGAATAACGCTCATCACACACATCTGCCTCTTACAGTGAAAACAGGGATTTGCAACACTGATATGGAGACTAGTACTCACAATTGGCATGCCAGGGGCCACAGTTTGGTTCCTAAATTACTTAAACAACCCATCCAACAAAAGGGTATGACTTGGCAGGTATCAACACAAATGGCTAGGGCCCAGCACCTGTTCCACTTAAACAGCACATCAGTACAGTTAAAAAGAACAACAAATCTCTCTCATGAAGCAAATGCTAATCTCATGATGCTTCACCACGGAACAATTTAGAAGAATTATTATATGAAATGTGCCAAATCATGAATTTATAGCTGATGCTTATTTGGCAAATATGGTTGGCGCTGCTAAATGTTGAAAAACATGTATGCAAATAAGCAAATACAAGTTTTTAAGCTCTCAGACTTAAATATTTACATTACCATAAATGTACAAAGATAAATGTTTATATGAGTACACGCATAATGCATTCCAGGAACATATTTTTTAATGTTGTTGTCGGCAAACAGTTATGAAGTGGCATTATTTCTTCATGGGCCTTCAGGGTAGTCTCTTAAAAATGAATTTTGAATGTTAATAGGCTACAAACAGTATTGTGAAAGTTTCTGTGTATATCAACTGGATAAAACGAATAGCTGAGGTATCATAATAGTTCAAGGTGATCTTATCTTTTTCTTTCACCAAAACACTTCTCTTCCAACCCTAGAACACAGCCACACATAAATTTTAGCCCCTAAGTTGGGGCAGGAGTGGGGGGTAGTGAGGGAAGAGAAGGAACACACATTAAAAAGCCTTAAAGAAAATAATTTGACATTTTTTCCCACATAATATAGTCATGGTAGAGAATCCAAAATAAAGACATGATAAAATATTTCCCTTTTCCCCCTGACAGCAATGAAAGGGGGATGTTTATTTTTTCACATAGTTTGTGAGTCGGTCATACCCAAAATTCACTAGCAATGCTATGAATTCTACTTCCATTGTTCATCTCTGGGCTGAGGCTATAACCCTCAACTTTGAAGCCAAGAAAATGTACCATATCTGCCATTACAGTTTACTAAACAAGACACCAAAGAGAAGTCCCAGGCAAGTCAGAAAGTAATTAGGGTCGTCAGTGAATTGAGCTATCTAGAAATGCTCTGAGATTACCAGAGAAGCCATCATGAAGTGAGTATCCAAGATTGCTCATGGAAAGTTTTACCCCTGTGGATAATTCACGTTTTTCACTTCCACACTGCAGAGAGCAATATGGGTTCTCTGACTACACACATCACTACATCACTTCATTTATCGAGAAAAAAAAAGACGCTGTGGCTGAACAAAAATCAGTAGGTAGGCCCCAAAACAGAATCCTCAAGGCAATCCCAATTCAGGTGAAAAGCTGTTCACGTACATCATCCAATGACCTAAAAATAGTCTTTTATGTAAGTCTCTAAGTATTTAATTCAACGTATGATTTTACCACATTCAACAGAGGCAGAAAAAAATGAATTAGGTTTTCTATAGCAAGGCCAATAAAGATGAAATCATAGTTTTCCTCTAACTCATCACTACCCCCTCAACGCCAGCCTTCCAATAACTCCATTCCACAGCTCTCAAATTCCTGAACTTGGATCTTTAAAAAACAACGAATCGCAAAAAGTAACATTTAACAGGCCAGAGGCAGGCGGGGGAGGAGGGTCTCTCCCGGTGCTCTCGGCAATCTTTAACGTAGCCAAAGGAGGAAAAAACGAAATCAAGCTCCCAGACGGATGGTGCATGCCGACGAGAGGGGAGGGGGCAGACGCGGTTCAGACGGCAAGTCCCCATCGAGGGAGGAAAGAAAAGTTGCAAGAACGGATGAGTCAAAGGGCAGAGAAGAAAAAAACTGAGCAGCCGAACCAGTCACAACCCCCAAACGACCCCGCCAGCCCACACGTTCGCAGGCTCCCCAGCCGCGGCGCGAAGGGAGCAGGCAGGGAGCCACCCGGTTCCGTCCCGACGCTGCCGGCGAGGCTGCGCCGATGCTCCCGGGTGCGGGAGCGGGCTGACCGTGTGGACCAGGCAGGAGCCAGAGAAGCCCTTCCTGCCCCGGCCTCCCCGCGTCCAGCTCCTTCAGGCTTCACTTTCCCCCGCAACCTCCCAGCCGCGCCCGAAGGCGTCCCTCGCGGCAGGTCCCAACTTTCCTTCCTCTGGGGGGCGTCGCGCTCCCGGAGCCGCCGCCGAGGGAGGGGGCAGGGGCGGCAAGGGGCGCGCGGCACCGGCGGGGCGCGGGGGTGGCCGGGGAGCTAGAGCCCGCGCCGGGCGGGACGCACGGCGCCACCCAGAAGCCGCGCCGCCCCGCCCGGATTCCCCCGGGTCAGCGCCCTCAACCCGCGGCAACCCTGGTCCCACAGCCGGCGCGTGAGTAGAAGACAACCGAAGGGACGCGGAAAGCCGGGCCGCTGTTACCTGAGGGGCGCACACGCCGCCGCGGCGACCACCATCGCCGTCCGTCCCGTCCCCTTCCTGGTGACCACGGCCGCCGCCGCCGAGCAACTGACACTGACTAACAACAACTAACTAACTACTCGCCGCGGCCGAGTCCACCGCGCGCTCCCGGCCGCTCGCCGCCCGCCCAGCCCACCAGCCTGCCCGCCTCCTCTCGGCCCCGCGCACCGCCCCTCCGCGCACCGCCCCTCCGCGCGCGCCCTCGCCCGCTCGCCGCGCTCCTGGAGCCGTGAGCACGCGCGCTCGCAAGGGCCCCGATCTTCTCCCAGGTCTCCCTCAGCCCAGCGGGAGGAGTCACCGCCAGGCCCCTCCTCTCTGCGCTCCAACCTCCAGAGGACGAGACCTAAAGGGCGCCTGATTGGCTGCGGAGGGCGGGGCTAAGACAAGGGGCGGGGCTGCCGAGACCTTGGGCTCGCGTGAGGGAAAATTCGGGTTCGATTAAGCCGCAGAGGAAAAGACAAGGGGAGTCTGGGCCCATTTGGGCGTCGGAGCCCGCTAGGTCAGCCGTCATCGAATACAGAATATGTTTTCGAGGACGCTAACATATAGTCATGACCAATTTCAGTTCCTCTACTTTCTGCGGGCCTTCGCAATAAAAAAAAAACTACATCTCCCAGAAACCTCCACGAAAATAGGGCTCACCTTGCGTAACCACGTAGTCCTTCGCCGCATTGGGGCAAAATAATCCCTTCATTTTTCTGAAGGTACCGTGGAAAATATTAAATTTTTCTCCTCACCGGAGCACTTGTAAATACTATGAGGTAAGAGAAGTTACCTGACGAAAGGTGGTTAAGAGATTAGGTAAAGAAAAGGAAAGGACACCAAAATAAAGTGCTGCGGAAGAATTTTTGTCCAGCTGTGAGACGACGAGTGCGTGAAGTGAAGGCGATTGCGAGGGGCTGAGGGAATTGTCCTCTGTGCAAGGGACTTTCTTTAGGCCCCAGGCCCCTTCCTGCCCCTGTCGTCAGCAGGTCAGTAAGCAAGGCGAGCTTGGGGATGGCCCCAGTCGAGATGCCCTTCACCCCTTGAAGATCACCCCTCTTTTGGTGGTGGTGGTATTGGTTTGTCTCTGTTGGAGGCCAGCTGAATGAGGGCGCCTCAACTTCCGGTTGGGGGAGGGGAGGAAGGCCGTCCTGGGGAGGGGGGACACCCTCACTTCCTGTGGGGGGGTGGTGATGGTTTGGGGGTGTCCAACCCACTTCCAGTGCTGGTGAGGGCTTGAAAAGGTGGTGCTTGATGCCATTCGCGGAGACAGTATCTTGCAGCTTGGGGATTGTGTTTTATGTGAAAAGTTAGGTTATTCCAAGTTGTGCTGAACACCAACCTGCAGTCAGAATTTATGAGTTTGTTTCCACGTGGAAGATGGAGCATTTCCTCCCCAGCAAAATTGTCTCAGTGTTTTCTTCAAAGAATTCGAAAGCCCTTGTTAAAAATCTCTGTTCACCTCTGCAAGACGACATAGTTTGTGTGACTGGTGAATTGCCAACACCTGCACCCCTACTCAAGTCCAGCCTTGGCTGGGTTGAAGTGTGGTGCCCTCTGCCTTGACATGCAACAGGAAATCTAGCTTCTCGTTTAAGGAGATAACTTTTTATTTAGGGGACTGAATATTTTACATAAAATCTGGGGCATTTTCATCTTAGCAGAATGAAAGTATCACACTGAAGTACTGAAATTCGGTGTTACCTTAACTGATAAAATTGGCATCTTAAATTATTAGGCCTGTTGATTTTGGGCTACAGGTTTTACCCTGTGCCTGAGAACAGCTTCTTCAGCCTTAAAAATTCTCATGTGTAGCTTACACGTAACATTTGTGAAAGTTGTATTTTATTACGTTTTCCTCCTTTGTAATTTAATTCATCATCGATTTTTAAATGGTATCTGTTCTTTGTGGTTTTAAAGTATAAAGCAAGGGTCATGAGACTCAGCTCAGATTCTAAACAGGAAAAAGTTGGCTCACAAAGGACAAAAGATCAATAAGAACTTTCTGGTTTTCAGTATCTCATTTTTAATAAACTATATGTGAGGCGGTAATAAACACTCAATAATTTTGATTCTTTGGCTTCTGTTGTCAGATAACACGATACTTAGAGGGATGTGTGTCTGTGTATTGAAGGAATCAATCTATTTGAAGCTTACTTTGTGAAATCTGAATAATGTTAGTAGTTTTAGGATATATATCAGTAAACCTGGAACTGTATTGTCTTGCAAGAATTTTTGAAGTAATAAGGCCTGTGTACTTTTTCTTTTGGGATTGTACTTAATCTAGCCTCAGACTCTGCGATTATTTTAATTCTGTAATAGTTTTTTAAAAAGCTGTTTGGTCACGCCTGTAATCACATCACTTTGGGAGGCCGAGGCGGGCAGATCACGAGGTCAGGAGTTCAAGACCAGCCTGACCAGCATGGTGAAACCCCGTCTCTACTAAAAATACAAAAATTAGCTCGGCATGGTGGCGCGCGCCTGTAGTCCCAGCTCCTCAGGAGGCTGAGGCAGGAGAATTGCTTGAACCCGGGAGGCAGAGGTTGCAGTGAGCCAAGATCGCTCCACTGCACTCCAGCCTGGGTGACAGTGAGACTCCGTCTCAAAAATAAATAAATAAATAGCTGTTTGGTTTAGAGTTCATTAGAAAATATGTTTTAAACCAAATATTACAGTAAAGAAAAAAATACATGTTTTAACCTTCTGTGGTCACTTTTAAAAAAGAGTCTAAGACCTTAAAATCAAGTATGATTTATATCTTGAAAGACCACACAATTGCTACAGTAGTTGACTGAAAAAGCAGGACAAAACGTTGTCTTTGTGGTCATTAATAGGTTAGGAACATGTAGACTGCCCGAAGTAAGAATTAATTGATTAAAGAAAAAGTGTTCACTATCTTCTATATTAATGTAGTATAGAAGAAAATATAATATGGTCACCCTGACAAATGAAACTATAGTGTTAGGAATTATTGAAGTATGGAAAGTTTGTAGAACTAAATGAAAAAAATAGAGAACATCATGTTAAAATACTGATTGAGATAGAGTAATATTGCCTTTTGGAAACTGTCTTTATTAAATTGGTCTTTATGATATTCCATGGAAGAAATACAGTATAATAGAAATAAGAAAAATTGCTGCAGCTGAAAGACTTGAGCAGCTTGAAGAACTGTCTGTTTCGAAGAAAGCAATATATAAAGTACATATCTGAAAGAAAGTATTTTGTGATAAGTGGCAGTTATTCATTGGTTCCATCAAAGAAGAAATATTAGAAAAGCTTGTGAAAAATAGAGAGGGAAGGTCCATAGAACCTGTTTTTATTCTTTTTAAAAATGTTTCTTTGGAGAGGCTTGTTGTCCTCCAAAGGTTTTTTTTTTTTTTCTTAATGCCCTTTGTGCAGTTTTCTTTGCATGTTTAATAGAAATATAGTATCAGAATTTAAAGAATTAATATTTTTGTACATGTACTGTTACTTCAAGTTAATGAATTTGAGATTTCATTCCATTACTTGCCATCTATATAATAAAGAAATTGTCAAATCTTTTTTCAAATACTTGGATTAGATAACCATTTTCTTTTCCAAAGACAGTCATTGGATACACCGCTCACAGCAGTTTGAAATATTAAAACCGTAGGTCACAATTCTGGATTCCATCTAACTGAAATTCGATTATCCACAGAGATGTTATACATAATACAGAAGTGTCTTTTCATTCTTTCATCTACTTTTCTTTGTAAAATCAGCTAATGTTTTGCAATTGTTGCTTTCCTTGTTTGTCGTTTTGGTGGTGGTTTGTTTTTGTTGTTGTTTTTGCCGTAGGGTTGAGGATTAAAGAAAGTATCTTGAGAACTTGAATGGTTTTTCACCTTACTGCTTTGCTGTCTTTATTTCATAGCCTTCACAGGTATTCAAATGAGAATACCCCTTACGTGACTTTTCATTATTTCAGCAAAAGTTTAGAGTGTCTACTATGTGCCAGTCACTGTTCTTAGGACTTTGAATACAGTAAATACGGCCAAATATTCATATTCTCCTGTTGTTTACTCTCTAATTTACAAATTAAAACTGGAATTTTGCTCCCTTGGTATTCCTAAATAAGATCTATGTTATGATCGTTGTTCAAACTGGGTAAAGAAGCAGCCCTAAACTTGATCTCTCCTGGTCTTAATCTCTAAGCCATTCTAAACCCAGATTTGAATGTTTCAGCCTAATTTTTTCCAGACCATAGAAGCCCCTGTGTTAAATATTCAACCCCTTTCATTGATATATGTATCATTTTCCTACCATTCTAGCTTCCTTTGTATTGTGAAAACAAATGAGAGTAAACAATGGGGAAAATATGGGATCAGATAGGCCCAAATTCAGCACTGGTCTCTACATTTTACTGGCTGAGCTTACTAGCTTGGTAACCATGAGCAATTTATTTGACCTCCCTAAGCCTCAGTTTTCCTAAATCCAAATGGGGTTGTTTGGTGGAATCAGAATGTTATATGTAAATCTCCTGGTCCAATGCCTGGTGCCAGAAGCTTCATTAATGCAATTATCTTACCCCCAATCTTGCTTCTGCTATTCTGGCTATTGTGATTTGCCCACATGTCTGTTTTAAGCCTTAGATTTTCCCCACAGTATGGGATGCAGTGGTAGACTGATTGAGCTTCAGCCCTGTCCCCCTATCAGCATGCTCACATAGTTGTCAAGATTTTTTTTTTTTCCTTGTGGGAAGGAAAAATCACTAATTTCCATGATTAGAAGATATACAAAATAGAAAAGCTTCAAGAAAAGGAGTCTTAATCTTGGCACAAATCACTAAGGTAATTTGAATTGTTACAGGCAGACTTTCAACTCATTCTCCTAAACTTATTTAACTACTAAAACCAAAAATGAAGACCTTTCACACTGTGATCATACCTCGCATTACTCATCTACACATCCACACGGGATAGCCTCTGGGGGGGGAAAAATCTGTACTGTACCTGGCATTAATATTTTTTTTTGCTCATGCTATTTTCTGCTGGAAACACTCTTTTTTCCTAGGAATCCTCATCTGTCAACATGCCACTTTCTTTGAGGTTGTTTCTCAAGTACCACATTTAAGAAATATTTTCTCATATCCATCCTCTTCTACCCTCTCCCAAACTGTACATGTTCTGTCCATTAACTCTCCAGAGCATTATACCTTTCTTACAGCACTTACTGTCCAGTGCTCCTCTTGTTTTTATTGCGTTGTTGTAGGTAGAGTTTATGCCTTCCCTAAAAGGCTGCAGACTAGATCTTATTCCACTCTGTGCTGTCATATCTGCCACAAGACCATTCACGTCATAGGTATTCAGTAAGTATTTGTGGACGTGAGCTGGCTCTTGGAGTATGACAAAACTGATCAATAACTTTTGTCCACAATTATGCCCAGCATCAGCACAATGGCTACCATACGTTAGACACTCAAATATCTATAAAATGAAAGAGTGAATAGTAAGTCATCATTCTCTCATTTGGGAGCTTCTTAGGGTGTCAGATAAGCATATATTGAGCACCTACTATATAGCTGGAGCTATAAGAACTGATCTCTGCTCCTCAATTTAATTGGAAAAAAGTAAATTGCTACTAATATCTGCAGACTTTGAAGACGGTAGGTGTTTGAGTAGGGATGGCATGGAGAGCTCAGTATAGAATTGTTTGCATTGTGAGAGATACCCTCTGCTACCTGAACTCAGAAACCAAATAGATTTTGATATCAAATATTTGGACACTTAACTTGTATTTCCACTCCTAGGTATATATCCAAGAGAACTGAAAACATGTTCACACAAAAACTTGCACACAAATATTTGTAGCAGCCTTATTTGTAAAAGGCAAACTCAAATGTTCATTAATTATTGGATGACTAAACAAAATGCGATATAGCCATACAATGGAGTATTATTCAGCAACAAAGAGAAACAAAGTAGCAATACCTGCTGTAACATGGATAAAACTTGAAAATATTAAAGTGAAAGAAGTCACATACAAAAGGCAACATATTGTTTGATTCCATTTATTTGAGATGTCTAGTTTAGGCAAAACTAATAGAGACAGAAAGTACATGCGTGGATGGGAATGGGAGTGGCTGCTAGTAAGGAGTTTCCTTTGGAAGTGATGAAAATGTGCCAGAATTAGATAGTGGTGGTGGTTGCATAACCTTATATACTAAAATATATTGTATACTAATATACAGTTGACACCTGAACAATGAGGGGGTCAGGGGTGCTAACCCCTGTGTTGTCAAAAACTCATGCATAACTTTTGACTCCCCAAAAAGTTAACTGTGTAAATAGCTTACTGTTGACTGGAAGCCTTACCAATAGCATAAATAGTTGATTAACATGTTTTGTATGTTACATGTACTATGTACTGTATTCTTACAATAAAGTAAGCTAGAGAAAAGAAAATGTTACTAAGAAAATGATAAGGAAGAAAAAATATGTTTACTATTTATTTTTCATTAAGTGGAAGTGGATTATCATAAAGGTATTCATCCTTGTCATCTTCACATTGAGTAGGCTGAGGAGGAGGAAGAGGAAAGGTTGGTCTTACTGTCTCAAGTGGTGGAGGCAGAAGAAAATCAGCATATAAATGGACTCATGCAGTTCAACCCATGTTGTTCAAGGGTAACTGTACAAAAAAAATCCTGAAATGTACACTAAAAGGGGCAGTTTTGGTATGTGAATTATATCTAAAAGAGAGAGATACTTAGACTTGAAGAATAGAGAATTTTGAATGGGGCCAGAAGAAAGAAGCAAGAGGTGTGAAAGCAAGGAAATGATCATTCTTTCTCAGATCCTAGAGAGAAATACAAGCAGCTAGGTACAGAGCTAAAGATATGTTAAGGATCAGGTGAGGGTGGATATGAGGATAGCTTCTGGCTTTTTGTCTTAATGTAGCAGGGATTTTGGTAAATGCTTAGACTACAGAGGTATTAACAAAGGAGAAAGACATCTTATGACCTTGAAGGAAGCTTCAGATTTCTTCTTGATTAGGTCAAGGATGTGGTATATGGTCTTTTTGGTTTCTGTGTTACGGTCAGCTGAGTTTAAAGAGTGGAAGTATTCTAAGGTAAGGAGTCTAGTAGCAATCAAAACAAAGTTACTGGGGAAGATGGGAGAATAGAGATTAGACAAAGATGTTAGAATTTGATTCTAAAGCTCTCCCCAGGTAATAAAAATAGATAAATCTTAATGAGAAGGAAGCAAGGGCAGTAATTTGGAGAAGTCAGTACAAATAAAGGTACTCATTTGAAGAAATATTTGAGTGCCTTTTATGTGCCAGGCACTATTAAATAAAACTATAGCTATTTTCCTTATTTGACTTTTTTTCTGAAGATAAGATCTTAGGAGTGTGATTAATGGTTCCACAAGCATGGGTAGTTCTAGATATGATACCTACATTTCCCTAAAAGATTGTACTGATTTTTGATGATACCAGCAATGTATAAGGATGTTGTTTTCACCACGATTTTACCAGCAAAATTTTTTGGCCAGTTGAACACACATAAAATTATTCTTCGCTTTGCTTATAATCTGATAAGTGTTTCCATACCATGGAACCTGGATCTGTTGGAACATGAAGGAATTCAGGACCCTTATACATGTTACCCATATGGCTTCTTTAAAGGATATGGATTTTTGTGGAGCCTAGAAATCAAAATTTTCTACTTTTATTCAGCTCAAAAAAATACTTCTATTCAGTGCTGCTGTCCTTATTTTCTGAATAATATTCAGATTCAGACCACACTGAGCCATAATTCCAATTCCCACTTGACTAACATTTATGTAGTATTGTGCTAGGCACTACATGTTATCTTAATTCTAATAATTTGGCATTTTTCCATATGAGAAAAATAAGGTTTAGAGAGATTAGATTACTTGCCCAAAATCACTTAACCAGTAAGTGGTAGAGGCAGGATTTGAATGCAGATCCTCTAAGGCCAGCGTTTGTTCTCATACTCCATGATCCCTCAGTATCACTACTAAAATTTACTGGAGGATAATGGAAATTGGAAAATCTGAACTGGAACTTGGGACAATCAAGTACTGACTTACCTGTGTACATAATGAAGCATTTAGCAGAGATGTTGTTTGTTGTTTTGTTCTGTTTTTACTGGGGAGGCTATAGTACATAAACAGAGCGAAAGATCTTGGTATAGTTAAACCCACATTTTCAAGGCCTTCTGTGTTCTCTCTGATGATCAGGTACCTACTACCCCAAAATCTGTGATGGTAACAAAGAAGGAGGAAGGCAGCGGTAGAAAAGCAACTGCCTTTGGGTATACACAGTAAGATTTATGTGATTGTAGAAAGATCAGGCAAATGGCTTGGCCTTCAGAGAATCCCACAAAGTAACCTTTTAAAGTAGTAACTTGAAGTCTGACATAAGATTCATAACAGGATATTCATCACAAGATAAGATATTCAAAGCATAGCATGTAAGATATTCAAAGCATATCAGCAAAAAAGGAGAGATTCCTTCATTTTTATTCAAGTATGGTATACTCACAAAACAAATTTAATATCAGGAATATAAAACAAGAGATACGATGTTCCAATTCTGGCTTTAGTTGGATATTATAAAATTTAATCCCAATTTATAGATAAGGCAATTCAAGCCTCGAGATTATACACCAAATAAGTGGACTCTAGGCTGGGTGTGGTGGCTTCTGTAATCCCAACACTTCGGGAAGCCAAGGCAGAAGGATCGCCTTAGCCCAGGAGTTTGGGACCAGCTTGGGCAACATAGTGAGATGCTGTCTGTACAAAAAATAAAAAATAACCAGACATGGTAGTATATACACATGTGGTCGTAGCTACTCAGGAGGCTGAGGCCAGAGGATTGCGTAAGCCCAGGAGTTCAAGACTGTGAGCTGTTATTGAGCCACTGCACTCCAACCTGGGCTACAGAGCAAGACTGTGTCTCAAAAAAAAAAAAGGAGGGGGGAGCCTCTAGAACATAGGCCTTTAATCTGTGTGGTGGTTTTGCAATTTATATGTATAATTTTTAAATAATATGCTGGCCAGGCACAGTGGTTTGTATCTATAATTTCAACACTTCGGGAGGCTGAGACAGGAGGATTGCTTGAGGCCAGGAGTTTAAGACTAACACAGGCAACATAGCAAGACCCCACCTCTACTAAACAAAATAATAATAATTTAATATGGTGTTTTTTTGTTTTTCTGTTTTTTTGAGACAGAGTCTTGCTCTGTCCTCCAGGCTGGAGTGCAGTGGCGCTAGTGAGCTCACGCGATTCTCCTGCCTCAGCCTCCGAAGTAGCTGGGATTACAAGTGCTTGCCTGCTTCAAAAGAAATGATTTCCAGCACCCCATTTTTTCTTTTCCAGCCTCAAAATTCATATCTCCTTTTTTTTTCCCATGTCCACATGTCCTTCATTCCTATACTTCATAGCTTTAATTCCTATTCTCTTGACACAAACCTTCATGTTTGTTGCTTGGTGGCATCATAATTACCATAATTTTTTGGCTTAATAACAGTAGCAGTTATATCAACAAATAATAAAATGTTCATACTCTTGAGCCAGTAATTCCACATATAGAACTTTATTCTGAGAAAATATTTTAAATAAGAAAAATAGTTAAAGGCACAAAATGTTAATAGCACTGATATCTATACTGTCTAAACTCGAAACTTTCTAAATATTCAACAATATAATAATGCCTAAGCAAATTATTGCCTATCTACTCAGTGGGCTGTAAGACATTCATTTTTCACAATAGCGTCTTTAAGAATACATTGAAAGATGTTGTAAGAATGTTTTTGCAAAAATGAAAAGGAGAAACATCAGAAGAAAACAAAGTAGAAAAACTAATGTGATTGGTGTCTACTTCTGAAGCATTTATATTTTCTTTATAATAATAATTTACATTTATTGACCACTTGTGTCAGGAACAATACTCAAGCAACATTATAGAAGCAACAATTTGTAGTTATTGAAAACTAGTGTTCTAGAGTCAAATTTTAGCTTCCTCACTTACTAATATGTGATCTTGAAAAGGAAATGGACATTAGTGTGTACATTAAATTATTAAATCTATATAAAGTATTTGGCACATAGAAAACCTACAATAAGAATGTTTTTGTTATCAGACATTTTATAAATGTCTCATTTAATCTTCACATCCTCACAGTAACTCATTAGATAGTGTTAACGTTCATTTTACATGAAAGAAAATTGAAACTTCAAATGTTTAAATACTCTAGGTTAAATAACTTGCCAAATCACTTAACTAATAAGCAGTAGAGTTTTGATTCAGAGCCCAAGCTATGATTTCCACTTATGACTCTGAGAGATGAGGTTGCTGCAGACTAATGCTTTTGCTAAGAACAAGAAAGATGAGAATTAAAAAGAAAAGTGAAGGCATCAGAGACCTGCTGAGGCATCCAGGACTTAAGAAACCACAATCATAGAACCAAAGAAGCTTCAGAGAAGTGGACTGATGTTCCATGCTTCTCTTTTTTCCTAGGAATTTGCTAATTCTTAGAGCATGACAAGATGCTATGAAACTTAGCAGAGGGTTTCTTCTAAAAGCAGAGAAGCTGTTAGTTTTATGGGGCTGAGCAGACAAAATTGGATTTTAGAGATCCCCAGGTAGCCAGTACTTGGGTCAGGATCCGTAGAGAAGGACGGTACCCAGAAACTATTTTTTAAAACTTGTTTTCCCCTCACAATGTTTGCTAGGCAGAGTCTAGAACTGTAAGAAAGTTAATTTGTATTGCTTTAAGCCAATAGCTTTAGATAACTTGTTACAGCAACAATATGAAACTATTACGAGACATGAGGAAATGATGAAGAAGTCTAACATGCATATGACTGGAGGAGAGAAAGTTAGAAGCAGTAATATTTTAAGAGACAGTGATTGAGAATTTTCTAAAACCGATGACAAATACCAAGCCATGGATTTGAAAAGTGCAAGAAATGACAAGCAGAATAAATACAAGGAGTACCACACTTTCATTCTTCATAGTAAAAATAAAACTGCTGAAAGTAACCAGAGGAGAAAAGACACATCATCTTCAAAGGAACAATTAGACTGACATCTGACTTGTCAACAGAAATAATGGGGCTAGAAAACAATGCAGTGTAACTTTTTTGTTTGTTTATTTGCTTTTACCTACTTGGTTTATTTATTTTTTATTTTATTTTATTTTATTTTATTTTATTTTATTTTATTTTGAGATGGAGTCTCCCTCTGTCACCCAGGCTGGAATGCAGTGGCGTGATCTCAGCTCACCGCAACCTTTGCTTCCTGTGTTCAAGCGATTCTCCTGCCTCAGCCTTCCAAGTAGCTGGGATTACAGGTGCATGCCACCACACCCAGCTAATTTTTGTATTTTTAGTAGAGACGAGGTTTCACCATGTTGACCAGGCTGGTCTCAAACTCCTGACCTCAAGTTATTTGCCTGCCTTGGCCTCCCAAAGTGCTAGGATTACAGGCGTGAGCTACCATGCCCAGCTGTTTTTTTGTTTTTTTAATTGACAAAAATTGTATGTATTTATCAGGTACAGCATGATGTTTTGAAATATGTATACATTGTGGAATAGCTAAATTGCGCTAATTAACATATGTATTACCTCACATAATTTATGTGGTAAAAACACTGAGCATCTACTCTCTTAGCAATTTTCAAGAATATAATACATTGTTATTAACTATAGTCAACATGTTGTACAATAGATATCTCAAACTTATTCCTCCTATCAAACTGAAATTTTATGTCCTTTGACCAACATCTTCCCATCCCAGCCCCACCCCACCCCTGGTAACTACTATTCCACTCTATACTTCCATGAGCTCAGGTTTTCTAGATTCCACGTATGAGATCATGTGGTATTTGTCAGTGCCAGGCTAATTTCACTTAACAGATAATGCCCTCCAGGCTCATTCATTTTGTTGCAAATGACAGGATTTCCTTCCTTTTTTTAAAGCTGAATAGTATTCCATTGTGTATATATACCACATTTTCTGTTTTCATCTGTTGATGGATACTGAGGCTGATTCCATATCTTGGCTATTGTGAATAATGTGGCAATAACCCTGAGAGTGCAGATATCTTTTCAACATAGTGATTTCGTTTCCCTTGGATATATTCTCAGAGAATGCAACCTTTAAGTTCCTTAAAGAAAATAACTGCCAATCTAGAAATCACGATGGCAATTGGAATGCATTTGCAACATCATGATTATGAAAATATGTGTGAATCAGTTAAAGATATACTCCATGAAAAATTTATAGCCTTAAATGCATATATTAGAATAGGAAAAAGTAAAAAATCAGTTATCTAAATACCCATCAAGGTAGGAAAAGAACAACAAATTAAGCCCAAAATAAGTAGAAGAAAGGAAATAATAAAAAATAGAAATCAATGAAATAGAAAACAAATTGTTGGCCAGTTGCAGTGGCTCACGCCTGTAATCTCAGCACTTTGGGAGGCCAAGGTGGGTGGGTCACCTGAGGTCAGGAGTTTGAGACCAGCTTGGCCAACATGGCAAAACCCCGTCTCTATTAAAAATACAAAAATTAGCTGGGCATAGTGGCGGGTGCCTGTAATCCCAGCTACTCAGGAGGCTGAGGCAGGAGAATCACTTGAACCCTGGAGGCAGAGGTTGCAGTAAGCTGAGATCGCACCATTGCACTCCAACCTGGGCAACAAGAGCGAAACTCCGTCTCAAAAAAAAAAAAAAGACAACAAATTGGCATTAGGAAATAACAAGACCAAAAGTTGGTTCCTTAAAAAGATTAGTAAAATGCATAGACCTCCAGCAATATTGATAAAGAAAGAGAGCATAAATTACCAATATCAGGAATGAAAAGGGAAAATTTCTTTACAGATTCTACAGATGTCAAAAAGGTAGGAAGATATTATGAACAACCTTATATAGACAGATTTGAAATTTTAGATGAAATGGACAAATTGTTAAACACTTTATTAAAATTGGCATATAAAAAATTGACATGTGAAGAAATAGAATATCTGAATACTGTTTTTATCTATTAAGTAAATTGAATTCAGTATTTAAAATTTTGGCTGGGCATGGTGGCTCATACCTGTAACATCAGCACTTCAGGAGGCCAAGGCTAGAGAATCATTTAAGTCCAGGAGTTCAAGACCCTGTCTCTATAAGAAAATTTTAAAAATTAGTCAGGCATGGTGGCGTGCACCTATAGTCCTAGCTACTCGGGAGGTAGGAGGATCGGTTGGGGCTAGGAGTTCGAGGTTACAGTGGCTGTGATTGTGCCACTGCACTCCAGCCTGGGTGATAGAGACCCTGTCTCAAAAAAAAAAAAAAATCTACAAAGAAAACCAGGTCTACCTGACTTCACTGATGAATTCTTACAAATATTTAAAGAAGAAATAACCCCAGTGTTACTTGAACTCTTCAATAGAATACAAGTTGTTTTATGAGATCATCTAAGCCTTAATGCCAAGAGCTGGCAGCGATATTTTGAGACAAGATATTTACAGAGCAATCTCTTTTGTGAACCTAAATGTGTTACTTGGGAATATAGGAACTCTAAAAGAATCTATAGACAAACTATTAGAATTAATAAGCAAACTTATACGAGCAACCAACAGTTAGAAAGTGAAATTTTTAAAATACCATTTGCAATAGAATCAAACAAATCAAATTTAAGTCTTGTAAGATCTTTACACAGAAAACTATAAAACAGAGAGAGAAACAAGATATAATAGGTAGTCATAGATTGGAAGACTTGGTATTGTAAAGATATCATTTCACTCCAAATTGCTCTATAGATTAAATGGAATCCTAATAAAATCTCAGGTGATTTGTGTACATGATGGAAGGAGGGACTTACAAGTTGATTCTAAAATTGACATAGACATGAAAAGGACTAAGTAGTCAAGACAAACTTGAAAAACAAAGTTGTAAGACTTTATCAGATAACAGGATTTATTATAAAGCTACAGTAATTACAATGTGGTAATGGCACAAGGATAGACAGATCTGTGGAACATAATTGAGAGCCCAGAAAGAATCCCATATGTATATAACTAATTTATGACAACAGTAGCATCCACCACAGTAGGGGAGGGATGGATTTTTCATTGAATGGTGCCTGGTTGTGTGTGGAAGGGGCAGGGAAAGAACCTTGACCCCTTACCTCACAACATATACAAAAATCAGGTCTAGCTGGATTATAGAGCTAAATGTGAAAGAAAAATTTAGGGAGAAACTGGAAAACACCTTTATGATCTTAGAGTAGGTAATGATCCGAAAGGGAAGGAGTTTATGAAATTAAAAACTTTATAAACTCATAAAATTGGAGTTTATGAAATTAAAAATTTCTCATCAAAAGACGTTATTATGACAGTGAAAAGACTAGTCGCAGAGTGAGAATTCATATTTGTAATACATGTATTCAACAAGGCACTTGTAGAGCTCTTACAGATCAATAGGAAAAAACAAATAATCAAATTTCGAAAACGACAAAATACTTCAATAGGCACTCCACAAAAGAAACTATCGAAAGGCCAATATGCATCCAGCTGTTTTTTTTATTTACATCAAATAAGTGCAAATTAAAGCCACAATGAGATACTTGGGACCTCTCAGTATCTTGAGACCTCTCACTACATCCCCACTGAAATGGCTAAAATTAAAAAGATTGAGAATATCAAGTATTGATGATGTGAAGACACTGAAACTCATATGTTTCTGGTAGGTGTGTGTATTTTTACAGCCATTTTGGAAAACAATTTGGCCATATATTCCAAAGGTGATCATACACCCTCTGACCGTCTGACCCAGCTGTTCCTAGGTATACACCCAACAGAAATTCATATGTTCACCAAACGACACAAATGGACAAGAAGCCAGATAAGTGCATGTAAGTACAAATAATTACATAATATATGAATAAAGTTCAGAAACAAGCAGAACAAATCTTAGAAGTCATAGTAATTACTTTTACAGGGATAGTGAATGGGAAGGGGCATAAGGTGGGGGATTTCTGCTTGTTGTAATATTCTGTTTATTCTGATAGGGCTACAGGTGATACAGTCTATGAAAAGTTGTTAAGCTGTACACTTATAATTTGCATAATTTTTGTTTTATACTCTATTTATTTTGGAGACAGTCTTCTCTGTCACCCAGGCTGGAGTGCTGTGGCGCTATCTTGGCTCACTGCAGCCTCTGCCTACTGGGCTCAAGCAGTTCTTCTGCCTCAGCCTGCCAAGTAGCTGGGACTACAGATGCGTGCCACCATGCCTGGCTAAATTCTTTTATTGTATTTTTTTAAGTAGAGATGGGGTTTCACCATGTTGGCCAGGCTGCTCTCAAACTCCTGACCTCAAGTGATCCGCCCGCCTCAGCCTCCCAAAGTGCGAGGATTACAGGTGTGAGCCACTGCACCCAGCCATTTGTTTTGTACTTTAAGTTTACTTAAGCCCTCCACTCCCTCAATGACTTGAAGGACTATATTATTTTTCTCTACATTCCCTATACACAAACCATGTAGGTGGTATGCTTCTATCCCCACCATTCCATCAAAAGGGCTCTACTAGGTCACTAATAACTTCCATGTTGTGAAAAAACTTGGGCATCTTTTACATTCTCATTTAACCTCAGTAATATGTAGGTGCATCTTTTTTTTTTTTCTTGAAATAGTCTGACACCACACATTCCTGGCTCTCTGCCTACCTGTGTTCATGTCCTTTTTGCAATTCCTCCTCTACTCATCTTCTAACTGTTGAGTTCCTCAGAACACAATTCTAACTCCTTTTAACCTATTATCTTTCCCGAGGTTATACCTTACATTCATGCTTTAAAATACTATCTACTATACTTGCTGGAAACTCTACTTGCTGGAAACTCCTAAACTCCTGTCTCTATCTCAGACTTTTGTTCTGTATACAGAGTATACAGAACAAAGGCATCTTAAAATGAACATGTCTAATCTTAATACTTTTTCTACTTCTACATCTCAAGTATTCCTTATCTCCATAAATGACAACTCAGTCTACTAATTTCTTTGTTAAAAATCTTGGGCTCATTCTTGAGACCTCTTACTAATCCCCTTACCCCTTCAACACACACACTTACACACACCCCTATCCAGACCACTGCAAGATTCTATTGATTCTACCTCCTAAATATATCTTGGATCCACCCTCTTTGCCACATCTCCACTGTTGTTATCCTTTTCTAAGCCATCGTCATGCTATGGTGGACTGGTGGACTATTGCAGTAACTACTTCCCTACTGATCTTTATAGATCCATTCTCTTTTTTTTTTCCTCCCCCAAGATGGAGAGTCTCACTCTGTTGCCCAGGCTGGAGTGCAGTGGCATGTTCTCGGCTCATTGCATCCTCTGCCTCCCAAGTTCAAGCAATTCTCCTGTCTCAGCCTCCCAAGTAGCTGGGGCCATGGGTGTGCACCACCATGCCCAGCTAATTTTTGTATTTTTAGTAGAGACTGGGTCTTACCATGTTGGCCAGGCTTGTCTCAAACTCCCAATCTCAAGTAATCCACCTGCCTCAGCCTCCCAAGGTGCTGGGATTCAGGTGTGAGCCACCACGCCTGGCCTCTAGATCCATTCTTACACATCTGTTCTTTACACAGAAGTCAGAATGAACCTTTAGAAAGCCTAAATGTCACATCATGCCCCTCCTTAAAATTTCTCCATAAAATTCCTCAGAGGTTTACTCTTATACTTTGGGGAAAACCCAGATTTCTGACATAGCCCCAAATCTGTTCAGGATTTGGTTCCTGTCTACCTGTCTTTGTTGCTTTCCTCCCTGGCTCATTTTTCTCCAGCCACAAGCCGCCTTTCACTTCCTCCAAAGCATCAAGTTCTCTCTCACCTCTGGGCCCTAATAAGCTAGTTCCTCAGTATGCAATGTACCTACTTAACATTTAGCTCTCAGGTTATGTGTTCCTTCTTCAAAGAGGTCCCCTGTCTAAATGAAATCTCCCCTGTTATTCTATAGCTTTCTGTTCTTCAGAGCATTTTAAACAAATTTAAAGTTTATTTATTGGTATATTTGCTGACGTCTTTCACCTCCAACTGTAGTTTTTCATGAGGGCAGAGACAATTTGTTCACCATTGTATGGCTGGTATCTTAACCATGTACCTGGTACATATTATTGAAAATATGTAATGAATAAGAAAATAGATCGTGCCATCCTAGGTAAACTATAGGTAGGGAAGTACTTCATAGGTGTGTCCTGTGCCCTGAGAGCATGAAGGGGTTGCTTGTTTCCTCTGGTTTTTGATGATTTTGAAGTCTTTGTTGATTAGTCAGTCTTCTCAGTGCTAAGCTAAATTGGCAGTGTGTGCAGATTTTATTTAAGCCCCCACAGAGGAATATACCTACCCACATTTTTTAGATTGAAACTCTTTTTTTTTTTTTTTTTTTTTTTTTCGAGACGGAGTTTCACTCTTGTTGTCCAGGCTGGAGTACAGTGGCGTGATCTTGGCTCATGGCAACCTCTGCCTCCTGGGTTCAAGCGATTCTCCTGCCTCAGCCTCCTGAGTAGCTGGGATTACAGGCATGTGCCACCACACCTAACTAATGTTTGTATTTTTCTAGTAGAGATGGGGTTTCACTATGTTGGCCAGGCTGGTCTTGAACTGCTGACCTCAGATGATCTCCCTGCCTCAGCCTCCCAAAGTGCTGAGATTACATGCGTGAGCCATCATGCGCAGCCCTAGATTGAAACTCTTTAAAAGTAAAGGTAGAGAGTTCTCAGTAGCAGTCTTGACTAAATAACTTTGTCTTCTTTTCTAGAACTACAATTTTGCTCGTTTTTTTGAGACAGGATCTTGCTCTGTGACCCAAGCTGGAGTGCAGTGGCATGATAACTCACTGCAGCCTTGAACTCCTAGGCAAAAGTGATCCTCCCGCCTCAGCCTCCCAAGTAGCTTGGACTGCAAGCTCATACCACCACACCAAGCTAGGTTTTTAGTTTTTTTTATTTATTTATTTATTTATTTATTTATTTTTAGAGACAGGATCTTGCTTTGTTGCCCAGGCTGGTCTCAAACTCCTGGGCTCAAGCTATCCTCCCATGTTGGCCTCCCAAAGAGCTGGGATTACAGGTGTGAGCCACTGGACCCAGCCAAACTGCAATTTTAAAAAAATATATAAGGGCCCTACAAAGGAAAGGTAGTCTAATCGCATTTGGTTACTCCTGAGATTTACAATATTGTTTGTAAATATTATTAGCTATTTTAGTCACATAAATATGCCATAATGCAACCATAGTATGACATGTCTTTTAATCAGAATAATCAGAATAAAGCAAAAAATGACCATACTTCACAATATTAATGTATTCACATGTTTTATAAGTTATACACATCTATTATGATTTGATATTACAAGATATTCTGCATTTTCTTATACAGCTTGGGTTTGCTTTCTTCATCTTAGATGTAGTTTTTAATTATTGCTTTTGAAGCTGGTTTTAATACAATAAGATGCTTAATTGTACATTTGATAGAAAATTATAAGCACAACAATTTGAAACAGCTTTCGGGGCTACTAGCATTTCCCAAAACCCATGAAAAAATGCCTATTTACTACCAATTTTAAACCAGATAAATTTCATTTCAAGAGAAAATGTTTTCGAGTTTCTTTTTTTTTTTTTTTGAGACAGTCTCCTCTGTCGCCCAGGCTGGAGTGCAGTGGCGTGATCTCGGCTCACTGCAAGCTCCGCCTCCCCGGTTCATGCCATTCTCCTGCCTCAGCCTCCTGAGTAGCTGGGACTGCAGGCGCCCGTCACCACACCTGGCTAATTTTTTTGTATTTTTTTGGTAGAGACGGGATTTCACCGTGTTAGCCAGGATGGTCTCGATCTCCTTACCTCGTGATCCACCTGCCTCAGCCTCCCAAAGTGCTGGGATTACAGGCGTGAGCCACCATGCGCGGCCGTAGGTTTGGAGTTCATTATAAAGAAAACCTTTACAATTGTCAGAGCTATTGAGAAGTGGGAGTAGACATTCCCAAGAGAGACTTTCAGGTTGGGGGCTGAGCCTTGGTTGTATGATTGGACTCAGTGGTCTTTGTGGGACTTTCTAATCTTGGAATTCTCATCTTAACCAATGCTGCTTTTTTTCTTTTACTTTTTAAAACTATGGTATATACAGTAAAGTACAAAAATCAATGAATTTTTACATAGATATATATGTGCCTGTGAATATTTTCATCACTCTAGGAGGCTCTTCAGTCATTACCTTCTCTCTCCCCACCAGAGATAACCACTATTCTGATTTCTGTCACTCTACGGTTGTTTTACTTGTTATTGAGCTTCATATAAATATATTCATAGAATATTTATTCTCGTGGGTCTGGCTTCTTGGCTCATCATTATATCTATGAGATTCATCCATGTTGCATGTAGCAGTAGTTCAAGCTGTATAGTATTCCACTGATTTCATTGTAGGACTATATCATAACATATCCATGCTACTGTTGATGGACACATGGGTTGGTTCCACTTTGAGGTTATTATTTAAAAAGCTGCTAAGAACATTCGCATACATGTCTTCTGTTGGTTATATACACTCATTTCTCTAGTATATATTACTAGGAATGGAGTTGCTGGTTCATAGGATAGGTGTATTTTAACAGGTATTGCTAAATAGTTTTCCAAAGTGATTGTCCCCATTTAGATTCCCAGTAGCACCCTAAGAGAATTTCAGTTCCTTTCCATCCTTGCTACCACTGTGTATTGTCTTTTTTTTTTATTATTTTAGCCATTCTGGTGGGTATATAATACTATCTCTTTTTCTATAGCTATTGATCATTTGGATAGTCTCTTTATGCAGTGCTTGCTTTGTATTTAGCCCCCTTTTTTTAAAAAATGGATCATTTATTTTTAATCTTAGTGATATTTAGGAGTTCTTTGTATATTCTAAATATGAGTCTTTAGGGAATATGTGTATTACAAATATAATTTCCTAGTCTGTGGCTTGCCTTTTTACTCCTTTAACATGATCTTTTGATGAACAGATATTCTTAACTATAGTGAACTCCAATTTGTCACTTTTCTCTAATGTGGTTAGTGCTTTGTCCTCTTTAAGAAATCTTTGCCTAGCCTAAGATCATGAAGACATTTAGACCAGCAATTCTTAAATTGTGGTATTAAACTAGATAGTAGTGAACTTTTGTTGGTTTGCACACACAAAAAGAAGTAAGTGGATAGAAATGTACTATTTTCTCTCATAATTTATTTTGAAACCTTGGGTATTAAGTATAAATAAGTAGATAATGATGTTACTTAAATCTGAAATTTATTAACTGAGAAAGTGTCAGTTAGGATAGGCTAGGTTATTGCTATTTATATTGCTGTGGTAATAAACAACCACAAAATCTCAGTGGCTTTCTTTTCTCACTTAAGCTATTTGTCCAAAGTGGGTCAACGTGGGGCTATGCTATTTGTGGTCACTTAGACAACCAGGCTGATGTAAACTCCATTATAATATATACTTCCACAGTCACTGTATTCAGGGGAAGGAAACATGGCAAATTGCTTATAGACTCAGATATTCTGCCCAGAAGAATCATATGTCACTCACTTTCATTGCCCATGAGTTACATGGTCCTTGTGTCTTCTCTGAGGCAGTGAGGAAGTTTCCTCTTATGTTTCTGAAAGGAGATCTAAATATTTTTGAATAGCCATAGTGACTATCACAGTAAACATTTGTAAGTTACTTAACCCCTCTGTGGATCAGTTTGTTCACTATAAAATAGGAGCTAATGATAATATCTACTTGATATGGCGGATGTGAGGATTAAGTGGTATCATACATGTATAGCTCTTAAAATAGTGCCTGGTACTTAGTAAGCAATAAATTCTTGCTGCAATTATTGCTATCATTATTGTTATCAGGCTCTTACTATGTGATGACACCATACTACCTGCTTTATTTACACAGATTACTTCTTGAGATAACTTCTATATAGTATATACTATTACTCTTCTCATTTATAGGATAAGAGAACCTTGGTTCGGAGCTTTTGACTAGCTTGCCTAAGTTCCACAGCTAATAAGTAAAAGATGAGATTGGAATCTAGGTCTGACTCCAGAGCCCTCAATATAAACTGAGACTCCCTCCCAGATAGCAAATAAATATGAATAGAATTCAGAAATGCATACCATGCTTAGAGAACTCTGTGTTTGTTTGTGTAATATATGTTTATGGTTGTGATTTTATACTGAATTTTTAATATATTCGTATTTTCTGCTAGTTTGTTAGTGTTTCTAGTTCATATAATTAAATATACAGTTTCTCAGTATTCTGTGTAGTCTGACGGCTAAACAAATTTGAAGTTGATTTTGTTCTTCATTAACAGGTGAAAAAACTTGAGCCAGAGTCATTTAGTGATCCCAGAAACCAGTTAGTTGGTAGCATATCCTGAACTCAAAGTCAGATTTCCTGACTTCGATTCAGAGCTCTTCCTACTGCCTCAGGTTGTCTCCTTGTAGTTTATGCTGCACATCATCCTTTTTCAAATATTTGAGATGCTTTTTGTCTCCAAATTTTGAGTGAATTTGTTGTAGAAATCACAGTTAAGCTTTTTTTCCTCATAGCTCACATTACTGCATCTTGATTGTAATTTATCAACTTTGTCTTTTAAATATTCTAATGTTACTAAACACCCAGGACCAAATTAAATATTTGGACAGAGTTTCTGGTAAGAATAAATGCCTCCAGAGAAGCTTCTGTGGAAAAATATTATAATGATGAGCTTAAGAGTACCAATAACTTTTCTTTTTCATGTAAGGTAATTTAGAGTCCAATTTCTGAAGGCACAGAGATGCCAGTGGAATTAGAGATGAATCAGACACATTACATTTTAGGTTTATCTTAAGGTATATTGGCAAGAAGTAAAACAACAACTTTTCAAAAGCTTGTTACTTTTCCTGCCAGTGACATAAGAATGTACATATAACAACCTCAGATATATTGTAATTTTCAGAGTTAAACCTCTTAAGGAAATGCTGAGCTCATTTTCATGGTCTGTTTTCCCATAATTAAATGGTATTCTTGTTTGGTAATTTCAGTGTATTTTCATGTAACTTATCTGGAAAGTTAACAGGATATAAATTGAGTTAGAACTTCTCAATCTATTGCTATATAGTGGAGATATTCAATAAGGAAGTCACACTTTTTTCCGCTCAGTATCAAAATATGTCGGTCATCTGTCAAGAAAATGAACTGAATCTGTGCTGTGTGTTATTGCACTCATGGGGAAATGCTGTTTTAAGGCTAATGATCCTTGTCCTGGCCTCAT
The DNA here is from genome assembly GCF_006542625.1 of Nomascus leucogenys. Classification (NCBI taxonomy): domain Eukaryota; kingdom Metazoa; phylum Chordata; class Mammalia; order Primates; family Hylobatidae; genus Nomascus; species Nomascus leucogenys. The sequence goes on from NC_044386.1 coordinate 96,877,755, forward strand.
GCAATTTAAAATATTAATTTTTGTGTTAAAATAAATACTGCTTTATAAAACTGAATGCAGAATTTAAGGGAATTTTTAATATAAAGCATGAGGTTTATAAATTGTGCCCTTACTCTCCCTGCTAGACATGCATACTCTTCTCTGCCCTACAGTCCTAATTCGGATGAGAGAGAGAAAGAATATATCATTAGCAACTATCTTTAAGGCATCTTTCAGCAATAAGCTAGAAACTCTTTGTTTGTTTGTTTGTTTTTGAGACGGAGTCTTGCTCTGTCACTCAGGCTGGAGTTAGAAACCCTTCTAATGGTGTTTTTCTGGAAAGGGGAGTATGGAGAGTCTGGCAAAAAGGGAATTTTAGCTCTATGTGTAGCCATATTTTTTTTAAAAAAAGAAACTAAATATTGCATGTGAAATTAAAATTTAATTTTAAAACATCTGTGATCCTTGATGGCACTTTTCCTCTTTCTTTAAAGTAAGAAAACCATACTGCTGAAGGTGGAGTTTAAAACAAAGATTGGAAAGTAATTATTTATAATTTCACCACCCTGACATAACTACTTTGAACTTTCTTTTTTTTTTTTTTCTTTGAGACAGAGTCTTGCTCTGTCACCCAGGCTGGAGTGCAGTGGTGTGATCCCACATCACTGCAACCTCCACCTCCCAGGTTTAAGCGATTCTCCTGCCTCAGCCTCCAGAGTAGCTGGGATTATAGGCTCCTGCCACCATACCTGGCTAATTTTTGTATTTTTAGTAGAGACAGGGTTTCACCATGTTGGCCAGGCTGGTTTTGAACTCCTGACTTTAAATGATCTGCCCACCTCGGCCTCCCAACACTTTGAACATTTTGATGTGTTTTCTTCCAATCTTTGTTCTTATGTATCTATTTATTATTACTATTATTATTATTAGGGTCTCACTCTGTCACCCAGACTGGAGTGCAATGGCACAATCTCAGCTCACTGCAACATCCACCTCCTGGGTTCAAACCATTCTCCTGCCTCAGCCTCTAGAGTAGCTGGGATTACAGGCGCCTACCACCATGCCTGGCTAATTTTTGTATTTTCAGTAGAGACGGCGTTTCACCATGTTGGCCAGGCTCGTCTTGAACTCCTGACCTCAAGTGATCCACCCATCTCTGCTTCCCAATACTTTGAATATTTTGATGTATTTCCTTCCAATCTTTTTTCTTATGTACTTATTTATTTATTATTATTATTATTATTATTATTATTATTATTATTATTACGACAGGGTCTCACTGTGTCACCTAGGCTGGAATGCAGTGGCACGATCATGGCTCACTGCAGCCTCAACTTCCTGGGCTCCAGCAATCCTCCCACCTCAGCCCAGCCTCCCTAGTAGCTGGGACCACAGGCGCGTGCCCTCATGCCCAGATAATTTTTGTATTTTTGGTAGAGATGGGGTTTCGCCATGTTGCCCCAGCTGGTCTCAAATTCCTAAGATCAAGCAATTCACCTACCTCGGACTCCCAAAGTGTTAGGATTACAAGTGTGAGCCAACATGCCCGACCTGTATCTATTCTTTTAATATACTTATAATCCATATACTTTCTCATAAATATTTCATTGATAATTTTGTAATATAATTTTTAAAATAGCTTTCACATTCTTTTATTGTTTGCAGAGCTTGTAAATAAATATTTGATCCTCACGGTATACCTTTGAGGTAAATAGAATAAATTTTAGCTCCATTTTGCATATAAGGGTATTGAAGCAGATGCTCATATAATGCCTCTACTTGGTACTACAGTAGACTTCTGTTCATGACAGAAGTACTTGCTAACACAGGCAAATGAGTGCATTTAATGTTGAAAGAACAAAACAAATCGTTCTGTAGATTCTTATTCCCTGGACTTAGTCCTTCCTTCCTGGGCTAAGTGAACCCTTGAACAGCACTAGGCAATGCTGAAAATACAGATTTTGTCAGATTTTAATAAGTGCTGTAAACACCAAGAATCTCGAAGTGATATAATGAAAGTTACAGCTAATGTAGTTTTAAACTTGTTTTTTCTTTGTTTCACCTTGAAAAAAAGAAACAATCAGTAGCTTTTAAACAAAAAAGATTAAATCTAACCACTTGTTCTGAATTACTATGGTAGGGTGAGAACTGAGGCTCTGTGTATGGAAGTTGAAGTTTGAAGTTTTATCATTGAGTAGGTTATCAAAGGAGAAATGTTCCTAGGAAACTGGTCTTGTAGAGCTTAAATGTGTCAAATTTGAATTCTGTGGCTATTTGTAACTTTCTGAAGTCCTGAGCATTGTTATTAGGTTTCAAAGGCAAAATGTAGCAAAATAATTCTGAGTTTTTCAATTTCTTTCAGTTTAAACTGTAAAGCATGTTACAGTTGTGCCTATTCATCTTGTGAGGAAAACTAAATTTCATCTTACTGTTCGAAGTAGTAAAGACCACTAACTGCTTTGCCTCCCTGTAACTAAAGTTTTCTGTCTTCAGCTTTTGTCTGAGGAAATTCCTCTGCTATTGAGCGTCCTCTGTTTTTCTTTTAGGAAATCTTCCTAGGAAGAACATTTAATTTGTAAGTCAGTTGATTAAAATGAAAAACACTTTGATGGGATTAGTTTCCATTTATTACACTATAGTTTTTATAAATGTTCTTCAATTTTCCTTCTCAAACATGTCATCCTTTACTTGCAGTCTTCATTGGCTTTTGAGAGGGTAAACGATTTAGGATTTATTGCCTGTAAAAGAAAGAAACATTCTTTCTACCTCCTCTCTTCAGCGTTGTCTCACAGCTGCAGGTTTGAGCTGAAGAGCCGTGTAAAATGTAGGAAAATAGAGGAGCAGTGTTCCTTGAACCAATAAGGACCCTTTCCCTGGAATTGTTAACTATGAATTTTATGTTTGGGTTCAGATACTAGGGACCTTTGTTACTTCTGCTTTCTCATACAGTAGTTCCCCTTTATCCATGGGGGTACATCCCAAGACCCCCAGTAGGATGCCCGAAACCATGGATAGTAACAAATCCTATACATGTGGTACACATGAATTTCTCCTTCTTCACAATTTCACAGATTTATCTTTACTGTAGATCTTAGCAACCTCAGCATTTGTGATTTTTTTTTTCCTTTTGTTAAGTCAGGAACTTTTTCCTTTTCACTTAAAGAAGCACGTTACAGCTTCTCTTTGGCATATCCAAATTGGCAGCCTCACTTCTCTTCTGCTTTGGGGCCATTGTGAAGTAAAATAACACCAGCCCTGTGATAGTGCAACAGTCGATCTGATAACCTAGAAGGCTGCTAAGTACCTAATGGGCAGGTAGTGTATACAGCATGGATATGCTGGACAAGGGGAGGATTCACATCCTGGGTGGGATGGAGCAGGACAGCATGGGATTTCATCACACTACTCAACAGTGTATAACTTAAAACTTATGAATTATTTCTGAAACTTCCCATTTAATATTTTTGGACTGCAGTTGACCACGAGTTAACACACCTGGCAAAGCAGAACCACAGATAAGGGGGGACTACCGTCTATGCTGATTACGTTGCTTTTCACAGACTCCAGCCTTGAATTATATTGTTTTAGAGCTACCTACCTTAATATGAATCTGGATTTCCAAACATGTAAGGACCCAGAGCTGTGTGGTCCTTCTCAGGTGTTTTCTCAGCTGGTGTTTTCTGTATTCCTTCCTAATACATTTCCATCTGTGAATGTATTAGGATAATTAACAATCACCTTAGCTGGTTACCCCACACATTCAATTCCTCTTTGTCTGTTTTTCTCGTATATTTAAATAAATACCATTACACACATCAGCCATTACCCTCTTTCCACGTCCCCTACTAGATTATGAACTGTAAAATAATAAGTGTTGTTGGGTTTTTTTAAATCTTATTTACCTCTGTATCTTTGATGCCTAACATAGTGACATACCATAAACTGAAAAACATTGTTTTTCAGCTTTAAAAAAAAACTCATGTCTCCTCTTGATAAATACATGAATTCCCTTTTCTGATATATCCTGCATGTGAATCACCAAGATGTGAGTAAAAAGTATACATATGTGGCCGGGTGTGGTGGCTCACACCTGTAATCCCAGCACTTTGGGAGGCTGAGGCAGGCGGATCACAAGGTCAGGAGATCAAGACCATCCTGGCTAATACAGTGAAACCCCGTCTCTACTAAAAATAGAAAAAATTAGCCGGGTATGGTGGTGGGCACCTGTAGTCCCAGCTACTTGGGAGGCTGAGGCAGGAGAATGGCATGAACCCTGGAGGCGGAGCTTGCAGTGAGCCGAGATCACAGCACTGCACTCCAGCCTGGGTGACAGGGCGAGACTCTGTCTCAAAAAAAAAAAAAAAAAAAAAAAAAAAAAGTATACATATGTATCTTTACCAAACAAGAACATTAACTTTTTGTGCTTTGTATACTTAAAACAAGCTTGGTTTTGTTTTTTGTTTTTTTCCTCCAAATACAAAATTGACTGTCACTGAAAACACCTTTTCATATATCACAGGCCTCCTAGGGGGAGTAAGGCTTTACCAGCACTCCCCATCCCAGCTTATATGGACCCACCTTTTTACCGTTTCATAGTATACCCATGTCCCAGGAAATTGGGGAAGTACTCTACACTAAGGAAATAATTCCAGGTTTTATTGGATTACTTTAACTCTTAGTTCAGGCGCTGGTCCAGAAGTTGTCTTACTTGGGCAATCACCTCCTTGTTTACTAATAATAAAAGCAGTGCTTAGATTGCCTCTGTAGGAAGGGCAACTTGGGACCAACAGGCATCATGAAAAAGCCAACGAGGTGGACTGTGACCTCAAAAGGCAACACTCTGCTTGTAAACGACAAATTTTGCTTTGGAAGAGGAAGTGTTTTTTATTTTCCCTGCGTTATCACCGTGCTTTACAAAAACTGATATAAAATACTATTCTTAGATGTTTTGGTTTTGTGGAGTTTTTTTCTTCACAACACATTTTATGTCCTAATATTGACAGTTCTCCATCAAGGTTCCATTGAGGGGGCAAAAGGCATATATAGTGATCCAATTGTCTAGCAAGAAATCTGAACTGTGACAGTCTCTTTTGATGATCTAGTACTTCTGTGGTTTTTAAGAAAATATCTGATTTAAGTTTCTAAAATTTTTACTTCAGAAAAATCATGTACTATCACATAAGGAATTTGGAGAAAAAAATCATAAAGATAGAAGATTAATTTTTGTTTCTAACTCTGGCCTCTTTTTCTCTTTTTTTTTTTTCGAAAACAGAGTCTCTACAAGGAAGATAACGGACTGTAAAATTCTATAAAGCAAAGCTACACATCACTTGACACGAAACACCATCTTGGTTACATAATGAAGGTGATCAACAAATGTTTGTTGAAATATAAACTCTCTAGGCATTTGCGTTAGATGGAGGCTGGATTATTTCTTTTGTGGCCAAAAAACCCCACTATTTAGCTTCAAAAAATTTGCAAGTAGTATATTGTTAGTACAAGTCATCCTTTTTACTAAACTGATTACAAGACTACAGTTAAAGTATATGCAGGCCACAGTTTATAGATTCTAGTCCTGATGTTTTTTCCGTTATTTTGAACTTAGAAACTAGCTTTACCTTCAAAATATATTAAGAATCTGACCACTTCTCACCATCTCTGCTACTGCTATTCTGATTGAATTCTTTCAGCTGTTTTGTTGCAGTTGCTTCCCAAATGATTTCCTTACTTTCCCTTTTCCCTCTCCACCTGCATTCAGTCTGTTCTCAAAATAGCAGCCAGAATGATCCTATAAACATGTTAAATTTTATGCCTTATCTGCTGAAAACCTTCCAGTAGCCCCGGTTAGCTTTCAGACCTCATCTTTTCCCACTAGTTCAGTCCAGCCACATTTGCCACCTCCTCAGTCACACCAGGTGGACTCCTTTGCACTAGTTGTTTCCTCTGCTAGGGCCACTCTTTCCCCACATACATGCATAGTTCTTTCATCTCCTTCTGGTCTTTCCCAAAGATTACCTCAGTGAAGCCTTTCATGGCCTCTGTATATAAAACTGCAGACACCCCATCATTTCCTTGAACTGTTCCTAACCTCTTTCCCTGCTCTGTTTTTTCTTGGTACTTCAAACTATGTATCATTATTCATTTTACTTATTTTATCTTGTTTTTTTTGTCTGTTCCAGTACACTGTGAGCTCTATAAGGGCAAGGATCTTTGCCTGTTTTGGTCATTGCTGTATTCCCAATGCGTAGAAAATGCCCAGAATGGTAGATAATGTTTGTTGAATGAATGGATCAGTTTCTCTATAGTTTGGTTCCTAGGGTAGCCTACCAAAATTTTAATAATCAATAATAAGGCCGGGCACGGTGGCTCATGCCTGTAATCCCAGCCCTTTGGGAGGCCGAGGTGGGTGGATCACAAGGTCAGGAGTTCAAGACCAGCTTGGCTATGATGGTGAAACTCCGTCTCTACTAAAAAAAAAAAAACAGAAAAAAGATTAGCTGGACGTGGTGGCAGGCACCTGTAATCCCAGCCACTCGGGAGGCTGAGGCAGAGAATTGCTTGAACCAGGAGGTGGGGGTTGCAGTAAGCAGAGATCAAGCCACTGCACTTCTGCCTGGGTGACAGAGCGAGGCTCGTCTCAAAAATAAATAAATAAATAATAAAATAAAGATCAATAATAGTCATAGGAGCCTGGGCTATCAATTTTAGGTCTAGAGAGCCATATTTCCTGTCCACCCCCACCCCAGTGCCCAGCCAAACACACCCCTCCTTATGCCCTTCTCTTGAAGCAGCAAGCCTTATGTTTAGACCCTAATTGCCTCTCCCTACCCCAACCCTCCCCTAAAACCTAAGTACTTAATTACTCCCAAATTACCTCTTCTCTCTCCTCATCTTTTTCCCTCTCATCTCTCATATAAAAACCTATGGTGAAAGAGTTTTTAACTGAATTTCACTTAACTGAACCCCAGTTAACTGCCTGGCAGGATTAGCCAGTGTTCTCATTCCCACTGTAAAACATATTGATTAATGTCCACAGCCCACTGATTGGTTTTAGCTAAACGTTCACAGCTGGTAGACTACTCTCTAGTAAGCCTCTTTTCTTTCCTCCAATTAAATTGTATGCATATCAAAGTCAGTTGTGTTTATTCCCAAACCTCTTTATACCAGTTCTCTGGCATAATAAAATACATAATTAAAATATTCTAAATATATAATATGGCAATTTTAAAATGAATGAATGTTACATTTTAGAGTGCTTTTAGATTCACAACAAAAATGAGCAGAAAATACAGAGACTTCCTATATATTCCCTGTCCCCCCACACACACAGCCTCCCCAACTATTAATATCCCTGGCACCAGAATGCTACATTTGTTAAAATCAATGAACCTATATTGACACATAATCACCATAGTTTACATAGTGTCCATCACTCTTGGTGTTGGACAGTCTGTGAGTTTTGACAGATTTATAATGACATGTATCCACCATTGTATCACGTAGAAAGTTTCACTGCCCTAAAAATCCCATGTTCCACCTATTCATCCTACTCCCCTGGCAACCACTAATCTTTTTACTGTCTCCATATTTTTGCTTATCCAGGATGTCAGATAGGTGGATGGATTTACAACATGTGGGTTGAGTTTCCCTTATCCAAAATGTCTGGGACCAGAAGTGTTTCAGGCTTCAGATCTTTTCAGATTTATTATTTATTTATTTATTTATTTATTTTGAGACGGAGTCTCGCTCTGTTGCCCAGGCTGGAGTGCAGTGGCAAGATCTCGGCTCACTGCAAGCTCTGCCTCCAGGGTTCACGCCATTCTCCTGCCTCAGCCTCCCCAAGTAGCTAGGAGTATAGGTGCCCGCCACCACACCTGGCTAATTTTTTGTATTTGCATATTTGCATACACATAATGAGATATGTTGGGGATGAGACCCAAGTCTAAACAGGAAATCCATTTATGCTGTATCCATTTACCTTACACATGACTTGAAGGTAATTTTATAGCAATGATTTTATTAATTTTGTGTATGAAACAAAGTTTGTATACATTGAACCATGAGAAAGCAAAGGTGTCACTCAGCCACCCACATGTACAGTCTGTGATTATTTGGCATCACCATTATTCCTGATTCTGAATTCATGTGCTACCAATAAGCAAATCATTTTCTTACATTTATTTGCACATAAGTACTTAACAGTAAAAAATGTGACATGCCATTAATACAGTGAAAAAATAATGTGTTTGGGGTAAGCAGTACAGTAGCATCACCAGTGCACCTGTGCCAGCTGTTAACAACAAACAATGGCAAGTTGAATAAGTATCATGTGCCAGTGTTTTTATTGTGACCCGTTACGTGAAGTCCCATGTGGAATTTTTGTGTTTTGTATTTTCATACAATGAAGGAGAGCTCTTGTTCTACATCCTTGCCAGCATTTGGTGGTATCAGTGTTTGGGATTTAGGGTATTCCAATAGGTGTGTAGTGGTAGCTCATTATTGTATGAATTTCCTCCTGGGTCATCAAGTGGGCACTCAGGAAATTTCAGATTTTGGAGCATTTTGAATTTCTGATTTTCAGATTAGGGATGCTCAATTTGTATAGCCTTTTCAGATTGACTTCTTTCACTTAGTGATATGCACTAAGTTTCCTGCATGTCTTTTCATGGCTTCATAACTCATATCTTTTTAGCAGTGAATAATATTCTATTATCTGAATGTATCACAGTTCAGCCACTCACCTACTGAAGGACATCTTGGTTATGCCCAAGTTTTGGCAATTATGAATAAAGCTACTGTAAACATCTGTGTGCAGGTTTTTGTGTGGACATAAGTTTTCCATTCATTTGGGTAAATATTAAGGTAAGAAGTGCAACTGCTGGATTGTATGGCAAGAGTATGTTTAATTTTGTAAAAAACTGCCTGTCTTTTGAAATGTCTGTACTATTTTCTATCCCCACATAATGAAGGAGAGTTCCTGTTGCTCCACATTATTGTCAGCATTTAGTGGTGTCAGTGTTTGGGATTTTGGCCATTCTAATAGGTTTGTAGTGGTAGCTCATTATTGTTTTAATTTGCAGTTATAGTTGGCCCTGTGTATCCTTGAGTTCTGCATCCACAAATTCAGTCAATTTGGGGTGGAAAATACAGTATTCAAGAGACACAGAACCTGTGGATACAGGGCTGACTTCTTGTAGTCATAGGTTCTGCAGGGCCAGTTGTGGGCATCTACAAATTTTGAGCTCACAGTGTACTGGAACAGACAAAAAACAAGATAAAATAAGTAAAATGAATAATGATACATAGTTTGAAGTACCAAGAAAAAACAAAGCAGGGAAAGAGGTTAGGAACAGTTCAAGGAAAGGGGGTATCTGCAATTTTATATACAGAGGCCATGAAAGGCTTCACTGAACAAAATTGATGTTAAAGATTCAATACTTAGACATGAATATCTAACATGAATGGAAAGTTGAAAATTCCAATACAGAATATACATCAGTCAGCCATGTTCACTAAAGTAGACATGAACACTGACTCCATTGTTTGAAGATAGTCTCACTCCTTACAAATAATAAAGGAGAATGCATATATGAGGAAACATTTAGAGAATGTATTGAATGTCCCCCCGTTTCAGAGTTAATCCATTTAAAAGATACATAATCTGCAAAAGTGCCTGCTTGAGCAATAATTAAATACTAATTGAATGAGGAGCCTCCTTCAGTTGAGGGGTAAGGTGTGGCTTTAGGCAAAATCTGGCCACAATATTATGATGAAGCTGTGAAATACATAATTGTATTTGTTCCTCAAATGTATATTTAACAAATGCCCATGATATGCTCAAAACCAGGCTGGGGGAAATTTAAAGGTAAACAAGGCACTGTTTATAACCTAACAAAACATGTAACTAAGGGTTAGAAAAGACAAGTGTAGTACAGTGAGTCAAGTATTATGATGGGTGTTTAGTACAGAATGCTCTGGTGGTACATAAAAGGGGCATCTGATACATTCTTGATTGATCCAAGAACACATGCTGAAAGAAGACACATCTAAGGTGAGATGTGAAGGATAAGAAAGTATAATTGGCCAGACAAGAGAGACTGGGGTACTAGGAAGTATTCTAACCAAAGACAACAAATGGCAGTTGCAAAGATGTAGAGGTCAGAGAATATGGTGCATTTTCTCAGAATGAATCAAAGACATAAATGTTAAGAGCTAAAATTATAAAGCTCTTAGAAGAACTCATAAGGGTAAATCTTCACAACCTTTGATTAGGCAGTAGTTTCTTAAATGTGACACCTAAAGCACGAGCAACCAAAGAAAAAAAAATAGATAATTTGTACTTTAAAGTTAAAAACGTTTGTACTTCAAAGACCACTATCAAAGTGAAAAGACAACCCAGAGAATGGGAGAAAAATATTTGAAAATAGTACATCTGATAAGTGTCTAGTATCTTCAATATAAAAAGAACTCTTGCAATTTTGCAATAACAATACAGTTTTAACCCAATTTTAAAAATGAGCAAAGGAGGCCGAGTGTGGTGGCTTACACCTGTAATCTCAACACTTTGGGAGACTGAGGTGGGTGGATCTCTTGAGGCCAGGAGTTTGAGACCAGCATGGCCAACATGGCGAAGAAACCCTGTCTCTACTAAAAATAAAAAATCAGCTGGGCATGGTGGTGCATACCTGTAATCCCAGCTACTACTTGGGAGGCTGAAGCACAAGAATCGCTTGAACCCAGGAGATAGAGGTTGCAGTGAGCCAAGATCACACCAGTGCACTCCAGCATGGACAATAGAATGAGACTCTATCTAAAAAAAAAAAAAAAAAAAAAAAACACAAAACACAATTTGAAATAGGATTTGAATAGACAGTTCTCCAAAACAGATATACAAATGCACAATATGCATAAGAAAAAATGCTTAACATCATTACTCATTAGGAAAATACAAACCAAAATCACAATAAGATACCACTTCACATCTACTAGGATGGCTCTAGTAAAAAAGACAATACCAAGTGTGCTGAGCATATGGAGAAATTGGAACCCTAATACGTTACTAGTATGAATGTAAAATGGTAGAGGTGCTTTGAAAAACAGTTTGATTTTTCCTCAAAATATTAAACATGGTGGTGCCAGATGTTCCAGCAGCTCCACTCCTAGGTATATGCCCAAGAGAATTGAAAACATGTCCACGCAAAAATTTATACACAAATGTTCATAAGCAGCAGCATTCATAATAGCCAAAAAGTAGAAACAACCCAAGTCTATCAACTGATATGTGGATCAACAAAATGTGCAATAGCCATCCAGTATAATATTATTCAGCCATAAAGCGGAATGAAATTCTGATACACGCCACAATGTGAACCTTGAAAACTTTCTGCTAAGTGAGAGTAGCCAGACACAAAAGGCCACATATTGTATGATTCTATTTATATGAAATATCAGAATAGGTACATTTATAAGGACAAAGTAGGCAGGCATGATGGCTCATGCCTATAATCCCAACACTTCGGGAGGCTGAGGCAGGAGGATTGCTTGAGGCCAGGAATTCAAGACAGCCTGGGCAATATAGCGAAACCCTATCTCTACAAAAAAAAAATTAAAAATTAGCCAGGCGTGGTCTTAGCTACTCAGGAGGCTGAGGCAGAGAGATCACTTGAGACAAGCAGTTTGAGGCATCAGTGAGCTATGATTGTGCCACTGCACTCCAGCCTGGGTGACGGAGCAGGACCCTGTCTCTTAAAAAAAAACAAAACAGAAAGTAGATTAGTGGTTGCCCAGGCCTAGGAGGACTAGCAGGAAGGGAGAATGGGGATTGTTTGAATGGGGATTGTTTGCTAAAGGATGTTGTGTTTCTTTCTGGGGTGATGAAAATGTTCTAAAATTGGTTAGGGTGTTGGTTGCACAACCTTGTAAATATATTAAAAACCACTGAGTTGTATGTAGTAAAGGGGTGAACTTTATGGTATATCAATTATATCTTCCAAAAAAAGCAACTTGGTATGCTTTTTGGCGTGAGTTGGGGTTGAGGAATGTGAAAAGATAATGCTGACTGAGTTGGAGGATTTGGGTGAGTTTGGTTGAAAAACTTTGACAGAGATAATATGGCAGTTGGGAAATATCCTAAGAACATACAAAGTGATTACTAAGAGCACAGAGGGCCCAGTTGTGATTGGATACCATACATTTATAGTAACACTCTTTATTTTGTCATTTTTTTTCTCCACCATCTTGAGCCAAAACTCAGAGTTGATCTACTTCTAGTGTATAGGAAGATGTAGTGCAAGGGAACTGAGTGTTGGCAAAAGAACATTTGCAATGTAGCTGTCGAATCTAAGCTGGACAGAGAAGGGAAAATCAAGGGCCAATGAATAGAGGTTTGTATGGTTCAAGGTGAGTTGTAACAGGAGAATTAAGAGAGCTGAAATGATAGGAGATGGTGGTAAGAGATTTTTGGGTATGAGGTTGATATAACCAAGGAAGCTGATGTTTTAAAGGAACCAAAGGTTTTGCATAAAGGCTGTAGTATGGAAAATGAGATGGGCAGAATCCCACCTCTCAATTATGAGGTGTGTGGTTGGAGAGGGAGTGGTGGGAAGGAATATGCTGCATCTCTATGAAGAGACTTAGGGAAGTGGGGTTAGCATGTGTAAAGTAAGAAAAGGGCACTTGAAAAGAGCCAACCCGAGAAACCAGAAGTACAAATATGCTTCCAGCACTGTCCAACACATTTGGAATAACATAGTCACATTGGTGTGATCATCCCTATTATTGGGAAAGATTACTAGAGCAATCTTAGTTGAGGAACATTTCTTAAGTTCCACCTAATTTCCTTTGTTCTGGCCATATATCGACCACAGCAATGTTCTGATTATGATCTGGCCTACTAGATGACTACAGAGAGAAAATGTGTTCACTAGTCATTAAGTATCTAGTAAGCTTAATATAATTCTCATTACAATCTTTATAATCATTAAAATATTTTAAATTGGCACTCTTTTATATATCAGTTTTTTTTCAGTGAGTGGTTAGTGTTAGAGGGAATTTTGGGATTTCCAAAGCTCAGGTCCAGACCTTGGTTCAAAGGGTTCTAAGTGGCAAAGTAATACCATTTTTGTGAGGCTTCCTGGTAGAAGCCTTCACTGGATAAGTCCCCTCTACTAGGAAACATCTGCGTGATAGACCTGTTTATATAAAGTGCAGTGAAGAGCCAAACTTGTATACTGCTTTGCCTTTGAACAAATTTCTCTTCTTTCCCCATTTAGAGCAGCATTCATTACATTTCTTAAGTGCTTTGCATAAAATTTCGAAGTTCAGTGTGACCCCTGTACTGGGATATCATCAGGCACAGATGCTACATGTGAAGGGGTTTTGGCAATCAGTGGCTTGGTAGCCATGATTCCTTTTGAATCACTCCCTCATGGACCATATGAAATACATTCTCCCAGGATCCCAGACATATTCTTGGGAATCACTGTATTTTCCGACTTACTGGACTAGTTTAGAGGCCTCTGGGTTTCACTGCACTTTTCTTCATTTCCTTCTTTTGTTGATCTTGGCCCTTTAACCTTCCACCCACTTTATTACTCATTTCTTAGGGACCTGACTACTCAGTAACACTGAGAAAATATATCTGAAACCATATGGGTTTGAATACAACAAACTTAAGAGAGGGGAAATAAAAAAGGAAAAAATGTGTGTTCTCTGAACTTCCTTTGTTTATATGATCTGTTTATATGTTGTTAAGGTTATGTTATCCAGCTGCCTCCCCACGTTTCAGAAATGACTAAAGATATCTGGAAAACACTCTAACAGGGTCATGTTGGCATAGTGAATGAAAAGACACTTCATTTGTCCCTCACCAGATAATATATCTTCTTTGGAGGCATGGGAGCAATGCCAGGAGCTTTAAATGCTGAATCTCAAGGTTCTTGAAAGGCCATTGACTTCTAGGGATACTTTAGAAAGAAGCCAGTCAATGCCAGGCGCGGTGGCTCACACCTGTAATCCTAACACTTTGGTAGGCCAAAGCGGGCGGATCACTTGAGGCTAGGAGTTCAAGACCAACCTGGCCAACATGGTGATACCCCATCTGTACTAAAAATACAAAAATTAGCCAGTGTGGTGGCACCTACCTGTAATCCCAGCAACTTGGGAGACTGAAGCACGAGAATCACCTGAACCTGGGAGGCATGGGCAACAGAGCGAGACTGTCAAAAAAAAAAAGAAAGAAGCCTGTCAAGTGAGTTCTTTAAGGTATATCCCTGGCCATTTGAATGTTTGCTTACTATGGTTAGTCTGTATATGGTATCTAACAGATAGTACAGTTTTCTTTTGGTAAAATGAACATTGACATTGGTGTGAGGTGATGTTAGCAACCCAGGCTTTAATCTGGCCTTTGTATAATGTGAATTAAAACTTAAGTACACTTGAGTCAGGGTTATTCAGTAAAACATGTAGAATGGAATTTTGTGGTATTTATTAGAGCTATTCCACTTGTAAACACCTTATCTTGAAGGAACTGAAAAGAGGTAGCAGTTCCTGCAGTAGAATAAAGTGCTTATGCTGGTTGAGTGAGAAGTTCCTCTCTACCTTGCACGCTCTACTCACTGTAATGGGTAATATTTGTACAGAGATGTGTTTTTCCCATCAAGCTGTTTATGGAACTTGGCCTGCTAAATAATAAACTTAGAAGTGAGAATAAGTAAGAATAAGGAATAAAACATCAGTGTTATCTTTTGGAAATAAATCACTCCATTGAACATGGAGAATGTGGTCTTCGTGTCATTGGCATTTTCTTCATATTTCCGCCTCAGTGGAGTGATACTGGCTCTGCTTTGCTGCTGTGCTTTCCTTTTAATTGCTGTTTCACTAGGTCTCCTTAGCAGCAGCAGCACCTGAAATAACTCCTGAGGAAGCTCCTAAGTGAATTCTTGTAATTTGCTTCTCAATTCTCCCAGTTGATTGAGGCACTCCTTTTCTTGAGTGCTTTGCAGTTCTGTGTAAGTGGCTGATGTTTGGGGTCACTGCTGAATGTTTTGTTTGAATATCCCTTTCATGATGAAGGGAAGACTGCTGCTTTTAACTACATGGGGTGACGCCCTTTGTGGTAAGCCCTGAAAGGCAAAAATCGTTTTTCATAGTGATATGCCAAATGAAATTATTCTCTTTGTCACTTTGTCCTTTTATCCTTTCAGTCTGATAACCTCAGTTCTTGTGATTTGTTTGTTTTCTTCAATTAAGCTTAGTTGTTTCCTGTACCCAGGTGCATGCTATTTCTGCTCTTGGTTATGATGGTGTGTGGAGCATATTTCTGACCTGGAAGTGTGGTTTCTTTGACTCAGAGCCACATCAGCATGCCTTCCATCCTTTACTTCCTTTGCATTATTTCCTTTTGGAGGGCTTAGTTTGCCACCATTTAATCTACAGATGATTCATCTGGGACTGAGAACTGGTAATGCTGTAATAACAATACCTTTCTTTATATAATACTCAATGCACTTACTACCTTAGACTTTCTCTGTTTATGAAGCACTTTCATTTTAATCTCTCACAACAACCCTTTGGGTTAAGTCAGCAATTTTGTCTAAGATGGTGAAATTGTAGCTCAAAGAGCTTAAATAGCTTGCTCAGAGTGGCAATGCTTCTGAGTTACCCTGCTTAACAATTTCTACAGGAAATGGATACTTTTGAAGATACTCTGGATAAATAAAAAGGAATTTTCCAAACCACATCCCATTTGTTAAAACCTAACTTGTTTTCAGTCTGGTCAGTTGATAAGATGAAGGTTAAAAGACCCATTTACCATACAGTTTACATTGATGTGTCCAAGTCAAGAAAATAAATATTTAGGTCAGTTTTTATTCCGTTGCTTATATGATAAAGTTCAAGAAGGCTGGCTCTTAAATTAGTGGAACTTGAAATGGAAGTAATTAAGCCATTAATTTTTTTTTATTATTCTCTTTTCCTTTCAGAGAGATGGAAAACTTGATGACTAGCTCCACCCTACCGCCCCTTTTTGCAGATGAAGATGGTTCCAAGGAGAGTAATGATCTGGCTACCACTGGGTAAGCAGCTGCTTTAGGACACTGGACTTCTCCATAGGCCTCAAAACAAAGCTTCTAACAAAGGAAGAGGTCCTAAAGAGGCAGCTTTATATCATAAGAACAGAGGGTGCATTTGTTTCACTTTGCAAAGAGAGTCACAGCCATCATAAACCACTTTGTAATCTACATTCAATTATCTTTTGCAGTGCTCTCATTTTTGTGAACTGGTACAACAATATGTGGAATCTAGCAAACACTGGTGACTCCAGTTAAGAAAATTATATAGTCACCATTAAGGAAATACCTGCCACAGAGCTAGCTCTAAAAAACGAATGCATTTTCTGTTCAAATTACCACAGATATTAAAATAGTTTTTTCCCAAAGATCAGATTTTTTAATGTGGTTCTTTATTCAAGATGCATAGTAACTTTAGCTGACTTCTGTTCCTTTCCCTGTCCCACCCCCTTCTCCTTTCTTTGGGATCTTTTGACAAATATGTAAAGAGATATAGAAAAGGGTTAATAACAGTAGTCCACCTCTTCCCTTGAAAATCTCTGTTTCACTTGAATTTTTATCTTTTCTAGATGTTTAGAAGTTATTTGGCAAAGAGAAAATGTGTCCACTAATAGACTGAAGTGCTAGCTAATCCCTAAGATGAATTATTTTAATATTCTTTAGAGCTCTTTAAAAAATAGGCTATACTTTGTAATTCTGTTTCCTTCCCTCACATTTATGTCTCACCTCGTTGATATCCGCCTTTGACCTCACTACTCAGATGAAAGTGTTCTCCAAGACTTTCTAAAGGCTGCTTAGTTACTATATTCATTCAATAAAAACTTTCTGAGTATCTACTATGTGCCATTGCTCCAGGCATTAGATAGAAAGCATTGATCAAAACAGATAAAAATCATAGGCCCTTTAAAGTTCAAATTCTACTTGTTGAGTCAGACAATAAACAGGATAAATAAGTAAAACGCATACTATGTTGATAAGAACTATAGTTTAAAAAAAGAAAAAAGTGGAGAAAAGGGATAGGAAGGGTTTGGGGATGCAGTTTTAGACAGGATGGGCCAGAAAGTGTTTAATGAGAAAGTGACTTGAATAAAGACCTGAAGGAAATAAGGCAACTAGCATGCAGTTTTCTGGGGAAGATTATCCTAGGCCGAGGGAGCAGTAGGTGCAAAAGCCCTGAGGCAGGAGAGATTCCATCTTATTGAAATAGCCAGGAGGCCAGTGTGACTAGAGCAGCATATAGCAGCAGGAGAGGCAGTAGAGGACTACATCAGTCCTCCTCAAACATACGAATTGCCAGGAGAGCTGATGAAAATGCAGATTCTGATTTAGGAAATCTGAGGACCAGAGATTCTCCATTTCTAACAAGCTCCCAGAGAATGCCAGTTCTGCTGGTATGAAGCCCATACTTTGGGTAAGAAGAGACTAGATCATAGGTATCAAAATATTTAGAGATCAAAATAAACCCTTTAACTTTTACTCTGAAGTGGGATAACATTGGAGGGTTTCACGCAGAATTATATGATCTGACTTAACAGTTTTATAAGATCCCTCTGACTGTTGTATTGAGAATAGAGTGAAGGGAGCAGGGGCTGGAACAAGGAGACCAGTCAGGGAGGCTCTTAAAATAATTCGGGAGACAGATCAGAGCCTGAAGAACCATCATCTTGTGACTTTCACAAGAGTGTTTTTGGTGGAAATAGTGGGGGCAAAAACCTCATTGGAGTGTGTTTCAAAGATAATGGGAATGAGGGGTAGTGAGAAGTATAGAATTCTAGATATATTTTGAAGGTATACTTAACAGAATTTGCCTGAAAGAAAGGATGAGCAATGTAAGAAGGGAGAAAAAAGCAGTCAAAGGCAACTCAAAAGTTTTGGTTAAAGCAACTGGAGGGATAGAGTTGCCATTAGCTTAGATGGGGAAACCCGAACAAGTGTGGGAGGGAATTGTAGGAGCTCAGTTTTGGAAATTTTACATTAAAGATGCTTATTAGATATCTAAGTGGGGATGTCAAATAGGCACTTTGATATCAGGTTCTGCTATTAGGGGAAGTTTAGGCGAGACAGAGAAAGTTGGGACTTATCAGCATATAACATTCAAAGCCATGAGACTGAATGAGATCACCAAAGAAATGAGCACTCTGTAGATGGAAGAAAGAAGAGCTCTAAAGCCTGACCTCTGGGATACTCCAGCATTTAAAAGTCAGACAGAGGCCGGGTGCAGTGGCTCACAACCTGTAATCCTAGCACTTTGGTAGACTGAGGTGGGTGGATCACTTGAGGTCAGGAGTTTGAGACCAGCCTGGCCAACATGGTGAAACCCTGTCTCTACTAAAAATACAAAAATCAGCCAGATGTGGTGGCACGTGCCTGTAATCTCAACTACTCGGGAGGTTGAGGCAGGAAAATTGCTCGAACCAGGTGGCGGAAGTTGCAGTTAGCTGTGATCGTGCCACTGCACTCCAGCCTGGGTGACAGAGCAAGCTCCGTCTCAAAAAAAGAAAAAGAAAAAAAAGTCAGAAAGTATAGGAAGAATCAACAGAGTCTAAAGTGAGTTGCTAGAAAGGTTGCAGAAAAGCCAGAAGAGTGACGGGTCCTAGAACCCAAGTGAAAAAAAAAAAAGTATTTCAAGGGAGGGGAAAAGATCAACTGTGTCAGATGCTTCTGGTACATCAGGTAAGATGGGGGCTGAGAAATGACACTGGATTTAGCATGGTTGTCATTGGTGGCTTTGACAAGAGTTATAAGCATATATCTCCTTTGAAGTGGGCTTAAGGGAGGAGAAGTTAGTGAGTATAAACAAGATATTTCCAGGGGTTGTGCTATAAAGGAAAGGAGAAAAATTGAGAACTTAACTGGAAGTGGGATGGAGTTTTTTTCTTTTCATTTTGTTTTGTGTTAAGAGAATTAATATCATACGTATATGCTGATTAGACTGATCCTGTAGAGAGAAAAGAATTGGTATTGCCAGAAAGGACAGAATTGCTGAAAATCTGCCCCTGAGTAGGCAAGAGGGTGTGAGATCAAGGGTGCAAATAGAAGGGTTGTTGGCTTTAGCTAGGAACATGGATAATTTATTCATGGTAACAAAAGATCCCCCTTTTTTCCAGTCTTCATCCAACTTGTCATCAAGAAGGCATGTGATGCCTTTGGCCATTCCTGTCCACTTAAGTCAGGGATTTATGGGATTGTGAATTCCCATGTGAATTCCCAAGTGATTCCTGTCCACTTAAGTCAGGTATTCATAGGATTGCTACTCTTTCCCAAACCTAGTTCTCATGTTTTACCAAAGTAAGAATTTACAAGAATTAGTAACTTAAAAATTGATGGCACAGTTGAAATGAAAATGACAGTGAAAGAACAAGTTGCCTAACACATCTAAAATGATTGAAATATTTGGAAAACAGCACTGCAGAGATCAAACTGGATCTCAATGGTACCTCTTTTCAGAGAAAATGGTTGGCATTGATTTCATAGCTTCTTTTACTTACTCTTTTTTAAAGGACCTCAAAAATGTAGGAACTTCCTGCTAAAATCATCTATTATGTTTCCTAGAAAGAGTCAGAAAAGTTTAATTTCTTTCAGTCCCAGGACAGTCTGCTTCCTGTTTTCATCCATTTCTCGGTCCACTGTAATCTGGAATTTATTCTCATAATTCCACTAAAACTATACTTAACTCAAATTGCCAGTGACCTTCAGGTCTTCAAATTTAGCAGACACTTTTTGGCCTATCTTATTCAACATCTGCAACTTTTTATTTGATTAGCCACTACCTTTCTCAAAAGTCTTCCTGCCTTGGCCTCTGCAATCGTCTTCTCTCCAGTTATCTTAATGCCCTTCTCAGTCTCCTTTCCTAGTTTTTCTACCTTGCTCATACAATGATATTGCTTCAGCTGAGTTCTATCCTGACTTTTCCTTCTTCTCACTGTCTTTCTGGAGAATATCTAGCACTGCCCATTATTTCCATGGGCTAATGCCTCTCAAGTCTATCTTTATGCCCTTTTGTTCCACTTCTGTTCTCCTGGGGCATGTTTCCAGTTGTCTGTAGTACATTTCTACTTAATTATGCTACGGGTGTTTCAAATTTATCATTTTCTTGTCTGTCTGTCCACACACACACACACCCTGTTCTTACTTTAATATTAAGTACATAACCATCAATTGGAAGCCTCAGAATTATCTTTGACTCTTCTTTTCTTTCACTATTAAAGTCAATCAGTCATTAAGTTCTCTCCATTCTGCCTCTTTTTTCTTTTTCTTTTTCTTTTTTTTTTTGAGACTGAGTCTTACTCTGTCACCCAGGCTGGAGTGCAGTGGCACAATCTTGGTTCACTGCAACCTCCCCTTCCCAGGTTCAAGTGGTGCTCCTGCCTCAGCCTCCTGAGTAGCTAGGATTACAGACACTGCCATCATGCCCAGCTAATTTTTTTATTTTTAGTAGAGACAGGGTTTCACCATGTTGGCCAGGCTGGTTTTGAACTCCTGACCTCAAGTGATCCACCTGCCTTGGCCTCCCAAAGTGCTGGGATTACAGGCATGAGGCACCACACCTAGCCATTCTGCCTCTCAGGTATCTCTTAGCTGTCCTTCTGCTCAGAATCCTGCGTGCCTTTGTTTCTCACTTAATCTATTACAGTAACCTCTTGATAGTCTCCCTTTCTCCTTTTATACCAAGTTCTTTCTATCTGGAATGGTGGTGTTTACCTTGATGAATACATACTCATGTTTTAGGACCTCCTCTATAAATTCTTTCTTAACATCCCTCCATACATATAAAATTCATCATACCCTCTACCATACCTCTATGGTACTTTTAACAAGCTTTTATTTTAGTACTTATGTTGCATTGTAATTATTCCCTATAGCACTATGGGTTGTGCATTCTTTCAGAATAATGACTGAATATTACTGTATTATCCATCTTTCTACAACTCCTCCCTCGATCAAAAACAAAAACAAAAATACTCACTAGCACATGGTGTTACCTTTCCTTCTATTCCTTTGTCCACATGTAATAAGGTAAGTCCATCTAAGACCCTACCATCATCTGTATCTTCTTGTGTTCACTCTTCAGAAGGGTGAGATCTAGTTTGCTAACTCATCTGGAACAATATAGTGGGAGCAGGAAATAAGTACATCTGTTTGATTTATTAACATGTATACCTGAACTTACTGAACTTGATAGTATTGTTCTTAGATGATCTGATTGTCACTAAGGCTATAACCCAAGAAGAAATAGCCAATGAAATGTACCATTAAGAGATTTTTCTTAATACCCTTTAAGAACTCTTTTGTGATAGTTGACAAACTGCCTCTACAATTCCCATTGCTATTCACTTTTTTCATTAATAGTGTTTTCCCTTTACATTGGAGATACATGAAAGGTAGCATGTAAAAGTCAGATTCTACTGCATATTCAGAGCTAAAACATGAAGTCTGTGTTGAGAGGAGATCATCTTCTTGGAAGAAGATTATAGTTGTTTTTGGTAGGAGATGTCTTCATGGAACAGACCTGGTTTAATCAAGCACTGAAACTAGTGTTTTTTAAAACACCCTGTAACCCTCTGTGAGTACATTGTTTACATTTATACAGAATATTGGGGGAGTTAATTCAAGGACTGGCATGTGCTTTTGCTGTCAGGGAAATTTATCTAGAACCTTAGTAAATAGGTGGAGTTTTTGTGTTGTTGATACTTCTGCCTATTATTCAGGTTAAATCACCCAGAGGTTCCATACAGTAGTGGCACCACATCATCCACCAACAATCCAGAATTTGTGGAGGATCTCTCCCAAGGTCAGTTGCTTCAGAGTGAGTCTTCAAATGCAGCAGAAGGCAATGAACAGAGGCATGAAGATGAGGTAAGCTGAAGTATCTCCTTCTGTTCCTATCCTCTGAAACTTCGGAAGAGGCAGTCACAAAGAAGGTGTGTTGATCAAGGTGTTCATCATATGACCTTCTTATATTCTTAGTCTGATACCTGCAAAATTTTCTGTTTTCTATTTCTTGTTTTATACGGAACCATATTAATAATTTTAATGACATAGACAGGTAGACTGTTTTTTCCCTGTTCCCTAAGAAATGTATACTTACCTCAGATGTTGAACAAATACTTGTTGAATGAGTGAATGATTTAATCATTAATAAGTAATTAATGAGAAGTGTACACGCCCTTGATCAAGGCTCTGCTCACCAAGCCCTGCTGCATGGAGCCCTATGTGCCCAAAGGATTCATACTGCTTACCAAATCCTTCACCCTCCCATAGAGGGTAACTTTCCCTAACTCACACAAAGGCATATGAGCCTGGGCAGTCATGCCCTTTTTGGACTTTCAGTGTTTCTTACAAATAACTGATTACATTGTCAGTGTTTTAAGGCACTCTTTTTTTTTTTTCCAGCCAATAAAGAGTGCCACCATTGATTTTTGTCTCTTTTCTTATTTTAAAAAAGCTGGCTGGGCATGGTAGCTCATGCCTATAATCCTAGCACTTTGGGAGGCCAAGGCAGGTGGATTACCTGAGGTCAGGAGTTCAAGACCAGCCTGGCCAACATGGTGAAACCCCGTCTCTACTAAAAAATACAAAAAATTAGCCAGGTTCAGTGGTGCGTGCCTGTAATTCCAGCTGCTTGGGAGGCTGAAGCAGGAGAATCTCTTAAACCCGGAGGCAGAGGTTGCAGTGAGCCAAGATAGCACCACTGAACTCCAGCCTGGGCTACAGAGCGAGACTTCGTCTCAAAAAAAAAAAAAAGAAAGAAAAAAAAACTCTGATGGTAGTTTCTTTTGCTGTGCAGAAGTTCTTTAGTTTAATTAGATCCCACTTGTCAATTTTGGCTTTTGTTGCCATTGCTTTTGGTGTTTTAGACATGAAGTCCTTGCCCACGCCTATGTCCTGAATGGTATTGCCTAGGTTTTCTTGTAGTATTTTAATGGTTTTAGGTCTAACATTTAAGTCTTTAATCCATCTTGAATTAATTTTTGTATAAGGTGTAAGGAAGGGATCCAGTTTCAGCTTTCTACATATGGCTAGCCAGTTTTCCCAGCACCATTTATTAAATAGGGAATCCTTTCCCCATTTCTTGTTTTTGTCAGGTTTGTCAAAAATCAGATAGTTGTAGATACGTGGCATCATTTCTGAGGGCTCTGTTCTGTTCCATTGATCTATGTCTCTGTTGTGGTACCAGTACCATGCTGTTTTGGTTACCGTAACCTTGTAGTATAGTTTGAAGTCAGGTAGCGTGATGCCTCCAGCTTTGTTCTTTTGGCTTAGGATTGACTTGGCGATGCGGGCTCTACCATCAGAGTGAACAGGCAACCTACAGAATGGGAGAAAATTTTTGCAACCTACTCATCTGACAAAGGGCTAATATCCAGAATCTACAATGAACTCAAACAAATTTACAAGAAAAAAACAACCCCATCAAAAAGTGGGTGAAGGACATGAACAGACACTTCTCAAAAGAAGACATTTATGCAGCCAAAAAACACATGAAAAAATGCTCATCATCACTGGCCATCAGAGAAATGCAAATCAAAACCACAGTGAGATACCATCTCACACCAGTTAGAATGGCCATCATTAAAAAGTCAGGAAACAACAGGTGCTGGAGAGGATGTGGAGAAATAGGAACACTTTGACACTGTTGGTGGGACTGTAAACTAGTTCAACCATTGTGGAAGTCAGTGTGGCAATTCCTCAGGGATCTAGAACTAGAAATACCATTTGACCCAGCCATCCCATTACTGGGTATATACCCAAAGGATTATAAATCATGCTGCTATAAAGACACATGCACACGTATGTTTATTGCAGCACTATTCACAATAGCAAAGAGTTGGAACCAACCCAAATGTCCAACAACGATAGACTGGCTTAAGAAAATGTGGCACATATACACCATGGAATACTATGCAGCCATAAAAAATGATGAGTTCATATCCTTTGCAGGGACATGGATGAAACTGGAAAACATCATCCTCAGTAAACTATCTCAAGGACAAAAAACCAAACACCTCATGTTCTCACTCATAGGTGGGAATTGAACAATGAGAACTCATGGACACAGGAAGGGGAACATCACACTCTGGGGACTGTTGTGGGGTGGGGGGAGGGGGGAGGGACAGCATTAGGAGATATACCTAATGCTAAATGACGAGTTAATGGGTGCAGCAAAATAGCATGGCACATGGATACATATGTAACAAACCTGCACATTGTGCATGTGTACCCTAAAACCTAAAGTATAATAATAAAAAATAAATTAATTAATTAATTTTAAAAAAAAGAAAAAAAAACTAATTTTTTTTTATCTATCCTATTGGCATTTTTAAAGATTATAATGAGTGCTTAAAGCTTCTTAAATACCTTAAAAAAAAATTTTTTTTTTTTTTGAGGTGGAGTCTTACTCTGTTGCTCAGGCTGGAGTGCAGTGGCACAATTTCAGCTCACTGCAACCTCTGCCTCCCAGGTTCAAGCTATTCTCCTGCCTCAACTTCCCAAGTATCTGGGATTACAGGCGCATGCCATCATGCCCAGGCAATTTTATATTTTCAGTGGAGATAGAGTTTCCCCATGTTGACCAGGCTGGTCTCGAAATTCTTACCTCAAGTGATCTGCCTGCCTTGGCCCTCCAAAGTGCTGGGATTACAGGTGTGAACCACCGTGCCAGCCCACAGTAGCTTTAATATAACTAGGTTTAAAAAAAGAAAAACGTAGTACCAAATACATAATTTGCCCAGTGGTGAATTATACCATTTTATATATATTTGGAGAAGTAGAGTACTACAATTAGTATTTAGATATTTTTGTCCTTGTTTATTTATGTTTCTCTTGTCTGAAATAAGAATTCTTGTATCCATGAAACATTAACTGATAGGGCTGTGTATATTTGTAAAATTATGAAGTAAAAATGCTATGTACCTTACATCTTATTTAAAGGGCCAAGAAAAAAGGCTGTGGTGAAACATCAGTGGTACCTCAGTCCTTTTCGTTTCTTTAGTTTTTTTCAGAGGTGATTCAATCTTTTGATTTAACTGGTAACTCAACATACAAAGACTTCTGACTATAAAATGTACATCTAGGCCGGATGCAGTGGCTCACACCTATAATCCCAGCACTTTGGGAGGCTGAGGCGAATGGATCACCTGAGGTCAGGAGTTCGAGACCAGCCTGATCAACATGGCAAAACCCCATCTCTACTGAAAATACAAAAATTAGCTGGGTGTGGTGGCGCATGCCTGTAATCCCAGCTACTTGGAAGACTAAGGCAGGAGAATCACTTGAACCTGGGAGGTGGAGGTTGCGGTGAGCTGAGATAGCGCCATTGCACTACAGCCTGGGTGAGAAGAGCAAAACTCTACCTCAAAAAAAAAAATTAAAATAAAATATACGTCTAAAGGAACAAATTGTCAAGCCAAAGACCTCGTGTTCATTTCAGATATATTATACTTACTGAAATTTTTCTGAGACTTAGATATTAATTTAATATTCCATATGCTGTCTGCTATGGGAAATAAGCTAGTCTTTGAAAGTTATCAATGAGCAACTCCCATTGTGAGTTATTTTTAATTTCTGCTACAACTTGTTTCTTCTTTTGCCTGGTGCACGTGACACCATCTTACTCTAATCTGACAACATCTGCCTCCCTGCCACAATGCTGCATGTGCTGCTGTATTTCCCATTTGGATACTCTCCTGTCAGGAATCAGGACCTGATAGTTGTCTGTGGGACAGTCATATGCATATGAAGGTCAAAGCTGAGTGATCATGGCACCTCTTATTCTCATACATTGAGATTAGCACAAAAATAGCCCTTTAGTGCAACATTTTGTAGTGTGATACGTAAAAGAGGTTGCAAGTGAAGCATCTGGAGTTCCTCGAAAATTGCATTGCTGTCATTTGTATAATGCCTACAACAGATATGGAGAGCTTTGAATATCCAGGGCCAAATTGCAACTCTTAATCCTGTTTTGTTTGTTGTTGTTTATTTTTGTTGTTGTTGGGTTATTTTGGGAGATGGTTATTGTTTGGTTTTTGGTTTTTTATTTTGTTTTGTTTTGTAGCAACGAAGTAAACGAGGAGGTTGGTCCAAAGGAAGAAAGAGGAAGAAACCTCTTCGAGACAGCAATGCACCCAAATCCCCCCTTACAGGATATGTTCGGTTCATGAATGAGCGTCGAGAACAACTTCGAGCAAAGAGACCAGAAGTCCCATTTCCAGAAATCACAAGGATGTTAGGCAATGAATGGAGTAAACTGCCTCCTGAGGAAAAACAGGTAATTGTTCCTATTCCTGACCCTTTGTTTGGTTTTGATTATATCTCAGAAATAACTTATCTAAGAAAAGCAAAGAGGATGGACAGTTGATTCTGCAATTTTGTCACAGTGCCTAGGAGACCAGAATAGCAGGGTCCATCATAGCAATTTTCTCTAGCTTAGTGATTTTTAAACTATTTGCTAGAGGGGTGTGAGCAGGAAAGGAGTCTAGGACTCCCCTCAACCAAAGCAGCACCATTTTTTATATGCTGAGTTCACATAAGATTTTTTAAAGTGGTTCAGTATTAAGAAATCTGTCAATAAAATGTATTCCACTGAGTTAAATGAAAAGTTGTGAATTAAGTGAGAAAAAGTCACTTGACACAATTCCGCAGTTCACATAAGATTTTTAAGAAAAAATGTTACTGCTTTAATACATTTTTTTAACTAGAGTTTTGGCAAATTAACCTGCTATTGAAAATAAAGCAAGAACAACTTGAATTCTTTCTGCTCTAAGACAGAAACTAACCTGATTGGCAAACTGAAATGAATCCGTTTGTTAGAGAGATTTGAAAGGAATTAAGGACAAGATAGCCATGAGCTGGTTCAAGTACCACTAAAGCTGAGCAGTGGTCATGATTGTGGGAGCTGCTTTGGGTTAAAAGTTCCCAGCATTCCCAGCATCTGAAAGATATCTGTATTTCTTTAATGTCTTAAACTCTTTTATGACTTACACTTTTTAAAAAGGATTCCAGACACACTAAAACCAAATTGAGAAATACTCTCCTGGGAATTAATTGAATTCAGAAATTTTCAAAGAGATCAGATTCAGTTGCAACTTTTGAAGCTCTGTGTTTGTGGTAGCAAGCTAGTAGAAAGCAGTGAATATCATCCATTGTTTTGGCGCTACTGTATAAAAGGATAGTGGGCTGTACATACTATGTTATTCTTTTCTTTTTTATTTTTCTTTATTTTAAAATTAATGTGTGCTCATTATTTAGATCCTTTTCAGAGAATACAGAAATGTATAAACAAAAATGTAAAAATAACCGCTTATTTCTTGGGATAACCACTATTACATAGGACAAAGGTTTTGTGTTTGTTTTTGTTTTTTTAACTTTTTTTGGAAATAATTTCAAATACACAAAAAGTTACAAACATAAAACTAATACAAAGAACATCCCAACACTCTTTACCCAGATTCACCTATTGTTAACACATTTTATTCCATTTCTCCATTTGCATATGCGCTTATATGCTCAGTCTTTCTTATACTTTTGCATGCTCAGTCTTTCTCTCTCTCTCTCTCTCTCTGTCAGACACACACACACACACACACACACTTGCATGTGTACACCCAGACACACACAAAATTTTGTTTTAATCATGTGAGGATAAATTATATATATTGTAGCCCTTTACCCCCCAGGATATTTCAGTGTGTATGTCAAAGAATATTTTCTTATATAACCATAGTGTAGTCATCAATTTCATAATTTTTCATTAACAGTGCTTTAATCTGTCATCCATATGTTGACTGAATGTCATTTCTTTATAACATTTTTCCCTTCCAAAACAGGTTCCAGTCTAGGGTCAGGTTTTGTGTTTAGTGGTCAAGTTTCTTTAGCCTAAACTGGGATATTTCCATAGTTTTTCTTTTTCTTTTATAACATTTATATTTTTTTAAAATACAGTTCCCTTCTGCTTCCCCTGCTGCTTTTACCTTTAACAGAACATTGCGCATTGTGTATTTTTCAGATGTTTCCTTGTGATTAGATTGAAGTTGCGCATTTTTGGTGGGATTACTTGCATGGGTGGTGGTGTGTACTCAATATTATCACATATGCAGGCACACAATGTCCTTTTGTTTCTCACTAGTAATGTTAATTTTGCTTACTTGGTACATTATTTAAATTCTCCTTTGTCATTAATAGGTAATCTCTGGGGAGACGATTTAAGAACATGCAAATAGCCTGTTTTACCCTAGATTTAGCATCCATTGATTATTTTTGCCTGATTTAATCTTTATCATTATGGTTGCAACGTGATGATTTTTCCAACTCCAGCACTGCCTTCACATTTACCAATTAGCCTTCAGCATTCTAATCTAAGCAAGATCTCAGCTTACTGCAACCTTGACCTCCTGGGCTCAAGCACCCCTCCCACCTTAGCCTCCTGAGTAGCACACACCACCAAACCTGGCTAATTATTTTATGTTTTGTAGAGATGGGATCTCACTTTGTTGCCTAGGCTGGACTCAAACATCTGGGCTCAAGCAGTCCTCCTCTTGCCTGGGCCTCCCAACATCCTGTGATTACAGATATGAGCCACCATGCCTGACGCCCTACCCCCATTTATTTATTTGTTTGTTTGTTTGTTTATTTATTTTTTGAGATGGAGTCTTGCTCTGTCGCCCAAGCTGGAGTGCAGTGGCACAATCTCGGCTCATTGCAACCTCCACCTCCCAGGTTCAAGCAATTCTCTAGCCTCAGCTTCCCAAGTAGCTGGGACTACAGGCGTGCACCATCACGCCCAGCTAATTTTTGTATTTTTAGTAGAGATGGGGGTTTCAGCATGTTGACCAGTCTGGTCTTAAACTCCTGACCTCAAGTGATCCACCCACCTCGGCCTCCCAAAGTGTTGGGATTACAGGCGTGACCACCACGCTCAGCCTCTACCTCCATTTATTGTATTTGTATGGTAACAAATCATTGGTATTGTGTCTGTTATAAATCATACTAATAATAATATGAAGCTTTTTCTACTAGTTTATAATTTATTACTGTACTTAATTATTTCGGTGCTTAAATTGTACCAGATTTGGCCAGTTGAGTATCCCCTACATCTGGCTCTTACGCAGGACAAGGTGTTTAACATAATTTCTGAGTGTGTTTTCTGTTCATTTAGAAGCAGTATTTTTATACTTTCTTATACTTCATTTTGATGAATGAAAAGGGCAAAGCATTAAACAAAATAATCCTGGTAGATCAATGAACTTTGTTTAAATAATTAATAGCACAAAGCAATCAAAGCATGTAGATATAGGTTCTCTCAGAGTAGTCCATTTTTAGGTCCATAGGATGAGGTCATTATTTTTATGTTCTTTGTGTCTCCCAGCTTCATTGCTCCAATCTCCTGGCTCTTAAAGTGCCAATTGATGTATGACATCATCCCCTCAAAATGGGCTGGAGACAGTGAAACAAAGTAATATTCTATTCCTTCCCCTGGGAAGACTAAGTGTGCCTATGTGGTGTGCAGATCTCATGAGGATGACTCTAGTGGCCATGTAGAGTTCTATCTATAGAGTTAGAAGAATAATCATCATGAATTTTTTATAAGAATGATCTCAATAGAACTTGTCTTCATTAGGTTAGAAAAGGCAATAAATATTCTAAAAACTCTTAATGACCTATTTACTTTTATAATTAAGAGGTTATATTTTAGTCTATTCATACAACTCTTGTTTTTCTGATTCTTTTTTAAGGCATATTCCCTATATTCTTTTCTTCCCATGTTCTAATTGTCCTGTTTTCTTCAAATAGGTAATTTAATTTTATTTAAATAGGATCTCATTTTCTTGAAAATAATTCTGTATTTCTTTCTTAGCGCTACCTTGATGAAGCAGACAGAGATAAGGAGCGTTACATGAAGGAACTGGAACAGTATCAGAAAACAGAGGCCTACAAGGTCTTCAGTAGGAAAACCCAGGACCGTCAGAAAGGCAAATCTCATAGACAAGGTATCAAAACCAGAACCAAATGTATTTGTAGTTTGTTGTGGGTGATGGAGTGTCATAAAGCCAACTGTTAAGAGTGGTAACTATAAAAGATGTGTTTCTGTTTTCTCTCCACTATCCAGTATTCACTTACAAGCATTATCTTGAAATTTTATTAAAATCACATGGCTCTCATTTAGAAATTTCAACTGGGTTTCCGTGTCTATTATCAATGATTTTGACTTGTCCTCCAAGACCCCTGTTAGTTGCCTGCCCTTCTTTTCCTGATTCCCAGTTTAGGCATTTCTCTGCCTATAAGCAAGCCTATCTACAAAATTGTATCAGTAACTTGCCTTTAACACTTCTAAGCCTTTCATGTGTCATTTTTGAAGC
Source organism: Nomascus leucogenys (assembly GCF_006542625.1). Lineage (NCBI taxonomy): Eukaryota > Metazoa > Chordata > Mammalia > Primates > Hylobatidae > Nomascus > Nomascus leucogenys. The sequence continues at coordinate 96,908,155 of NC_044386.1, forward strand.
ACCATCCACAACTAGCCTATTTGCCGTTAGCCATTGCATCTTCTCTATACTTGGGCATCTAGCCTGCTAAAATTATAGATGTTGTATAAGTAGTCTTTGCTTTGTGTCTTCTGTCCACTCTTCCACCCTTTTCTCCCTAAAGTTAAGAACCGTGTCTGCTGTTTCTCTTATGCCTAATTATGAATTTTGTAGGTATGGGTTTCCCTTACTTTTGTTGGCTGACCGATTAATAAAGCCTTAAGGAAAAATATCATATGTTATGAGAATCTACATATACAAGCAGGTTTTATAGTTTGGCACAGTCATATACTTGGGTTTTTTTTATTGCTTTCTTTTTAAATGTAATGTTCTCTTATTCTTTTATATTTTTAGATGCAGCCCGGCAGGCCACTCATGATCATGAGGTAATTAGCCATCTGTCTACATATCATATATATGTATTTATAATAATGTTGCTTTTTGAAATGCTATTGGATTTTTTTTTAATGAATGGCAAAGTATTTCCTATCTCATAATTCAGATTAAATGAGATATTTTAGCTTGGGGGTTCTTAGCATATGGCAGACACTTAGGTTGTGTGTCTGTCATTGAACTACAGCCCCTAACCTCAATCCTTTCCTGTGATCTAAGAATTTTATTGGCTTTAAATGCCAAAGATGGCTGGAATTTGGAATGAAGTATAGAAATGAGGGCTAGCTGAAAGCTATAACTTGACCATAGTTTATCATCACCAAATACTTAAATCTGACTCTCAGAAAAGTTATTATTTAAAGAATCCAGCATTTGCTTAAAACGAACTGTTCAACTACAATGTCAATAGAGCACAAGCGACAGTATCTCAGGTTTGTTTTTTGCTTTGTTTTGTTTTTTGTTTTTTTGAGATAGAGTCTCACTCTGTCGCCCAGGCTGGAGTGCAGTGGCACAATCTCGGCTCACCACAACCTCCGCCTCCCGGGTTCAAGCGATTGTCCTGCCTCAGCCTCCCGAGTAGCTGGGACTACAGGCTCATGCCATCATACCCAGCTAATTTTCTGTATTTTTAGTAGAGATGGGGTTTCATCATATGAGCCAGGATGGTCTCGATCTCCTGACCTCATGATCCACCCGCCTTGGCCTCCCAAAGTGCTGGGATTACAGGCATGAGCCACCACGCCCGGCCCAGTATCTCAGTTCTTACATCTCCTTTCCTCTTCCCTCACTTCACTAGCACATGTTTGTATACTGGCTTCTTTCCTCCCACTTGGTTCAGCCCCATTGATAAGATTTAGGCCTGTGTTTCTGTGTGTGTGTGGGATTTAGGTGTGTGTGTTATTTCAAATTCTGTTTCCTCCTTCAAACTTTTCTTGTTTCCTCCAACTTCCTTTAACCCTCATGGCTCTCTATACTTCTGTTATGTGCTTAGCTGATCTGCCCTTGGGGTTTTGAGGTAATTCAAGGGCTCACACTCTTTGGTTGTAATCTCTTTGTAGACATACACAGTCTAGTTTCCATCTTTATATCCAATCCCATAATAACCTTGCCTTGAGAAGGTATTCCATAAATGATTATTTTTGTACAAGAATCTATTCAAAGTTGACCTGAAATTGAACAAAAAGAATTTTCTGATGTACTCTTTTACATGTGTTTGGTTTTTCACTAAATCAAGGAAATGTTGGTTACCTTAAAACATAGAGGAAAAATTCAGATTCACAGGTCAAATAGATGTTATTACCATCTATGAATTATAAAGTGAGAAGCATAGTAAATATTTATATTTTATTCTAAAGATAAATCCTATATAAATGTAATTATATATGACATTCTATGCTCTAATTAGGAAGAAATGTTATGTTGTTTTGCTGGAGAAACTTTGTACGTATTCTTTATATTTTAAATCATAATAATATTGCAAACTTTTCATATTAGCAGACATTTGTATAATTACTTCTCTCTTTCTTTGCCTGTGTGCCCAGCTATCAATATCATGAAATTTCTGTGCTTCTTTTTTTCTCTATTTTATAGCTTCTCTATCCTTAACAGTTACCAAAGAGAATTTGGACAGTAATCTGAAACATTAGATCTCACATTTTCTGGTCAGTCATCTGAATAGGTGTCAGTCATCTGACTCATTTCATCACTATGAATTTTGCTGGCCAAACTATATGTGGCATTTTTGTCTTCAGTAAACTTGATAGTTGCAGTCAGAAAAGATGTAGATTTAGTCTGTATCATAGAACCTGCTGCTGATGATTTGAGAAGTGAAGGTGTTTATTCTGATACATTAGTATGATATGAATTTCTGTAATTTCTGTGATTTGTGAAAAGAAGTGAGTCTCTATGTATTTCCCTGTTACAGGATTAGACACATGTTAAACCAAACAAAAAAAAGGAGTGAGTAGATGGAGAGCCAGTAGTTGTTTCTTAAAAGGTTATACAGTAGGTTCTGTAAATCCATGTGTTGGTATGCCCACAGCAGGATAAAGCTCCTTTAGTAAGCGTGTTGACCCAATTAATGTCCCCTCATCCATTTTTAGTTTTCACTGAATAATATGTTTCCTAAATTAGATAATTTTAGAACAATTGCAATATAGAAGAACTGATTTGAAAGTTTTAAAACTGTTTTTAAACACTGTTACCCAGTAATTTTCTTACATATAACTTCTTAGTATAATAGAAGTTCAGAAAAATAGCACTATGGGTGAAAAGCAGCCACAGAAGGAGCCCATGGAAAGGAGTAATTGAATCAGGACTTAAAAATGACCTAGGTTTTGTGGGCATCTCAGGGTGGGTAAATGGCTCAAGCAGAGTATGAGTTAAGTTTTTAATAAAAGAGCAAATATCTTGCAGTGTCTAAAGACCATAGATCCTAAATACATACTTATTTCCCTTTCTTATCCTATGAGGAGTAAAACACTGAGACTCAGTGATCCTCTCAACTGACCACCTCATTTTGCCAGTGAGGAAAGTGACTTGCCTAAGACAGTATATAGAATGGAAAGAATTTACCCAGAATCACTTACTGAATTAAATTGGAGGCAGAATTGTGACAGAAACCCAGGCCTTCTGTGTCATAGTCTAGCATTCTTGACAGCACAGTGCCATGCTACATAGCATAAACTACAGTGTTGAAAGTAAAAATAGGCCTCATTGCCCGAGATGTCAGCAAAATGTGTTGCCAGTTAAGTAAACTATTTGGTTTGTGTATAGTAAAGAAACCTGTTGTATTCCTAAATGAAACTTGGATCCCTAAGTCATTGTTACCAAGGCAGGTACTGGAGAGGGCATATTAGAGCTAAAGAAATGCCGACCTGAAAGCCATTCTGCATAGCAGTGGGGCACTTCAGGCTGGTACACAGTGTTAAGAGCATTTCCCAAAGTAGAAGTCTCGAGAGAAGCACATATCACACTCTTTGAAATTCTGGCCCTGAGCCTAGATCACAGCAAAATAGGTTCAGTTCGAAAGGGCCTCTTTTCTCTTAACCTCCACTCAATATATAGAATGGAAAACCAAAGTGAAGAATATTCTTGCTCCTCTCAAATCGAAAGGCAGCCCACTAGACCCAAGAGTTAGCTAGTATTACTCTCAAGAAAGTGTCTATATCTCATGTGAAAACTAAGATAGAAACAATAATTTTGTTTCTCCTTTAATTTATGAGAAATGACAGAATGACAATCAGCCTGAACAAATTAGACCCTTTCACTGAAAGGGTAATCAAATCCTTATGATTTTAATCCCTTGAGCTATCCTTGGAGCAGCTTAAGTACACCCAAGCCCCCAGGAGGATCCTCTCCATGCCATGAAATGTGCTCAGTAATGGAAGAGCGCTGATGGTTTTTATTACCACTCTTCCATTAAGTAGAATTTCTCTGTTACCTTTCAGAGACTGAACAGTTTAATTGCTTTAATGTTTCTTATTTTGTGCTCTGAGAATCTGTACCAAGGGGCAGTGTGTTAATGCACCTATGTGGTGCTGTCCTCTGCCCTTACATAATTAGCTTGATTTGGACTGCTCTGGCAAAGAAGAGAAAAGATTACCAGTCTGAGGAGAGTCAAGACCTTGGAGAGGGATCTTTGTACCATGGTAATGGGAGCTAAGCATCTCCACTTTACCCATCTAACTGGCAGATATTGAGACGTATAGCTAGGTAACTGATCTCATGTAACTGCAGTTAAGTTGGAGACTGAATAAGATAGGATGATAATGTCCTAAGTCTTTATGCTAAGTCATCTGTGGACTTATGTTTGTATCTGTTATGCCTTGTGCATGTTGGGATTATGTGTCATAAGTTTTGTTTTCCTGCAGCAGCCCAGTAACAGTTAAAGCATATGGGAAGCCAGCAAATTTGAGAGAAAGCCACTGCGAAATATGGCTAAGATTCCCTCTGGAACCAGCCTTTGTTGTTCATACATTAGTTTCCATTGAAATCCCCTAGGAACTGGCTCAAGGTGGAGCTTTGCATGTTGAAACTTGGGACTTTCGATTGATAATTTTGTTGTTTATTTTCAAATTGTTCTGGGAAACTTTGCTTTCTTTTGTTAGGAAGAAAAATACAAGTAGAAATTAAGTGCTCTGAAATTACATAACTTTTCAGTGTCTTTCTTGCTCAGCTGCCATTGGCAGGTGGGTTCACACAGCCCAGCCTCCTTACTAGGCAGCCACCATTATGAAAACAGGAGCTCGGGTGTCAGATTTCCCTCGTAAGCTGTGAACTGCTTAGCTTTTCTACTGGGCACCAAGTCATTTTTGCGTTCAAAGATTTAAAAAACTAGTGGAGGCTGGGCACAGTGGCTCAAGCCTGTAATCCCAGCACTTTGGGAGGCCAAGGCAGGTGGATCACCTGAGGTCAGGAGTTCAAGACCAGCCTGGCCAACATGGCGAAACCCCGTCTCTACTAAAAAAAAAACAGAAAATTAGCCAGGCGTGGTGGTGGGCACCTGTAATCCCAGTGACTCGGGAGGCTGAGGCAGAGAATTGCTTGAACCCGGGAGACAGAGGTTGCAGTGAGCTGAGATCGTGCCATGGTACTCTACCCTGGGCAACAGAGAGAGACTCCATCTCGGGGAAAAAAAAAAAAGCTAGTGGTTACAAGAGTAGGAAAGATACATTCTGTCTAGCTTTAAACAATTGTTTATAGGAATGGAATCTAGGTATTATGTTTGCGTGTTTTTCATGTTATAAAGGTCCTGGGATCTTAAGATTTCACTAGCAGTTTCTTCATTTCTCACTTCCTGCCATTTTACCACCTTTGTTATGGAAAATTTTGAACACTATGCCAAGACACTTAATATTCACAATGCTTTCAACTTCAAATTCATTTTAGAAATGACAGCCAAAGCATCTTGAGATAAAGATCATTGTGGAATATATTTTGCAATGATCTTGTGAGGCTTTTTTAATTTTAATGGCTTATTGGTGAATTAATTTTAGGCTTTGTTATTCTTTTGTATCTCACATAATCCTTTGCTTTCTAATTTTTAGAGCCTGGTTATTTCTGATTTCTCGGTCTCATATGTTTGTTTGTTTGTTTATTTTTCCTGTGTCTAAAGAAAATCTAAAAGACCCCAAAGATGGGCTGCCTCTCATAAGTAAATAGAAGTACCAATGGAATATCATAATTATTGCTCATAGCAGTTACATTTCTGCTTAAAATTCTTATTGTCCACTCTGCAAATTTATATTGCATAATCTTATCTCAGGGAGCATTTTACATGCATAACTAACAAGAGTGACTGAAAAAAACACTCTTTCTCAATTCCCACTACAATCACTTTCACAACTGTATACTGTTGACTATTCAAAACACAAGGCTAAGAAATGGCTTCAAATTCTCCATTAGGGAAATTTACGTAACTTTGTTTTAAGGTTTCTAATTGCACAGTAGTTGTATACCTGAGAGAAGTGAATACCTGCTTAAGCTCTATGAAAGTTGGATTCCAGTCAAAAGATGAATACATTTCCCTCACAGACTCACCTGGACTGATTCCTGCTCACCCTATTCTTTCTTTAAAGAAGACATGATCATTGTCTTCAGGCACTATTATTTAATTTAGCTTCTATTAAGAATTAACTGTTTTGTTCCTCTTGATTCACAGAAAGAAACAGAGGTAAAGGAACGGTCTGTTTTTGACATCCCTATATTTACAGAGGAATTCTTGAACCATAGCAAAGGTGATTACTGAAGTTTCTTTTTGTGTTTCTCAGATTTTTGACAGGGGACTTAGTTCTCAGAAGAAATTCATTGCTCAAAAGCAATGGTAGTGTTATCCCTCCTTAGGACTACTCAAAGACCAGTGAAGGAAAGCTAGGGCATTGTTGTCAAAGCTTCTTTGGTCTCTGGATGAAAGGAAATAAATGCAAATCACAAATTCACTTGTCTTCAGACTCTTAGCCTGGAACCCCTTGTACAAATAGAAACTTACATGGGAGTCCAAAATATAAAATAAGTAAGAGCAAATCTGATCCCATTGTAGTAAAGATGGGTACCTACAGCTGTGCTTGGCCAGTCTCCCAGGATCCCCCTGCAAAACCCCTCAGGCTTCTCATTGTACAATTTAAAAAGCAAAAACTAACAAACAAAAAAATACTGGGAATTGAAACTGTTTGTTGCAATCTTATGTATGGAATGTGACTAGCTGTAAGAATTAAAATAGCTCTGGGGAGTCAGGCGTTTCATTGCTGAAATTGCTATCTGGAATGCCATAATGAGAATAGGGAGATGAGGTGGGGTAGCTAAATTAGAGGCAGCTAAGCAGAACTACCCTGTAAGAGTCATTGGGACTCCTCAGAGACTCCTTCTGGTGCTGCATGTGTTCTGTGGGATGTATGTCCTCAGCTCGGGAAGCAGAGCTCCGCCAGCTTCGCAAATCCAACATGGAGTTTGAGGAGAGGAATGCAGCCCTGCAAAAGCACGTGGAGAGCATGCGCACGGCAGTGGAGAAGCTGGAGGTGGATGTGATCCAGGAGCGGAGCCGCAACACAGTCTTACAGCAGCACCTGGAGACCCTGCGGCAGGTGCTGACCAGCAGCTTTGCCAGCATGCCCTTGCCTGGTAAGTCCTCCTGCCTGAGAACTGTCAGTGACAGGGGTGTGCGTGTTGTGGGGAGCGGAGTGCTGTTTATGTTAGTACTGGTGTGGAGAGATTGAAATCTCCTCCAGAGGAAAATTAATTAAACTACATTTTTTTCTCCTCTGGATATAATAGAATGTCAGTATTGGCTAAAATCATCCAATGTTTCAGGCTCTCTGGTCATTCAAATTTTTGTCCATTTATATATTAATATCTATTTTCCCCTCTTTTAAGCTTAATTTGCTATTCAGAACACTGGAAACTGAGTAGTAAATCTTGAGAGTGCTTCTTCTTATGTATGTTTGCTTTTTAGTTGTTTTTGTTTTAACGAGAAGGAAGGGAAAATGAACACTGGTATTTCTTATATACTCTTTCATTTTGAGGATAGTCATAGCAGAAAGCTGAGAAAGTCTAACCTTCTGTTACATGCAGCTATTCATATATACTATACAGCAATTATATAGCCCATCTGTTTATTTAGAGTATGTGGACTAATCTCATTTCTTTGAGATCTAAAAGTCTCTCCTCTAAAATTAAAAGCATGTCTGTGGAGCAGACCACATTAGAATCACTATTTCTTTGAAATTTTGTTTTATGGTAAAACTGGATAGAGAGGATTTTCTTACTTTCTTCTTATCTCACTTCAGGAAGTGGAGAGACACCTACAGTGGACACCATTGACTCATATATGAACAGACTGCACAGTATTATTTTAGCTAATCCCCAAGACAATGAAAACTTCATAGCTACAGTTCGAGAAGTTGTGAACAGACTTGATCGTTAGGGAATGGTGAGTGCTCACTGATAAATATGTATATGCCAGCACATCATCAAAAATAAGATGTCATCAGACTTTATCAATACTACTAAAACCCTGGGATTACATTGGATGAACAAGTTGGAGACTTGGTTAAGATTCCTGTTGCATGGTTGTTAAATGTAGTAAATAATATTAGAAAACAGAATCACTGTAGTCCCAACTACTTGGTAGGCTGAGGTGGGAGGATTGTTTGAGCCCAGCAGTTCAAGTCCAGAGAGATCCTGTCTCTAAAAATAAAAGAAAACAGACTCAAGACAGTTTTTTCTCATGCTTGCTTCAGAATGGTTTAATGGGAAGAGCATGGTTTTTGTGGCTCGACCTCATGTCTAGCTTTGTCACTTATTAGTTGTATTCTTGGGCATTAGTTTCCCAAAAGGTTTTGAAAAGTGAAAACCTTAGAAGAAATCATCCCCAAAACAGCACTCAGAACAAAATAAATATAACTTAATTTTTAATCTTCCTTTTCTCTGGAAAGTACTAATGATAATTTAGAAGTAGTCAGTGAGACATTGTATGTATGTGAGCCTACATAAGTAGGAAGCTTTTATATTCACCACTCAATAACACAGTGACTGTTGTCTGTTAAATGTTGAGGTGGACTCACCATACAAACAGGTAACTCCCTGGTTTTGATAGATTAAAAAATAAACTCTTCAGCCAGATGCAATGGCTCACACCTGTAAGCCTAGCAGTTTGGGAGGTCAAGGCAGGCAGATCGCTGGAGTCCAGGAGTTCAAGACCAGTCTGGGCAACATGACAAAACCCCATATCTACAAAGAATAGAAAAAATTAGCCAGGCATGGTGGCATGCGGTTGTGGTCCCAGCTACTTGGGAGGCTGAAGTGGGAGGATCACTTGGGCTCGGGAGGTCAAGGCGAGGCTGCAGTGAGCCATTATCACACCACTGCACGCCAGCCTGGGTGACAGAGCAAGACACTGTCTCAAAAATTTTTTTAAACTCTTGGTGGGGCACAGTGGCTCACGCCTGTAGTCCTAGCACTTTGGGAGGTTGAGGCAGTATTGCCTGAGCCCAGGAGTTCAAGACCAGCTTGGGCAAAATAGTGAGACCCCTGCTTTAAAAAAAATGAAAAAAATTAGCTGAGCATGATGGCACACACCTATAGTCCTAGCTACTCAGGAGGCCGAGGCAGGAGGATCACTTAAGCCCGGGAGTTCAGGTTTCAGTAAGCTAGGGTCACACTAGTGTATTCTAGCCAGGGTAACAGAGCAAGACTCTGTCTCAAAAAAAATAAAAATAAAAATATAAAATTCTCAATAAGCAAAAAGAGAGAAAATAAGTTTTTAAAAAATATGTTCAATAAATGAGCAGTAGTGTGTATTCTTTTTTTTTTTTTTTTTTCCAGAAGGGATCTACCTTTGACACTTTTTGGTACTAATGGTCATTTCTCAAATGGAATTGGTATTTGTTCATTCGAATTCCTAGAGATAGGATACCCCTTTACTATGCCATCCCACAAAATTGGCATCCCTTTGCTTTATTGGTTAAGTTATTCCATGCCTGCAGACATATAAACTGTGTGGAAATTTTAAGATAGGACTCTACAATGAGGTGGCCATATATGGATACTAAAATAAGAGTCAACAGCAGGATATGTTCCTTAGAATGGTCATGGGTTTGAATCTTTATTCGTCCTGTGAGTACATGAGCACACTCATATACATAATTTATATTCTGGTTTGGTTTGGACTTTGAGCAACATATATAAAGATAAATGCCTAGTAGAGACAAAGGCAGAAGTCTTTATACTTCTTGGTGATGCCCTTGGATGGTAACTGTACAAGGCAATGCATTATATTTTAGCCTCAGCCATGCTCTGACAGGGAAAGGATTACCATCCTTCTAGTGAGTAGCCAGATGGAACGGACCGTACTTCTTAGAGATGGCTGGACTCCCTGCAGAATAAAGAAGTGGCATTACTGCTGCTGCTTATGAAGGGAACAGCTTGTAAATCTAGGCCTGGGATTTTCAGGAGCTCATCATCCTTCCCATTTTTGTACAGTGTTTTCAATTAGCACTCTTGTAGGCTTGAAAAGTGAGAGCTGGGAGAAACAGTGTGGAAGATTGTGAAAGAAAACATTAATTGATAACATCGTGTCTCTTCACATAGATATAGGGCAGCTAATTAAGTATTGACCCAAAAGTGGTTTTCCATTTTGAGCATTTTGCCAGTAAGACTCTCCTAAAGCTTTGTTCATCTCAAGAATATAAACTATATTATTTGTTTTCTGAGGAGTATTTGAAAACTTAGAATATTACTATTATCCTTGATTTTAACCTACAAATATTTTGCCCCTGAAAAAATAGCTAAAAGTGTGAACTGTTATATTACTACAGATTCTTACAGTCTAGCCATGCAAACATAACTAACAATAGATGGTTCCCCACACCCCCCAAAACTGTCAAAGGAAACAATTACAAAGACTGTGATTAATACTGGTTTGGCCTCATTATACAAATATGTACAGACAGCGAGGCTGATGTCCCCAGCACTCATGATGCAATTAATTACTCTGACAAGAGTTTGGCAAAGGTTTCATCCACTGTCAGGAGCCAGTGAGTGAAGGGAAGCTAATGGTCTACAAGTTTCAGAGGAGCATATTAGGGACCTTTAGAAATCTAACATTTTATATATGAAGAAACTGAATCCCAGAGAGGAGAAACATCTTGCTTGAAAATATCTGCGTAGATGAGTACAGAATCCAAGACTAGAACCACAGATATCTAAACTCTCTCATTCACTGGGTTTATAAAACATTGCTCTAAGGAAGAGGTGGATGGGGGAAGGGGAAAGCACTAAAAAGTCCTGAAATAGAGCATTAAGATACATAGGAAGTAAATAGAAAAAAATTACAATCCAGGAATTATAATGTTATAGAATTTTAGCTCATTTTAAAATTATTTTGATAAATATACAGTGGAAGAATTACCCTACCTGTCACCTTTCTTGTGGCTGAGTAGTACCTAGAGACAAGTGGAGCTAGGAGGAAGCCATGGGGGTGATTTTAAGTTGAAAGGTGACTACCTTATAAAAACTACTAAAATGCTTATGTTGCCTGATTTCAATGATAATATTTGGCTGTTTGAGTTTAGGGGAAAAAAATCTTATGTGACTGTATTTTTATTAATATGAGAAATGTTCTTGATTATATGCACATAATACATCTCTATACATGCAGATATCCTTAGTTAACACTTGAAGAAAATTGGTTTTGATTGACCACACATTCTTCAGACTAAAGTAGGGTACTCATTTTCCCTCCTCAGGTTTGTCCCTGATATTTGCTTTTCTGTGTTTAGCTGATGATTTTCCTACCTCCCATTGTTGCTGAACTGGAGCAGGGCCATGTTTCTCATTGAAATGTTATGTAAAACATCTCAATGAGGTTGCCTGCTTGCAGCTTTATGAGTTCTTCAGTTTACATACACCCTGCACTCACTTTAACGCTTATGAAACCAAAGTATTTTTAAATCCATAGCGCTAACCCCTTCCATTCAATACTTACTTTCTTGGTGTTATTTTCCTTGTTTGTTTTTGTTTTTGTTTTGTTTTGTTTTCCTGATTCTACAGGTCTTAGAGCTCCAAGATGTTCCATAAGTGTTTTTACTTGTGAGGAATGAGAAGCCATCCATGGAAATTTGAACTGAGTGGGGGCAGAGAAAGAGTGCAGATCCCTTTGCTTGTGAAATAATTATCAGTGAGTGAAAGGCCGTCACCCCAGGAAGCCAAATGAGGGAGCAGCAACATGTATATGAGCTTCCTATGGAATTGTCCTTGTGTGAAGCTTTGAAGGTGTGCAGCCACTCTCCCAAGTCTTCAGGTTCCTACCATTTCCATTTCTGTTAAAGTGGATCTGCATATCTTCAGCTTACTAGGTGACCCTGATGCTGATATGTGCTGCTGCAGAAAGGAAGACTTTTCATTGTAATTTGCTTAGACCCTTTTATCAGTGGAGCTCCAGTTTTCTTACCTAGCTGTCACTTTTTTAAATGCCTCTGGGGGTTATTTTTGCTTTCCTTGGCCCCCACCAATTTATACGTCTCCGTTTTCTGACCTCTGGACTTTGTTGCTCAGCAAGGTTCTGAAGGAGAGTTTCTTGCATTGGACAGGCCCAATCTTCTCCCATCATTGCCCTGCTGCGACTCCAAAGAAAGGAGCTTCTTGCTGACGGTGCCCTGTGGAGCAAGGCTGTGTTTCCTACCCCACACAGTGCTCAGTGGGTGCCAGCCCTCAGTGTGGCTTTGTGATTGCTGCCCTAAAGGAGAATGCTCTTTCCTTTCTCAAGGTGGTACTGCCTGCTGTTTTCTAAGCATTGCTCCTGCACAGACATGGAGTCCCAGCCCCAGCAAGGCTCTTCTGTTCCCATCTGTTGGCAATGTCTTGTGGAGCATTTTTGCTGAGGAAAAGGTCACTTGTAAACAGAGGAGAAAGGGAAAGAGTACAAAGCCCTAAGTTTATTGTAAGTGAAAACTGAGGGAATTCCTGTCTTCTTTAGGAGTAATGATTCATAGATCTAGATAGGTGGAAATATCATTCAAAATAGTCACTTGAGCTCACAAAAAAAGCAAGGAAGAATTCTCATGTCCTTTATCTTCCTTCTGTAGCCATTAACTGCTGAATCCATGTGAAGAAGACAGGCTTCCCTTCCTTCTCCCTCCTTAGTGATTTTTTCTTTAACAGCATAAGTAAAGAGGACTTTCTGGTTCATTTTTGTTTGTTTTGTTTTGTTTTGTTTAGAGATGAGGTCTCGCTGTGTTGCCCAGGCTGGAGTGCGGTGGCTATTCACAGATGCTATCATAGCACACTACAGCCTCCAACTCTTGGGCTCAAGCATCACGCCTAGCAGTTTCTGGTTCCTTTAACAGCAAAAGGAAAGAGAGGTTCTGATTCTTACCTCAGGGTTTTTTTGGTTGTTCATTGTTTTTGTTTTTGTTTTGACACTCTAGAGCACAAGGCTAAAGGTTACAGCTGAGATCTTTGGAACCAAAGGCAGAGCAAGCAGAGCCCATTGTCTGGGCCCCACACCACTGCAGGCAGGTGGATAGAAGTGTGGCCCCTCATAGTATGCCCGTAAATCAGGGCATGGGGGGAACTACCTGTCATATTGCTACACCATCCTGTCTTCTCAGCATCTCCTTGCCTGTTTTCTTTATTAGTCCAAAGGAAAACAACAGCAACAAAATCTGTTTTTAAAATGTCTTATATGAACATACATCAAATATCCATGCACTGAAACCCACATACCATCACTTGGCAATTTTTTAGAATAAGACCCCATTATTATCTATTGCTATAAACCTAGCCAGCTCTCTTGCTCTTCTATATTTTCCCATTTCCCTGCCATCATCTGCTATTTCTGCCACTTCTCTTAGACTCCTTGTCTGCAAAGTCCAAGCCAGAACTCACTGTCTATGGCAGAAGGACATCCAGAGCCCATTCTCGAGGTTTGTTTTTTCCTTCTGCCAGATGCTTTCTGTCCTCCCTTCCTCCTCATATTTCTGTTTCTCATTTGTGTTCAGTTTTGTGCAGCATTGCTAGCACTGCTTTTGTGACCAGAAAAGGCCATAACATGGTCCAGGATCATCATTCTCCTGACTCTAGATGGGACACTTGACAGTGACTTGAAACATTTGCATATTCAGGAATATATGAGATCTCAAGAGAGCCTACAGTATGAAATAATTTTCATGAAATAAACAGCTTGCTTTTGAAATGCTGTCTTTCCCAGTAGCTACTCACCTGCCTCTGGTGGCTGGGATTCAGATGCCATAAAACTGTCAGTATCTATAGACCAGGTCTATGCCACCTCCTCTCTCCTCTGTGCTCAATGAGGAGGCAGTAAATGAACTTACAGGCTAGCACAATACCTAATTCATGTTTTCCAGTACACCTGTAGATATTACTGTACTTTTATGTTCTCAAGAAATAAGCTGTTGCCTATTCAGTGTTACAGATTTCTTTGTTTCTTTTTAATTAAAATACAAGGAGCAGCTGAGGAAAGGGAGACAAGGTATTTTATTTCTGACTGATTTTAGAAAAAACTTGTGTACATGTGTTTGGAACTGTTGAAATGCCAAGTTTTCTGTATAAGTGTTTTTGTAATTAAACTTTCAGATTTTCTTTGTTTTTTAAGAAGTTGATGTGCTCGTTTGACATTTGTCTCATTAAAACTTTTCTACGTTGAATTCACCTGTTTCAATTTTACTTGCTTTGTAACAAGTCCTACCTCTGGCCGGGCACGGTGGCTCACGCCTGTAATCCCAACACTTTGGAAGGCCAAGGCAGGCAGATCACGAGGTCAAGAGATCGTAGACCGTCCTGGCCAACCTGGTGAAACCCCGTCTCTACTAAAAATACAAAAATTAGCCGGGCATGGTGGTGCATGCCTGTAGTCCCAGCTACTCAGGAGGCTTAGGCAGGAGAATCACTTGAACTTGGGAGGCGAAGGTTGCAGTGAGCCGAGATCGTGCCACTGCACTCCAGCCTGGCAACAGAGCGAGACTCTGTCTCAAAAAAATAAAAAATAAATAAAAAAGTTCTGTTCTTCTTCTTAAAGACTTTGTCAACTCTACATTAATCATCACGTCTGTTATGCTTTTAAAACAGTAACACGTTCATTTTACTAATTGCTACTTCAAAATGTATCTTTACCTGTTTGAGAAGTCAGCTCTTTTAATGTATGCTGTAACAGTACAGTGAATTCTAATTCATTTTAATATAGCAGTAGTATTCTGGAGACAACTTAAAAGGATGTTTTTAAAGTCAGTGACTCTGATGTCCCCTTGATAGAAGATCATTTGATAGAAGAAAGGAGATGTGCTTAAATGCTCCCTTTTTTTTTTTTTTTTTTTTTTTTTTTGAGATGGAGTTTTGCTCTTGTTGCCCAGCCTGGAGTGCAGTGGCACGATCTCCGCTCACTGCAAACTCCGCCTTCCGGTTTCAAGCAATTCTCCTGCCTCAGCCTCCTGAGTAGCTGGGATTACAGGTGCACACCACCATGCCCGGCTAATTTTTGTATTTTTAGTAGAGACAGGATTTCACCATGTTGGCCAGGCTAATCTCGAACTCCTGACTTTGTGATCCGCCAGCCTCGGCCTCCCAAAGTGCTGGGATTACAAGCATGAGCCACCACGCCCGGCCAAATGCTTGCTTTTTGAAAATAACTAATCAAAATATTTTTAAAGGAAATTTGTCACCTATTTCTACTATGCTTTTAAAAATCCTAGGGGTGAGGCAACCTGGTTTCCAGAGCCTGCTGCTCTCCATGTAGCCAGTTGTGTGGCATTGGGCAAGTCTTGATTTGTTTCAACTCATTTCCTCTTCTGACGTAACACATGCCTCAGCTCTCCTGTACTATTGTAAGAAGGATAGAGTAAGGTAACAGAATCCACCTTGCCTTGGAGGACAGGAAGATAGGAAGTATCTGTTACATGATTGCCAGTAACTATCAGGGTATCTCAGTTAGGATTGAATTTGACTCTACATTAAGCAGAACTAGCAACAGCTTAAATAAGAAGTGTGTCTTTCTCGTAGAAAACTATGCCAAAGTTGGGCAGTTAAAGGCTAGTATGGAGGCTTCTGTCTGTACCACAACATGATCTTTCTCAAGGTCATCCTGTGGTCCAAAATAGCCACTTGACCATCAGCCATCACTTTGAAATTCCTGGCAGCATGAGGAAAAGAGGGCAAGGCCAAAATGAGCAAACCTAGCTGAGTCAGGGCCCTCTAAAGAGTCTTCCTGGAAATCGTATTCAACACTTTTTCACTTAATTTGGCCAGAACTCAATCATGTGACTATAGCTAGCTATAAAGGAGGCCAAGAGATGTCATTCTTGCATGGACGTTACTGTGCCCAACAATACAGGTTTTAGGAAGAAGGAGAAAATGAATATATAGTAGGCAACTAACATTAATTTCATAACTATGTGTGACTTCATTTATGCACTCTAAGCCCAACCCCACCATGCTAGTGAATGGAGTGCATTATCTTGCCTTTGTCTCTTGGCCATTTGAGAATGACCATGTACTTCTGTGATACTTTTTTCCCCCAGAGAGCCAGAAAGCCAAAAACTAGCTTCCGTCTGAGTTGCCATTTCCTGTTCCCGTCTAGCTCTTCCCCTACCCTGCAACAGCTGGTGGCCAGTCTTGTTTAGTAAAAATCAACATAAACAGGTGGTAATACTTCCCCTAGTCGTTTGTTCCCTTTCTCTAACTGCTCAGCATCTGCTGAATTGAAACACCACCAGGACAAGCTTTCCCTAAGAGTGGGGAAATTGAAGTATTGCTTAGCGGAAAAGCTCATAGCTACTTCCTGCCCTCTGAAAGAATTTCCTGCCTTGCAACTGAGAGTTCCAAGTCAGGGGTTTTTTCTTTGTTTTATTTGTTTACCTTTGATATATAGCCTGCACTCAGATATATACTTCAATATCTATGGATATAAGCAGTAGTTTATATGCCAGCCCATTAAAGAAATCGGGATTGAGAGTCAGACTAGGTGAAATTGTTAATGTACATCTGCTCATCTAGAAACCATTTCAGTTTAGTTTTCATAGGACTATGTGTCTACAGGGGGAAACTTTTGCCAGAGGTAGAAATGTAAATTCTCTTAGCTTAGTGAAATGCAAAAGGAGGAGCCACAAGAAGATAGGAATGGCA
Organism: Nomascus leucogenys; assembly: GCF_006542625.1. Lineage (NCBI taxonomy): Eukaryota > Metazoa > Chordata > Mammalia > Primates > Hylobatidae > Nomascus > Nomascus leucogenys. The sequence continues at coordinate 96,924,697 of NC_044386.1, forward strand.
TTGGGAAATTAAGTGCATGGCCAATGCAGATTTTCCAGATAGAAGGATTTTTATAAACCACCTGCAACACCAGATCAGTGGGAGGATGTTTTATATGTTTATGTGGGAATATGTAAGATTCATTGTAAGAGATTCTCTTATTTGAATCTCTCTCTCACACACACACACCATCCAACACTTAAGAGCCAGAGTTTTTTATACCAACTTCTCTTCATTTCACTTTAATTCACCCTTTATTTGGGACTACAAAGACGTTTATAAAACATGGTTTCTGCCCTCCATAGTTTCTGATAATCTAGTGGGAAGGACAGACTTGTACATAAATATTTCTAACATAGGGAAGCTTGTATTAATAGTTTTAATAGAGACAAATAATTTTTAGAGAGTGAAAGAGTTATTTGAATCTTATCTGATGAGATATTTTTTCCATAAGTGCAAAAGAGTTTGCAATAGAGAGTAGATCTGAGTCAGGGTGGGGGATCAGTATCTTAACTAATTAATAAGGGCTTTATCTGGAATGTAAATGAAATATGAAAATCTGAACTGATAGCCATCAGAGTTTTTCTGGTAGAGGTTGACGTAGCTGGAAGGTCAGAACAGTTGGATTAATTGTAATTTAGACAAGCAGTTTTTCAGAGTGCACTTTTGATTCATTCATAGATCATTAAATCAGTAGTTGGTCAAAAACATTTTTAAAAATTAAAATGAAGAGAAACTATCAGAATGCACTACACGTAGTAAGGGTATTATTTTGTGAAACTTGTACTTTAGATACAGTCGTATGTCTACATACACTTTTAATGTAAAATGTGTTTCTTACCATGGGATCACAATAAAGATAGTCAATGACTGTTTTATTACCTCTGAAATTGGACAACACTGCTGGGTTCAAGTCTGGATTCTGCTGCTTTCCTCTTATATGACCTTAGGCAAGTTGCATAAACCACTGTATGACTTAAGTTTTCTCATCTGTAACATAGTGATATTTATCATTTCTGTCCTGTAGAGTTTTTATGTAGATTAGTCAATCCATGTAAAACACTTAGAATAGTGCCTGTCATAGAGTAGAAGACACTTAAATATAAATTGTTATAATTTGTGGAAGACTAAAGCGAAAAGTAAAATAACAGACACATACCATAGGCCACTCTGCTGTGCTTTTTATATAAATTATGTAATTCCACAACTTTACAGAGTAGGACTACTGTACTCATTTTTACAGTAAGTAAATTAAGACACAGATCTGATAAGTGACTTGTGCAGTTACAGAACAGGGAACAGGTAGAGAAATGGTTTATATCCAGATAACTGTGGTTTTACATTCCACTATAGCCATATTGTCTTAGAGATAACTAATGAGAGTGGCATGAGTTCAAGGCCGTAGCATAGTACGGTGGGTCTGAGAACTGGAATTAGACCTATTCAACAATATTTGTTGAATATCTTTCTTGCGTTGGAAATTGTTCTGGGTCCTAGTCCCCATAGGTCTCTTCCCCTTGCTGGGGAAGAAGAGACTATAAACAAGTAACCTAACAAACTCATCTCAGCTAATTACCTAGATAAGAGGAAATGATATAAGCTGCCAATTACCTAGATAAGAGGAAATGATATAAGCTAGGGTAGAGAAAAGGCCTTTCTGAAAAAGTATCTTTTGAAGAAAGACAATATTGATTTGAAGGAGCCAGCCCGGTGAAGGGCTGAGAGTATACAAAGGCTGAAATCCTGAGGCAGGAATGAGCTCTGGAATTTCAAGGCATAGAAAAAGCTGGTGAGGCTGGAGCAGAGTAAACGAGAGGCAGAGTGGCTTTGAAGTTGCAAGGCAGGCAATAGAAAGATCACGTAGATCCTCAGAAGTGTCGTAAAGAGTTTGCAGTTTGTCTTAAGTGTAATGTGAAGAGAGTTCTACACAACTGAGTGACAAGATCTGATTTCTGTTTTTAAAGGGTCACTCTGGGCCAGGCGCGGTGGCTCACGCCTGTAATCCCAGCACTTTGAGAGGTGGGAGTGGGCAGATCACTTGAGGCCAGGAGTTGGAGACCAGCCTGGCCAACATGGTGAAACCATGTTTGTATTTTTCTACTAAAAATACAAAACAAAATTAGCTGGACATGGTGGTGCGCATCTGTAATCCCAGCTACTCAGGAGTCTGAGGCATGAGAATCCCTTGAACCCAGGAGGTAAGGGTTGCAGCGAGCTGAGATTGTGCCACTGCACTCCAGCCTGAGTAACAGAGCAAGACTCTGTCTCAAAAAAAAATAAAATAAAGGGTCACTCTGGCTGCTGTGTAGAGAATTGTGGGGGAGGCAAGAGAAGAATCAGAGAGACTAGGAGAAGGCTGGCACAGGAGCCCAAGCGAGAAATGACAGTGGCTTAGCCTAGAGTGGTGGAAAAAGGCAGATTAATTCAGGATATAGTTTGGGAGTATAATGGACAGGAATTGCTGAGGAGTGGGATGTGGAGAATAAAAGAAAACGAATCAAGAATGACTCAGTTTTTCCTGGGCACAGCGGCTCATGCATGTAATCCCAGTACTTTGACAGGCCAAGGTGGGTAGATTGCTTGAGCCCAGGAGTTCAAGACCAACCTGGGCAACATGGTGAAACCCCATCTCTATAAAAGAAAAAAGAAGAAGAATGACTCAGTTTTTTTGGCTTGGGAAACTGGGTAACGGAGAGAGGTGCCATGGCCTGAGATTGCAGACTTAAGTATGAAACATCACGGAAGAAAAATCAAGGATATGTTTTTGACTGGCTAAACTTGAAGTCCTAACAACAGATGAGCCCCTGGGCAAGACACACATCTCCCTGCTATCAGTTAAAAAGTTCCTTTCAGTTCTTAAAACTCTGTGGTTCCTTGAGATTCTAAGTTCAGGTCAGTGTTTGCTAACATTCCTTCTATCCTCAGCGCATGTGCACACATGTAGATCCAGTTACTCACGTTGTGCGTTGAACTGTGAAATTAAGGAATGGTCTCCTTTTTAATTCTTGACGCTCCTTAGGAAAAGAATTTTTAAAACTTGCATCTGCATTTGTTTAAGATTGACATAAAGCAGCTGAATATTCTAGGATATAAAAATCATGCCATAACCTGACCATTAGAAAATCCTGGGGCAAGAAATGGAAAGTGTCTGCTTGAAGGAGACTGGTCAAAAATATATTTGGCATCATTCAAAGAAGGGTAATGTGAGAAGACATCACTGATACAGTCAGAAGGTTTAAAGACTCAGCAAATGGGCTCCTGCGAGGGGTGCTTTTGCTATCTTCAAGGATAGAAGTCAACTGAAGGCAGCTGGGTCCAGGCACTGGAATGTAAGACAACAACCTATTTTTCTTGGGGCCGGTGGATTTTTGAAGTAGACTTATGTTATATTTATCAAAAGAATTTCTTGGTTTAAAGGACAAACTAATATAGTAATTATGGATTTTATTCATCCCTCAGAAGAATGAATATTTTAGGTACATTCATTTTTTCAAGCATTTCCAAGTACTATGTGTTTTGGGTGTAAAGTTGAGGAAGTCCCTCTCCACTGGAAGCTCACAATATAACAAAAAATAGATACAAAAGCTAATTACAATAGGGTCTGATAAATGATCAAACGGCTGTGAACACAGTATTCTGGAAAACACAAAGGAAAGATTCAGTGGTTTTGCTTGGGGGAAGGCAAAAGAGCTTTACCAAGATAACATTTTGAGCTGGGCCTTAGAAAAAGAGTAGTTCCTTAAGATAAGCTAGAAATAGACCTAGAGATAGAAGTACATTTTTGGTGTACTCGAGTAATTCAGTGTGACTGGAACACAGGTTATATCCAGGGCATTGACCCAAAAGAAAGATAGTGAGGTGTTCTGAAAATGGATTGTAAATGGGCCTTGAATGTCAAGCCAAGGGTTTTAGCTTTTGTTTTGCAGGCAGAGGGAAGGCATCAAGGCTGTTTTTGCAAGGCAGTGACATAAGAAAAACTACACCACAGACTCTCAACCATTTTTCTGCCACGAGCTGCTTTGGCAATCTGGTAAAGTCTGTGGACCCTTCTAGGAATGTTTTCCAAGTGCATAAAATACAAATAAAATTACAAAGGAAATCCACTATATTAAAATATAGCTAACAAAATATTAACAATGTGTTATGTAGGAATACCTGTGCTTCTTGATAAAGCATTAAATAACATGATCTAGCTCTAATAATGACCATAATTTTAAAGTAGTAGTGACCATAAATAATATTTCAACATCTGCAATGGCTATAATATAGTATGAAAATATCTGTGATCTTGTTGGTGGCAAAGTCACAGGTCCTGCCAATACTACTGGGTCTTGTTGCCTATGTTTATAATCAAAAGAAATGCAAATTTTCAATTAGAGGTTTGTGAAAATCAAAATGTAATTTCCCCCCATCCATTATTGTGGTCCTTAGCATAAATACTCTTGAATTCAAGGCAGTATAGAGATAGACTGGTTAGGAGACTGTTAAAATAGCCAGGATGGAAGGTAAGAAGAGCATGCAGTCGGGGGCTGGGTATGGTGGCTCACACCTTTTGGGAGGCTGAGGCAGGAGGATTGCATGAGCTCACAAGTTCAAGACCAGACTGGGAAACATGGTGAGATCTCATCTCTATAAAAAAAAAAATTTTTAATTAGCCAGGCATGATGGGGCTCCCAGCTACTTGGGGGGCTGAGGTGGGAGGATTGCTGAAGCCCAGGAAGTCGTGGCTGCAGTGAGCCATGTTCATACCATTGCACTCCAGCTTGGGTGACAGAGCAAGACTCTGTCTCAAAGGAAAATAAATAAAGAAGAGGAAGAAGAAGAGCATGCAGTGGGGATGGAGTAAAGGAGCAGAGGAGATTAGAGACATTTGGGAGTTTGACTTGGTTCCTCCCAAAGCTCAGTGAGGAATTCTCCAAGGAGGAATTTTGGGTAACTGTGGTCTGGTGGGGCGGGTTCACCAGGAAGGCAGTGTAAATACCCTTTAGGCAGCTCTCCATATGCAGTCTACTTTCATTACTTGGTTCAACTAATATGCATTACCCTCTGGAGCAGGCAATAGGAATATAGCAAAACAGATAATGATTCTTGCTTTCATGAAGCCTAGTATCTAGTGGAAGAAACGTGATTAAAAAAGTTAAGTTGGTGTGATGTTGCCATGCGGTATCAAATGCAGGAAAAGAGTAGTAGTAGCATGTGTCAGCATATTGGCAGGGAGTGGGCAACTATTTTTTCGATGGTGGAGTCAAGGAAGGCCCCTTCAAGGAAGTGACACTTAAAATGAAAAACCAGTAGGACTTAGGGAGAGTCAGGAAAAGAGCACGAAAACCAGCTTTCATTGGGGTTTAGAGGAGCTGAAAGAAAACCAAGGACCTGGAGCAGGGAAATGTAGGGGGAAAACACCAAGGGATAGGAGGGAGGCCATGTGCAATCTTATCACCAGCCCAAGGATCTGGGATAGTCTCCTCAGTGAAGGGGGAAATCACTGAAAGTTTCACAAAGGGAAGTGACATCATTTAGTTTGTGGTTTTAAAAAATTATTCTGACTACTCTGTGAAGCATTGAAATAGGGAGCTAAATTGTGGCTGTGGCTATAATCCCTCCAGAGGTGGTGGTATTATGGACTAAGGGTGTCGCAGTGAAGAATGACGTGGGGAAGAGGATGGAATACAGCCATTTTGGTGGTGGAAGGAACAAGATGGGTGACGGATGAGAGGGAGGCAGGAGGGAGAGAGCATCTGCAGTGATCTTGTGCTTCACACGGATGGTCCAGGCACCAGTTACTGAGACAGAATGACTAGAAGAGGAGCAGACTGGGGCAGGGGAATGGCTGGAAATCAGACAGCCTTGTGGGAATGTTTATTTGAGATGCAAGTGTTAAGTCAGCAGATGTAGGTGTTAAGTAAGCATTTATATTGACAATTCTAGAGCTTAAAAGGCGGGCCTGGACTTGGAATGACTTTTACCAAAGACTTCCAAGGAGACTTTTTTTATTAGAACTTTTCTCCCAGATCCTGGCACTGCTCTGGAGGCACATAGTCGAACCCTACCAACTGCAGCCATCCCTGGCTAGAGATTTCACTGTTTTATTCTTTGCCCTAATGTTAACTTTTTTTGTTGTTGTTGAGACAGGGTCTTCTTTGTTGCCCAGGCTGGTATGCAGTGGTGCGATCATAGCTCACTAGAGCCTTGAACTCCTGGGCTCAAGGGATCTTTCCAACTCAGTCTCCCAAGTAGTTAGGACTACAGATGTGCACTACCATGCCTGGCTAATTTTTCCATGTTTTATAGAGATGGGGGTCTCACTATGTTGTCCAGTCTGGTCTCAAACTCCTAGGCTCAAACAATCCACCTACCTCAATTTCCCGAAGTGCTGGGATTACAGGCATGAGTCACCATACCCGGACCCTACTGCTAACTTTCACTATTCTTTCATCCTGCCTTTGACATCAGAACAACATCTGGACCCAAGTGAGACTTTTCCATTGGCTTAAATCAGTCAGTACCTGTAAAGATGTTCAGAATATTTAAACTTACATGAGTCTCCCACATGAGATTTCTGCAGGGGGAGCTTTGCAGCCAGCCATAAAGAGGATGCTAAACATAGTGGCTTATAATGAAATAATATGTTTATCTTGGCTGGTTTTATAGCAGATGTGATTGGGATATTTACTGGTTGTTTCTTAGAATTAGAGGAAAGCAATAGTTCAGACCAAATGAATTACAGCAACAAAACATGCTAACAACATAAAAAAAGATATAGATTATGGAAAATTATAAATTGTGATCATGCAAAGAGAGGTCTCACTCTAGCCTGAACACTGGTGACCCACAACTAAATGGGGCCAAGATTAATCATGCCTCAATCTTATACATAAGCCAAAGGATCTTTTCTAAAGATTATGCCTATTAAAGCAGCAAAGACTTTTCTGCAAGATATATCATAATGAGCTCCAGACATTTAATGAGAGACAAGTGCTACGGTTGAAAGTGGTAACCTTCAGCATCAAATCTGAAAATGAAGTGGGCCTGCTTGCTCTGCAAAATGAGGCCCCAATCCAGTCTGCTTAGGTGAAGAGACGTCTCACATTTGTAGATGCTTAGGTGAAGAGAAGTCTCACATTTGTAGATGCTCTGTTGCAGGCAAACCTCAAATCTTCTGGGAAAGGGGGAAAGGCTTTTGTTTGTTTTTATTTTTCTAATTAGGTAAGGATTGTACATGCAAGGAGCAAGCAGCTGATGTCAGGTTGCAGCCCCAGTAGCTTCCAAAGGCAGTAAAGACGGCAGGCGTGGTGGCTCACACCTGTAATCCCAGCACTTTGGGAGGCTGAGGCAGGTGGATCACTTAAGGTCAGGCATTCGAGACCAGCCTGGCCAATATAGTGAAACCCTGTCTCTACTAAAAATACAAAAATTCACTGGGTGTGGTGGCACATGCCTGTAGTCCCAGCTACTCTGGAGGCTGAGGCAAGAGAATCGCTTGAACCCAGAAAGCAGAGGTTGTAGTGAGCCGAGATTGCTCCATTGCACTCCAGCCTGGGCATCACAGCAAGACTCCATCTCAAAAAAATAAAGAACAACAACAACAAAAAAGCAGTAAAGTGGAAAACAGCATCAAGGAAGAAACTAGCCTAAGGAGTTAGATAGAGTGTCCCAAAAGCCTCTGGAAGAATACGCAGCACTCCAAGGCCAGGAGACCTCAGCTTCCATCTCTGTTGTAATGGCTGCATCAGATGAGGACAATTGCCTGGCCAAAAAATAGCAGCATGAAAGAGAAGTGTCACCGCCCCTTATTTCTTGTTTTTCATCCCCTAGAAGCCCCTCATCCAAGGACTTGTATAAAGTTGTGTCCGCCCCTACTTTGATCTGCAGCAGGAAATGCTGGGATGCATGTCCTGACCCTCCTTCCCCCACTGTAGCCCTCACGAATGGTAGGTAGCTGTCTTGCAGACAGGATGCTGCCTCACGTCCTGAACCTCGCCACAAATTCCTGCCCCACTGGCTGCTTCTGGCTTCCTCTTGCAATCCCAGGAGACAAAGGACTGTGAGGGAGGAAGGGAGCCGAGCATGGTCTCCCAGGCAGAAACCCTTTGGAAGATGCTGGAGCCTCAGTCTGCTTGCTGGGGTCGGCCTTTCTGGGTGGGAGGAGGGGCGGCTCCCTACTCCCTCCAAATGTCCCTGTCTTAAACCCATGCAGCACAAAACAAGCCAGTTCATTGTGTTCTTGGATATAAATATTGATTCTAGGTGATGTTAACATTCTGTTCATAAAAGAATGTAACATATTTCTCCCACACCATATTAGACTGATGTGTTGTTTGGCCAAGAGAAGTACCGATTGCTGGCTCCTGCGAGAAAATGTGGACATTTAAATGCATGCAGCTTTCAGAAGTCTAGGGAGCAGTCTCAGAAGAGCAACCAGGCCCCTGGGTTGGCTTCAGCTCTGCCCTCCTCCATCCAGTTTCTCCTTTCCCATCTCCATTGTTTGCACATGCCTTTGGTATTTCTAATCACTTGTAATTTAAGAAAATGCTTTCTTGGAATTATATCTTCTTTCTCAAGGACCTGTTAATGTGGGGCATTTGCTTTCTTCAGGAGGGCCCGGAAGGTCAGGACCAAACATTTTTAGTTTTCTTCCCCAGGGGAAAAGATCTGGGAGGTCCTGTCCTCCTGTTTTCTTTTTCCCCCTCTCTCCATGTCGGAGGGAAGGGCAAAGGCTTCAGACCAGAGGTGGTCCCGCCAAGCGCTCCACCGAGGCCTGACCAAGCCCAGGACTCAGATGTGTTGGCCGCCTTGGCAAGGCAAATTCCCCACATTCCACAAGTGCTCTTGAGGGAGAAATAGAACTAATGAGAAAGTGGAATTCTTGATGTGTATGCGTGCTCACTCGGGTGCCAATTCCTCTGACACAGACAGATCCCTGGCCCTATTTCGCAAGACAGTGATAGAGCCCATTTCCAGATGTGCGGGAGGACGGCCCGGGACCCAGTGCTGGCAGGAGAGCCGGCGCCCTCTGCTGTCCCGGCCAGGAAACACTGCAATGGTGGGAAAGAACCTGGGGTTCCTGAAAGCTGGCAGCTCTTTTACAATCCATAGCCGGCCCTCGCTGGTGTGGAAAGGGCCTGCGGCTCATTGCTGTTCAAATGACGAGCCTGCAAGGGGCTGGATTCCCTCCTTCTAGCTGGCTGTCTTTGTGTTTTGTGGCTCTAAATGAGCCAGAAATGATGAGGATTTACAATAAAACCCCAGCCTCCCACAGCATCTGCTGATCCCGTACCCGAGAAGGTGAGGAAGAGTGGCACTGTCTCTGGCCTGTGAACCTGGCCAGCAGGCCTAGGCAAGGCGAGACAATGAGGGCAGCTTGCCCAAGAGGAGGCCTCCTGCTGATTAGCAGCCCTCGGGCCATACCCTTGCCTGAGAATGCAGCTTCTGGAGGCCTGGCTGGCTCCAAGGCTTCCAGCCGAGTGGAAGCTGCAACTGCTCCCACTCAGGCATACTGGCATCTCTAAGGGGCCTCAGAGCTTGCACAGCCAAGAGACTGGCTCAGCTTACAAGCTTAGACAGAGCTGCCACCCCCTCTGCCCTGCTGCCTGCCAAGACAGCAGCACAGCAGTGGGTCTGGAGCCAGGGCCAGGCTTGCTGCTGCAGGAGAGAGAAAGAGATATTAATAGAGAGAGAGAGAGAGAGAGAGAGAGTGTGTGTGTGTGTGTGTGTGTGTGTGTTGGTGAAACGTAGGGTGGAGATAGTAGGGGGATGCAAGGAGGATGGCTGGTGAACTATACTTCTTGGACAGCCTTTCAGTTCTGCAAAAAGGCACAAAACAATCAGTTTTTGTTTTCTGGAAGATTTTTAATTTTTTTTTTTTTTTTTTGTAAACCAATCTCTTCCCTGCTGGGAGAAGAAAAACCCAACCCGCCAAACAACCCCCTAAAAACAATGCCCTTCTCTCTCTGGGACCAATTTTCAGGCTGCACAGCAGTCCTGACAAGGTCAACAAGCTGGAGCTGTAAGTGGAAGATCTTTATCTATGTGGGAAATAGGAAAATCATTTGACTGATAAAAGGAAATACAATAAATAGCATCTAAATTCCTGGCTGCATTCCCCCAGGCCCCTCCTCTGCTGGAGAAAGTGCGTGGGCCAGGGATACATGTGCTGCTCCAGCACGTTTAAAAATAGCATGCAGCACACAGCCCTTTCTTACCTTCCAGAAAGACTTCATTACCGGATCCTCAGCCCTGAGCCTGCAGAGCTGCTGCCGGCACTTTCTTCTCCCTGCGCTGGATTTTTCTCTTTGGAAGCATTAAGGGAGTGCATGTGATACATTTTACTCACGGGCCAGCTCCTGCTCAGCTAGTTTCAATCTAGGCACGTCTAGAGCTCACGTTGAAAGTCCATTGTATTTAATGGGGTGTTAACTCTGTTTATTCTCTGGGACTTGTGCAGTAATTTTACACTCTGCAAAACTAGCAACTTGAACCAGAAATGATATTCCTCTTTCCCCATGCCCACCCCAGTGGGCTGCAGTCCCCAGGCACCTCTGGCCCTGCTTCCCAGGGTTCCTGTAGCTCAGGTAGCCAAAGAAGTTCTGCCTGCAGTGGGAGATGGGAACTCTGGGGTTCACATCCGGTTCTGCCACTTGTTAGCACTGGTGCAGCCTGAAGCAGGTCTCTTCAGCTCCTGGAGACATTTTTCACATCTGTGAAATGGAGATTTTAATCTGCCCCATGTATCTCAAAAGGCATACAACAATCTCATAGTGGAAAAACATTCCCCTGCGTTCTACAAAGACACCGTCCTATTATTCCCAACTGGGCCACTTCAGCATCACCTCGGAAGCCACTTAACCCCTTCGGATCTCCATCTCTTCACTAAAACCTTGGGGATTTGGATAGCACTATAAAATCCACTAATCAGGCTGTATCTTCACCATGCTGTTGTGATTTTTTATAAGCCCATTGTTCCTTCCACCTTCATTGGCTGGCATTCTACTCTTGGGAAGACTTTCTTGTCTCCCCACTTACTTATTTTCAGGGCCTGGCCCTAGAAGGTGCTGAAGACTTCATATAGGACCGGATGACCCCCTCTAGCTCTCAATCTCTGAGTCTCCAGGAAAATAAATGAAGCACATACTATTCTAATACATTCTACCATTCTGTGGGAACTGTGCCTTCCATTATTTCCACCTAAAATCCTGACACTTAGGGAGCTTCCAGGGTCCTTACTGCTCAAACATCATCTGGACCTTGGCATTCCTCCTCCAGCGCCAGGCCTTCCCTCCTGCATAAAACAGCTCAGAGCTGAGTCGCCCTCGCTAGAGTTCCTGATCTCTCTTTCCAACTCCCTCAGGGCTTCTCCATCTGGCATCCTGCAGAATCCTCAACTCAATTTGTCCAAAATTAAATATGTATTCTCCCCAAACCCACATTTTCTCCAATATGTGTCAGCTCAGTTAAAAACTCCACTGCTCTCTGAAGCTGGAGAGCCTGGAATCCTTCTACCCGCCTCTCCCCAGCTCTTTATCCTGCTCCCAGCCCTCCACATCTCATTCACAGAATCCCCTCCCTGCCACACTCAGCCCTGGAATCCCCCTAACAGCTGGCCCAACACCCCCAGGACAGGCCTTTGTGGGGATCTTCAGCATTCAGCAACCCCCGGGGCTCTCCTAATAGCCCATTGTTTTGTTTTTCCTCTCTTTTGCTATTGACTAGTTCTATAATAGCCTTCTAACTAGCCTTAGTATAGCCAGTCTCATTTGTCCCCCTCTTAACTCCCCTCCACCAGTTCATCCTGCACACCACTACAAAAGCAACCTTTCTAAAATGCAAGATTGGTCTTGCAAATATCTTTTTCTTTTCTTTTTTCTTTTTTCTTTTTTTTTTTTTTTTGAGACAGAATCTCACTCTGTCGCCCAGGATGGAGTGCAGCGGCACGATCCTGGCTCACTGCAACCTCTGCCTCCCCGGTTCAAGGGATTCTCCTGCTTCAGCCCTCCCTAATAGCTGGGACTACAGGGGCACACCACCATGCCCAGCTAATTTTTGTATTTTTAGTAGAGACAGGGTTTCACCATGTTGGCCACGCTGGTCTTGAACTCCTGACCTCAAATGATCCACCTGCCTCGGCCTCCCAAAGTGCTGGGATTACAAGCGTGAGCCACCGCACCCGGCCATATCACTCTATTTTAAATGAGATCATAGTTGTGGTAGTTGCTTTTATTTTTAAGCCTTACAAAAATTCTATACAATAAGAATTATTAGCATGAAACTAAGATGAAACTAAGACTTAGCTAGGTTAAAGGACCTAAGGCCACATAGCTATTACACCTTGCAGAACCAGAATTTGAACTCAGGTCTGCTTTATAGTGCAAAACCCATGTTCGAAAGTATTTAAGGTACCTGGCACAGAGCAGGTGGACCAATGTTATATTCTTTATATTCCCCCTTTTTTATAAACTTCAGTCGCTTCAGCAGGGTGCAAAGTCCTATCCCATGGTGGGTGGCGTATGTCTCCAAATGCACATCTCCTGTTACTGTGTGGCCCATCATCACCACTACCCATTAGGCCACATCAGACCACTCGCTGTTCCCCAAACCCTCCCTGTTCTTTTTTTTCTTTTTTTTCTTTTTTTTTTTTTTTTTTTTTTTTTTTTTTTTTTTTTTTTTGAGACGAAGTCTTGCTCTTGTGCTCTTGTCTCCCAGGCTGGAGTGCAATGACACGATCTTGGCTCACTGCAATCTCTGCCTCCCGAGTTCAAGCGATTCTCCTGCCTCAGCCTCCCGAGTAGCTGGGATTACAGGCATCTACCACCACGCCCGGCTAATTTTTATATTTTTAGTAGAGACGGGGTTTCACCATGTTGGCCAGGCTGGTCTTGAACTCCTGACCTCAGGTGATCTGCCTGCCTTCGCCTCCCAAAGTGCTGGGATTACAGGCATGAGCCACCACACCCGGCACCCCCCGTTCTTCTTTAAACTGTCTTTTTGAAATCCTCTTTCCTACTGCTTGGCAGGGCTTTTCTTACCTTGTCCTTCCTGCTCTGCAAGCCCAGGTCAGATAGCACCCATTCTGTGATGCTTTTCCTGATCCCCAAACTCAGAATTCGTGGCTCCAACATCCCTCTTGCCAGCACCATTTGTTATGTGTGTCTATTCTGATACTGATCATATTGGTGTGTGGCTGTTCAGTCCTGTCTCTTCTCATCTTTGTATCTCCAAGCCTGGCACTGTGCCTGGGACAAAGTAAGCACTCAATAGTAAGTCTGTTGAGTTTAGTTCAATCCTTCATCTTTCCCTATGACTAATGCTTCATTTCATCTGTCTTGCAAAGGTTAGAATGTCTCTGAAGACTTGTTTGCATCACCTCCACTCTCTCTGATTTCCACACCCACCACCCCATTGAAGTTGCTCCTGGCAGGTCTTGAGAGACCTCCTCATTACCAGAACACTCTCTTGTCCTCACCCTCCAAAAGTTGCAACAGCATTGGGCATAATTTCCTCCCTTCTTTTAAGTGACTCCTCTCTCTCAGCTTCTGCCATCACAGTCTACTGCTTTCTTTTGCCTCTCAGGCTCTCTTGGGCCTCCATCTGAGCCCTGGAAGTAGAGAACCTCAGGGCTCCGACCTGGGTTGCATTATCGTCCCTCTACATTCCTTCCTGAAGAGACTTGTCTATTCCCATCATTTAAAGTAGGACCACTATCTTCAGCTCTCAGCTCTAGATGCAGATATGTGACAAGCTATTTGACATCTCACTTAGATCATCCTTAGGTACTTTGGGCTTAAAAGCCTAACAATTGACTCCCAGGTACACCCCCAGACCCTTCCTCCTTCAGTCTTTCTCTGTTCAGTAAAAGGCAACATAACGAAGGGTCCCCTTCTTGGGATGTTGGGAGCCACTCTCTAGGAGGGAAGGTGCCTTAGAAGACGGGGCAAATCTGGGGATATCTGAATATCATGCATTCCTACCTCTGACTTAACCTTGGAGAAACACCGGATACCTTAACCATGTATTCAGTGCCTGGCATGATCTGGCCCCAGCATCCCTTTCCAGGCCCAGGTTTCATCTCGCCCCTAGATCAGAAATGGGTGAAGTATGGTCCATGAGCCAAATCTGGCGCATATGTTTTTCTACCGCCTGTAAGCAAAGAATAATTTTTTATATTTTTAAGTAGTTGAAAAAAATCAAAAGAAGAATATTTGGCGACACATGAAAATTACATAAAATTCAAATTTCAGTGTCTATAAATAAAGTTGTATGAAATACGGCCATGCTGGTTTATTTACTTTTTTTTTTTTTTTTTTTTTTTTTTTGAGACGGGGTCTCGCTCTGTCGCCCAGGCTGGAGTGCAGTGGCGCGATCTGGGCTCACTGCAAGCTCCACCTCCCAGGTTCACGCCATTCTCCTGCCTCAGCCTCTCCAAGTAGCTGGGACTACAGGCACCCGCCACCACGCCCGGCTAATTTTTTTTTTGTATTTTTAGTAGAGACAGGGTTTCACCGTGGTCTCGATCTGCTGACCTCGTGATCCGCCTGCCTCGGCCTCCCAAAGTGCTGGGATTACAAGCGTGAGCCACCGCGCCCGGCCTATTTACTTATTATCTGTCTCTGCTTTCTAGCTACAAAAGCAGAGCTGAGTCATTGGAACAGAAGACTTACAACCTACAAAGCCTAAAATATTTACTATCTGGCCTTATACTGAAAAAATTTGCCAAGCCCTGCTCTAAGCCAGTCCCCTGTTCCCTAAACACACCTTGCAAACTTCTAGTTTGGCACACACTGATCTCTGCTCCTCTCTATCTAAACCCTACCTCTCTTTACTCCTTGCCAATCCAGCATCTTCTGGAATCTTCCTTGTCTCCTCCATTCAGTGGTTTCTCATCCTTCTCCAAATCCCTCTGCTAACATGTAAAGTTGATGGACTTACCACCCAAGGCCTTAGATGACTATTAGTTTCTGGTGTATGTCACATGTCCTGTCCAGATTGGGAGCCACATGAAGACAGAGATGGTAGCTGTTCATCTTGTATCCCAGGGCCCAGCACAATGCTTAGCAATATTGTAAGTGCTTAGAAAGTAGGTGTTAAAGGCCAGGTTCAATGGCTCATACCTGTAATCCCAGCACTTCGAGAGGCCAAGGCAAGAGGATCACTTGAGGCCAGGAGTTTGAGACCAGCATGGGCAACATAGTGAGACCCTATCTCTACAAAAAATAAAAAAAAATTAGCCAGGCATGGTGGCATGCCCCTGGAGTCCCAGCTACTCAGGAGGCTGAGGTGGGAGGATCATTTGAGCCCAGGAGTTCAAGGTTGCAGTGAGCTAGGATCCCACTGGACTCCAGGCTAGGCAACAGAGTGAGGCCCTGTCGCAAAAACAAAAGCAAAACGAACAACAAAAAAGTCAGTGTTGATGTACTCCTTTCTGGGTGGTTTCATCTTTCCTGACAATCCCCTATTTAACTCTGAAAAAGAGCTGTCTACTTATCAATTTCTATCCAGCCTCCCTCCAGTTCATCCCCATGAAGTGCTGAAGACAAAGCATAGATAGATAAGTTGCAAGAACAACTTTACATGACTACCAGGGCTTATGGGGAGAGGGGGCAGTGAGATGGAACTGGGCTGGACTCCAGTCCCAGCTCAGTCACTGATAGCAAAATCTGATAGCAAAAGCATCAGTTTTGCTATTTCACCTGTCATTCCTCAGTTTCGTCATCTGTAAAATTGTTGACTGAAAGTTGAATGTCTGCTCAATCAAAGGATTCCCCAAATCCTTTCCAGCTCCAAAACCTGAGGATCATGTTTTTCCTATAAGCCCTCAGGGTGGTGGAAATTCCCAAGCTTACCTCCTGAAAGAGGCAGGTTTGTCAACCCTAGCTGACCCCACTTGAGCACTCTCCTCAGGACACGCTCTCTGATGCTTATTCCTTATGTAAGCAGTGCAGCCACCCTAGGGGAGAGGCATTATATTCCCACTTGGCAGACCCAGAAAATGAGACCCAAAGAGGAGAAGTGATTTGCCTGAGCAGGAGAGCATGTCACATGATTCTAGGGGTGCTGCTCACACCCTGGTCAGTGGTGCTCCCACGGATCTCCCACTTGGGTGTTTAAATCACCAGAGGATCTTGTGAAAACAGATTTTGATTCAGTCACTCTGGGGTAGGGCCCAAGAGTCTGTATTTCTAACAAGCTCGCCTGTGATATGGATGCTCCCCGTCTCTGGATCCCACTTTGAATAGCGAGGTTGTGCACAACCTGTGCAGCTGCACATGGCAGCTGTACACACAGCTCAAAAGCAGCACAGCTGGGACTTAAATTTAGGTCTTTGGACTCAAAGTCCAGTGTCCTCTATGCTGAGCCAGAACTTTGCAAAAAGCACCTCTACTCTGGGCATATGAGTGCCTGGGGATCTGGAGGAGATTTGATAGGGAAAAAAGTATATTTAGTAAAAGAAAAAGAAAGTCCTGCCTTTGCTGGCCAAGAGTCCTCAGCCAAGGCCTTCTGGGGCAGGCATAGATAGATGTCTGCATAAGTGGGGAGCCCTGTGGGAACAAGAGGAAATCAAGGGACCCCACACCTAACCTAGTGGCAACCTGTGGTCCAAAGGAAGGAGGAAAGGCAGCTGGGCTCTTTGTCTGCCACTCCCAGGGTGGCTAATGAGCAGGGCGTTCTTCCTTGCAGGTGCTGAGAAGTGGGATGAGGCTTGTAAGGAGACAGAGTACCAAGCTGCAGTCTGGGAGGCCTTAATTCCCAGAGTTCTCCCTGCCACAGCTGAGCTGGCTCAGGGCCCATTTCTGTTTGCTTGGAACAGTCTGACATTTTGCAAGGAACCCTTTGCGCAGGGTGAGCCTTCTGGCCTCTCAAGGGTAATTGCCCAAGAGAAGCAGGTGCTCCCCGCTGGGGCTGGAGTTTCCGTTGGGGAAATCAACCTGACATAATGTACTGAGGAAAGCTTTGTACACTATAGAGAGCTATGCAAATGCCAGCAGTCCTGGGGTGGAAGGAGGGCCTGCAGTAAGGCGCAGCACTGGAGGACCGCTGGAGGGGCAGCGCTGAAAGATGGGCTTCTGTTGGAGATGCCTGGGAGGCCTTGGGGGAAGTTGGCAGCAGAGAGCTGGGCATTACAAATGGGGGGATGCAAATGGCAGTGATCTTGTAGGTGGGAAATGGATTCAGTGCTGGCCCCACCACTCACCAACTTCAGATAAGTTTCTGCAGTTCTCTGAGGCTCCATCATCTCCTGTGTCTATGAGGCGATGAAGCAATAGGGGCCATGACATGTCTGCTGTATTGTGGGATTTTAGCGTCCCTGGGGGTGCCTGGCACAGTGTATGTTAGTTGACTCACTGAGGTTTGGGGTCATATGTGGCAGACCCCTGAGCACTGAACAGGGGATGTGAACACCTGTTTGGATACAGAATCCTGGACTGGCCTTGATCAAACACCTTCCTCTCTTGAGGCCTTGGTTTCCCCCATGTGAATAGGAGGAAGCAGTGGAGTGACTGCCCACAAGTGCCCTTCCAGCCCTGGGCCTGTGCTCCAGATGGCTGCGTGTCCTGGCCAGCAATGCCTGAGTTGGGACGTCCACTCTGAGGCTTTGCCTCATCAATAAGGCTGAAGCAGGCAGAGATTTCCAGGTTCAAGGTGAAGGGCCTCAGCCTCTGCTTGGGCAGCTTCCCAGAGCTGATGGAGCTCGGACATGTCTTTCCTAGGACATCTTCTTCAGTCAGGGGCCTCAGGATGGCCCAGTTACCAGATGCCCAGCTGGACAGAGCAAGAGCCTGGCAAGGTCATGTAGGGACAGCATGCTGAGCCCAATGGCCTTGATCATAGGGCTCTGCCTCACCCTCTCTGCTCCCACATCCCATGCCTCCCATGCAGGAGAACCAGCAGGACATACTGGCTTCTGCATCCTCACCAGCCGGCACCTGCTCCTCCGCATGTTTAAAAAATACAGGGCAACCTGGGGCCTGGAGGAAGGAGGAAAGGCAGCTGAGCTCTTGATCTGCCGCTCCCATCACATTTCACCAGCTAGAGAAATGTGATGCATGCAAAGATATAAACCAGGCTGATGTGGGCTGCAGGGCTGCAGGGCTGCAGGGCCGGAGGGTATGTCCATAGAGAACACCTGTGATTCACCGGTGTGCAAGCTCAGGGGCCCCTGGGAATAGATGGCAAAGCCAGATCTGCAGCCCTGAGCTGTGTCTTCCTTCTGCCACACCACAGTCTTCTTGAACAGACCAGGTAGCTGCTATTTCAAAATGCAACCATTCCATCTTCTAGTCTAACTCTCCCAGGACAGCCCTTCTGGAATTGGGAGCTGGTGCCCAGAGTCTGCCAGCTGCTGGGATAAACTACCTGAGTTTCTTCAACCACTTTTCCCATGTAGGATTTCTACCCCCCACCTAGGGTTGGTAGAGTTAGCAAAAAAACCCACTAATTAATTAATACAGGACACCCAGTTAAATTTGAATTTTAGATAAACAACAAATAATTTTTTAATAAAGGTGTGTCCCGTGAAAAGTTCAACTTTAACTGGGCATCCTGCATTTTATCTAGTGATCTCACCCATATCCCACCCGATCCCAGCCAAGCCCTCTCTGGGAAAAGCTAGAGAAGGTTTCAGAAGGTCACGGGGCCTCGCGTTAGGATCAGGGTGTCTTTAATGGGCAGTCCTCCCCTGCGCACTCCCCTCCCTCTGGGCCAGTTGCTGGTTCACGATGAAGCCGCTGATGCCCCTTGCCTGCTCCGGAGGCAGTGCGTTCTCCCCGAGGGGCGATTGTGTTTATTGTCTCTGCACCCAGCCCGACCTGGAGTGTACGCCCGCCCTCTTGACTCCCTGTTCTTGCTATTCATTACCACTGCTCAGCCACTTGGCCTTTGTTGCTGAGCACCTAGAACACAATTTATTTTTCTCTTCCTCCCAAAGTGGGGGTTCTGGGAAGGAAGCCAAGGATTTGAGCCGGGGCCGCCAAAAGACAGAGCTCCACCTCTGAGATTCCTGCCTGCCACACTGCGCCCAGCCCACGTTCTGATTTTCACGCCTGAGGAATGGGTGTGACCTGTTCCAGCCAAAGGCAGAGGCTCCCAGACCCTGGAGGGAGCCATCTGTGGAAACAGGAAATGTCCTTGCATTCCAGCCATGGCCCCCGTAGGCGTTTCAGTGCCCCTTATGCCAGTGGGGATGTGATGAAGAGAAGGAAGGTAGGCCAGCGCCTCCACACCACGCTGCAGAGACAAAGGCCTGGGCAGCCCTGGTGTGGTTCATGCTATGTGTCCACTTGACTAGTCCACTCTGCCTGTTTCTGGATGAAATTAACACTTGAATCCGTAGACTGAGTAAAGCACAGGGCCCTCCTTCATGTGGGTGGGCTCCATCCAATCAGCTGAAGGCTCGAACAGAATAAACGCCTGAGTAAGAATTTCCTCTCTGCCTGACTGTCTTCAAGCTGGGACGTCAATCTCCTCCTGCTCCCAGAGTCACACTGGAACTCACACCATCACCTTTTCTGGGTCTGGACTCTTCAGCCCCCGTAATCCTGTGAGCCAATTCTTTATAACAAATCTCTGTGCATCATGTTGGTTCTGTTTCCCTGGAGGACTCTGAGTAATACAGGCTTCTTCCTTCCTCCTCCCTGCTCCTCGCTGTAAAAGGCGGAGTCTAGGCAGGTGCATGTACACACACCCCCACACCCCTCCCAGAAGCAGTCAAATGACAGGTCTCTCCAGGTGCTTCCCTCCACTGTGCCTGGTCCTGAGGTTGGAGAATATCTTAGCTGAGGTTCCCCTGAGGAAAACTGAGTCTAGATTTATGTGAAAATGATTTCTTAGGGAGAAATCTAAGTGGGAAAAGACAGTAGAGGAACAAGGAAGTGGGACGCAAGCAAAGAGAAAGAAGCCAAGCCAGGGTGTGGCATCAAGCCAAGCCACGCGAAGGGCTGCGTGTCTCATACTCCAGGGAGCTGTGGGGACACTTCGGAGGTGCCCCAATCAGGGGCAAGTGGGCACGGGCAGTTTTACTTCCTTGCTCTCCCCGAATGGAGCACATAAATGTCCAGGTACTTCCTGTTCTTCATAGGTGTGGGCAGAGTGGTTCTGGCAGCTCAGGGCCATTCTCCAACAGAGACAGCTGGCTGTTGGGAGTGAAGGCACAGGGGTGGGTAAAGATAGGGGGTTGGAGGAGACATGAGGATGGAAAGCATGTTGTGGGGGGGCGATGCTGAGCGTAGGTCTGGAGAGCAAGAGAGGGGCAGGTTGGGGAGGTCTTGTCTTTGCGGGGGCCCACCCCAAGCACACCTCTGTGAGTCTGAGCTTCCCTTGAAAAAAAGCCTCCCTAAAGAAGCAAGTAGCCCACTGCACCCAAGCCCTATGCACACAGTCTCCAGGCCAAGGCTATTTTTGTTTTCCTCTAATAACAATGAGCACATTGTGCACACTTCCTGACTAATCTGCTCAGTGAGGTTGGGAGGAGGGACGGGGAGGTCCTAGGACTGAGGGCCCATCTTAGGCTGAGAACTAAGCCTGAACCGCCCAGCTAAGTCAGGTGTGGGAAAGACCCCAACCCCCAGGTCCAGCCACTGCCCCTTCCCGCCTACTCAGCACCTACTTGTCTCATATGGCTGCTCGGGTTCTGCTGTCAGCACAGAAAGCTAAGGACCCGCCAACTCCCTTCGTTGCTTCTTGAGGGTAATAGATACTTCCTGAGCACCCAGTGTACACCAGATCCCGTGCTAGGTCCTTTGCATGTCGGATTTCATTTTCCCTCATGCTCAGCTCTATGAGTAGTGAGCGTGACCCCATTCATTCAGACAAGGAAGCTGAGGCTTGGAAAGACTAAGTGACTGATCCAAGTGTACACGGCTAGTCAGAGGTGGGGGCCTGTTCAAATCCAGGCCTGCTGAACCTCACCCCTGGGGTGAGGGTCTTTCTGCACCTCTGAGACCTTGTGCCCAGGAATCCACACTGAAGTCCCTAAGAGGTAGTGGCACCAAGCCAGGGCTGGATGGGTCACTTGGCAGGCCACGTATATGCTTTGGCACCAGCAAAGCAGGGCACGCCCCAAATGAGAAGTTTTGGAGAAATTATCCATTTTTAAAAATCATTGCAGACTCAATGGGAAACCCCGGAATGCTGTAAGACTTCCTGACTCTTATTCTGTGGTTTAGGACTAGCTTTGTTTTGATTTGCACATGGTAAGTGGGGGATACTTGATCCTTTTTCAGGCTTAGGGCCTCGAAATAAAGGTTTTCATCTGGCCCTGCCCAACCCTGAAGGGAGGAGCTGCTTCCCGTGGCCTCTTTGGCCCCTTTGTTAACTCAGCAAAGATGGATTGTGAACCTTTTATCTGCCAGGACCTGTGTAAGAGGTAGGGACACAGCAGTTTCAGCTTCCTTGCCTGCTCTTGGAGATGACCACATCTATGGACATGCTTCATAAACTGTCAAATGCTGTAATGTGGTGAACTTCTGATTGATGCTACTGTCATGAAGCTGAAAGCCTTGCCAGGACAGCTGGGAGTCAAGGGATGGCAGTCCAGCTGAGCAATCACCTTCATTTCCTTTCTTTCTTTCTTTCTGTCTTTCTTTCTTTCTTTCTTTCTTTCTTTCTTTCTTTCTTTCTTTCTTCTTTCTTTCTTTCTTTCTTCTTTCTTTCTTTCTTTCTTTTTTTCTTTCTTTCTTTTTTCTTTCTTTCTTTCTTTCTTTCTTTCTTTCTTTCTTTCTTTCTTCTTTCTTTCCTTCCTTCCTTCCTTCCTTCCTTCCTTCCTTCCTTCCTCCCTCCCTCCCTTCCTCCCTCCCTTCCTTCCTTCCTTTCTCTTTCATCTTTCTGTCTTTCTTTCTCTTTTTTGAGACAGGGTCTCACTCCGTCACTCAGGCTGGAGGGCAGTGGTCATGGCTCACTGCAACCTCGATCTCTCTGGGCTCAAGCAATCCTCCCATCTCGGTTTCTCAAGTAGCTAAGACGATAGGTGCACACCACCATGCCCAGCTAAGTTTTTTATATTTTGTAGGGATGGGGTTACACCATGTTGCTCAGGCTGGTCTTGAGATCCTGACCTCAGGTGATCTGCCTGGCCTCGGCCTCTCAAAGTCCTGGGAATACAGGCATGAGCCTCTGTGCCCAGCCTTGTGTGTGTGTGTGTGTCTTAAAGAACTATCCAGGCTGGGCACAGCACAGTGGCTGATGCCTGTAATCCTAGCACTTTGGGAGGCCAAGGTGGGTGGATCACCTGAGGTCAGGAGTTTGAGACCAGCCTGGCCAACATGGAGAAACCCCATCTCTACTAAAAATACAAAAAATTAGCCAGGCGTGGTGGCGCATGCCTGTAATCCCAGCTACCTGGGAGGCTGAGTCAGGAAAATCGCTGGAACCTGGGAGGCAGAGGCTGTAGTGAGCAGAGATTGGGCCACTGCACTCCAGCCTGGCGACAGAGCAAGACTCCTTCTCAAAAAAAAAAAAAAAAAAAAAACTACCCAAATTATGTTTCAGGCCCCTAAAACCTGAATGCATCCAAGATCATGTTGGAAAGGCTGGCCTGTCTTTCTGGAAGGTTTCTACCAGGGTTTCCCATCATCCTTATCTTCCCTGTTTCCATCACTCACAGGGTCGTGTTCTGTCATTCCTAGCCCCCAACAGGGGCATCTGCGGGTGTATGGGGCTGCTGTTCCTGGCCTTGGTGGGGCTTGTGACCCTAGATAGGCTTTGAGCTCCCTGAGAGTGGGTTCTTCCAAACACTCACTGGAAGGCTCTGCACATAGCATGCCTCAATGGGCTCTCTTGCCCACACCCCCAACCCTCGAGAGGTAGGCTGGGTACAGGGGTGACCTGGCTGCCCATGGATGACTGAAACCTGGCAGTGGGCCTGAACCAAGGCTTCTTTAGGACAGAGACACTCCTCCCCCTTCCAGGTGTCCCTGTGGTGGTGGAAGCCACAGCAGCAAGCAAAACCTTTCATATTCCAAGGGCCAGGATGAAAAGGATACCTCTAAGCCATTTGGATTTGTAAAGTGCAGCTTAAATGCACTGGGGGAGAAGAAGCTGTACTCAGCTAAGAGCTTCTGCATGAGTTATGAGTCTCTTCCAGTTTCCAGCCTGACCTTCTGGGATAGGCCTTGCCAGGTGCCCCTGAGGCCCAAGGCCCCAGCCTCCTGCCTGACTCTGCTAGGTTCAGGGTTCTGGTCAGGGTTCAAGTGCTGGGTGGACCCAGGGCAACATTGTGGCCTCCAGCAGCTGCCAGCAGCTCCGGCAGTAGTCCGTCCTAGGGAGTGTGGAGCCTGAGCAGACTGGCTCATTATGGTCTGGTGGGCATCCCTGAGCCAGGGGCTGGCCCAGGAACTTCCCAGAAACACTGGAGCAGATGGGGCTGTTAAAAGGCACATCCCTGAGCTTTCAGCCAAATTACATGGGGCGGAAATGCACTGAGGCCGTCTGCAAACTTCTTCAAGATCCAGCCCTGTACTTGCTTGCTTCCTTCCTTCCTGAATAATTGAATAATTCCCTTAAAACTCTGTAGGACCTCCTTCCCTTCCCCCAACACTTCGTGAAAGCAGCAGAGGGGGTTAGTGTGGAACAGGGAAGTGGCCAAGTGAGGGCAGTAACCCATGGATTCAGGAGACTGGCTACATGCAAGGGCGTGGAGCAATACGTAAATATAGTGGGGAGAGTGGGAGCCAGGTTTCTTGTTGTTGGAGAAGGAAGTTGAAAATATGGAAAGAGGAGAAATTTGAGTGAATCCTATAATGATGGACTGGAAATAGAGGTATAGATGTGAACTTACGATTTTTAATGTATGGATCTAGAAATAAATATAAATATATGTGTATACACACACACAAATACACACACACATTCCTTGGCTCTGGCCACTGAGAGGGTCTGGGAGCAACAAACCCCCAAAATAAATGAGCAAATCTACAGCCCAGATCTGCCTCTAAATCATTCGCCACTGAAAGGAATCAGGGCTCCTTGGAGAAATGACTGATTCCAGGGCTGGGGCAGGGGAAATAGAGCACTTGAAACATCTTGTTGTTTCAGACAGAAAGTGCTCAAAGAATGATGGGGACATGTTGAAAGCACATAAGATAATATCCAGATTATATAAAGAACTCCTGTGTCCAACAGCAGAAGAAACAACCCAATTAAAAAGGACTTCAATAGACGTTTCTCCAAAGAAGATATACAAATGGCTGATAAGAACATGAAAAATGATCACCATCGCTAATCACTAGAGAAATGTAAAGCAAACCCATAATGAGATGTCACCTCACACCCATTAGGATGGCTACTATCAAAGAAAGAAAATAAGCACGGGTGATGATGTGAGAAATTGGAACCCTTGGGCGCTGGGTTGGTAGGAATATAAAATAGTGCGGTTGCTATGGAAAACTGTATGGCAGATCCTCAAAAAATTAAAAGTAGAATTACCATTTGATCCAGCAAGTCCACTTCTGGGTATATATCCAAAAGCATTGAAAGCAGGGACTTGAAGAAATATCTGTACACTCATGTTTATAGCAGCATTATTCACAAAAGCCAAAATGTGGAAGCAACCCAAGTGTCCCATCAACAGATGAATGGATAAACAAAATGTGGCATATCCATACATTGGAATATTACTCAGTCTTAAACAGGAAGGAAATTCTGACACATGCTACAGCTTGGATAAAACTTGAAGACATTATGCTATGTGAAATAAGCCAGTCACGAAAGGACAAATACTATACCATTCTACTCATTTTAAGTACATAGAGTAGTCAAATTCACGGGCACGAAAAGTAGAATGGTGGTTGCCAGGGGTTGGGGGGAGGAGTCATTGTTTAATGGGTACAGAATTTCAAGTTTGTCAGATGAAGAGCCCTGGAGATGAATGGTGGTGATGGTTGCACAACAATGAGAATGTCCTGAATGCCATTGAATGGTACACTAAAGCGGTTAAGATGGTACATTTTATGTGTATTTTACCACAATTTAAAAAACAAAAATGTGAAATTAAAGAAAAAAGGACACAAGAGCCAACTTGAAGAGGCTCCCAATGGCCACATCAGGGACAATTTGAGCATCAAAATAATGATCTGTAAGTCAATATTAATACAAGTAAATAAATGAATAAAAAATAGGGAGAAGAGAAACTCTTACTTAAAGTAGAATGCAAACTAATAAATGTAGAAGGGATAATGGAATTAGGAAATCATATTTTGCAAGCACTGTAAAAATATTTGATTTAGTCAAGAATCATTAATGGATACTAAAACTATTGGGCAAATTTTTGATGGGAAACAGGATATTTACCTAATTTCAAACTTATTCTCTATAAAATATTAATTAATTAATTATAAGTTAATTAATACGTATAATATACTCATTAATTAACTGAACACTGGTGAAGCCTGGTAGATACCATCTTAACCAAGGAATAAAAGTTAATATCTCCAGTAATGGGGCAAATTGACCACAAATAACCTGACAGGATGCAGTGCAAAGAACACAGCATCAGTTTTGTACATTCCTGCCCAAAACACGTTAACATCAGAGCAACTTAAATTGTGAGCCATTCTACAAAATGACCGGCCTGTAACTGTTCTAGGTGTCAAGGTCATAAAATTAAAGGTGAAGGAACTGTCTAGGACTGAAGGAGAGTAAAGACATTTGACAACTAAATCAACATGTAATCATGGATAGGACTCTTTCGATATAATGGACATTATTGGGATAATAATGAAATTGGGATGGAGTCTAAAGATTAGACGGGAGTAAGACAGCATCCTACCTTCACTGGCTGCAATGAGATTTGGGAGAGTGTATCTGCTTAAACTTCTTCTCAAATGGTTCAGAAAGAAATAATTCCTGTCTCTTTCTCTTTCTCTCTGTCCTTCTGTCAATGCCTCTACCCTATGACCCACTCATGGGGACAGAGGCAATAGAAAGAAGTGCTTATGTTTGCCAAAAGTCATGTAGAAGAGTATTTATAGCAGCAGTGTCATAGCCCTCAATTAGAAACTACCTGCATCCGTCCGCCTGGGCTGCCTTAACAGAATGCCACAGGCTGGGTGGCCTAAACAACAGACATTTATTTCTCATAGTTCCGGAGGCTGGA
The DNA here is from genome assembly GCF_006542625.1 of Nomascus leucogenys. Lineage (NCBI taxonomy): Eukaryota > Metazoa > Chordata > Mammalia > Primates > Hylobatidae > Nomascus > Nomascus leucogenys. The sequence goes on from NC_044386.1 coordinate 96,950,756, forward strand.
AGTCCAAGATCAAGGTGCCGACTGGGTTGGCTTCTGGTGAGTCCTCTCTCTCTGGCTTGCAGATAGCTGCTTTCTCACTGTGTCCTCAAATGGCCCGCTTAGTGTCTCTTTCTCTTCTTATAAGGACACCAGTTCTATTAGACCAGGGCCCCACTCTTATGACCTCATTTAACCTTCACTACCACCTTTTTTTTTTTTTTTTTTTTTTTGATGGAGTCTTGCTCTGTTGCCAGGCTGGAGTGCAGTGGTACAATCTTGACTCGTGGCAACCTCCACCTCCCGGGTTCAAGCGATTCTCCTGCCTCAGTCTCCCAAGTAGCTGGGACTACAGGCATGCGCCACCACGCCCAGCTAATTTTTGTATTTTTAGTAGAGACGGGGTTTCACCATATTAGCTAGGATGTTCTCTATCTCTTGACCTCATGATCTGCCCACCTCGGCCTCCCAAAGTGCTGGGATTACAAGCGTGAGCCACCGCACCCAGCCTTTTTTCCTACTGTCTACATAATTGCAAAGTTTAATTACTTCCTTAATGGTCCTGTCTCCAAATACAGACACATTAGGGGTTAGGACTTTATTCCATAAAATCTGGGGGGACACAATTTAGACCATAACACTACTCAAATGCCCATCACCAGTAGAGTGCATAAACAGTGGTGTATCTATACAATGGAAGATTCCATAGCAAAGAGCATGAATTAATTATTAACACACGCAACAATGTGGGTGAATTTCACAGACATAATCTTAAGCAAAATAATCCAGGCACAAAAGAACATATTCTATGTAATTTCATTTCTATGAAGGTCAAGAACAGGCAAAACTAAGCTATGCCAAAGTCGATTTAATGATAGGTGGGTACTGCCAGAAAGGCACATAAAGAAGATCTCGGGTATACTGAAATGGATAATGGTTACACGCGTGTTTGCATATACAAAAATCATTCAAGCTGTACATGTAAGATGTGGATGGTTTACTCTATAAAAGTTACACCTCCTGTTTCAAAAAGTGAAGTGTGGAGTGAAGTGTTGAAGGGAACGGCATGAACTGAAATAAGGTTAGTGTGTATGCCATGGAGAAGGACGAGGTGTGGGAAGAGGCTAGGGAGAGACGCAGGCCCTGATATTAGACCCTTTTGGAATTTGGATTTTGGGGGAAAATGGGAAGCTGTGGAAGCTACAGAAGGGGTCTAAGAGGGAAGCGACATAATCACATTGCATTGTACAAAGACCTCTCTGGCTGCAGAGGGTGCAGCAACTTAGAGGGGCCCGAGTCGAGGCAGGCAGACCAGTCATGAGGCTGCTGTGGTCGCAGCTGGGGGTGGCGGTGGCTTGGCTCTGCGTGTGCTGTGGGGATGCAGAGCAGCAGGCAGCTTTGCAGAATTGTCAGGTTGATGATAAATCGTAGGTGGGACAAGGGGTAGACAAGGAGTCCTAGAAATGTGCAGGTTTTTTCCTTGAGTGACTGGGCAGATTGTGATGCATTTCCTGAGATGGGGAATATTGGAGGGGAGGAGGTTTTGGAGACAGTGGAGGAGGATGTGGCTTGGTCATGGTTGGGTTGAGTTTGAGATCCCCATGGAGGCAGTAGGAAATAAATCAGGAGATCCCAAAAACAATGGGCTTGAATGCCTGTCCTAGGGGCAAGACAGGTACACCAATGAGGGGAGTGGCCAGTGGGTACAATAGACAGTGGTGGAGACTGTGGAAAGGGGGGAGCGTATGTCTTTTGTGAAGGAGGCAGCCGCCAGCTAAAGCTGATTTAGGATAAACGCCCAGCAGTACTGGCCTTCCAGGTGTTCAAGAGAGGGTGGGAGTCTGGATCTCGATATGAAATCTGCTGTTTTTTTAAAAAAGTTATCTTATTTTAAAATTTTTATTTATTTATTTATTTATTTATTTGAGGCTGGGTTGTGAGACTGGCTAATCTTTGTATTTTTGGTAGAGATAGGGTTTCCCCATGTTGCACAGGCTGGTCTTGAGCTCCTGGGCTCCAGCGATCCTCCTACCTGCTGCCTCCCAAAGTGCTTGGATTACAGGCGTGAGCCACCATGCCTTGCCTGAAATCTGCTGATTAAAAAATATATATATTTTAAATGGAAGGATACATGCAGAAAAGCATAAATGTTAAGCATACAGCTTGAAAGATGATCATGAAGTGAATTCACTATGCTGATTTTCAAAGCACTCTAAACATTGTAGGCCAAACAGAACATACCTGCATGAACGTGGGGCCACCATTTGGGAAATCTGAGACAGAGGTTTGAGAAGGAATGTGGCTGGCCTTGGGGGCAGGGTTGTGAGTGAGGCAGAAGGAGCAAGTGGATAGTGAGGGGGAAATAGTGGCGGTGGAGCTGTGAGCAAGGCCAGATCCGATTCAAAGGTGTGGGGAGAAGAGGAGCCTGCAAGGGTCCCATGAGACCCTCCAGGGGCCCTTGGTCTCTAGTGGGCTGATGCTGCAAGTTGCAAATGTGGAGTTGGGCCACCCAGGGAGGCATCAAGGAGGAAGTGGTCTCACACACTGAGGGGGAAAGCCTAAAGTTCCCTTAGGACCCCCTAGACACTGGGGCAAGGTATAAATACTGCTCGAGGGCAATTGGATTAGAGAAATTGATGGTGCTCTGATTTTATTTTCTCTCTTGATGAAAAAAGTATGACTTTTACACTGTGGCAAAATAAGAAGCACACGGTTGGCCATGGTGAATGGCCAGCACAGTCATTGCTGGCATCGATGGCATGCATAGTCAAGGTTGTGAACTTTTGCCAGCTCACCATTTTTCACGGTTAAGATAGTTATTTGAGCCGGGTGCAGTGACTCCCACCTGTAAGTCCCGGCTACTCAGGAGACTGAGGTGGGAGGATATCTTGAGTCCAGGAGTTCAAGGCTGCAATGAGCCATGATCGAGCTACTGCACTTCAGCTTGGGCAACAGAGCAAGACCCTGTGTTTGAAAAAGAAACAAAGATATTTTTCTCCTCTAGGATGCGATGAAGTCACACATCCTCCACTGTACCACCCCTCCATGTGTGTCCCACTTGTGGCTCCAAGACCCAGCCCCTCCGCAAAAGACAAACAAACCAACCAGCTCACCATGACCATCCCCTCAGGAGTCCCCAGGGGAGATGTCTGAGTGGTGAGGAGGGCACTGAACTCCACCCCGAGGCTTTGTGAAGAGGGGAGGACTAAGCCGAGCCTTAAACAGAGCTTCCCAGGGGAAGAAGGGGAGTGGGGTGTGGGCATTCCAGGAAAAGGGGACAGCAAGAGCATAGGTTAAAAGTGAGACACAGCCTGGTTGTGTGGGACACAACGGGCAGCTGAGCTAAGGGTGTGTGACTCTAAATAAGGGGACTAAGTCCAGGTGCCAGGCAGGGGCACTGCTGCAGGACCAGCAGGGTGGAGGCTACTATGATAGGCCAGGCAACAAAGGCCCACAGCCGATCATCTGTCCCCCTCGTGTCCCCGCAGCATGGCGGCCTCACAGTCTGGCACATGCCAGTCCCTTGTCCAGACCCCTGCTCAAGCCAGTCTTGGCACCTGGAGTTCCCTTCCCCTCCACCAATGCTCACCTTGGTCCTAGAAGACCTAGGCTCCTTGAGTCCCTGGCCAGGTCCACTTGCCTGTCTGAATCCCTATGGGGATCCACAGGCATTCCTATCACTTAGCCCACTCCCACCCCCGCAGAGACCGTTAGGGGTTACCCCAAGCCTCTGTCAGCTCTATCACATTGCAGAGGTCTTAATCCTCTACAATGTCTGTTTTTCTTTGTAGCCACTGAGGATCTCGTGGTCTACATGGGTTTCATCCACATCTGTGTTCCCAGTGCCCAGCACAGAGCAAGTCCCATAGCAGGTATTTACCGAATGCTTGTTGAATGAATGGTGAACGAGTTGACCCTTTGCATGACATGGCATCCAGTATCTGTGACCTGGAGATAGTGATGAGAATATTGCTTCACAAACGGCAGTTCCAGGGATTCTATGGCAGCATTTTATTTAAAAGCATAAATGCTGCTGAATGGATGCCATGCTTCTGCTTGTCAGGGGGAGGAAAACAGAGGATTCCAGAAAATTGTCTCTAATTTGAGCACAATTTCACTCTTTCTGTTGACATCTCCTGGTGTACTTTGAAAAGACTGCAATTCTGTACCTTTAGCCAGGAACATCCAGTCGGGGAGATCACCAGAGCAGCTCTGTGGGTGACGCATTTGGAGGCCCAGGCCTTAGAGCTGCATGTCATGGGGCAAACGGACACTGGGCTCAGATGACCCTTCCCCTCCCACCCAGCTTCCTAGACACACTTCGCATACACTCTGCCTGGGGCAGCAGAAAAGGCTAAGGTTTTGCAAACAGACTCATTTACTATGTGGATAATTTAGTCTGCCCAAGCCTCCATTTCTTCTTCTGTAAAATGGGGAGAATGCCTTCCTAATAGGGTTGCTACAAACAGTAAATGAAATATTGAATGTTGGATACTTAATATAATGCCTGTCATTAGCAGATGTTAAAAAAAATCCCTCCCCTCCTATCCCTATGTTCACTCTCATCAACACTAGCCTGGCCCCTGCCTCTGGAAACAAACCTCTCTAAGGGTCTTGGGCTGAGCAGCTGATCCCATCAAGGATGGAGCTGGCACCCAGAGTTTTCACTTTGTGAGGATCTCTTGGAGCAAGAAAAGTCTTTGGTTCAATAAGGAAGAGAGTTCAAATAGTGGAAGCCAGTGGGGGAGCCGGTGGGGGAGGCTCTGTGAGCTGGGGACTTTCTAAAGGTGAGCATCTGGGATCAGCTGTGATTCTATCATGCCTGCACCAACCCCTCTCATAAACACCAGTGGTCATTATGCACTGGATAAAATCCCAGCCTTTCAGTCAAGTTTTCAAGCCTTGGTGATCTAGCCCACCTGCCTTCATTCATTCACTCCACAAACATGCCCCAGGTCCCCATCTCCACATCTGTACACAGGCTGGTCCCTGGACCTGTGACAGCGTCCCTCACTCTTACCTACATTACTCACTAGCCCTTCATGTTAGAAACCATCTGTGCCCCTCCAGAACTTGGTCCACAGTTGTTTATGCTTGTGCCTTGGCTTCCCCATGGGCTCTGGGCATCTGTAGTCAGGGTCCACAACCGAGCCATCCTGAGGACACCCAGGCAGAGCCTTGCCTCTTGCTTTGCACAACACCATGGCTCAGTGTCTTCTTGGAGTGAATAAGCGACTGGGCTTCTCTACACTCAAGTCCTTCCCATCTCAGAACAGTCCAGGTGCACTGAAGGATGGAAAGGTGGGAGCACACTCCTCCCACAGGCTCTCCAAAGGGATTTGAGAGTGCTGTACTTTCTTTGCCACACAGGCATGTGGCAGATATTTGCATGTCTATCTGGCATCGTAAGTACACAAAGATGGTTTGTCTATTTCCCATCTGCTAACCTGCTTGGATGACCTCCTCCTCAGCACAGCACACAAGAGCACTAAAGTGCCCCAGGGATGCTGCAGGCAATGTCTCTACCCTATTTCCTTTTAGAAACCAGCCCAGGTCACGCAGCAATAGAGCAAGCCAAATGCAAATGGCCACCTCCTGGGTCCATCCATTGTCCCTTCTGGCCTAGATCCTGCCTCAGTGATATAGAAAAAAAGATGAAGGTAATCTGGAAGAGGAAGCCCTGAGATGCTGTCAAAGGAGGAAAAAGATCCAGGGTAGAAGCAGGGGAGAAGACTGGCATGTGGGCAACAAACCCTGTCTTCTAAAAAGACCTGTGCCCTTGAAGTAGGGAGACAGGCCTGGAAGAAAGTCCTGGAGCTCCACCAACTCCAACACCAGTGTGCGCCTACTGCAAACGCAGGCCAAGGGTTATTGTTCCCACTTACAGATGAGAAAACTTAGATAGATCATGCTATGGTCTGAATGCTTGTGTCCCTCCAATATTCACATGTTGGAACTTGATCCCCAATGTGATAGTATTAAGAGGTGGGGCCTTTTGGAAGTAGTCGAGTCCTGAAGGCTCTGCCCTTATGAATGGGATTATGTCCTTATAAAAGAGGCTCAAGTGAGCTCCCTGGCCTCTTCTGACACGTAAGAACACAGCAACGAGACGCCATCTATGGAGCAGAGGGCAAATCCTTACCGGACACCACATCTGCTGGGGCCTTGATCTTGGACTTCCCAGCTTTCAGGACTGCAAGCAAAAAAATTCTGTTGTTTATAAATTACCCAATCTAAAGTATTTTGTTGTCATGGCAGGAAATGACTGACAGGTCAGTGTCACATAACTCACCCAATTAGAGTGGGCAGGGTAAGGTCTTCTGATTCCAAGGCCAGAGCCAAGGGGACTAGTTTGTTAGTGATCCTGGGAAAAAGTGCTATTTGCTCATCCAGGAAATACAGATTAAAACCCCAGTACATGGGGCTGGGCATGGTGGCTCATGCCTGTAATCCCAGCACTTTGGGAGGCTAAGGCAGGCGGATCACAAGGTCAGGAGATCGAGACCATCCTGGCTAACATGGTGAAACCCCGTCTCTACTAAAACTACAAAAAATTAGCCAGGCGCGGTGGTGGGCGCCTGTAGTCCCAGCTACTCAGGAGGCTGAGGCAGGAGAATCGCGTGAACCCGGGAGTTGGAGGTTGCAGTGAGCCGAGATCGCGCCACTGCACTCCAGCCTGGGCGACAGAGCAAGACTCCGTCTCAAAAAATAAAAAGAAATAAAAAAAAATAATAAAACCCCAGTACAACACACACCCTCAGGATGGCCAAAATGAGTAAGAGAGTTTTAAAAAATTTGGTGTTGGTGAGGATGTGCAGCAACTGTAACTGCTTTACATGGCTGGTAAGAATGCAAACTGGTATATCAACACTTTGCAAAAGTGTCTAATGACGCCTACCAAAGCTAACCATATGCAGACCCTATAACCCAGCAATTACATTTCTAGGTACCAAAAGCATTCTAGGTACTAGAATTTTCTTTTTTTCTTTTTTTTTGAGACGGAGTCTTGGTCTGTCACCCAGGCTGGAGTGCAGTGGCCCGATCTTGGCTCACTGCAAGCTCCGCCTCTGAGCCTAGCCAGAAAAACATAGTTGATAAAAATATTGTGGTATAAGGCCGAGCATGGTGGCTCACGCCTGTAATCTCAACGCTTTGGGAGGCCGAGGCGGGTGGATCACGAGGTCAAGAGATCGAGACCATCCTGGACAACATGGTGAAACCTCGTCTCTACTAAAATTACAAAATAACTGGGCGTGGTGGTGTGTGCCTGTAGTCCCAGCTACTTGGGAGGCTGAGGCAGGAGAATCGCTTGAACCTGGGAGACAGAAGTTGCAGTGAGTCGAGATCACGCCACTGCACTCCAGCCTAGAGGACAAAGCGAGACTCTGTCTCAAAAAAATACATAAATAAATAAATAATATATATATAGTCAGATAATTATAGAATATGAATGAGCAAGCTATAATTACACATAGCCATGGATAAATGTCACAAACATAATGCTGAGCAAAATGAGTCAGACACCAAAGAGCAAATATTATAAGAACCCATTTATACAGCTTTCAAACCAGACATTCATCAATGGTGTTACAAGTCAGGATAGCGGGGTCCCTTAATGTGGGTAGTGACTGCAAGGGACAAGAAAGGACTTCGGTGGTGCTGGTTGCATGAGGGTGCTACAGTCATGTGGTGGTGGTTACATTTTTCACGAAGTGAAAAATCTCAAGCCACACGCTTATGACTTGTACATTATGATTTCGCTATGTATGCTATTCTTCAATAAAAATGTAAGCTTACAAAAATTAAGGACAATCTCTACTAATGGAGATAGAGTGAATCCAGGATGAATTGTTAAGTTTAAAATATTGAAGTGCAAAACTATAACTCTAGAATGCTACTTTGTGTGTAAGAAAGAAGGGGAAATAAGAAATTATTACCCTTTTATATATTATGGAAGGAGGAATGTATAAATTTATATATGTAAATATATATTATAGAAGATTGTTTTTGCAAAAAGAAACACAGGAAGGATAAACGAATGAGATCAGTTACCTACAAAGGTAGTGTGGGAATGGAGTGGAAGGGATATGAGCAGAGAGCTATTTTTTCTGAGTATAAATGTTTTGTATAGTGTTGGCTTTCAGAACCACATCAGTGCTTTACCTGTTCAAACAACAACAATAATAAAGGACGGGGGAAGTCTCTAAAATGTAATACAATCAGAAACAAACAAACCTAATACATTTCAAATGAGTAACAACCACACTAAAAGGAGGGGAAAATCTGACCCAAGGGCATTTTGAACACAGTATTTTACTATATACGCCCAGACAAAAGATAAAAAAGATCTGCAAAAATGTCAAACTCTAGTTAGCAGGTTTGTTTTTTGCAGCAGTATGGTTTGGCCATTCTGAAACTTCTAGGCTTCGGCACATGAGTAGATATAATGACAATCACGGGGTCCAAGTTTCTCACTGTTGGAGAAGTGAGTTACAGGTATTGGAAGGGAGAAGACAAGAATGGACCCTTAGGTATTAAATTGAAATTGGAGGTAACCGTACAAGCGCATGGCTTTATATACAGATGTTAATATAGATATGGTCATGGATATTCTACCTCCCAGATCATTCTCTCCTAAAATAAACAAGGTCAAGGGATCCTTGGAGAAATAGCTGATTTCCAGGACAAGTACGTGATGAACCTGAAAGTAAGAAAATGCTCAAAGAATGATGGGGAAATGTCAAAAAGACACAGGGGCCAGCTTGAAGGAGCTCCCACCGGCCAAACCTGGAACAATTTGAGCACCAAAATGAATAATGATAAGAATGAATTACAACCCACTGAATAAAATAAGAATCCCTGAGTCCATACAGATATAATATAATGAGTATAAATAAATACATGAGGAAAAGAGAAAGCTCTTCTGTATCGTAAAATTCAAACTAATAAAGAGGAAATTCTGAGGTTAGAAAATTACATTTGACCAGCATCATAGTAATAATTGATTCAGGCAAGAATCATCAATAGATCCTGAAATTAGCGGGTGAAAACTCTGACAAAAAACTGGATATGTATATAGTCTAAAGGTAACTCCCCACAAAGTACCTTTTTTATTTTTTGAGAGAGAGAGAGAGACAGGGTCTCACTCCTGTTGGCCAGGCTGGCATGCAATGTGGCACAATCACAGCTCATTACAGCCTCAAACTCCTGGTGGGCCTAAATTATCCTCCCACCTCAGCCTCCAGAGTAGCCGGAACTACAGGTGCATGCTACCATGCCTGGCTAATATATACATATACATATATATGATATATATAATCATATGTATATTATATATATCATATCATATATGTATATATATGAGACTTATCATATCATATATGTATATATGAGAGACATATATATATATATATATATATATATATACACACATATATATATATATATATGACTGGGTCTCACTATGTTGCCCAGGCTGCTCACAAAATATTTATTAAATAGCAATGGAAAAATAGTAACTTAACAGTGCTAGACCACATCTTAACCCATGATCCAAATTAGTATAACTAGTAATAGGACAAATAGACATTATGTACCTCCTGAGATGATGCACCAAGAAGGACACAACTTCACTTCTGTGATAATCCTGCAAAAATCAATAACCTGCATTTAATCATGAGGACACATCAGACAAACCCAAACTAAAGAATATTTATTTATGTATTTATTTATTTATTTGAGTCACAGTCTCGCTCTGTGGCCCAGGCTGGAGTGCAGTGGTGTGATCTTGGCTCACCGCAGGCTCTGCCTCGCAAGTTCATGCCATTCTCATGCCTCAGCCTCCTGAGTACCTGGGACTAAAGGTGGCCGCCACCACGCCAGGCTATTTTTTTGTTTGTTTTTTTAGTAGAGACGGGGTTTCACCGTGTTAGCCAGGATGGTCTTGATCTCCTGACCTCGTGATCCACCTGCCTCAGCCTCCCAAAGTGCTGAGATTACAGGCATGAGCCACTGTGCCCGGCCAAGAACATTTATTAAAATAACTGGCCCACACTCTTCAAAAGTGCCAAGCACATGAAAGACAAAGAAAGACTGAGGAACAATTCCAAATTAAATATGACTAACAAGACATGACAAGTAAATGCAACCTGGGATCCTGGATCAAATCCTGGACCAGAAAAAAAAATTAATAAAGGATATTCTTTGAACAATTGGCAAAATTTGAATAAGAAGGCATATAGATCAGAAAATGTTATTATTAATGTTAATATCCCAATTTTGATAACAAGGACAAGAAAATAACCTTATTCTTAGGAAATACACACAATTATTTTGAGTGAAAGGACTATGATATCTGTAACTTACTTTTGAAAGGCTCAGAAAACAATGATATGTAGGACATATACATAATCTATGTATAATTATATATATATGAAGAGAGAGACAGGGAGACAGACAGAGAGAAAGGATGATAAACCAATTGTGGTAAAATGCTAGTTGTTAGGGGATTTGGGTGAAGGGTAAATGTGAATTCTTTGTACTTGTCTTACAACTTTTCTGTAAGTGTGCAATGATTCCAAAATAAAGATTTAACTAACTGACTAAAAAAATTCCATGCTTATGGCTATTATTTACATACTAGGTAAAATTGACATGCAACCTTAAGTGTACAGTTAAATGGGTTTTGACAATTATCTATGTATCTATCATCCAAATCAAGATACAGAACACTTCTTTCATATCATTCCAGAAAGTTCTCTCACATCTTCTTCCTCTCACCCCGCTCCTTCCTCCCCATCTGATCTCTTATCACCAAGATCCATTCTGCTGCCTGTTCTGGATTTTCACATGGTTGGAATTGTGTTGAATGTATTCTTTTGTGCCTGGCTCTGTTCCCTCAGGATAGTGATTTTGAGATTTATCCAGTTAGTTGTGTGTATCAATAGTTCATGCCTCTGTATGGCTGAGTAGTATTTCATTGCACCAATGTACCATAGGAATCCAGGCACCTGCTGATGGACATCGCGTTGTTTCCAGTTCTGGGTCACTACGAACCAGCCTGCTGTGGGTGTTCTGATGAGTCTGTGTGTGAACTGGTTTTCGTGGCACCACCTGCCTCCCTCCCTCTGGAAATGCCACCTTCACCTTGACCTCACTACGCACACATGCAGGTGCCACAGGGCCGTGGGCTTTCATGGACACCAAAAAAGCTTCCTGACCCAAACGGTCTCTTCTATGAATGCCTGAAACTCCACCACTGGCTGTCCCTTCTTTTGAGGCTACCCTCACTCTGGATGGTCTGCAATTTTATCAGAAGGAAGCTTACAAAATATCTTCTGGCCAGGTTGGGCCCTGGATAGGGCTATGGAAAGTGAGTGAAAGGAATGGAGAGAAACTTCTACCATTCTACTATTTTCTGGGTGGCGTATCCTCTCTCGCCTTCTCTGTGTCCTCCCTAGCACTTCGTACCTGGGGTCAGACACCCCAAATCTAGTCAGTGTAGGAGCTTGGCAGCCCAGGCCTGTCTATCTCCAATAGTCAGCAGTTCTCCTGGAAGGAGGGAGGGAGGACCATGGGGAGTCTCCGTATCTCTGAATCTACAAGGATTCCTGGAGGCTTGGGGGTGAGGGTAATGAGGGGTGTGTGTGCTGCAGAGAGTTGAGCGACAGCCACACACAGGGATGGATCTGCAGGTCTCATGGGAGAAGCCTCTCTCTGGATCAGTGGAATAAGCCAATTTGTGCCCCAACCAATTTCCCCCCAAGGAAAGAATCAGCAGGCTTTGTGTAAAGGGATTAAGGCATTAGCCTGCTCAGCAGGGAGAAGGGCTCTTGACTCTGTGGCAGTGTGGCCACGTTTCCTTGTGTCCGTGTGGCCACGTGGGCTGCTGTAGGCCCTGGCTCACTGGTCCCAGGGCCTGTGGCTAAAAGGAGGCACTGCTGGTGGCCTCTCTTGGGAGGTGGGTAGGTGGGCCATGCTGCCTGTGCCCTCCTCAGGTTCCAAGAAGGAGCACTTCCAAGGCGTGGTGAGTGGGGGGAGGTGGGCAGGAAAAGATGCCAGGGAAAGATCTGAGCCCGGGTAGGAGTGACAGTGATGTGTAGTGGAGATCCTACAGCCAAAGGACGAGCAGTTAACAATGCCGCTTCACAAACAGCGCCCGAGGCTCAGAAAGAAGATGTATCTTGCCAACCATCACACAACAAGTCACCAGCAGAGCTGAGACTAGAACCCAGGCTCCTGGTCCAGGGCTCAGTCACTGATTGTTCCAGCCACACCTGGCTGGTGCCAGGGGCCTGTCCTGTCCACTCCCTGCGGTGACTCTTTCTCCCGCCTCCCAACTCCAGAAGAGGATCCTGCTGGGGAGCCTGGGGTGAGATCCCAAGAGCCTTTCCATGTGGACGTGGACATAGTGGGATAGGTCTAGAGACCAAAGCAGGATTCTAACAGGCCTGGACATATGTCATGGGCCAGCAACACCATCTGCATGAAAGTCTTTTGCTACAGAAGTGGGGTGGCTTTTTGCAGCTGCTCAGGAGAACAATCTGGCAGAGAAGTGGGAAGGTAAGTCTGGGTCTTTCTGGAGTACGATTGGCCCTTGACCAGTCTCAGGGACGTGTGTCCAGGCCCTGTGAGGAGAAGGACCACAGGCAGAAGGGGCAGGAGTGTTGGAGCCAGCCAATGGAGCTTTGAGTCCTGGGTGGGATGTGGTTCCCGGTGGAGGCCTTCCCCCATCTTCTCAGAACCCAGCATGGCTTCAGCACTGTGTGGATGACAGGGAGCTGACTTTGTAACTTCGGAGGAGATTGGGAAACAAGGCCCTTTGGGCAGAGGACATCACAAGGGACCCAGAGATGGGGAGGAACAAGTCCTGCGGCTCTGCCTGCTCCCTGTGCCCTGCACTTCGCTTCCCTTCACCTGCCCGAAGACAGGTCCAAGCTAGAGGCCTGGTCAGGCCCTGGAGAAAAGCTGGGGGTTTCGGGAAGAGAGGGTGGAGCAAGATTGGCCCACACTACACTGCCTTCCCCCCATCCTTGCTTGCACCTGCCAGGGCCTGCATGAGCCTCCTCAAGGGCCTGGGCTCAGGACCCCAGAGCCAGCAAGGAGCCCTGCGCTCCATCTCTGTGTGGCTGGCCTGGGAAAGGCCTCTGTCTCCTCTGCTGTAAAATGGCATGTGGAGGGGGAGAGAGAGGCCAGGACTAGATGCCCACGTGGGTCCCTCCTAATAGACCCGGCCTGCCTTCCCAGCTCGAGCCCCTGAGACAGCCCCCATTCTTCTCCCCTTTTCAGAGGACCACCTCGTACCACGTTCTAGGATCAAACTCTCGGTACTTGGGAAGGACCTTAGAAGGTAGCTGATGTGCCGTCTCTGTTGTTCAGATGGGGACAGTGAGGCACAGGGAGGGTTGGCCTTGCCCCTCCAGGGAGTCTGTAGCAGCGCTAAGACCAGTGCCCTGTTCCCCGGTGTCCGTCCTGCTCTCCCCTATCCCTTGGCACTTCTGAGCAGGAGGCAGAGAGCATTTTCTCTGATCTGAGCAGGGGGTGTGGGGGTGGGAGTGGCTGGCTCCTCCCTCAGGGGCCCCAGGCTCGTCCAGACAGGCTCGGCAGGAATCTGCTCTGGTTGGAGCCGCCTCCCTGAGGGCTGCCCCAGGCTGGGCCCGGGGCCTTGAGGTCCTGGGGATGTTGCTTTCTGTTTACTTTCTGCCGGGCTTGCACAGCCTTGTGGTTTCCACTTGGAAGGGCTGCAGTGGGAACTGCAGGGCCTGCTCTGGGGGCTGAGCTGCATCTGTGGGAAAGCTTGGGCCCTGCAGCTGCTCTGCTGCTGAAAGTTTGGAATTCAGCAGACCCCGTCCCTGAATTCCCATGCGGTGGGCTCAGCACTGGCTCCTCCAGCTACTGGCTCTACCCGGGCCAGTTTAGAGTGAGAGGGTGGCCAGATCCTCCTGGGGGTGAGTCAGAGAGATCTTCCCATTTAGAGAGGATCATCACCTATTTCACAAACAGGGAAACTGAGGGAGGAGAGGGGCAGGAACTTGTCCAAGGCCACTCCTCGTCCATGGCAGAGCTGGGACTGGAACAAGGCCACCCGGTTCCCAGCCCAACTTGAAATCCTCTCATCCCTTTGGGCTTCTCTGGAGTGGGGTGGACACTCCGGGATTCCCGAAGCCCTAAGTTTCCCATGACTTCCCTCTGGGCTGGGGCACGGTGTGTATCCTGGAAGGGGCCTGGCCTTCCCCACTGTGCCCTGGCCACGACCCAGGCCCCGGGCAGAAGGGGAGCTGGGAAGAGGCTGCCCTCTGCTCTTGTTCTCCCTGGGGTCTCCTCGGCCTGGCTGCTGGGGGAGCCCCGCCAGTCCCTGAGAATGTGACCCACTGCTGAGAGGCCTATAAGGCTCCTCCCCATGCTGGCTCTGCAGTGCCCAGGTCTGGGAACCAGAACTTGGATTTGAATTCCAGTTCCTCTATCTATTGGCTGAGGGGCCTTAGTTTCCTAGTCTTTAAAACAGACATATCCCACTCCCCACCTTACAGAGGATAATGGGCGTGAAGTGCCAGGTGAGCTGTGAGGGCTTCAGCCTACACACTAGACTTGAGGCCACTGGCCACCGGCCTGCTCACAGCAACAGCTAGGAAGGGGCTGAAGTCCCATCTTGCCTAGACAGGCCTGCCACCACTGGGGCTGTGGCAGAGGACCCAGAAGGTGGGGAGGAGGGCGGTGACCGTGCCAAGCCCTCCCTGCAGAGTTCTTGCCATCTCTGGGGAGCGCCGAGGCAGGGTGCTGGGGTGCGGGTGGCCTGGTGGGCGGCTCCTCTTTGTAAGGCCCATCTTATTCTGTGCTCTCTGTGAGACGAACTGATAATTGAGCCGCTTCTCAATTGAGCCGTTTCTCCCTGATTTTTATGAATCTGCAGGACGAAGGAAGCAGCGCTGTCCTGCTGGGGAGACTGTGAAAAGGAGGAGATGAAGGGGAAGTTGCTTATCTTCGCAGCCTTTCCACTTGGGAGACTGTTTGGCGTGTGACGAGGGAGGAGAAGCCGATTTGAAGCCTCTTGGAGGAGGAGGTCTCTGCTGTTGCTGTCCCTGGCACAGCCTTGCCCATCATCCCCTCTGGCCACCTGCCTCTTTAATCCATTTAACGCCTCTTCATCGCTGTTTTTTTGTTTTTTTTTGTTTTTTTTTTTAAATACTTTTCCTGAGCTGGGGCCCCCAGGGCCTCCTTGATGGCAAATGGTGTCGGCAGCCCCTGGGCTGTTCCTGGAAAGGGACAGGCTTCAAGGTCAGGCTGCTGCTGGCTGACCTTGAAAGCTTCCCCAGGCAAGCCCCTGACGTGCCTCCACTCTCCAAGCTCAGCGAGCTCCATCACATTAAAAAGCTGTTAAAAGCGCCCGTCTGGTTGGCTGCCTCTGAAGCTCTGCGGCCGGTGGTGGGGAAGGCAGCCTCAGTTCAGGGATGAGCTCCGCTAGAGGCGCGGGTCTGCCCCGGGGACCCAGGCCTGGGAACCGCCTGGCAGTTGCCCACCCCTCCATTCTTACTTGAGGGATGGCAGTGGGAGGATGACACTTACCCTGAGCCACACAGTGGCCTAAGTGCTTTAGGTGGGTGAGCTCACTTCATCTTTACAGCCACCCTGTAAAGTAGGGCTATTAGGAACCCCATGTTGCAGTTGGGCTCAGGAAGGTTAAGACACTTCTCTAGGGTCACACAGCGAGTAAACAGATGAGGAGACCCTCAACCCCTGAACTCACTGGCTCGGGCCTCACCCAAAGGGTTCTCAATGTCCACCTACCCACTCTGCACATCATGCCCGGCCTGGGCCTCACCTGTGGTGACCTTTTCTGGGTCGTGGCTTGCCCTGCACTCATGGGCACAGAAAGCTTCTCCCCTCTGGAGATGACTGGGGCTTTGGCCTCGGTTGCTGTGTGGCCATGGACAAGCCCTTGGGCCTGCCTTTCCTCAGGTCCGGAGTCTAGGGGGTGTAGAGAGTAGGGGGTGGTTATGGCTGGGCTTCAGGGCTCTTTATTCAATTTGAAATAAACCTAGCTGTAAGCTTCCACGGTGGCTTCATAGGCCTCCCCAGGCCTTTTGTTTGCCTGCTAATGGTTTCTAGTGCCCCTGCAGGGCCTGGCAGCTTCAGAGCTCACTGAGACTAGCGGCCAGCAGACTCCTAGGCTGGGGAAGGCTATGGGGAAGGCATGGACCTTCCTCCTTCACCCGGCCTGGCCCAGTCTCCCTGGGGACACACCACAAGCATGAGGTGGGGTAGGGGCAGCATGGGGTGGCGCAGGGTGATGGTAGGAGAGGTGGGAGAAGAAGACTCCTCCCAGGGGAGGTGAGAGAGCTGGATGCCCCCCCCCCCAACTCTGCTTCTGGTTGTGATGAGCCCCATGTGGCTCCATCATTTGTGAGACCTTCAGATTTGCCCAGGAAGGCCCATATGCCCTTGGGCAATTTTAATGCCAAAGCATGATCTGTTTCTCTCTCCCCACCTTTCCCCCATCACCGCCTCCCACTCTTCTCCCATTCCTCTGCTCCAGCCACACCAGGCTCCCTGCTGTCCACAAGCACCCCAGACCCACTGCTACCTCAGGCCCTTTGCACAGGCGACTCCTGCTGACAGACCCCTCCAATTGGGTCCACATGGCTGGCTCATTTCCCCAGCTCCTTCAAGTCTCTGCTTGATGTTCATATTTTTTTTTCTTTTTTTTTTTTGAGATGGAGTCTCATTCTGTCGCCCAGGCTGGAGTGCAGTGGTGCGATCTCGGCTCACTGCAACCTCTGCCTCCCGGGTTCAAGCGATTCTCCTGCCTCAGCCTCCCTAGTAGCTGAGATTGCAGGTGCATACCGCCACGCCTGGCTAATGTTTGTATTTTTTAGCAGAGATGGGGTTTCACCATGTTGAACAGACTGGTCTCAAACTCCTGACCGTGTGATCCACCCGCCTCGGCCTCCCAAAGTGCTGGGATTACAGGCATGTGCTGCTGCACCCAGCCTGATGTTCATCTGCTTGCCAGACCTGCCCTGAACACTCGACTTTAAACCACCTCCGTTTGGCCTTCCCCGTGTCCTGACCCTGCTCTGTTGCATTCCACAGATATATTGCCTTCTGGCACTTTGTAATTAACTTACTTATGTTGTTTCTTGTTCTCCTGCATTAGAATATAAACTCTAGGAGGGCAGGCATTGTTGTTTGCTTTGATAACATTGAACCCCTCCCCAGTACTTAGCACAGTGCCCAAACACAGCGTAGGTCCCTAAGAAACACCTGCGGAATGAGTGAGCAGATGAGTGGATGGGTGTCAGTGCATCCTAAAGCAAACTATCTGTAACATTTGTCTCTTTAGGGACCAGAGAATGGGGCATTGGAAGACCTAGGTTGGAGCCTCACCTCTGCCCTATCTTTGCTGTGTGACCTTGAGCAGGTCACTCTAACTCTTGCAGCCTCAGCTTCCTAACAGCGCCCCTGCCTGGCCTCTCTTGCAGGCCCACAGCATGAAAAGAGAGGAGTTCCAGGAAAGGGTTTGGCAGATGGCATCCCCGCAGGACTGCCTCGCGGCGCTCTGCCCCATCCAGCCCCTACATACTGGCCATGTGACCTCAATGCTTGATGGACTCACTTGGCCTCTCTGAGGCTCGCTTTCTCCATCTCTAAAATGGAGGATGAAGCAGGTTCAGCCCCACAAGCAGGCGGCACTATGCAGGGGACATGGTGAGCCCTCTGGAAAAGTTCACCTGATCCAGACGTTGCTGGGTCAACAGGAAGGAACGACTTTCACTCCTCTGCTTCGAACCACCAGACTGTCCTTGGCCCTCCCTAATAAAGGAGCAGAGAACAGCAGAGTGGACAGGGATCTTGGAGGTCAGCAGGGTAGCTGCTGAGCCCGGAGGCAATCCAGAGGTGTGACGAATCAGAGTCAGCCCTTTACTGAACACTCAACTTTAAACTGCCTCACGCCTGCCATGAGGAAGGCACCGTGCTGGAGGGTTTCACCACGGTTCTCTATGTGTCTCCGGGGAGCTCACTGTCCTGTCTGAGGCCCGTCCGGGATCCGGACAGTGGAGCTTTCAGGTTTGTGTGCACCCTCTGCCTGCCTCTTCTCCCTGTCAGTAAGGACGTAGGTGTGGCTGGGAGGCAGACTCTGGGTGGAAAACTGAGCTCCTGGTTCTGAACAGTTTGAGGGTCTGGAAGTCCTTTAAAAAGATGGTGAAAACTATGGACCTTCTCAAAGAGAAGCACACATCCACATCCAGAGGCAAAAACCCCATCGCTCAGAACCCTGTGGATGAGGCAGTCATTATCCAGCGGTGCTGTCACTATGGCTGGGGCTGGCCTTGATCTCTGTTGCTTGATTCCACATGTTCATTCTCTCCGGCCACATTATCAGATCTCTAGCTCCAACATCCTGTGTGATACCAGGATGGCCATTGCCATGATCTTGTCCACGGGTCCACTTTCAGCAGCTGGGCCCTGGAGGGCAGCACACAGCTGATGATTGGGTTGGAGATGGGGGAGTCAGGGGCAGATGGTGGGAGCTGTCCCCAGCCCTGCCTCTCTCAGGACCCTCCTGGGACTCAGGTACATGAGGTCCCTGAGAAAGACCCAGTTTGATGAGACAGGCAGGAGGAAGAAGAAAGAGTGTAGTTTAAGAAAGTTTTCTCCAGCTCTGGTTCCTGCATCAGTCCTGAAAGAAGGCAGGGAAAGGATTATTCACCCATTTCACAGATGAAGAAATAGAGGCTTGGAGAAGTCACGGAGCACACAGAGCAAAAAAGTCAAAACCAGGTTTGAATCTACTCTGATTACCTCCAGAGCCCATGTCTTGTCCCAATGGATGGAAAATTCTTAACTATTTAACTCAATATTTTGCAGCTACTGTCTACAGAATTCTGTGCCACACAACTTGGGAGACACAGACCTACAGGGAGATATAGTTCCCACTGGAAGCACCCAGGGCAGTAATAATTATCATCATAACAAAGGAATAATAATAGCTAACATTTTGGAGCGCTTACTAGGGACCAGCATTATGCTACACAGTTTTCATGGATTATCTCATTGAAGCTCTCAAATATTTTGGGGTGTAAATAACAGTATGCCCACTGTTTTTGTTTGTTGTTGGTGTTCAGAAGTGTACATCCATTTTTGAGAATGGGGGCTCAGCGAGATTAGGAGCCTTGCTCTCAGTGAGGGAGGAATTCTGGCTGCGACTCTGTCCCTTACTACCCGGGCATCACCTCTGTCAAACCTGGGCAGGTGCCTCTTAGACCTGGCTGAGGTTGGCTGAGGCGGGGAGGATGGAGAGGTTGTGAGTAGGCAGCACCTATTCATATCCACAGTCCAGGAACTGTTCTAGAAGAATCATATTCTCTGTGCCCTTGTCGCCTCTGAGCCTTGGTGTCCCAGCCTTTCGATCCTCTCACTTCTGATGTCCTTGAGCCGATAATCTGAGCCATTCTCCAGGATAAGGAGATGCTTGAGGTCGAGTGAAAGGTTGAAATTTCTGCAGGAGCAAAGAATGACTTGATGCAGGAGAGAAAGGCTGCAGGGGAAAGCGAGTGAGGCAAATCCCCAAGGCAGAGCAGAGCCTTCCAAAGGGTGCAGGGGAGAGTCTTAGGGGAGGGGGCCAGCCTTGCTTAGCAGCCCCAACCTCAACAAGGACCCCTACCCAAGAAGGCCCGCAAAATAGCAAATCAATGAAGACAGCAATGAAAGCAATGAGGAGGGAAGAGGGACCAGAATCCCAGCCACATCATCACCCCTCACCCCTTTTTCTGGCCTCAGTTTTCCCTTTGTGAACAGAGGGAGCTGGCCCTTCTGTCATTTGCAGGATTTTCATCTCAGGCTGGCAGCACGAGCTGGAAAGGTGAGGGAGGTCCCTGCCTTCCCCGGCCTCGGGTCTGTGATTGGCAGCACCTCCTCCTCTCTTCCTCTCCTGTCCCTCCCTTCCCCTTCCCTCCCCTGCTTTCCTTTCCCTTCCACCCCACCCTTCCCTTCCCCGGTCTTCCCCTCCCACTCTTTCACAGCCCCCAGCGTACTGTGCAGTTATTAGTTTAGGTTCATTTAGAATCAGCTT
Source organism: Nomascus leucogenys (assembly GCF_006542625.1). Taxonomy (NCBI): domain Eukaryota; kingdom Metazoa; phylum Chordata; class Mammalia; order Primates; family Hylobatidae; genus Nomascus; species Nomascus leucogenys. The sequence continues at coordinate 96,970,800 of NC_044386.1, forward strand.
AGCAACCCCACACCCCTGGAACCTGGAAGCTTAAAGCACAAGATGTCTGGCAAATGGAAATTCAATTGCTTTAATATAGAGACTATTTTGCTGCAGTCGAACTGGAGCCTCTTATTAAGAATCTGATGGAATTTCTAAACAGGGAGAGAGGCCCCAAGGAGGGGGCATCGCCCATCGCACACCAACATTGCTCTTGACATATTTATGGCTCCAATAAAATCTCCCATCTGGTATATTTTAAAATAAAATTGAAAATTTATCACTTTCCCTGAGTCGGTTTGTCGTTCTCCCAAGGAGGAGATAGCCAGCCTGAGATTACAGGCGAAGCAGCAGCGGGCAGCAGGCGGGCAGAGAGGTTAGGCTGGACTCTGATTTAAATTTCAATACCTTCCCCATTACAGCTGTCTGGGCTGGGAAAATTACTAGGGGAAGCAGGCCATGTGCTTCTCCTATTTCTCGGGACGTCTACTTGGCTGTCTCTGCCAGGGTCCACAGACTTGGTCTGCTCTCCCCACTACTTAGCAAGGTTTGGATGAACGATGAAATGGGAGGAAGCCCCATCCTCCAGGCCTAGGAATCACCATCATCCATTTGTGCCTCTCTGAGGCCCAGTGGACACCTTTGGGTGCTGCTAGATGGTTTGGGAGGGCCCCTCTTTATCAGGACTCAGAGATCAAGATCAGGGCTTAGGCTCAGGTGGGGAGCAGGGTTCAGTCTGTAACTAGCATTGGGGTTCAGTCTAAAACTAAGATCAGAACTTCAACTCAGGCAGGATCAAGGCTCAGTCTGTAACCAAGGTCAGGGCTCAGGCTCAGGATGGAATCAAGGTTCATTCCATTAACAAAAACAGGGATCAGATTTCATCATCATAGAAGTCAATTCATATCTCAGAGCCTCGATTTCTTCTCTATTCAAATGTGGAGCTAGGTATTGCCCTGCTTGCTTCACAAGCACAAGGCTTTTTAGAGGAATAAATGAAAACAAGAGTACTGGGCCGGGCGTGGTGGCTCACGCCTGTAATCCTAACACTTTGGGAGGCCGAGGGGGGTGGATTGCCTGCGCTCAGGAGTTCGACACCAGCCTGGGCAACATGGTGAAACTCCGTCTCTACTAAAAATACAAACATTAGTCAGGCACGCGTGATGGCACGTGCCTATAATTCCAGCTACTAGGGAAGCTGAGACAGGTGAATCGCTTGAACCTGGAAAGTGGAGGTTGCAGGGAGCCGAGATCGTGCCATGGCACTCCAGCCTGTGATAGAGTGAGACTTCAACTCAAAAAAAAAAAGAGTATCTTTCTTTTCTATAACAACTTACACTTTATAAATTGCTTGCACATACTTTATCTCGTTTGGTCCTCATGATAACCACCATTTTAAAGACAATAATACAGGCTCAGAGAGGTTAGGAAGCTTATTCAAGGCCGCACAGCCTGTAGACACAGGCAGGAAGTAGGGGCTGGGCCCAGCTGGTCCTGACTCTAAGCAGTTCCTAGAATACTGCAACGCAAAGAAGCAGTGACTGAGACTGCACTTGTCCACCCAGGAGTCATGTTCCCCTTTTTCTTTCTCTCTTTCTTTCTTTCTTTCTCTTTCTTTCTTTCCTTCTTTCTTTCTTTCTTTTTTTTTTTTTTTTTGACAGAGTCTCGCCTGCCCACCCAGGAGTCATGTTCCCCCTTTTTCTTTCTTTCTTTTCTTCCTTTCTTTCTTTCTTTCTTTCTTTCTTTCTTTCTTTCTTTCTTTCTTTTTCTTTCATTTTCTTTCTTTCTTTCTTTCTTTTTCTTTTTCTTTCCTTCCTTCCTTCCTTCTTTCCTTCCTTCCTTCCTTCCTTCTTTCCTTCCTTCCTTTCTTTCTTTCTTCTTTCTTTCTTTCTTTTTTTATGACAGTCTCGCCCTGTTGCCCAGGGCAAGCACTGTGTTAGCCAGGATGGTCTCCATCTCCTGACCTCATGATCGGTCTACCTTGGCCTCCCAAAGTGCTGGGATTACAGGCGTGAGCCACCGCGCCCGGCCGTGTTCCCATTTTTCTATGGTAACAGAACCCTTATTCTATTCTGGGGAGCAAGGTGTCCACCTAAAAGACTACATTTCCCAGTGACCCTTGCAGCAAGGGGTGGCCAATGAGATATGAGCAAGAGAATTGTTGGGTGAGGCTCCAGGGAAAGTTCTGGAAAAGGGAGACAGGTAGACAGCATGGATTTTCCCCCGTTCCTCTTTCTTCTTGCCTGGAATACAGATAGGCTGGAGCCCAGCTGCCACTATGGACCATGAGGTGATACTAAAGATAGACAGCAGTGCTGAGGATGACGAGCCTGGAGCGAGAAGTTATTTCAGACATTGAAGGCATGGTGAAGCCACCATCCCAACCCTGGGCTGCTGACCTCTGTATAGGGGAGAGTAAAAGACACTACTAGTTTGTTTAGGCCACTATGGCTGGATCTCTGTTACCAGGAGGCAAAGGTAACTTCTGATTCAAAGGTGCTACCCTGAGAAAAAGTATGCTCACATAAGCTTGGGAAATAGCAAGTTAAACAGAATCTTTCTTGCAGGACTTCCCAAAGCCTTAAATGCTACAGTTTTGGGAACCACCAAGTGGGGGATGTACTACACCACATTTCCAGAGCTCACTTGTCATGGCACACTGTGTGTGTGTGTGTGTGTGTGTGTGTAGAGAGAGAGAGAGGGAGCAGGAGAGACTAGGGGTCTAGTGCTGGGAGACCACATCCTGATGTCTAATGGGGCTGGAAAGTGCTTTGCTCAATGCCATCATTATTAAAACAAATGAAGACACTGACTCCTTTTCCAACTTTCTTAAGCTTCAACTGGCATTCATGATTTCAGTTCCTAAGTGTCTAAGGGTTGTAGGGCCAAGCAGGGGAGGGCTAATTTGGGGACAAAGCTAGGAGAGCTGTTTGGGGTAAGAGAGTCTCCTTGTAGCTGCTGGAGTCTTTGTGGATTGGGGCTTGGCTCACACGTGTGGGGGCTGCTACAGGGAGAAGAGGACCCTGGCCACCCTTCACATCATATATAGGGCATTGGCAGCCCTGTTCCTCCCCTCTCCCCACCCTCAATAAAAGAGGGAAATAGAGGCATGGAGAATGAAAGGGGCTAGGCCAGCCAGGTCCACAGAAAGAGTGGGTGGCAGAATGGGGTCTGGAGCCAGCTGCCCATACTCCCTGCCCTTCCCCAACCTACCCCCTGCCCTCAGCTTTCTGGAAGGCTCTGGCTGAGTCATACGCCTGATGCCCAGTTTCTGCCTCTGCTGCAGTGGCCACCTTTCAGTCCTCTGTGGGGGTCCCATTGCAGGCTGTAAGATCTTGACATGCTCTTTCAATGCCATTTTAAGAGACTCAGAACATAATAGCAGTAATAGAGGCAACTGCTGCCTGGCTTGGTAATTATTGCATCCCTGTTGGGGGAACTGTTGACTGCCTGGCAAAGGGGTGAAGTCTCCCCTCACTTCTTAAATAGGAGTCCTCCTTGAAGACCGTGGCCACAGCTGAGGGTGGTTAGTCACCAGTCTGTGCCCAGGAGGGAGTCAGGGAGCACCAGTGTGGCAGCCAGGTAGAGGAAATGGGGGTAGAGGGAGTAGGGGTAGGCGGTGGGGGGATGTGGTGTCCAGAATCCTAGACTGAGGATGGAGGGCTTGAGGCTCTTTTCCCCTGTTCTGTGTGGCTAAGTCCAGTCCATTCCCCAGACCTCAGTCTCTCTCTCTGTGCAATGGGAAATTGGATCAGGCCTCTAAGAATTTGTCCAGTGCATAATTCTAAGGTTCTGCTTTTTAAGGAGATCGTAGGGAACTGAGGGCAGAACAGAAAGGTGGGAACTCCTTGAGGGCAGGAAACCTGCTTGTTTCCTCTCTCGGACCCTGGCATGGTTGGGTGGAAGACCCCATCCCAGACAGAGCAGGAGGTATGGTGGTGTCCTAAGAGGGAGGGAGGAGCCAGGACAGGAGGAGAAAAGGAGGGGAGAGGAGTGGGGGAAACAGAAGCTTGAGGCCCCATCTGAAGAAAACTCAATATCAAAACTTTAACCAGAGCTTCATAACCAAGAAACGGGCCTTTGACTTAGGAGGTGAAGGCTCATTTAAATGGCAAATTCCCCTTGTGGCTGCAAGGGCTTGTTTATAGAATGTGGAGCTGAGAGTGCAGGTGGTCCCACACAGAAAACTGGAAGCTTTTCTTTTTAAACTCCCTGAAGATTCATCTGCAATGCAGATGAAGCATCTTAGAAACAAGAATGAAAACAGCGTTTGATTTTTACAAAAGCCAATTCAGAGGCTCACTTCCTGTCCAGCCCAGCACGCCAGCATCTGTGTGTGAGACCACTGTCCCCAGCCGGGTGGGGGCCTGCACGGGTCTTGCCAAGGTCAAATGGGTGTGCACACATGACTACAAGTGAATTCACTGCACATGTGTGTACACACACACACATTTACTTGGATCCTCAGCAGAGTTATTTTGGATTTGGTCTTCGTGGAATGTCCAGTCTGTGCCTAGATGTGGGTTCAGCAAATTCATTGACTCTGCACAGCTACTGGTCACTAATAAGAGCCTGGACCCGGGGATACCATGATGACCAAGAGATAACCTCTCAAAGAACACACAGGCCAGCTGGGGAGACAGGTGAATAAACATGTGGAGAACAGAGCATTATGGGAGCATCTGGCCCAGGCTTGGGAGGTCAGGGAAGGCTTCCTGGAAGAGGTGCTATCTTGGAGCTGCATACTATCCAATATGGTAGCCACTAGCCACAGGTCGCCATTTACATTTAAATAAAAAACAAATAAACAATTCAGTTCCTTAGTCATACTGGCCACATTTCAATTGGCTAGTGGACACCATGTCGAATAGTGCAGAGATGGAACATTTCCATTGTCCAGAAAAGTCTACTGGATGGTGCTGTGAGGAGGAACAGACCCTCTCCAGGTGAGGGCCATGGAGAGGTGTTCCAATTCTAGGGAGCAGCTTGTGCAAACGCCTGGAAGTAGATGGCAGCATGTCCAGGGGACTGGAGCCCTGAACACAGGTGTGAGGAGGAGGGAAACAGTGATAACTGAAGCTAGAGAGAGTGGAAGAATTCAAATGGCAGTTAAAGGCTCTGCTTGTGTTGGCAAGGAGCTGGGATTTTGTCCTGAAGGTTTGGGGAGACTTTGGAAGGGTTTCAGCTGGGAGTGGCAAGGTCAAGGTCGGGTTTCATGTTAGAAAAGCTTGCTTGGAGAAGGGACTCCGCAGGGAAGGGGCAATTGCCAGCAACCAGGTGAGAGCCAGGTGAGGGGAGGGGCCTGACCTGGGAGTTTAGCCGGGAGGGCCTGGAGATGAAGTGCCTGTGTAGGGGGCACTCGAGAGAGGGGCTTCTGGCTTCAGTGCCAGGGTGGCTGGGGCTGCCCTTTGGGCTCGGGCTGTGCTGAGTGCAGGGGAAGAGGGAGGCCTCTGCACCTGGCAGGTAGGTGAGGGCACCTGATCCTTTAGGAAAAGTTTAGGCTGAAACCACTGACTGGGTGATCATCAGTGAATAGATAGGGGTGCAGGTCCTGCAAGGGGCTGAGGTCTCAGGAGAGTCCTCAGTAAGACAGTATTGGAGCCCTGGGAAGCACAGGTGAGTCAGTGGCCAAGAGAGCAGGAGGAGCTGGGTAGGTCAGATTTCTGGAGAAGAGTGAGGGAGGCCAGATGTTCCTTGGAAGCGTCATGGCTGTGGTTGTGATTCCGTCCCCTGAGGTGTAGGAGCTATAGCTTTCAGTCCAGGCAAGTTTCCTGCAGGGGATAGGGCAGTGTCTTGGTACTGAGGGGCAGGGCTGGGAAAGGAAGGGAATGGGGGTGGCTTTCATCACAGCCGTGATAAGGAACCACAGGGCAGCTTGCACTTTGAAGATGGCTCCAACAATCTCCCCTATCCCGCAGGCCCTTCTACAGTGAATTGACTGTAGGGGGAGCTAGAGAGAGGGGCTTCTGGCCTTTCTGGCCCCTCATCTCCTGAAGATGTAGGCCTGTGTTCCCCCTCTTAAAACATGGGCAGGGCCGGGCGCGGTGGCTCACGCCTGTAATCCCAGCACTTTGGGAGGCCGAGGCGGGTGGATCACGAGGTCAGGAGATGGAGACCATCCTGCCTAACACACGGTGAAACCCCGTCTCTACTAAAAATACAAAAAATTAGCCGGGCGTGGTGGCGGGCGCCTGTAGTCCCAGTTATTCGAGAGCTGAGGCAGGAGAATGGTGTGAACCCAGGAGGCGGAGCTTGCAGTGAGCCAAGATCGAGCCACTGCACTCCAGCCTGGGCAACAGAGCGAAACTCCGTCTCAAAAAAAAAAACCAAAAAAACAAAAACCAAAAAAACGTGGGCGGGCTTGTGACTGCTTCGACCAATAGGGTATGGCAGAAGTGACACTCTGGGGCTTCCAAGAGTGCCATAAAATGCAACACAGCTTCTACCTTACGTGCTGAGACACTCACCCTTGGATCCCTGAGCCACCAGGTAAGATCTCCTCCTAGGACAGAGGCTGCTATGCCATGAGGAAGCCCGGGCCTGGTGAATGGGCCCATGCAGGTGTTCTGGTGGACAGCCCCAGCCTAGCTCCCAGCCCACAGTCAGCATCCACCGCATGTTCACGCATGAGTGAAAAGCCTCTGGATGGTTCCAGACCCCAGACATAGAGCCCCCACCAGCCCCTGGTGCCTGCTGTGTGAGGCCCCAGATATCACCTAACAGATACAAACTGCCTCTTCTGTGCCCTGTCCGATGCCTGACCTGCAGACTCATGAACAGAAGAAAATGGTCAGTGTTTTGTGCCACTATATTTTGGGGTGGTTTCTTGCACAACAATAGTAGTTGCAGGCAGAAAGGGAACTGGCCAGGCTGTGGCTGTGTGGCAGGGCTGGGGAGCTAACTGGCTGGTGGGATGGAGCCTCAATTGCCCAGGCAAGGGGTGAGTTTTACCCCTGCTGTCAGGTTAGGGGCAGAGGAGGTTGAGGAGGTTGAGTGGAGGTTGATGCTAGGAAACCAGGGAGGGGTTGCGGGGACATTTGGGGAGGAGGCTTGAAAATGAGACCTAGTTCTGGTCTGGGGGTTACTCCAAGGGCAACATCAGGGAGGTCCTGGTGGGAGCAACGAGAGGTGGGAGGGCTTTGGAGTCTTACAGCGTATGCTTAGTTTCCAGCACTTTCAGTACCCAGATCTTTCTGAGCCTTGGTTTGCTGACCTGGAAAATAGGGGTACAAATCCCCCGCTAAATGCAAGGTGAATGTGACTTCCTTTGATCACGTTTTTCTCCTTTCTCATTGTCTTAACAAGCACCCCCCCGCCCCCAACATTGCATGTAGACAACTGCTGATAAACGTGTCCAAGGGCAAGGTTTTTTGCGCCATTTTATAGACACAGAAAATGAAGCTGAGAGGGGCTGGGAGTGCCCACGGCCTCAGAGGACTCGAGCCTTCAGTGTGCACTTTTCCTGTTCCTCCCCTGGACTGAGGCAGCAGGAGGGGAGGGCAGGCCAGTGCCCCAGCAGGCCTGGGTGTGGCCTCCAGCACTGGCTGGATTAAGCATTCCTCCCCAGCCCTGCCCCGGTCCCAGCCTCGCAACTGCTTGCGCTCTGGAGTCCCAGACAAATTGTAGCCTGGAGAGCGGCTGTGGGGAGCTTACAAATGTGGCTGGCCCAGCCCTCCCCGCCTTCCTCCCACTCCACAAGCCTGCCTCTGGGCCCTGGGGTCAGAACAGCCACTAAGGAGCTCTCACTAGGGCTTCACACACACTTGGGACTCCTGGGGTTCTTGCCAAACGGGTGCCCCCGCCCCCAAGCCCTAGGAGCCTTGGATCTGCTGCCCGGACCCCAGCTCCCCTCCTCCTGCCGCCCTCCTCAGCATCTGGTTCCTCCTCAGAATGCAATGCTGTTGCCCCTGGCAACCGAGCTCCAGGCCAGATCCTGGTCCTCCTTCCTTCTCCTTCCCTTCTTTTCCTCCTCCTCCTTCTGCTTCCATATTCCCATTCTTCCTGCCCTCCCCCAACCTGCCGAGACAGTGCCTGGGGCTGGAAGACTCCCCCCAAATCTGATGCCAGCTGGGCCAGCCAGCCAAGCCCCCTGGCCTTTCTGGGTTGCTCGTCGGCTGATGATGACAGTCAGTACTCCCTGCCTGCCCACGGGACTGACTACTGCAGTCCTGGGCACCCCAGGGATGTCCCAGAAGACTCTAGGGCAGGGCTGTCAGGGTACCCCAGGCAAAGAGCCAGGGACTGTAGAGAGACAAGAGACTTAGCAGCCAAAGAAAATTTCTCCCCATTAGAGCTGTTTGAGGTGGTGAGCTCCCCAAAGCCGAAGGCGTGCAAGGAGAGGTGCTGGCACTTTCCAGTGCCAGTGATGATGGTGCTGGCACTGGCATGGCACAGGGCAGTGAGGGGCTGTCTTGGAAGGAAGGTCAGTGCAGGCTTGGCCTATGTCTCTCCTGGCCGTCTCCTTTTCGCCAACCCCTGAATTCCCAGAACCTTTAGGAACACTTGCTCCCCAACCCCTGCCCTCCCAAGGACTCCTCATTTTTCATCTGGGTTCTAGAGAGGAGGACAGCACTAAGGGGGGTCCCGGGTCCAGCGACATCATTCACCATAGGGTAGGTCCAACCCCCAGTACAGCTGTTTAGAGTGGACAGAAACGGGCTCAGCAGGGCAGGCCACATGCCCCCTAGCCGCCCTCACGCATCCCTTCCAGAGTCTCTGCTCACACTCCTGGATCCCCCTCCAGATCCTAGACTCCTGTCACCTTCCTGCTCTCCTGCAGGGCCTGTGGGCCAGCTATGCCCAATTCACGACTCATTCAACCGACTCCCACTCCTTCGTGCCCTGCACCAGTTCCTCCCTGTCAGGAATACACTTCACCTTTCACTCTGAGTCAGCTCAGAGGCCCCCTCCTTCAGGAGGCTTCACTGGACTGCCTGGGCTGTGCCCACTGCCCCGCGGGGCTCCACACCCCGGGCTTGCCTCCTAGAGCTCTCTCACCCACGGCCTGGTCACCATCTGCACACGGTTTTCCCGAGTGCATCATAAGGACCTTGAGGCAGTGACTCTGTGCCCCACATTTGCTAACAAATACTAACGAGAACATCAGCACAGCCCTGCCTCTCTCTGGGCCTCAGTTTCCCCCATCTGAGGCCCCATGTCTGGGCCTTGGCTTCCCCCAGGGGTCTTTGAGGATCCTTTTGGCTGGGAAGGGTGGCCACGCCCGGGCTGTCAGAACGAGACAGAGGTCAGTCCGGGCAGCTCTGCCCTCCTCATCTCTGGGGGCGTCCCCTCCAGGTTTCAGGAATGAGCCTCAGAAACTGGGGTGTGGGGGCCCGCACGGGGAGGTCCTGGCACTCCCCGAGGCTTTGGTTCTCGTCTGCCAAATGAGGACACTCATCGGGGCTACCCGCCCCTCCGGCTGCCGTGAGGCCTTGGAGATGGCAGCCAGACCGGACTTTCCCATCGGACCCGCCGGAACCCAGGCTTCCCAAGGCAGCAGCTCCCGCGCAGCCGCCGCCCGCTTCTGGCAAGCCCAGCCCACGGGCTCAGGGGTCCCTGGGGCTCTGCTGCCCTCCAGTGGCCGGAGGCCCCTGGGCACTTAGAACCCGTGAACTCCGGGTTAATTCCATGGGCTTCCGTCTCCACCTAGGACGGACAGAGATGGTAGCAGGGACTTGTTGAGGTCACTCAGCAAGCTAGGCGCGGTACCTGGACCAGGACCAGGGGCTCCAGGGCCCTAGCACTTCTATGCCCAGGGTGCGCTTGTCCTCTCGCAGGAGACCAGCCAGGAGAGGGAGCTGTTCCCCACCTGCCCACGTGCCTCACTTGGGGCACCCTCTGTGCCCTAGCGCCCCCTGCTGGCCACTCTCAACGCTGGCCTAGGCTGCTCCCCGCCCGGATAAGTGTTTCTAGTGCCTGCCCAGGGGTCATCCCCAATATGTGGGCCAGTGTTGGGGGCTTGGAGGGGTGGCTTAACCCCTTTCCTCCTTGATTAATCAAATACTTAAAATAATGGCCGAGGTCATGATTGATGGACAGAGCATAGCTAATTACCCTGGAGATTAAAATGACTGTTTCTGTTTAAAAGCGCTGCAAATGAGTTAATTATTTCCTTTGCTCACCTCTCTAACCTCGTTACACTTCTAAATGAATAGCAATATTGATCTTGGAACTGATTGTGGTGTTACACTGCCCGAGCGGGTTTAATTAGGGTTTGCAAACGCTGCAGTGCCTCCTCCTTCTGACCGAGGAAATTAGCCTTGGGTTTTACTTACATTTCACAGCCGTGTCCTCCACACAGCTAGAAGGGCTGGAACATGGCGCAGTGGTGCCTGTCATCCCCTGCCCTGCCCTGGCTCCCAGCTCCACTCCCATCCAGAGCAGCACAGACTGACCCTTGCCTCTCACCTCTCAGGAAGACATGGCAGGAAGGCCAGCGGGGTCAGCTTGTTTAGCCTCGTCTGGTCACAGATGGGGCTCGGAGGCTCGTATATGATAGGACAGAGCCTAGCATCATTTGACGAGGTGCGGGCAGGCCTAGGACCTGAACTATCACAGATTCCCTACTCTGGACCTTGACGGCTTCCTGACTGAGTAAATATTTCCTCTCTGTCCCTCCTCACTTCTCCAGATGCCTACGGAGCCTCCTGGTGCTCCACCCCACCTCCAGCTCCCTCCTGCCTCTCCTCTCCTTCTTAGAGCTCCATGAAGCAAAGGCCCCAGCTCGATGAAGGCGGTGAATGAGAAGGGGAGAAGGGCCCAGAAGACCAGCACTCCTGCCCTGGATCTGCGGCTGACATCCAGGTGACCATACCCTTCCTCTGAACTTGACAATCTGTCTATATCACTCCCTCCCACCTCCCCTAGCCAGAATTTTCAAGGGCAAGTAGTGTCTCTGGGAGCCAGAGCCAGAAGGGTAGGGTAGGGAGAGTGACCAGGACAGGCTTGGGCCAAGGATGTAGGACTGAGAGTGGGTCTACTCCTTCTTATTCCAAATAAAACCTTCCCTTGACCCTGGCTCTCCTCTGCCATGGCCAGATCTGTCCCGGTCCCACTTCTTTTTTTAATTTTTCCAGAGACAGAGTCTCCCTGTTACCCAGGCTGGAGTGCGGTGACAGGATCACAGCTCACTGCAGCCTTGAACTCCTGGGCTTAAGTGATCCTCCCACCTCAGCCTCCCGAGTAGCTAGGACCACAGATGTGCACCACCATGCCCGGTTATTTTTTTTTAATTTTTGGAGAGATGGGGTCTTGCTGTGTTGCCCAGGCTGATCACAAACTCCTGGCCTCAAGTGATCCTCCCACCTTGGCCCCAGTCCCTATTATTGAGAGTTGTGTACATTCACTGCCGCCCTTCTCTGGCTTCCTCTCCACTCCTCTGCCCTCTGTTTTTTATGTCTCCCAGATAAAACGATTCTCACTGAGGTCACCAGCAACCCCTAAGTTGCTGAACAAAGTAAGCGCTCTGTTCAGGAGTCTGGGCATGGATCTACCTGACAGCTTCTCTGCTTCCTGCAGTGGCACTGGCTCCTGGGTTTCCTCCTCCCTGCTCCCTCTTGGGACAGGATACTCCCCTCCCATCCCTGAAGAATCTCAGGGTTTGGCTTAAGCCCTCTTCTCTTTCTTCTCACTTGACATGCCCTCCCCTGGTGAGCCCACCTCTCTCGTGGTTGTAAAGTGATCTATCCCAAATTACTATCTTAGCTCAGCCCTCTCCCTTGAGTGCGTGTAGGTCCAGCCAGGGAGTGACATGGTTAGACTTACACTTTAGAAAGGCCACTCTTACTGTAGTGTGGTAGGAGAGGATGATGGTGGAGACAGAGGAACCCCTGAGGTGGCTGTTCTAAGTCTCAGCAGAAAAATATTCAGGCCTGTGGCTGAAGAAATGGGGAGCAGGGGGCGATCCACTGGACGGGGAGGCTTTGGGGATTGATTTCCTAGGGGCAGGTTCCAGGGCGATGTCCCATTTTCAAGTTGGAGCACTGAGTGCCTTTGGCTGAAACTGGTGACATCAGGGAGAAGCAGGCTTCCAGGGAGTGTTCAGGCTGTTGGGTTGAGTTCAAGGTGCCTACAGGGACATTCAGAAGGAGAAGGAAGGTAGGTGACTCCCCCAAATTGCTACAGCCAGCTTGTGGCCCTGTCACTCAGGGTAGAAGTCATCAGCATGCAAGGAGCTTGGCGGTGACTGCATGCCCAGAAGCACTGCTACAGGTAAGACAACCAGGAGGATGTGGGAGAGCAGAAGGCACTGCATTCGACCCCGGTGACTCATGCCTAATTTGGCCAGTGAAATCTGCGAGCCAGACCACATGCCCTGCCTTGTCAAACAAGGAAAGAAGTGTGGAGATCGAGGGTCAAAAACTCTAACTGAATTCCAACCTCGCTAATAGACTGAGCCTTGATCCTGCTCACAGTCTGAGCCCTCATCCTTGTCACAATCCAAGGAAACAGGACTACCCAGCTGGAGGCTCTTAGGTAACACCTTCTGGTTTCCATTCCCCCTTTTCTCCCCTGAGGTGAGGATGAAGGAGAGGGAGCTTAGTAGTGCCAAGGAAGCAAGCCTGGAGTACTGAAGGCAAGATAGATAAAGCACTTCCAATGTGCATGCCCAGGAATCCTCAGCTTTTTGGGGGTTCATGGCATGCATGTGAACACTGGAACTTTCAGTGGCACCATTGAGAAAAGACTCACTGGGCACAGTGGCTCATGCCTATAAGCCCAGCACTTTGGGAGGGCAAGGAGGGCGGATGGCTTGAGCCCAGGATTTCAAGCCCAGCCTGGGCAACATGGTGAAACCCTGTCTCTACAAAAATTAGCCAGGCGTGGTGGTGCACGTCTGTAGTCCCACTTACTCAGGAGGTTGAGGTGAGAGGATTGCTCGTGTCCAGGAGGTGGAGGTTGCAGTGAGCCGTGATTGCACCACTAAACTCCAGCCTGGGCAACAGAGTGAGAATCTGTCTAAAAAAAAAAAAAGAAAAGAAGAGAAAAGAAATAAGATTCAAAACCACTCTAAAGGATCCAGCGGCAGTGTCCTGGTGGTCATCACTGTGGCATCAGATGCTTCACACGCTCGCAAAAGCTCATCAGTTACTACTGAGCGGTCTGGGTCCTCAGGACACAATTGCCTTTAGATGGAGCTATTTACTGTCCTGGGTATATTGCTGTCCCTGTGTCACTGCATCCTGTGACATACTGGGCATAGACAGAAGAGTTCCCTTAATGAGTTCTAGGGTGGTGGTTAGGAGTTCCAAGCTCTGAGTTCCAGACTGCCTGGAATTCAAATCCTGACTCTGCCCATCCCAGCTGTGTGATCGTGGGCAAGCTGCTTCACCTCTCTGTGCCTGAGTTTCCTCATCTGAAAGTGGGGGTGATAATAGCACTTACCCCTTAGGGAGTTCACTTATATTAAGTATTTAGTGCCTGGCATGTGGTGAGTGCTCTCTTAGGGTTGGGCATTGCTATAACTTTGCTTATTGATGCATGCTTGGCTGACACTGTAAAGATTACAACACCTCAGAGAGGCCAGTATTCAGGCCCTGGGAGACCAGTACAGTTCAAGGGCAATTAATTTCTGTCTACTCTGTGCTGGGCACTTGTGAGACAGAGAGAAAACTCCACATTCCTGCTCTCGGGGGGTATACTCTCTGTGAAGAGATCGTCCTAACACACACTGTGTGTGCTGTGTTGGGGGGAATGTGAGTGAGAGGGACTCCGTTGGGGGGATGATGGGTGTTCATAACAAATACATTTACTGAGTGCCTACTGTGTACCAGGCCCTGCTCTGGGGACTTTACACATATTACATAATCCTTACCAGAGGGTAATATATAATATTATCACAATTGTCATCCTTATCTTATACATATCTGAGGCTCAGAAAGGATGAGACTGGAGAGGCCTGAAGCTTTTCTGTGCCAGGCAATGTTGTGAGCAGAGGTGTGACTGAGGCTTGGGGGCCCAGGGGGCTCCCTGACTAAGGGGGCCTATGCCAGGCATGGGTGTGGGCGAGAGCCTTGATAGAGGTCTTCAAGGTCAGGCTGAGGCACTGTGCTCACTGGTCACCTGCGCTTGAACCAGGCAGGACTCCAGTGTGGAAGAACGGGGCAGGGACCACCATTCCCCCAGGCCTAGCCCTGAACATCAGGACTAATCGTGAGTGTGTCCTATATCCCAGAGCTCTGCGATGAGTGTGAGTCCAGGTGTGTACACAGATATGTATGCCAGTGTGGGCAAGGTGGGCTTGTCTCCTTAAGGGTCTTATCCCTTAAGTCCCCTCCACCCATAGACCCAGGCAGGGCAGGGCTCAGGAAGGAGGGCACCTTCTTCCTGAGGGTGGGAGGGGTGGGCAGGGCCAGAAGAAGGGGTGGAGGGAAGATGCTGCTGCTATGGGAGGGCCCAGAGGCGGAGCGGGCGGCCTGGGGACTTCCTGCTCAGCTCTCTGCTTGGCCCCAGGAGCTTCCTCCCAGCACTGCGGCCCCAGGACCCTGACAGCCTCCACCCTCAGACGGGAGAGGAGAGGCTGAGTGCCGGCTGCCAGGCAGGCGGTGGGGACTCTGGATGCCTGTACCTCCCGGCACCTCCTGCCCCCGACTCACCTCCCCTGCACGATTAGCGGGCTCTTGTCTCTAATTGATTCCTCTGGTACTCACAGGACAATTAGAATTTAAATTGCCTTTTACAAAGGTCACAAAAACATGATCAAAGAGGAATCTATCGGGGGGCGGGGGCCGCTTCTCCTTCCCAGCCTCCCAGAGCCGTGGAGGCAGAGGCCAGGCCTTGAGGAGCCATCGCCCCGTGTGCCGGGCCCTTCTATCACCCCACAGTCTTCCCCAAGCCTTCCTGGTCCTGGCTGTGTGAAGGGTGAGGGAAGGGTAAGTCCAATCCCCGACTCCTTCCCCACCACGGGGGGTTCGAGGCCTCATCTCTCCTCCTCCCACAGCTGTCTCCTTGTTCCGTCCTCAGCCTGCACCCTGCTGGCCCCATGACCTTGCTGTAACTGTGCTTCAGATGGCCAGATCCTGTCCCTCACCAGCCCTGTGACCTTCCCTACACCACCTGCCCCCTCCAAGCCTCAAGCCTCAGTGGTGGCATCTGTGAAACGGAGCCAATGTGTTCTGCTTCCTAAGGATGGGAGGTACCACAGGAAGAACTCCTGCACCCCTCCACCTCCGAGCGTTGCTTCTCTCCCTGCACAGCTGCCTCCTCCAGGAAGCCGGCTCTGGGGCTCACACTCTGGCTGCTGCCCAGCAGCGACTGTGGCCTGCACCTGCCCAGGGATGAGGAGGCCACCCCCATGCCGGGGTACGGGACAGGGACTGCCCACTCCTTCCACAGTATCTGGCAGCAGCCTGCACAGGGCTAGGCACATGGGGAGAAGGGATTCAGGGCGTGGATCCAAGAGACAGATGGGGAGGTTGGCTGAGAGAGCCAGGTCCCCACGCCAGGAGCTGCCCCTCTGGCAGGATAGATAGCAGCATCACCAGCTCACATGGGGTCAGGTCTGGGGGCCGTTGCTCTGCGTTCTGGCCTCCCCGGGGGCACCACAGGGGCTCGGCTGGGTCTCTGGCAGCCACACTGACTCAGATTCTCAATCTTGGGTACTCTTGGGATTGCTGGGGTGGGGTTTGGGGCTGGACGAGGCTGGATGGGGTGGCCTTGGTGTGTCAGGAGGCCTCTTTTGGACCTTGTGACATTTGGACCTTGTACTTTCCCACTTCCCAGCCTTGGCTGAAGCTGTTACTTCCTCCTGGAAGGACTGACTCCCCCAACCCCTCCACCGCCATCTCCACCTTTTCTGACCCTCTCCATCCACAAGGCCCAGGGCTGCAGGCTGCTGTTCCTCCCTGGAGACGATCTGGCCCTCACACTTCGGGGTGTGGGGTGCTGGGGTTTCCCTGCAGTTCAAAGAAGCCTGATCTGGGATGACTACAGACAACAGGCCCATTTTACCCTGTGGGATCCTTGGTGGCCTCATTTATAAAATGGAGAGAACAGCCTTGCTCCTCCCCTTGCTGTCCGCAGCCCTCCATGCTCTGCCCTGTCCACTGTAGTAGTCCTCAGGCTTAAAAAAAAGAGAAGCCAGCAGGGGAGGATGGGGTAGCCTGGGGCAAAGCAGCGCCTGGTGTGTGAGGATGCAGTTCAGAGGGGAGGGGAGGGGACCTGGCTGAGGCAGGATTGTCTGTGAGCAAAGTGGAGGGGTTAGAGGGGAGAAGAGCGGGTTCTGTCTGCTTTAGGGCCTGTGAATGCTGAGAGTTTGGTAGGCAAAGGCAAGGAGGTGAGATCTTTTGCTGCCAGAGCCTAGGGAGCAGGCAGGGGCTGTGTGTACATCTGGTGTGTCTGTGTGTACGTGTGTATGCATAGTGTGTTGTATGGCTATTAAGCATCCGGCATTCAAATATGGCCATGCACATGTACCCATGTGTATCTGTGTGCCTGTGTGAGCATGCATATGTGTCTATGGCTATGTCTATGGTGTGTGTGTGTGTAACATGTCTGAGTTTGCATGTACATATATGTATATGTATAATATGTGTGTGTGAGTTGTGTGGTATTTTGTAGGGTGTGTGTAGGAAGTGGGCGTGTGTGTGCGTTTGTGTGTGTGCATGTGTGTGCATATGTGTGTGTATGTGTGTGTGTATTTGTGTGTGTGTGTGTGTGAGAGAGAGAGAGAGAGACACATGTCCTCGTTCCCATGATCATCAAGGCTCCTTACCCAGCACCCTTGACCCCGGATCTGTCCTGTGGTCCTTCACAGCCCACAATTGCCCTAGACATGTGCAGAGACTACCCACTGCCCCCCAGCGGCAGCCTGTCCCCTCCCACCGCTGCTCCTAGACTGTCCTGGATGAACCCAGAACATGGGACCCATTGCTTCCCTCCCTCTGGTGCCCCACGTCTCTTAACAAAGCCTGATGTCTCCAGAGCATAGATCATTAGGGTGGCCTTTCCTCCTCTGAACTCTGCCCCCTGTCCCAGACCCTGCACAACTCTCTCACTCCAACCCCCTTGCTGGAAGGAGCTGGGTTCTATTGCCTAGAAAGAGAAACAGAGAGGCAGGGGACAGAGGTTCAGGGAATGATCTGTATCCGGCGGCCGAGAAGGGTCTCCAGGGAGGTTGCCCATCCTTGACTCAGAGTGAAACTAGTTTCAGGCCCACCTCAGGGAGCCTGGGCCTGTCCTCCTGGGGCCCACTGCCCTTCAAGTGACTGCCGGCTCCTCCAGCCTCTCTGTTAGCTCTGCTCCAGACCTGCTGCCTCCTGCTGCCTCACGGGAGAGATGACGAAGAAATGACAGACAGGTCAGCCCACTCCTCCTATCCCCGCTTCCTTGATCTCATGCTCCTGATGGGCCAGCCACCTCCATTTGGGGGGGTCCTGGGCCCTGGACTGAGGCCCTCTTGTGGTTTTCTCCCTCCCTAGAGTCCCACCTCCAGCTTCCAGGAGTTCCTCTCGGCTATAACACCCACTTTTCTCCACCTGCTTCCCCAGGTCACCATTACTCATTCACTGGTTCCTAGCCCTGGCCTGCCCTGCTGGGGCACAGCAAGAAAGCAAGGCAGGCTTTCCACCATGGGGACCAGCCTGAGGGCAGAGGAGAGGGACCCAGGCTCTGACTTCCGAGTGTCTCCCTGTCCTGGAAGTCAGAGGCCAGCAGATAACACACATGTGCACACTCACCCACCCACACACATTACACACACACGTGCATAAAACACAGTGAGATGATGGGGAAATGAGCCTGGTGGAGGACTTGGGTTGGGGTAGAGCCAGCCCGTGGGGAGCGAGCGCACAAGGACAGACCCCCCTGGAACCCCCTATCCAGATCAAGGGCTGGTGGAGGTGGAGCTTCCTGGCCAGGGCTGATCCTGGGGGCTAGGGCTGAAGACAGAGCGGAGAGGGGCAGATGTGGAGATGACAGCAGGAGGGGGCTCAGAGGAGGGAGCCAGATGGACAGTGTGTGAGGGAGCACGTTGGGAGAGGCCCGCAGCCCGGGGCAGTGGGGAGGGAGGAGGGGCTGCTGCTGGCCTGGCCAAGTCAGCTGAGCCGGACATCAAAGCCGAGTGTTCCCAGGATGCTGGTCTCCCTCCCACAGAGAGACAGATGTCCCTTTGATGGTGAGAAGAAAGGATGTTGTACAGCAAGGGTGGGGAGGGGGCAGGGGAGACCGAGTCTCCTCTTTGTGGCCATCCAGGCAATGGAGAGTCCATCATGAATGTCACGTCCTCCACTTCCAATGGACAGTGAAGCCGGACCCATCACTGGGGCTCCAACTGCCAAGGGAATGGCAGCTCCAGCTGTCCCGGGATCAGGGGTCGCCTACTGGCCACTTCCTGGCAGCTGAAGTCCAGTGGGGCCACCGTCCTGCTGGCTAAATGGGGGTCAGCCAGTCCAGCAATGACAGGACAGCCTTGTATGTTGGGAGCTAGAGCAGAGTAGGCACAGTGACCACTTCACTTCCCTGCGGCTACCTTGGCTATTACGTGTCTCACTGCGCCCGTGTGTGTGTGCACACGTGTATGGGCCTTGAGAATGTGCGTGCAGGGCCTCCACCCCCTGCCCCAGCTGGGCCTTCACTCCAGCAGGACTGAGACTCTCTGCCCTCTCAGGCTCTGGGCTCCTCTGAGTCCTACCTCTACTCTGGGCTCACCTAGCTGCCCTGCCTGGAGCACCTGCAGCACCAGTGCTAGGCCATAGGATACCCTTGTGAGAATCAGCAAAGGCACTCCTTCCTCCAGACGCTTTTCTGCCGGTCTGCTGAAAAATGTCATGCTAAACATACACATCTAGGATGACCACAGTGTGGGCACCGCACTCTGCACCAGTGAAGTGAGGGCCTTGAAACTCTCCCTGCCCCTTCTCTCAGCAACCCAAATCTACCAGGCTTCTCCACGAAGCCCTTTGACCTCCAGCCTGGTGCCTGCACCGCACCTGATGTGAAGCCTGCATCCCACCCTTGGTGACAGCAGTTTTGGGCTTGGGCGTCCCACCTAGGAGCTATGGTTACACGGTGGGGGACACTTTCACCCGTGGGGAGGTCAGTATCCTCTCCTCCACTGTCACACCCCAGAGAGGGCCCACTCAGGGAGACCCAGCCAGGTCTCCATCAGTGCTTGAGGGGCCCTGGGGTGCAGGCAGCAGCCAGGTCATGGGCAGGTCCTGATGGATTTCAGTCCCTCGGCAGGGCGGGAAGAGCAGGCTCCTGCCAGCCATCTAGGGAAGAAGACAGCTTGCTTCATGCTCCAGCTCCAGAAGAAAATGCCTTAGAAAGGTCCCTGGTGCAGCTGAGCAGGCTCTGAAAGCCACAGGGCCTCTGTGGCCTTCTGAATCCAGGCTCTTTGGAAAGGCCCCTTTTGTATAGAGGGGAGCCTCACCACACCCTTCTGTCTGCACCCACTGGGAAGGCAGATCCCATGTCCCTTTTACCCCTAGATCCCCCCATCCTACCCACCATACCAAGGTTCTGCCAGGCAGGTCTATGGAGATCCACAGACAGGCCCTTCATCCCAATTCTGCTGTGCTTTGGCACCTGCTTCTGGGACTCCAGCCTGTGTGCCATCAGCCCCTCCAGGCTCTGCACACAGCACCCCCACCATGTACCATGATGCCAAGCTGTTCCAGAGCCCCCTGGCTGCCCTCGCATCTCCCCATATAAACAGAGGCTTGCACACTGCAACATCCACACCTGCTCCCAGACATGCCCAGCCCCGCGGGGCAGAAACTCAGCAGAGCTCCTCTTCATGTCCCAAGAAATTCCTCACCACCTTCCACTTGGGCCCAGGTTCCCTCTGCAACCTGGCAGAAAAACCCAGCCAGCACCCCCAACCCCCAGCCTCAATCCCGTGGACTCAGCTCCCACCTCTTGGGAAAGAAAGTAGGAAATAAAAGGGAGGCAGGGGAGGGGGAGACATTGGAAAAGACGTTTCCAGACCCTGAATGTGCTGGTGACATCCCAACAGGCGCCGCTAACGTGGAAAAATAGAAGTTGCTGGCTTGTTTTTTCGCCCTCTCTTTCTAAATGATTTGACGTTTTATTCCCCCCCATCAAACGCTCTATTCTCTGCTAATGGCAGAATAATAAAAAATTATCCCTCATAGCATGTGAGTGAGAGGCCAAGATGGGAGCCCAGGAGAGGGAGGAAGGAGAGAAAGAAAAAAGGTTATTATAAATGTGTCAGCCTTGTTTATGGCCCTTTATCAGCGAGGGAGAGATGGGGAGGGAGAGACACAGTTAACATGCACTTGCAAGCAGCCTGCCAGTTGGGTTGGGGAGTGTAAATAATTTTTATTTTCAGCTGCATTTAGATATTTTAAAATATACACCCGCCAGCCATCGTGGGGAACCAGTTAAGCCTGCTGGGCCATGAGGGATGGGGGCGGCCTGGCTTTTGGCTGCTTTGATGGGACCATGCTTGAAAATTAGGGCTTTCGAATGCAGTGTTTGCTGATAAAGGCTTCCCTCCCAAGGAGCGCAGAGAGATAGTGAGGCCAGCCTTGGTGGCTGCCGAACTCCCCAGGTGGCAGGCTCAGGGCAGGATTTGGGAAGGTGGTACAGGGGCCCAGTATCCTTCCTGATAAGGCCAGTGAGGGGTACGGCTACCCTGGGCCAGCATTCCACCCTCCCCACACCGCCGGTGCCACGTCTTTGTCCCCGGCTTGCAACAGACTGTGTACCCTCAGACCCTCAGGTTCCATTCATGTCATCACTCACTGGTCAACATTTACTGAGCACCTACTGTGTGCCAGGATCATAGGGGTTCAAGGACAGGGAAACTTAGAGAGATTGTGCCACTTAAGCCCTCTTCTTTGAGTACCTCCTGAGACAAGTCCTGCATGATGTTCAGTGTTAGTCCATTGCACTCTGGGCTTGAAACAGCCGCCCGAAGGCAGTGTGACACTGTGGCTAAGACAGGCTCTCCACATGTGAGTCGTGGCTGTGAGACTTTAGGCACACGACTTCCAAGGGCTGAGCCACCATCTCTTCTTCTGTAAAATGAGATAATAGCATTCCCACATATGGGAATGGGGGTCAAATGGGATGATGAGTAGAGTATAAAGCTTTTACTATCTGACACACTGAACAATGGCTCTTGTCATTTGCTGTGTACAGCGATGGGACTATCAAATCCCACCAGGGCCCCCGAAGTGCTCCAGTGTGCCCAGGGTGGAGGTCAGGCTCAAGACTAGGCTGCAGGAAGCCAAACTGTCTTCTGGGAGCTTGCAGGCCAGGGTGGACAGAGCAGCTGTGAATGGCGCAGGCTCAGCTCATCTGGGCAGGCTCTAGAAGGGTCCTTGAAGGATGGAGATGGGGTAGGGAGGGGCCTGGCCTAGCTGGAATGGAGGGGGTGGTCAGTGGCCAGATGGCCTGACTTCACCACGCTGGTTCCCAAAGCAGCTCAGAGAGTTGTGTAGGAGGTGTGCGGCCAGCACATTACTTGCCCCCTGTGTCTTAGGCCCATTGAATGCCATCTCTGACAGATGCAAGGGTCAACTTGCCATGTCCTACATGTTCCTCTGGACTCTTGGAGCTGGGCCAGGTTGACACTGGCAGACAGTGGGCATGGACAGGCTCAGAGAAGCAAACGAGAATAGAACCAAATTCCTAGGTCTTCTACTTTGCTGGTCATGGGAAAGCAAACTCTTTAAGCACATCCCCTGCCACCCCCTACAGTAAGTTCCTTCTTCTGACTGGAGCAGGGATGACTGGAAGGACAGGCGACATCAAGCTAAAGGGTGACTGGATGTTTAGTCCTGAGTATAAATTTAAACAAATATGCTGAGCTGATCAGGACCAGACCTAGGACTGTACTAGGCCCTGCAAGGAGTCTGTGGGCCAAGAGCAAGCCAGGAAGGCAAAGCAGGTGGGAGAGAAGAAGAGGCAGAGGAAAGGATGGAGAGGGAGCAGACACGGGCTCTGCACCTGCCTCCCTCCTCTTGTCATTCCCTCAATCACTTACGCCACAGACACGTTGCTGCCTGCTCTAAGTCTGGACCTCAAGGTGCTCACAGACCCAAGAGGGAGGCAGATATGTAAACAGACAAGGAAGAGTCAGCATATGAAGTGGCGGTTTATGGTGGTTCAAGAGTGGGGAGGGGAGGTGGGCATCAGGGAAGAAGGCGCAGAGCAGGAGAGACTTGACTGGGCGTCAGAAATAGACATAGGAGTTTCCAAGTAGACTGGGTGGGGAGGACATTCCTTGTAGAGGGTCAGCGTGAACAAGGGCCTGAAAATCAGAGGCCGCATAGACTACTAGGGGAAGTACAAGTTCGTAATATCCGGGGGGGGAGAGGATGATGTTACTCCTTATATCGCAGGGGGTGTACACCTTGCTGCAATGTTTTTTGTAATATCCAGGGAGGGAGAGGATGATATTACTCCCCATATTGCAGTTGTTTGTAATATCCAGGGAAACAGATGATATTACTCCCAATATCGTAAACACCCTGAGCGTACACCCTCTGTGATATTGTTTGTAATATTCGGGGGGGAGAGGATGATATTACACCCAATATTGCAGGGGGTGTACACTCTCCTGTGATTTTTTCATAATATCCAGGGGAGGATAGAATGATGTTACTCCCAACATCGCAAGGTGTGTACACCCCCTTGTGATATCGTTTGTAATCTTCAGCGAGGGAGAGGATGATACTACTCCTCATATTGAAGGGGGAGTACACCTTTCTGTGATATTGTTGGTAACATCCAAGGGGGGAGAGAATGATATTACTCCCAATATCGCAGGGGGTGCAAACCCCCAGTGCTATTGTTTGTAATATCCAGGGGTGTGAGATGATATTGCTCTTAATATCGTAAACACCCTGTGTGTACATCCTTTTTAATATTTTTCATAATATCAAGGTGGGGAGAGGACGATATTACTCCCAATATCACAGAGGGTGTACACCCTTCTGTAATATTTTTCATAATATCCAGAAGGAGAGAGGATGATATTACTCCCAATATCTCAGTGGGTGTTCCCCCCCCGTAATATTGTTCATAACATTCAGGGGGAAAGAGGATGATATTACTCTCAATATCGCAGGCAGTGTACACGCCCCTGTGATCTAGTTCTTAATATCCAAAGGGGAATAAGATGATATTACTCTCAATATCGCAGGCAGTGTACACGCCCCTGTGATCTAGTTCTTAATATCCAAAGGGGAATAAGATGATATTACTCTCAATATCGCAGGCAGTGTACATGCCCCTGTGATATTGTTCGTTATATCCGGGGGGGAGAGGTTGATACTACTTTCAATATCGCAGTGGGTGTATGTATGCCCACCTGTAATATTGTTCATAATGTCCGGGGGGGGGGGGAGAAGATGATATTACTCCCATTATCGAAGAGGGTGTACACCCTCATGTGATATTGTTCTTAACACCTAGGGAGACAGAGGATGATATTACTCCAGATATCGTAGTGGGTGTACAATACCCTGTGATATTATTCGTAAAATCAAGGGAGGAAAGGGGATGATATTACCCCCAATATCGTAGGGGGTGCACAATTCCCTGTGATATTGTTTGTCATATCCAGTGGGAAACAGGATGATATTACTCCCAATATCGCAGGGGGTGTACACACCTTTGTGATACTTGTCTTAATACCCAGTGGGGGACAGGATGATATTACTTTCGATATCGCAGGTGTACAGCCTCCTGTGATATTGTTCGTAGTATCCAGGGGAAGAGAGGATGATATTACTCTCAATACTGCAGGGGGTGTACACTCCCCTGTGATATGGTTTCTAACATCCAGGAGATGAGAGGATGATATTACTCCCTATATCGCAAGGGGTGTGACCCCCCTGTGATATTGTCGGTAACATTCGGGGGGAAAATGATGATATTACTTTCCATATCGCAGGGGGTGTACACCCCCCTGTGATATTGTCAGTAACATCCTGGGCGGGGGAGAGGATGGTATTACTTTCCATATCTCAGGGGGTGTGCAAACTGCTGTGATGTTGTCCATAACATTTAGGGGTGAAAGGATGATATTACTTTCCACATAAAAGAGGGTGTACACCCTCCTGTGATATTGTATGCAGCATCCAGGGGCAGAGAGGGTGATATTACTCCCCATATCACAGGAGGTGCACACCCCCCTGTGATAAGGTTCGTAATATCCAGGGCGGGGAAGAGGGTGATATTACTACCTGTATCGCCGGGGTGTTCACTTTCTGTGATATGGTTTGTAATACCCAGAGGGGGAGAGGGTGACACTACTCCCCATATCGTGGCAGGTGTAAACCTCCCTGCGATATGGTTCATAATATCCAGGGGGGAGAGAGTGATATTACTCCCCATATCGCGGGCAGTGTACACACCCCTGTGATATTGTTCATAATATCCAGAAAGAGAGAGGGTGATATTGCATCTTATATTGCGGGGGGTGTGATATGGTTCACAGTATTCAGCAAGGGAGAGTGTGATACTACTTCCCATATCGCAGGCGGTGTACACCTCCCTGTGATATGGTTCGTAACATCCAGGGGGGCAGAAGGTGATATTTCCCCACATAACGCAGGGGGTGTACACCCCTCTGTGACATGGTTCATAATATCCAGAAGGGGAGAGAGTGATATTACATCCAATATCGCAGGGGGTGTACTTCCCCCTGCGATATGGTTCGTAATATCTGGGGGGAGGGGGGGAGAGGGTGCTATTACATCCAATATCGCGGGAGGTGTACACTCCCCTGTGAAACGGTTTGTAATATCCAGGAGGGGAGAGGGCGATATTACTCCCCATATCGCACAAAATGTACCCCGCCCTGTGATATGGTTTGTGATATCCAAGAGGGAGAGGGTGATATTACTCCCTATATCGCGTGGGGTGTACTGCCCCCCTGTGATGTGGTTCGTAATATCCAGAGAGGGAGAGAGGGTGATATTATACCCAATATCATGGGGGGTGTACACTCCCCCCGTGATATGGTTTGCAACATCCAGTGGAGGAGAGGATATTTCTCCCCATATCTTGGGGGATGTGATATGGTTGCTAACATCCAAGTGGGAAGATGGTGATATCACTCTCCATACCGCGGGTGGTGTGCACCCCCCTGTTACATGGTTCATAATATTCAGAAAGGGAGAGCATGATATTACTCCCCAGATCGCTGAGGATGTGATATGGTTCGTAATATCCAGGTTGGGAGAGGGTGATATTACTCCCCATATTGCGGGGGTTGTGATACGGTTCATAATATCCAGGAGGGGAGAGGGTGATATTACTCCCCATATGGTGGGAGGTGTATAACTTCCTGTGATATGGTTCGTAATATCCAGGTGGGGGAGGGTGACATTACTTCCCATATTGCGGGGGTGGGGGGCGGCGGTAATATGGTTCATAATATCCAGTGGGGGAGAGAAAGATTTTACTCCCCATATCGCGGTGGATGTACACCTCCGTTATGTGGTTCGTAATATCCACAGGCG
This sequence comes from Nomascus leucogenys, assembly GCF_006542625.1. Taxonomy (NCBI): domain Eukaryota; kingdom Metazoa; phylum Chordata; class Mammalia; order Primates; family Hylobatidae; genus Nomascus; species Nomascus leucogenys. Next base: position 96,996,218 of record NC_044386.1, read on the forward strand.
GGGAGAGGGTGATATTACTTCACATACCACGGAGGGTGTACGCCCTCCTATGATATGGTTCGTAATATGAAGAAAGAGAGAGGGTGATATTACTCCTCATATTGTGGGGGTTCTACAACCCCTTGTGATATGGCTCGTAATATCCAGTGGGGGAGAGGGTGATATTACTCCCCGTATCGCGTGAGGTGTACACCCTTCTGTGTTACGGTTCATAATATCCGGGGGAGGGTGATATTACTCTTCATATTGCGGGGGGTGTACACCCCTCTGTGATGTGGTTGGTAATATCCAAGGAAGGAGAGAGTGCTGTTGCTCCCCATATCACTTGAGGGGTACACCCTCTTGTGATATGTTTCCTAATATCCAGGTGGGGAGAGGATGATATTACTCCCCATATTGCGGGGGTGTGATATGGTTTGTAGTATCCAGGGGATCAGAGAAGGATTTTACTCCCCATATTGCGGGAGGTGTACACCCCCCAGTTTTATGGTTTGTAATATCCAGGGTGGGAGAGGGTGATATTACTCCCCATATCACATACACCCTCATTTGATATGGCTTATAATATCCAGGGGACAGAGGCTGATATTACTCCCCATATTGCGGCAGGTGTACACCCCCCTTTGATATGGTTCATAATATCCACGGGGGAGATGGTGGTATTACTCCCCATATCACGGGGGGTGTGAAATGGTTCCTAATATCCTGGGCAGGAGAAGGTGATATTACTTTCCATATTGTGGGGGTGTACACCCCCCGTGATCTGGTTTGTCATATTCTGAAGGGGATAGGGTGATATTACTCCCCACATCGTGAGGGGTGTACACCCCTCTGTGATATGGTCTGTGATACCCACGGGGGGAGAGGGTGACATTACTCCCTATAACTTGGGGGGTGTACATTCATGTTATATGGTTTGTAATATCCAAAGGGGGAGAGGGTGATATTACTCCCCATATTGTGGGGGTGGACATTTTTCTGTGATGAGTTTCATCATATCAAGGGGGGAAGAGAGTGATCTTACTCCCTATATCGCAGGGAGTGTACACCTCCCTGTGATATTGTTGGTAATATCTAGGGGGGCAGAGGATGATATTATCTTCAGTATATCAGGGGGTGTACACACCTCTGTGTTACTGTTCGTAATATCGTGGGGGGAGAGGATGCTATTACTGCCAATATTGTGGGTTGTTTTCACCCTCCTGCGATATTGTTCTCAGTATCAAGGGGATAGAGAGGGTGATATTAATTTCAATATCACAGGGGTGTATACTCCTCTGTGATATTGTTTGTAATATCAGGATGATATTACTCCCAGTGGGGGTGTACACCTTCCTGTGATACTGTTCTAAATATTAGTGGGGGAGAGGATGATACTACTCCCAATATCGAAGAGGTTGCACCCCACCTCCCCCGTGATACTGTTCGAAATATTAGGTGGGGAGAGGATGATACTTCTCCCAATATCGCAGGGGGTGTACACCCCCCTGTGATACTGTTCAAAATATCCAGAATGGGAGACGACGATATTACTCCCAATATCGCAGGGGGTGTACACTTTTCTGTGATATTGTTTGTAATATCCGGGGGGGGAGAGGATGATATTACTTCCAATATCACAGGGTGTGTACATTCCACTTTTATATTGTTTGTAATATCCAGGGGGAGAGATGATGGTATTACTCTCAATATCACAAGGGGTGTACACCCGCCTGTGATCTTTTTCATAATATTCGGGGGGGAGATGATATTACTTTCAATATTATAAACACCCTGTATGTACACCCTTGGTGATATTGTTCATAATATCCAGGGTGGGAGAGAATGATATTACTCCCAATATCTCAGGGGGTGTTCATATTGTTCATAATATTTAGGGGGGGTGATGACATGTCTCTCAATATTGCAAAGGGTGTACACCCCTTTGTTATATTGTTTGTAATATCCATGGGGAGAGAGCCCTAAATTTCGGGGCTGAGGCTGGGGAAGACCAGGCTATTGGGGCCAGAGGCGGGAGAAAGTTGGGTTAGCCCCTATTCAGGCCCGCTGGGTCTTCTACAGTGATTGTCGTGATTATTTTTTCCTTTACTTTTGAGGTTGGCAAGTATTCATAGCAGATCCTGACCAGGCTTCCAAGAAAGCCAGTGGCAGCATACAGAAACTCTTCAGGTGTATGCTTGGGACTAGCTCAGAGTCACTGCCACGACATTCAATGGCCAAAGCCAGTCCAGATTCAAGGGATGAAGAAACTGACTCCACCTCTTAATGGACTGAGCTGCAAAGTGACATTGGAAAGGGGTAGTTACAGGGAGCTGTGGGGCCACGTTTGTGATTGATCTGCAAAGAGGCGGTTAGAAGCAATTCTGTGAGGGACACCATTCTATTCCATGAGGCTGGTATTTCTGTAAGTGGCAAAGGAGAGATGAGGGGGTGCTAAGGTTCTTGCATTCTTGAGGGATGGTGCGATTAACTGCAAAATTGTCCCTCAGAGTTTGGACCAATTCCCACTCCCACCAACCCCAAAGCAGATAAACTGGGAGAGGGATGAAAAATCTTTACAAAGCCTTCTTGTGTCAACTGATTCACCCCAGGATCTGTTACTGACACTTGCCAACCTCAAAAGTCCGAGGAAAAAGTAATCGTGGCAATCACTGTAGAAGACCCAGAGGGCCTTACTAGGGGCTAATCCAACTCTCTCCCACCTCTGGCCCCAGCAACCTGGCCTTCCCTAGCCTCAGCCCTGACATTTAGGTCTCTGACCCATGTTGAGATCATTTTTGTGTATGTCACGAGGAAGGGGATCCAGCTTCACGCTTTTGCATGTGGACATCCGGTTGTCCCATCATCATTTGTCAAAAAGACTATTCTTTCTCCCATTGAATGGTCTTGGCTCTCTTGTTGAAAGTCAATTGACCATAATGTGAGGGTTTCTTTCTGAACTCTCATTTCCACTCATGATTTATGAGAACAAGCTCAAGCTGGCCTGCTGTAGGATGAGAGACATGAGGAAAAGAAGTGGGTCATCCCAGGTGAGGCCATCCTAGACCAGCAGCCCTGGTCAATCCTTCTGCTGACCACAGACTTGTGCGGGAGCCCATCTGGGAGTCAGCCCAGCCCAGCCCAGGCCACGGCTGCCCAGCTGACTTGGAGACTTGCGAACATAATAAATGCTTGCTTTAAGACGCTAAGCTTTGGGTTGTCAGGTAACCATTATTTATTCTGCCAGAAAACAGATACAGCCCCAAACTGAAGATAGCCCAGATGTTCCTCCGTGTGGGGCTGGTGGTCCTGCAGTACAGTGGAGCACCCCATGGCCGTTTAAAAATTGATCCTTGTGTACCGACCTGGAAGATGTCCATGATATATTGGTGAGGGAAAAAAGCAAGTGGCTGATCAATATGTATGCCATGACCCATTTTTTGTTTTTTTAAAAAAAGTCTGTGTATAAGAATATATAGAACAGGGACATCTCGGAAAAAGCTGGCAATGATACACAGTGAAGCATTCACAGGGGTTGCCTCTAGGGGAGACAAGAGGGAGTTTGACGTTTTTTGCTTTCTTTCTTGTAATTTTTAAAAAATGAAGATTATTTGGAAGAAAAACAAAGTTAGCATTTTCAAAGACTGTGTGTGTTGAAAGGTCCCTGCCCACACAGGGATCTCCAGCTCTTTCTCCTCTGCCCTGGCTCCCTGGCTCTGCCTCGACTCCTGGCCCAAGCCCGCCCCTCTTGCTGCAAATCCCACAGCCTAGACTCCCCACAGCCCCATAAAACCCCTCGATGGCTTTGCCATCACTACACATCCCTCAAGCCTTTAGGGGTTCACTTTCAATACTAGAGCAGGGAGAGCCTTCGGGATCCAGACTCACCTCTTCATGGCACAGATAGAGGGAAACTGAGGCACGGAGGAGGGAGGGATACACCGGAGGCTTCTGTGAGGCTGCATTGGAGCCAAGGTGAGAGGTGGGGTCCTGAGGACCTGCCCCCATCTTGGGTGCCCAAGGCCACCCCCTCCCAGCACAGACCTCTGCTGGGACCCATTTTCCTCAGAGGGGCCCTGGAGGATGAGGGACAAGCTTTGTCCCTCTTGGGAGGAGACGACGGAGGTACTGTGAGGGAGAGTAAAAGGGACAGAGGCACAGAGGAGGAGGGATAGGGTGGGGTGGGCGCCAGTGCCGGCCTCAGCCCAGAGCCTCCGGCAGCAGCCAGATAATAAGCAGGAATAAAAGAGGAGAGAGAGCGAAATGTCACACACGCTCTGGTGCCATTAGCCACCAGAGAAGGGAAATATCAGAGAATTAGGCCAGCCTTTGTTTGCCTTTGTGGAGGAGGAGCGTGAGGGGGTCTTGGCTGTGGGTAGGAGGGACTGTGCCTTTGGGGATGGGCCTGTTTTCCCGGGGGAGGGGCAACGACAGGAGGATTTCATGGCTGGGGCTCTGGGACCTTTGGGCCTCCCAAATCCCCAGTTACTGGGCCTGATGTGACTCAGAGGGGGGTGGTGGGAACGGGAACAGGGGAGAGATGGGACTTGTTCCACTTCAAAACAGAGACACCCAGCTCAGAGGCCTCCTTGCTAAACTGCCTTTGCTGCTGTTTGTTTATATTTCCCTAGTTATTACCCAAGTCACAGAAACACCCGGGTAATAGCTGTAAAATTACACACTCGCAGCTAATTTGGGTACGACTCTTGGCATAGCAGCCGCGTTTTAAGGAGAAATAAACAAGGCCTGAAATAAAAGTCGGCAGGAATACAAATCTGCAGCAATGAGGCTGGCTCCCCCTTCCCCACGCGACAGCCAGCGCGCGCGTCACTCCTTCCACACATGCGTGCTCACACACACCAGCACATGAGCCCACCCCAGCCCTTCCCATCCATTCCCTCTGCACCCTGACCCCGCTGCCCGCAGAGCAGCCGAGGGGGCTGGTTCCACTGTCCGCCCCCTCCAACCAGAGCCACGTCCTGGGCTGGGCCAGGGTCCTTGTCTTTGCAGATCCAGGCTGCCCTCCCTGTACTGACTCCTGTCCTCTGTGGGTGCCCAAGTTCCACTCTCTTCTAGCCAAGGAGGCTTACCATTCATTCATCCACTCATTCATTCGTTCATTCAAGTGTTTCTTGAGCAACGACTTTGTGCCAGGGACAGTGCTCTAGTGATCGGTAAAATATAGACGTTGGTTTCTTCTCATGGCTAACATCTGTTGAAAGAGACGGATATTAGACAAAAAAAGGGAATAAATATGTAATAAGTTAGGATAAGTGCTCTAAAGGAAGAGTGTAGAATGAGAAAGAGAAAGGGAGTAGCTTTTGGGGGTTCAGGAAAGCCCTCTTTTCAGGGAAAGGAAAGGCCTGGGTTGAGGCTGAAGTGGGATCTTGCTGGGGGCACAGCAGGGATATTTCAGGTGGAGGGAACAGCCCATGCTATTCAAAGGCCTTGAGGCAGCATGGCCAATGTGGCTGGCAGGCAGGGAGCTTTGGGGATGTGTGGTGAACCGGCCCAGAGAAGCCTCACAGGTGCTATCAGCCACCTTAGGAGCAGGGAAGGATTATAAGGTTTCAAGGGAGGGGTGGTGGTGAAATGAGATCTGATTGATGGCTTTGAAAGATCTCCCTGCTTGGCTGAGAGAAGCATGCAGAGGAGTGAGAGCGGATGAGTAGCTGGGGGAGGCTGTTGCGCTCATTCTGGGGAGAGATGACAGCAGCCTGGGACAGGACGGTGGTAATGTGGACACGGAGAAAAGGAGGGGTTGAGAGAGATCCTAAAGGCAGACAGGACTTGGAATTCGGGGTGAGGAAGAAAAAGGAGTCAATGGGGGGGCTGGTGGATAGAGGCATATTTCCTGAGATGGGAGAGAGTGCAGGAGGGGCAGGTTGGGGACTGTGTCTGAGGCACATAGAGAGGGTGTTTGAGGCCCCACAATGGACGAGGCTGCCTGGGAAGACAGAGAGAAGAGAAGGTGTTTGGACACATGTGACTCCTAGCTCAGACTCTCTGTGACCACACCTCCCTCCCCACTGTCACTAATAAAATAAGAATAAAAGTTGTAACCAGAATTTGCTGAGAGGATGAAATGAGCCATGTCAGATGTCATCCCAGTTGCATCCCACTGGACTCTCCCAGGTGCGCAGGCAGTGGGGCTGCAGTCGGTCCCTGGAGGGAAGCAGAGCTGGAGCAGCCCCACCGGCCAGTGTCGATACTGCCCTTGGGATCTGCTCAAAGCCAAGGGTCTGTGGCCTGGGAGGTTTTGGAAAGGAGTGTTCCACATGGCAGATGGAACCCCACGGAGACCCCCAGAGCTCACCCCCCGAGATGGGATGGCTGAGGGTTGACGGGGTAGGTGCAGGAGGAGGGCAGAGAGAGAAGATCATGGGCTGGACAGGGGGCACAGACACGACAGCAGGCAGGCTGGGAGTTGGGCCAGGCCACAAGGGGGTCTCCTATCTCCGCCAGGCAGACCTGCGCTGCAGAAACTAATTAGCACAGAACAATGTCCTAACGTGGCCCTCTGACTCTAGCTCACGCCCACACCATGTGGTGTAAGGGAGTGTGGGCGTGCAAGCATGTGCTAGAGGCGGGGTGCAGGGCTTCCTCCCTTCCCCGCTTCTCCTCTCCCCATGAGAGACCTGGGGGCAGATGAAGGATCCGGAGCTGGGACGTAGGAGGCCCTTGTTTGCCAGAGTCTCCAACTCTGCCCCATCCCAGCCTCCCTGTCTGAGGATTGGAGGGCCCACCAAGCTCCACTGCATCCCCTGCTTGTCTACCTGTGTGCGTTGAAGGACATTTTGTTCATGTGCATGTACTTTCCATGTTCCTGTGTACTTGGGCACATATGGAAACACACACAGACATCCACGATGTGTTTGTGCATGTTTGTTCAGGCTTTCATATGTGTGTGCACATACAGGCGTGAGACCATGAGGGAAGGGGTTGGATCTGCAGCTGAAGTGATGAGTAGCAGCCTTCAAAGCCCCAGCTCAGCCCCCTCCCTTAGGGAACTCCCACCCATCTATTTCCAGTACATGCTCCTCTGTCCCCATGCTCCTGCAGCTGGAATTGAAACCACTGTGCTGGGGCTGACCATGGCCGCTCTCTGCAGGCCTCAGGCTGACCACCAGCTGCTCTGGAAGAGGTAGAAGCTCTCCCTTGTCTTTGTCACGCTGGGCCCTAGGAAGCCTGCTGTGCACAGCAATGATTAGGAAGCTGAGTTATGCTGGGGCAGAGGCCCGAGGGTCCCCGGACCTGCTGGTGAGAAGCTGCTGATGCTTTGGGACAGGTCTCCATGCTGGCCTGAGGCTGCTGAGGAAGCTGTGTTCTTCAATAACACCTAGCAAGGCCCTGAGGACCCGGGACGGAGTCTGGTTCTAGTCTCCTTGTCTCTCGGCGAAAATCTGGGGAGGACAGGCTGCTGGCTAAGCGACGTCCTCGTCACCAAGGACATCTGGATAAAGGAGGGGTTGCCATGCATTGGGGAAAGAAGTTTGGTTTAAACATCATAAACTGATCTAGGTTCCAGGACCAGCCTTGCCGCTGACACACCCTTTGGTGCTGGATAACTCCCTCGGGACTGGGTGACTCCCGAGGGCCTATCTGGCTCGAATGCTTTGTTACTATGATCAAGGCTGAGGCTAGCAACCCTGGGCTGTGAAGACCAACCCAGCAGCATGGGTTGGGGGCATAGGCAGGAATTCTGGGGGCACAGTGGGGGTAAACAGTCGTAGGCCCCTACCTGTCATGAATGTATTGTATGACCCTGTCATTGCTCTGCGTCTGCAGTATGGAGAGGCTTTCCCTAAAACACTCAGGATTGTTTAACAACAATGTGCTCCTCTGAGCTCTGCGCCTTCCAGAGCTCACAGGCCTGCAGGGAGAGAGGCACACAGACAATCACAAGCCAAAGCGGTGATGGAAGTTGGCACGGACAACTGGATCTCCCCTGCCCCCTGCTGGTTGCCCCCAGGCCAGGCCTGGTTTTATACCCTCCTCAGTTCCCTTCGACACCCAGACAGGACTAGCGAGAGAGTGGCCCCAGAAGCAGTTTAAAATTTTTTTATTATTTTGAAAACAGATTACATTCACGTGTTTCAAAATCCAAACAAGATAACACGGCATAGAGTAAGAAGCCTTTCCGCCTTCCTACTCTGTAACCCTGCTTTTCGTTTCCTGTGTGTCCTTTCAGAGCTCCTTTTGCTTTCAAAAGCAAATACAAATACGGGCAGCTTCTGAATGGATGGCCAAGTGACTCTGGAGCTTCCGCGCTGTGTGAGGGCTGGGCTGTCCCTGTTCACCCTCAAACCCAGGCTGCAGCCACCGCACGGTGAGTATCCACTGGACACTTTCAAATATTTATGAAACACTGATGGATTTTCTCAGTCCGGAGCTGTAGCTTCCATGGAATTTGGCTTTATTAGCCAGAAAGTCAATATTTTCCCTGGGCCACCGCAGAGACGCACACACTTCTATCTTGCCTCTGGCCCCGCGGACCCGGCCGCCCTTCCTGGTCAGCTTCCTGCTGGTGGATCACGACCTTTCTGCTACTGGGAGCTGGCAGGGAAGGACTCAGAGAAGCCAAAGCTCAGGGCTGGAGCAGGAGCTTGGGGTGAGGCAGAAGTTTTGTGCAGACTCACTGGGGGTCTTGGACAAAGCCGTTTCCCTCCCTGAGCCTCTGTTACTCAACCTGAAAATGAAAGGTCTGGCCGATTACTGAGTTCTGTTGCCGATCGTTGCGCGAGGGGAGTCTCCCGGGCTTTCCAGACTGGGGCCTCCTAAGGGCGGGGCTGGGTCTTCTTTTCCTCCCTTCTCACCCCCAACCTCCCACACATAGGGCAGTTTGGCTTCGGGCTTTTCCTTCCTCATAGTACAGCAGATTCATGGCTTGGTTATTCTGGGAAGCAGCCGTTTCCGTGGGATCTAAGGGGGCCATGGCCTGAGAGCCAGGACCCCCAGGCCTCATCCCAGCTTGTCCCTGGCTTGTGGCTTCTTGCCAGGGCCTGAGGGAGCAGCTGTTACAAAGCTGATGGGATTGGAGTCTGATCAGGGGAGAGGGATGGCCACAGAGCACGGCTGATGGAAGGTTGTGAAAACAGAGCTGACGTTTCCATAACCCTGAGGTCAGAACAAGGGCAGCAGTGAGAACTAATGAGCTTGGCTGTGATGGTGCGGGGAGGGGAGATGGGGAGGGAGGCAGCCAAGAGCAGCCAGGCAGGGGGTCCACCTGGCACCAGGGGAGCTGTGGTGGGGCCTCCAGACCCCCGTGCAGCCTTTTGAAATGTGTGTGTGTGCATTCAATTTTATGATCTTAGGATCTTAAAAATATTTACACATGTATTCAGGTAATCCACGAATAAATTTTCACCACAAAAACTCAAACAACCAGCACATTACACAGGAGGCTGCCTGACCTTGTGGAGCAGCCTCCACCATTTCCTATCATTAGCAGTTTGACATACACCTTGCAGACTTTCCCCACATATCATATTAATATACAGAACACTGGCTGGGTGTGGGGGCTCACGCCTGGAATCCCAGCACTTTGGGAGGCCAAGGTGGGCGGATTACTTGAGGTCAGGAGTTTGGGACATGGCGAAACCCCGTCTCTACTAAAAATACAAAAATTATCCAGGCATGGTGGCGCCCACCTGTAATCCCAAGCTACTCAGGAGGCTGAGGGAGGAGGATCGCTTGAACCCAGGAGCCAAGATTGCACCACTGCACTCTGGCCTGGGTGACAGAGCAAGATTCTGTCTCAGAAACAAACAAACAAACAAAACTGTACGAAATACCTACATGTGCACAGATATGGTGTTTTTTAAGTAACATAAATAGGGTCCTACTGATATATCTTGCTCTGGAATTTGCTTGTTCCCTATATGTTTGGGAAAATTGTCCTATGTTAAATGTAGATCTACCTTACTCCTTGTAACTGCTTCGAGGTTTGTTTTTTTTTTTGAGACAAAATTTTGAGCCCAGGCTGGAGTGCCGTGACAGGATCTTGGCTCACGGCAACATCCGCCTCCCAGGTTCAAGCAATTCTCCTGCCTCAGCCTCCCAAGTAGCTGGGATTACAGGCATGCGCCACCACACCCAGCAAATTTTGTATTTTTAGTAGAGATGGGGATTCTCTATGTTGGTCAGGCTGGTCTCGAACTCCTGACTTCAGGTGATCCGCCCGCCTCAGCCTCCTAAAGTGCTGGGATTTCAGGCGTCAGCTACCACGCCCGGTCACTTCGAAGTATTTTTGTGCAAATTTTTTTGGGCCTTCCTTCTTTTAACAATTTTCCTATTAATGGACATTTGAGTTGTTTCTGGTTTTTGCTATGACAAATGGTGGCGCTGGGAACATCCTTGATGATCCTGTCCTCTTGGCCCAGCTCAGACGTTCCCTCAGCCCCCAGGTGCACAGGGCCCACCTGGACAAAGGACAGCGTCTGACCCACACACTACCGGAGTAGGAAGGGGCTGAGGCCTGCCCCCCTCCCCCTAGGGGAGGAGCAGAATGCTGAGCCCAACAGCTGATGCATGCGTGGTGGCATTTGGGGCTGTGAGATGCCAGTGGTGGGCTCATCTCGTTACCCCTCACATCATGCCATGCCTCTAACTGCCCACTGTCTCCGGTTCTTGCCCAGGGCAGCCTCAGAGGAGGAATTTTGAGGATCTGAGGGTGGATATGGCACCACTGGCTGCAAACCACGTTGGTCTGAGGGGAGCTTGGGGCTTGCCTGGGACGTCCACGATGGGCACCCTCCAAGGTCACAGCCAGGGTAAAAAGTAGGCAGTTCACCTTCTCTGAGTGCTTGCTTGGTGTCGGGCACTGTGCTGGGGCATTTGGCTACAATTTTCCTTCAAGCCTGGGTAGTAGCAATGATTCCATTTATAGGCACTGGTAATGCGGCCCAGAGAGGTGAGGTGACTTGTCCCAGGCTACACAGCTGCTTTGCCTGACTGCGCAGCCCAAGTCTTCCCATCTTCCTTGGTTGCCTCCCTTTGGCCTTTGGCCCCCCCACTGAAGCCAGGTTTAGAGCCCCACAGGCCTCTTGCCACCCTGGTGGCTGTCGGGGGAAGCGGTTAGCGGTGACGGACAGTCTAGGACCCTTGGGCTGCCCGGGCTCTTCCCATCGTGGTGTCACTTGGCATAGCAAGAAGCATCCCCCAGGATCTGGACTGGTGTTGGAGTGGTGTGGGGCCCAGGTAGAATTGGGCCAGCAGGTCCAAGTCCGGCTTTGGGGTCAAAAGGCAAGGAGAATGGCCAGAGACCCTGTTGGTGGGGTGTGAAAAGTGAAGGCCCTTCCTTGATTCTCCATGTTAGGGTCTAGGGCTTTTTTCAGATTTTCCAAAGTATCTGGGACCCTAAAAGAGGTTCTAACTCTGTGGACTAAGGCATATTCTCTGGTGCAGGGAGAAGATGGTTCAGACTGCACCTCTACCCTAACTCAGCACGCACAGCTGTACCGTCAGGGGTTGCAAACCAATATCTCTCAGGGCCTTCCTGGAAGCTGCAGCTGGACTTCCTTTGTACTCCAGGGGAGCATCCCGGGAGGCCCAGGTCGGGGCTGCTGGAGGGTCCCTGGGCTCTGGGGGACAGAAGAACAGGTGAGCTGGAAGCTGTTTTGGGGAGCAGGAGGTACGAGGGCAGTTGGAGGGTGGCACAAGGGTAAGTCTCTTGTTTCTCTTTTCCACCAATGGCACTTGGCAGGGAGGAAGAATCCAGATGTGGCTCACTGGGCTCTGTGGATCTGGCACTGGAACAGCTGTCCAGGCTTTGGGGCCCCCGACACCCCTGCTGCTCTCCCTCAGGCCCCAGATCTGCTTGGGCCCCCAGTGGGCAACTGTTCTGTGCTGGTCCACCACAGGGAAATATTCTGGTGGAGGTAAGCTCTGCCCTTTTCTCAGAGAGCCCTGGCCAGGCCTGGTAGACAAATTCCAGGCCAAGCCATAGGATTTGGACACTGGGGCTACAGGAGTTCAAGAAAGAGGAATAAAGAAGCAGCCCTGAGTATCAGTCAGTGAATGTGGCCTGACATTGGCAGATGGCTTTAGCACAGGCTTCCTGGAGGAGGAGGAGGGAGACTGCACTGAACGGGTTTCTGAAGCTTGTGCCCTGATGCCAAGCATACCACCACATCACTTACAGGATGTGCAACTATAAACAAGGGAATTTGCCGCTTTGCTCCACAGTCTCCTTGTCTATGAAATGGGAGTAATAATAGATTAGAACCCAGAGGGCTGTTGGGAGGATTCCAGACTTTTATAGTGGTGCCTGGTGCAAAGCAATTGCTCAGCCAAGATGAGCCACTGGGTTGCTATTTCCATCACTGTGGTTAGGGGATGGGACGAATAGGAAACGGTGGAGAAAGGAGGGGCAGGCGGCCTAGGTGGCTGCCGAGGTGGGACTAACAGCACCAAGGCTGGAGGAATCTCCTCCACCTCTCCCAGCACAAGGAGGGAAGCACAGGCTTTGAAGTTGCTGAATTATCTAGGGCCCTGCCCCAGCACCCATACTCTGGGGACCAAACTTTGCCTGCTTTTAGCCCCAAGTTCTCTAATGACTAATGCCATCGGTTCTAGGTATGGTAAAGGGATTGGGAAAGATGTCCGGGGCCCAGGGCGGAGTAGGAAGTAAGTGCATGTTTGCCTATTGTGACCGTGCAGAAGACCACCTCTTCAAGCAGGTGACGGGTGGGTGCATCAGGCTGAGTCGGTCCACGGAGCCTCAAGAGGCAGGACAGGTCCTTTCCAGCTTTGGGCCTCTCTTTTCCTCGTCTGTGCAATGGGAAGGTGTGGCTGGACCAGGTGACCAGAAAGGCCCAGCTGTGAGTGGCTGTCCCTGGGCTGGCAGTCCAGGGCAGGAGCCAGAAGTGGAGGATGGGGGGGCGGGCCTGCCTTTGAAGAGGGCCCCCCAGAGTGGAAGCGTGGGCAGAAGGCTGGGATAGGGCAGAACCTGTCCCTCCCTTCTTGCTGCCTGGCAGATGACGGCTCCTCCACTCCCTGAACAAGGCAAGGCTGACTGACGAGAAGGCTGCAGAGCCAGGCTGTCAGCAAGTGCCCCCTGCCACCTTTGCGTGACTAATTTGCATAAAATTTGCACAAATCTGCATAATTTAGGAACCAGCCAGTGCTCATCTCGGGTAGTACAATTGGCTGTGATTTTATGAGCTTTGAAGTGGCCCTTTCTTCTCCTGCCCACAGCCCCTCCTACCTTCCTTTGCTCTGAGTCTGGCCCGTCAACCTGTTGTCTGCCTACCTCTCTGGGGCTGGTGGATGGGCCTCCCAGGCTTTCTTGGGTCCCCAGAGAGAGCCCTTCTGCAGCTGCTGAGTGGAGTTGCCTGTGAACTGCGACACTGGTCTCCGTGCAACCCTCCAAGGGGCCATCACGAAAGAGATTTGAGGACGCTGAGAAAGCTCTACGTGGTTCATCAGGAGTAGGTGAGGCCAGAGTGACCAAAGCCTCTTTTCTGACAGGGCACGAGGAGGCAGGTGTCTGGGCTCCCACGAGGCTTTGCACTTGATGCTGGTGAGGCTGGGATAGTGCCCTGAGGATCAAGGCGCAGGACAGGGCACAGACTATGACTGCCTGGTCAAGCAGCTGCCCCCAAGCGAACCAACTCACAGTTACTGTCAGTCCAGGTGGATGTCCCTACAGCAGTGCCACAGTGCTCTGTCCCTGCTCTTTCAACATTTTTGCTCTGTCCCTGCCCTTTCAATATTTTTATTCTTAGGTTAGTTAAGGCTTTCTTGGGTACAAGTAGCATGAACTCCAAGTGGTTTTAAGCAAAATAAAAAAAGAGGATTTACTCTCTAATGTAACTGAGAAATCCAGGGGTATATGGACTTCAGGCACAGCTGGATCTAGAGGCTCAAACACTAGCATGAGGACATTGTCTCTCTCTGTCTTTTCTACCCTGCTTTCCTCAGTGGTGGCTTAAACTGGCTCCCTCCCTGCCATGGCCCCTGGAAATGCTAGTGTTATGTCCTACTGGCTCTAAGTCCAGGAGAATCAGAACATCTTCCCACCAGCTCCAGCTAAAATCCAGAATGCAGTGGTATTGATTTAGCTTGGGCCATGTGCCCAAAGCTGAACCAAGTGTTGTGATCAGAAGCATGTGGCCCTTTCAGTGGTCAAGCCCACGTCACATGCCGACCCTTGGGGCATGGAAGGAGTCAGCCCCACTACAAGGATTGAGGGAAGGGGGAGGTTCCTTGGGGAATATTAGGGACTCCTCCCAGAAGACAAGGAAGTGGAGAACTGAGCAGGCAACCCCAGCTGCCCACGCAGGGCCTTCCTTGGATGAATCTGTGGGTACCAACTCCAAACACGGGGATCTGGAGGTTCGGAAGGGAGAGATTTGTGAGGACTGATGAGTTTATGGATGGGGACCCATAGTGGGTGCCTGGCGATGGGAACTTTCTTCCTTCTGTGAACAAAGGCAGGGCTTGGGTGGGATTTGAACCCAGCTCCACAGTTCCTGGGCACTTGGTGGGGCAGGGTGCTATGTCTCCCAGTGATACAGAGCCCTGAGCCACCCACCTCTAAAAAATGAAGACAATGAGCAGAAGGGATGGTGGTGGCCACTGGTATAAGGAAGGGGAGGCGCTGGAGTTGAGCTCTGAAGGAAGGTAGGCAGGGCACCCCGAGTTTCCTTCCAACAAACCTGAGTGAGCCAGGCCCTTTTTTTAAACAGGGAGGCTGAGAGGAAGGGAGTCATTGCAGACACAAGAAACCCCACTTTAGCAGAATCCCTCACCAACTGCCCGGCCCCTCCATCCCATCCCATCCTATTGGAGGCCAGAACTGCTGAGTCTGCGTTCCCGCCTCCCACCCCCAACAAGCTCAGCACTTTCCCTGCTCACTCAGGTCCCTGGCTGCCCCGTCCAGGATTGAGGCTGCAGCTCAGGCCTGGAGTTCCCTGCCCTGCCCACATCCTGTGCTGCCGGGCTTCATGTGGGGCCCGCAGAGCCAGGCTCCTCCTCATTGAGATTCTGCCCCAGGGAAGGGCCAACACTTACCAGCCACTCACGATAAGCCAGGTGCCGGGCTAAGTGCTTTCACTCGTTAATTAACAACTCGAAGAGAAAGATATGATTATCTTCCTCCCTGCTTTACAAATGAGCAGGCTGAGACCCAGAGAGCTTGAGCAACTTGGTTAAAGTGGCACAACTAGCAAATGGCAGTGGGGTGTGAACCCAAGACTGCAGACCCTGGGTTCTTTACATTGCAGCCTGTCCCTTCCTCTCCCTGTGCCTCAGTTCTGCCATCTGTTCAATGGGCAGAATATCACCTGTGTGCCATGCTGCCAGAGGTATGGGAGAACTGAATAAAATTTTAGAAGACAGGGCTTCAGCAAATGTCCTCTAAGCCAGAGCCCTTGTCCTCACTGTCAGGGAGGAGCAGGGGGAGGCTGGAGCCACAACCTGCAAAGACTCGGGCAGACAGAATGTGTGAAGGAACATGGTCAGCTGTGCCTCATGCTGGAGGAGGAGGAGGAGGAGGAGGAGGAGGGGGAGGAGGGGGAGGAGGGGGGACAAAGGGGAGGAGAAGGAGGAGGAGGGGGAGGAGGGGGAGGAGGGGGAGGGGAGGAGGACAGGCCTGTTGGGGTTGAGACTGAGGCCTTTGCTGAGTGGTGGAGGTGAGTAGAAGGCAGCTGTCCAGGCTGCAAGGAGCAGGCTCATGGCAACCACGTGTGGAGGATTTCAGCTGGAAGGGGAGAAAGGAAGGAGGGAGGATGGAATAGAGTGAGGAGAGGGCTTTCTGATGCCAGAGGAAATAAGGCATGCTTGGGTCAGAGCAGGAGCCACCCAGAGAGGGAAAGGGGACACCTCCTCATCTTCCAGTCACACAGCCCCTGCTGGTAGCTCTATGACCATTAACCATTGCCTGCTTGCCATGGCCCCTGCAGTACTCATGTTGTACCCATTTTACAGAGGAGAAAATAGAGGCTCAGAGAAGCAAAGCCCCGCTGGTTCTCCCAGCCTGGGGGTGCTTGGTCTAGAGTTCACAGGTTCTGCTCTCTGCCTGCCCACCTGCTCTCTGTGATTAGAGAAGTATAGGTACAGGTCTTACTTTTTGTACATGTCACACTGTTCTCCCAGAGCTTGGCCATTGAGCCCTCCTTTGTGGGCTCTCAGGGCAGCAGGAAAGCCCACTTGGGTCATCACAGCCTCATATGTGACTGGTGTTCCCATAGCCCCTGCCTTCCCACAGAGAAACAGTCAAGCTCAGGCTCAGAAACATTCTAGCAGTTATTGCTGTCTCCAAGATGACAAAATGCTTCTGAGGGTGGTGCTCTCTCCAGCTCTCAGGATGTGCACGCAGAGGCTGGTGCTGTCTGGGCCTGGGCTAGTATGATTGGGATCGCCGCCCTGCATGTAAGGTGTCCTGGCCCCCTCCGATGTCCTTCCCAACTCTTAAGGAATTCCATGCCTAATAGTGGAATTTCTGGCAGGCCAGGTGATCAGAGTGGGTGTGTGTGTGTGTGTGTGTGTGTGTGTGTGTGTGTGTGTAGGTATCCTCTCAGAGCCCCTCCAACCTCACTGTGTGGTGGGCTGCCTCCTCTCTATGTGCCTCTCCCTGCCCCAAGTTCTCCCTGGACACGGGATGGGCAGATCCTCATAGAGACAGCCAATACTCCTTTGTGGGTGACCACAGCAGCTGCCCAGAAGAAGAGAGGGAGAGAGAAACCAGGGCCTGGGCGTGGAACAGTGAGCCGGCCTCCCCCTCTAGGCCATGCAAATGAGCCACGTGATGCTCATTTGTGCAGGTGGGCTCCTGCAGCCACTGGGTGTCCGTAGGAAGCTGCTAATCCCATCTCATGCCTGTTCTCTCCTGGGGGCCAGCTTCCGGAAGATCAGCCTGCCCACTCTTAGGAGACATTTGGGGTGCTTCCTGGCTTTGCCAACTGATTCCAGGCCCCCTGTGGCTGTGTGAATTTCCTTCCAAGTCCTTGCTTCCACAGATGCCAGCTTGCAGTCCGACTGGTGGTTACCCAGCAACACGGCAAATATTTGGGCCAGCCAGGCTGGTCCATGCCCCCATCCTCGATTTAGTGAGACCCTAGAAGCATGCAACCTTGCCAGCTTTGCCTACTTTGAAAATGTCTGGGCACTTAGTAAAAATAACTCCACTCAGCAAAAACCTTTCCACTGACCCCTTACTCCAGGGCTTTCTATCTGGGGACCTGGATGGGTAAGTGGGGGACTGGCAGAGATAGAGGGAGGAGGGCGAGAAGGCTGCAGGGGCCAGTGGAACGAGGAAGCAAGAGCTGAGGGGTGAGAAGGCCCAGGTTTAGACCCCGCTCCCAAACCTCTGATGGGTGGGAATGGCAGTCTGCACACACTGCTCAAGCAGGCGTGCCCCAACTGACCCTTGTTTCCCTGGCCCTCAGATCTGTTCTGCCCCAGGGCTCTGCCCCACATCTCAGTCCTGGGCCTGCAGCATCCCCACTTTATCCATCCTGCTAGAACCTGGCTCCTCCCTCCCCACTCAGGAAACATCTGTGTCCCAGTGGTCTTCACGCCACACCCCTTAACTCTTGCCCCCCTCCAGTACCCCATCTCTCACCTGGAGGCCTTAATGGTCCTCTTGGCTCCTCCAATTCACCCTGCACACTGAACCCAGAGCCTGCTCTACAATGCAAACCTGCTGCCCCCTGACATCCTGTTTAGAATCCTCTAGGCTTTCCCGTGTCGCCTGCAAGCCCCCAGCTGGGTACTTGGACCTGGCTACTCCCAGCGCGTTCTTGGGGATGCTCAGGTTAGGCCAGCTCTTCTGGCATTCCTGGCCTGGCCCCCGTCAGTCCCTCCAACACCGAGCAGTGATTTTACCTTCACTGATCTGTCTCACACCATCCAGGCCCCGGCCCCGGTCCTGGTCCATCCACCACCACTAAGGAGCTCCTCCTGGCAGAGGCCAGGGCTGCCAGCCCGCACAGCACCTTTTCGAGAATTACAGACACCCTTCTCTGGGTGGCCACAGCCTCACATTGTGGTGCAAGACTTGGCAAGTGGAACATGGGCTAGATTTCAGCCCCTTCCCCCTCGGCTGGGCACGGCGATCCTGGAATGCACTTGTCTTGACTGTGTCCCTGGGGCTGGCTGGCACAGAGTGGGCACTCAAGGGAGTCGGCTGAGTTAAGGAAGAGTGAGCCCTGTCCCTCACAGGGGCCTCTTGTCTCGAACCTTCTGCCCCAGCTGGTCACAGCTCCCACAGAGGGTTTCAGTTTTCTTCTTGGTCTTGGGTGCTTTCAGCTGTGTCTGTGGCAACAGGGCACTCACATGGATGGGGCTTCCGTGGCACCTGGCTGGGTCCAGCTGGCACTCTGTCTGGCCTCGAGCGTGCTCATTTCCCCAGGGACTGTACTGATTTCACTCCTGCTCTTGGTGACACTGTACAAACGAAAACCACTGTGGGGGGCCGGGCACGTTGGCTCACGCTTGTAATCCCAGCACTTTGGGAGGCCGAGATGGGAGGATCTCTTGAGCTCAGGCATTCAAGACCAGCTTGAGCAGCACAGTGAGACCAGGTCTCTAAAAATAAAATTATATTGAATTTAAAAACCACGGCTGGAACTGACAAGCTGGGGTGTCCCAGATAGGGAGGGCCTGGAAACAAGAGCCAGGAGAGGTGGCTGGAACCTGGGACAGGGAGGGGCAGATACCGAGGCGGGGCTGCCATGCACTCCTGGGGCCTGGGGCCTGCTCAGCCTCACCCCCGCCCCAATCCTTCCCTGCATCAGGCTGTGGCTGCCTCTGGGGATTTTCCTGAGAAGAGTCAAAAACTGGCATGTCCATCCTGTCTCAGGCGGGGAGCAGGTACCAGGCTCACTGGGGCTGGGAAAGGCACAACAAGCCCCCATGCAGTCCAGCCTCTGGCGGGGAGAAGGCTAACCCCGCGAGGCTCTGCCACACTTGGAGAAAAGCACAAGTCCTCACGGCAGCCTACATGGTCATATTGGTTCGGCCCCCTCTCCTCTCTAACCTGTGGGTTCATGCTCCCCCCACCCCCAGCTCACACTGCTTCCCCCATGCTGGCCTTGTCAATGTTCCTTCTGCACGCCAGGCACGAGCCCACCTCAGGGCCTTTGCACTTGATGTTCCTGTGGCCTCAGATCCTCTTAGCTCAGGCCCCCCAGGACTCATGGCTTCACCCTCTTTGCATCCATACTCAAGGACCACCTTCTCAGTGGGGCCTTCCTTGACCACTTCTTTAAATTACAGCCCCTCCCTAGCACCCCCAAGTCCCTGCTGAATTGTTTTCCACAGCACCTATCACCATCTCAAATACAATTTATGGGTGGGGATGATGGCTTATGCCTGTAATCCCAGCACTTTGGGAAGCTGAGGTGGGAAGATCTCTTGAGGCCAGGAGGTCCAGGCTGCAGTGACCTGTGATTGCATCACTGCACTCCAGCCTGGGCAACAGAGTGAGACCCTGCCACTTATTTCCTTTGGTGTTGGTTTCCCCTCTACAGTGTAAGCCCCACGAGGTCCGAGACTTTTCATTGCTCTATCCCCAGTGCATAGGAGAGTAGGTAGAATGAATGAGAGCTTATAGAATAAACAAAGGAATGACTAAATTACAGTAGTAATAATAACAATAGCAGCTGTCATGTTTGGGCACCCACCTGTGCCAGGAACTTTGTGTCTACTATTTCTTTGAATCCTCTCATGCTTCCTATGGTGAGAAAACTCAGGCTCAAGCGGTGAAATGACTTTCCCAAGGTCGCCCGGCCAGTGGGGGACTGAGCCAGGCTAGTTGTACCACACGTCCTGGAATGTACCCACGACATGGCTGCTAACAGCAGAAAGGGGCTGCCTCCAAGGCCTGCCCTCAGCTATTGCCATCTGGAGACTGTTGGCTTTGGCCCTGAGACCCCAGTGCACCCCCAGACCTTGACATTCCTGACCCAGCGATGGACCAGAGGCTTGGACTGGGAGAGATATATGAGTATCCACCCTTTGCTCCTAAAGCCGTGGATCTGCACTGTTCTCTGTCCTCTGCCAGGCCCCCTGCCAGGGCCATCCGACATCTTCTCACAGCTGGCCCATGTCAATGTTTCTACTTGCAGCTTCCCAAGAGTATGACTTAAAAGGCATGGCTTTTAACCTACCTGCTGCCCGGCCTGTCCCCTACCGACCATTTCAGCAGCACATGAGTTATTTTCCAACTCAACCTCTTTCTAAATCTACTTGTCACTAGCTCTTCTCCTATTAGCCCCCCAGCCACTCAATCCCCACCACTCTCTGCCATCGCCTCCTCCAGCAGGGTCCCCAGGGAATGTTGTATATGAAATTATTTTGTGAAACCCAATAAAAATTTTAATCAGGTCAACATCATTACAGGAAAAGGAAATGATGAATCTTCTCTGATGCAGAACAAATGTGGAGAAGAACAAAAGCCCACCAACCCGGCAATCCATGCCCTTGTGAGCACTCGCATCCACGCATGCACTGCCCCGACTGTCGCGCGTGGGTGCCCTGCACTTGCACAGACCCGTGCATGCCCATGGGGTTTTGCACATCATTGAACAAGCCCATGCCACCCTCTAGGTTCTAGTTTCGTCATCTGTACAATGGAGGCTTGATTGCTGAACAAGTCTCTCCTGCCAGCAGGTGAGACTCCGTAGCCTGGTGCCTGCTGGCAGCTGTGCCCTTAGTCACCCTTTGCCGCCCACTGCTGAGAGATGTTATTTCAGAGCATAGGGAATTCCTGTGTAACGCCCTAGCCCCTGCCCCGGCCCACCCCTAACACTTGTGAGGTGTGGGGTAATGGTACCAGTGGAGGCCCACATACCATGTGTCTAGATATTTAAAGGTTATCAATCAAGCAAACAAAGTGTTAAATAAAACACGTTCTGGGATCCTCCCTTGCCAAGCAGCAACCTGGAAGGCCAGGCTCAGCTATGGAATTGTCGGGAAAAACTGGCCCTCAGACCCCAGCCCCAGGCCCTGGCCCAGCCCCTCCCCTATTATACTACCCTGAGCTCTGTGCCACCTTAAAAGGACCTTGTTCACATATGTGGGGACAGACACCCCGGCTGGCAAGGCCAAGCTCTGCCCACTCCCTCCCCGCTGCACACGCCCCCAGGACACCCCTCAGGACCTGAGTGTGCACATTGGCGAGCCGAGGGAAGAAGCCCGTTTTGGCAGAGTTCCAGGGTCCTCTAACGTGCGGGGCTCAGGCAGGGGCCTGTCTCACCTGGATTGAGGGTGGCTGACCACCCCCACGCCATGGGGATGAGTGGAGGAGAAGCAGCAGAGGTCACCCCGGGCCCTGACAAGGCCTGGGCCTCCCACCCAGCAGCCAGCCTTTAGTCCCCTCTTCACCTGGACCTCTCTCCACGGGCTTCTTCTGTGGCAAGCGTGCAGCCGCATTTAAGGGGTGTGTGCCAGGAAGACGTGACAGGAGCACAGACATGCCCCAGAGTGGGCTGGAAGTTTCTCTGTACCTGCCCAGTGCTGTGAGCTTCCTCCTTCAGGGATGTGGGTGGGGGTGCAGGTGGAGAGGGACACCAGCCAGGGCACTCATGTTGGGGAGAGGACCAGGTCAGTGCAGCGGGAGGACCCCTCACCACTCTCTGGGGGGCTCTGTAGGTGCTCTCAGAGCCCTGCCCCAAGGAAGCCTGAGGCTACCAGAAACCCCAATTAGTGTCTTACAGATCCTGGAAGACAAATCCACAACCCATTAGTGCCACTATTCCTCTCTTGCAAGGGGAGCCCGGAACGCAATTGAGGGGAGACAGCCTCGCTCGGATTCGTTTTCCACACATAAAAGAGGCAGTGACAATGACTGTGCTGGGGATCCTAGGCCAGTTGCAGGGGGCTGGCATCTCTGGCGTGAATAGAGTGGGGACAGAGAAGATAAGCCCCCACCAGCCTGGCTCCCCACTCTCCAGCCCGGCCCCCACTCCTCCTGGCTGGAATCCAGGAAGCTGCATAAACTCCACTGTCTGGCTCTCACCCTTCTGATATTTACAGAAGCCTCTCCCTCCCGTCCTTCCAGATGACATCTGAGCCTCCATCTGGGCCAGCAGCGGAGTCTCGAGGGCAGGGCCAGGAAGCTGCTTGGCCTGACTCCCTCTCAGGGGACCCACAGGCTGATGTGGAGGGGAAGTAGAATAGAGCCAGAGGGCTTGTGGGGGAGGCTCCCACTCCATGGAGTCTCTCCTGGGCTCCTCCCCAGCCTCCCAGGTAAGGGGGCGCTGGCCCCTCAGCAGACCTGCCATAATCTCCTTGGCTTCTCACCAGGAGGTTTCTTCTGCAGTCGGGGCTCAGGATTGCTCCATGTTCTGCAGTCTACCTCTCCTCCTCCCTGACCTTCCTGGCTTTGGAGCTGTGGCCTCTCTGACAATCAGGATTTGGGATGGGGAGGGGACAGGGCTTGCTCTCTACAGGCCCCCAGACTCCCGGGTAACACCTTGCAGGCCTCTCTGCCTATGTGCCATGGTCTCCCCCATGTTTGTCTCCCCCAAACTCGTATGTTGAGACTTAATCCCCAGTGCAAGAGTATTAAGAGGTGGGACCTTTAGGAGGTGATTAGGTCATGATGGCAGAGCCTCTCAAGTGAGATTAGTGCTCTTTAAAGAAAGGCCCAAGGAAGCTTGTTTGCTCCTTCCACCATGTGAGGACACCATGAGAAGGGGCTATTTACGAGGAACGGGCCCTCACTAGACACTGAATGTGCCAGCACCTTGATCTTGGACCTCCCAGCCTCCAGAGCTGTGAGCAATAAATGTCTCTTGTTTGTAAGTCACCTAGTCTAAGGTATTTGGCTACAGCAGCCCCGATGGGCTAAGACACCATGCATGAACAGTGGTACCAGAGTAATGGCACTACTGGTGCAAGGAGAGGCCCAGGAGGAACTGTACTCCCTAAGAGGACCAGGTAACCATCTTAGGGCTTGGGAATAAGCACGGAAGAATAATCACCGATGTCTTTGTTTAAAGGCCTGGGCCTCTAATGTGGACTGCGGCTTAGGCAGTCATCAATGACCCTACCAATGGATTTTCTTTTCCCAAAGCCCCAAAACGGCCTTGAATAGTCAACAATCTTGCCGAAGAAGGAAGCACATCTTTATTGAGCTCTCACTATGTGCTATGCACTGTGCTACTGTTATCTCATTTAAAGTTCAAAATAATCTTTTAGGGGAGTTGCTATTGTCTCTATTTTGTAGGTGAGGAGATCAAGGCTCAGAGGTTACGTGACGTTTCGACAATCACTGTGTGGCGGGTGCTGGAGGGCCCTGCCAGTGCCCCCATTAGTCCTTTGATTGCTCACACCACAGCTTCCCCCTGCAAGTAACTGCAGTTCCTGCTGAAGGGCTACCTCTGGCCCCTGAAGGAGGGGAGGGAAGAGACCCCGGGGAAAACCAACCAGGCAAAGGAGATAGCAGGTGCCCAGGCCCCGGTGGGCTCATGGCAGCAGTCTGGGAACTGAGTAGAGGGAGCTGGGAAGTGTCACGAGGAGCCGTTGAAGAAGCAACAGGGTCTCACGGTCATGGGAGGACTTTGGCTTTTCCTGAGCCAGGTGGGAGCCACTCGCGGTTTTGGGGAGAGGAGTGATGGAACCTGATTTGTTTTAACAGATTGCTCTGCACTGTGGGGAAGAGACAGGAGTGGAGGCAGAGAGACTATGAGGAGGCTGCTGTAATAACCTTGGTGAGAGATGATGGCGGTCCAGGTGGGAAGTTGAAAGCGGAGGACCAGGTGATGACTGGTGGTAGCGAGGTGATTCCGGGTCACACGCGGACACGTCATCACGTCATCAAAGCGTCACCTGGTTAGAACGTTACTCTGTTTTCAGTTGGTTTCAAGCCTTCTGGAAACATTGAGAACGTCTCTAGTTGGTGCTGGTAGGCCTTCAACACCTCCAACTTTTGCAGACCTTCTCACCTTAACCAAAAATGACCAGACACTCAAAGACTCCTGGCTTCTCTGTCCAGTTAATATTTTAGAATGTGGTTTTGTTTCTATTACTTTTGTTGTCTTTGGCTTTACATTGCCTTCTATTTGTGAAAATTGAGACCGGGTTTTGGGTACTAAGATAAAAGTGCCTTTTAAAATAAACTTTCTAGATAAATAAGTTGATTTAAAGAATAATATAGATCGGCCGGGCAAGGTGGCTCACACCTGTAATTCCAGCATGTTGGGAGGCTGGGGCGGGCGGATCACGAGGTCAGGAGATCGAGATTAGCCTGGCCAATATGGTGAAACCCCGCCTCTACTAAAAATACAAAAATTAGCCAGGCATGGTGGTACATGTCTGTAGTCCCAGCTACTCAGGAGGCTGAGGCAGAAGAATCACTTGAACTCGGGAGGTGGAGGATGCTGTGAGCTGAGATTGCACCACTGCACTCCAGCTTGGCGACAGAGCGAGACACCGCCTCCAAAAAAAAAAAAAGAAGAATATAGATTGTGTGATGGTTTGGCAAAAATCACGAGGTGGGCCTTGAATGACTGCAGTTTGGGAATCTCTGGGCTAAAGTGGGGGGCTCGTTTTCAGCTGCGCATGACGCCCATGCCTCCCAGACGCTGATGTGCTAAGGCCCTAGGGCTCTCAGCGATGCTGTGTGCTTCCCAGGGTCTACAGGCACCTACTGGCCCTTGAATCTGAAAATCACCTCCACACACCAACCCTGCTCCATTGACCCCTCCTCTCATCCTGCCTGCTCGGGTAACTACAGGTGCTATTTCAGAGGCAGCTGAAAGATTAATTAAGAGCTGGGAGATAGGGCTCCAGGCCAGACAAGGCTGGCTCCAAAAGCAGGGGCTAGATCCCCTGGCTATGCCTTTGGAACAGGAGCTGAAGAGCCTTTGCCACCTAGTCCAAAGGAGGGTCCTGGCGAGGGTGGGAGGGGAGGAGGCTGGGGAGGACTATAATCACCATGGCTGTCACGCCCCTGAGCCAGCCTCCCACTCTTACCTGCCCCTTGGGAGCTGAACTGTCGTCACATTTTCTTAGCTCTCTCTTCAATCTCAACATGCCCTTTCTCCACCTGCAGCCCATAGATTATCCTTAAAGGTTGGCGTGAGCTAGGAGGGAGGGAGGTCAGGAGGGGAGCAGCCTGCAGGGACTTCCTCAGGAAAGAGGTTTCCTTTGGCCCTGGTAGTTTTGTGGTGGCCCAATCAAGAAAGATGGATCTGCCCAGTCCCCTACCCAGCTCAGGGCTGGCTGGGGCCCTCTTGCCCTGCTCAGTACAAGTACGGTCCAGCCAGATCAGCCTAGCCTGGGGCTGGTCATTCTGAGCAGGGTCATTGTCACAGCTGTGGCCCCACTGCCCTACACATACGTTCTGTGCTGTTTGCTCACTGGGGTCCCATTCTGGCCACTCTCCCGCTGGGCGCTTGCACTGGAGCCCGAAGGCCTACAGGTCTCGATTCAGGAAGAGTGCACTGAGCTGAGCTCCTATACTCCAAGCAAGGTTCCGGGTGCTTCCACAGATAGCATCCTTTTAAAAAGACTCTTCCGGGACTGTGTCAGCATCTCCACTGGAATCTGACCAGGCCAGAGAAGATCAAAGTGGCCTGGTCAGACTGCTGCTGCCTGCTTCCGGGCTAATGTCCCTGGGCCCAGCCCCCGGCCTCCCTCAGGGTCAAAGTCCCAGGGTGGTGTGTAGGTTCTGGTCCTGGATCCCTTGATGGAATCCACCTGGGATGCCCACATCCCAGAAGGACCAGGAGGACAGAGGACACATGGCTTCTCAGGTGCCCTTACTTGGCACTTAGGCGCCCAGCTGCCTGCCCAGGGGCACCCCCGTTGACTCCTCTCCAGCTGCCTGAGTTCCCCCCATGCCTGCCCCTCCAGCTGAGACCCATTTCTAGCCCTGGCTCTACCATCCACTTACTACATTACCTGGGGACGGGGAGGAGTGGGGATGGACCCTGGACAGATGTGTCCACTCAGAAACCCCAGGCTGGCTGGCCTGGCCTCCCCCACCTAATTCTAGTCTTTGTCTGGGGGCAGCTCAGGCTGGTTACTGAGGTCCTGAATGGCTCACTGGAATGTGTCTCAACCAGATTTTGTAAACTACATGGGGAAGGAGGGGTACTGTTCCTTCCTGGCCCCAGAACTTGACCTACGAGGCTAGGTCAGCAGAGAGCAGGGCTGGTCAGGGAGGCTGTCCTGCCAGCTATGTGCCCTTCACTCTTGGAGAGTGGGTGCCTGGCTGCCAGCTTCTTCTGGGCACTGGCTGAAGGACCTCACTGCTCCTTTGCTGTCTTCTTCTGGGTTCGCTGGGAGACAATCTGTCACATTTCTAGGGGGTTTTGGAGCAGCCCTTCCTGGACATCAGGAATGACAAGGAGAATTTCCAGGAGCCCCCCTCCTCTAAGGAATGTGGGTGTACCAAGGCCAAGAGGCTGGGCAGTGGGGTTGTGACAGGAAACTAAGCCCAGGACAGCGGGAGTGTGGGAGCTGGGGCATGAGCAGCTGTGGAGTCCTCACTACAGCACCCCAGGTCCCAGGGCTGAGAAGTCAGACATTCACAAAGGCACGTGTCAAAGGCGTGCAAAGGAAATAGGTCCCAACTACAGCCCATTTGGATGGGAAGTCCTGGGATGGCCCCGGGTCCAGGCAGATCACTTCAGCTACAGTTGAGCCCCCTGCAGAGGCAGCAGGGGAGAGAGAAGCAAGGGCAGCACGTTAGTCCAGCTCAGGTGGGAGCTCTTCAAACGAGACGTTTCTAAGGGACTGATGTACTTACACACTTTAGTTCCAGGCATCTTTGCAACACCTAAATTGGAAAGATCTAAGATGTGACAGCAATTCTGTTTGTTTGTTTTTTTTTGAGACCGAGTCTCACTCTTGTCGCCCAGGCTGGAGTGCAGTGGCGTGATCTTAGCTCATTGCAACCTCCGCCTCCCAGGCTCAGGTGATTCTCCTGCCTCAGCCTTCCAAGCAGCTGGGATTACAGGCACGCGCCACCACGCCCAGATAATTTTTGTGATTTTTAGTAGAGACCGGGTTTCTCCATGTTGGCCAGGCTGGTCTTGAACTCCTGATCCCAGGTGATCCGCCTGCCTTGGCCTCCCAAAGTGCTGGGATCACAGGTGTGAACCACCACGCCTGGCCAGATGTGACGATAATTCTAAGGAGTAGAAGATTCCAAGAACAGATTGGAAGAGTACAAGAGTGAGGCTTCCCAACTCTTGAGGTCCCAGCGGCCCTGCCTTGCTGGCTTGTGCCTGGGGGTCGGCGGGGGGCGGGTGGGGGGGTGCACGGCGTACTTCCCTGGGCTTGATTCAGGGCATGGGGGCAGTCACCGTAAGATGTTGATTGTGTTGCCTTTGAGCTTCTGATGTTTCTGAAGGTGAAGCACTGATTTGTTTGGAAAGTGTGGCCTCTGCTTGCTGAAGGGACAGAGCCATTTTCCTCCTTTCCCTGGGCTGGGCCAGGCCAGGCCTGTTGGGAACTGGCCTTGGGCTTATGCCAGACTCTGAGGGGGATTAAGGCAATAGCACGCTTGTTATGAGGAGTGACGAGCGACTCAGCCCAGGGCAGCTTTCCCTGCCTGCCAAGGGCGCAGGGGCAGGAGGGGTGAGGGGGCCTGGATCCGGGACACCTACTCTCTGCTCACCTGTGCCTGGGTTCTCAAACGCTCTGGGGAGAGGGCCAGGGCTGCCTCAGGCTTGGCTCCCTCTTCTCCCCTACAGAGACCCCCAAGTCTCGGAGCGGTATCTGCTGGGACAGGTAGGGACAGGGAGAGAAGAGTGAGCAGGGGATGGGGTTGCGAGGGGCTCGGCCTCCTCCTGCCTGCTCCCCCATCCCCCTTACCTGCCTAGACCCCCAAAGCCGGATTTTCCAGGCTCTAACTCCTGTGCTCTCCCCTCCCCAGAAACCCCCAAAGGTGGCAGGGAATGCACCTGCTACCTTACATTCTACCCTGAAGATTTTCTCCCACAGGTCCCCTGCTTAAGTGAGTTCAGAGTGCCCTGAAAGCAGGAATCCCAACTTCTCCATTCCCAGAGCATTTTAACAGAACACAGGGTGCTACTCTCTACAGCTGCGTTGTCTAATAGAGGAGCCACCCGTATTAGACACATGTGGCTATGGAGCACTTAAAATATGCCTCATCTGAATCCAGATGGGCGGTGAACGTAAAATGCACAAATACGCCTGTAAACCCAGCACTTTGGGAGGCCAAGGCAGGCGGATCACCTGAGGTCAGGAGTTCGAAACCAGCCTGGCCAATGTGGTAAAACCTTATCTCTACTGAAAATACAAAAATTAGCTGGGAGTGGTGGAGGGCGCCTGTAATCCCAGCTACTCCGGAGGCTGAGGCAGGAGAATCGCTTGAACCCAGGAGGCGGAGATTGCAGTGAGCCGAGATTGCACCACTGCACTCCAGCCTGGGTGGCAGAGCGAGACGCCACCTCAAAAACAAACAAACAAACAAACAAACAACCACAAATACCTCCTGGATCTCAGAAGTGCAGAACAATCAAACACATAAAAGATCTCATTAATAATATTTAATACCTATTGTTGAAACGATGATAGTTTGGATATACTGGGTTAAGTGAAATATATTTTAAAATTCATTGCACTTCTTTTTTTAATGTGGTTACCAGAAAGTTTAGCTTCCATATGTGCCTTTTGTGTGTGGCTCATGTTATATTTCTCTGGGCCTGTGTTGGTCTAAGGGCAGAGTTTCAGACTTCCCTGAATGCCGCGCTGCCTGCAGGATCACTGGGACCTTTCGGTGTTGATCCTGTGAACCCTGGCAGGAGTTTCTGCCTGTTTCCTGAGAGCAAGCTCTGGGGTGTGTGGAGGCCACGTGGCAGGTGTGGCAGAGCTGCTGGAGGAGGGGCTTGAGGGCTCTGCCCACTCCTGGTGAGGGGGTGTCAAGGAGCCTGTGCCCTCCAAGGCAGCCCTTAG
This sequence comes from Nomascus leucogenys, assembly GCF_006542625.1. NCBI lineage: Eukaryota > Metazoa > Chordata > Mammalia > Primates > Hylobatidae > Nomascus > Nomascus leucogenys. The sequence goes on from NC_044386.1 coordinate 97,025,075, forward strand.
CGAGGTCCCAACAAACTAGGGCCCTTGTGCATAATTGTTGTGGAGCAAGCAGGTCCAGAGTTCAAGTCCTAGCTCCGCTGTCAACTAGCAGGTGGCCCTTGGTGCTCTGTGCCTCAGTTTCCTCCTTTAAACTGCAGTTAACAGTAGTGCCTCCCTCATGGGGTTGTTGTGAGGATCAGATGGGTTAATGCATGTAGAGAAGTCAAAACGCCTCTGGCACACAGCAAGCGTTCAGCACACACAGCTGGCGGCGTTGGTGGGCTTGTCTGGGTCACTCTAAGGAGGGAGGAGATAGGAGGTGGTGGCTGGGGCAGGCAGGCTTGAGTCTCAGCGTTTCCCATTCACATGAGTGTGACCAGAGCCCTGGTGGCCCAGGGTCGGTGGGGGATCCAGTGAGCATGTATCTTCTCCTGGGAAGCTGAGCAGAAGACTGGAGTCCTGTGCTGGCCTGGCCGGCTGGAGAAGGTGACCTTGAGGCCCAGCAGGCGGAGGCAGGCCACGCTGGTGAGGGGCTAATAGCTGGAGGACCCAGGAGCCTCGGCTCTGCCAGACCCTCTGAAAGCCTGGTCTTAGCACCGCTGGAAATTCTTAAGCTGGGATTTCAGTTTAATTACATATTGATTAAATGGAACAAAGGCGTGGGGGCTCCAGGGAGCAGGCTCGGTGAGTGCCTGATGGAATTTCAATCCTGCTTTTTCCCTGCCTCCCACTCACTTAGAGCCTTGGAGCTGTCCCTGCTGGGGAGGCCCTGACTCTGCATGAGCTCTGCGGGCATCACAGGCCCTGCCTTAAACAGAGGTGCAGCCGGTGGCCCTTGGCCACACAGAGCTGGGTTTGCTTGCCTGTCTCAGTGCCTAGCACACCCATCCACCTACCATCCCAAACGCAGATCAGGCCTGGAGAAAAGCCCATGACCTGGCCAAGGTCATGTCCAAGGTCAGAGGCAGATCTGGGACTTGTGCCCAAAGACAGTCCGATTCAACAAGTATTTATCGGGTGCCTACTCTGCACAGGTTCTGCTCTAGGCACTGGGAAGTGAGTCAGCTGTGGTCCCTGTCCTTTTTCATGGAACCCTTGAGCTGACTGGGGGACCAGGATGGTCTTCCTGAGGAAATGACATCTGGCTTGAGGCTTAGGGGACAAGAGAAGGTAGCCAAGTAAAGGCAGGGAGGGAGGCAGAGGATGGGAAAAGCATTCCAAGGAGATGGAACAGCATGTGTGAAGACTCAGAGGGAAAGGGGGGCACTTTGGTGGGCCAGAGGAGGCTGGATCAGGGAGACTTAGGCAGGGTGTGGTGCAGTGGAGCTGGAGGCATGAGGTGAACCCATCACCAGGGGTGTACAGTGGACACAATGGGCATCACAACATCCTCCCCGCCCTTCCTCCAACAATGCAGTTTGGAAAACTGACTTCTGATCATGGGAGGCCATGCTGCCAAATTGGTGATTCTATTCCCTAACCAGTGATTGGTTCAGGAATAGGCATGTGACCCAATTCTGGCCAATGATAGGTAAGGGGGAATTACATCTTTGAGCTGCTGAATCAACCAGCCCTGAGGCCCACCTTCTTAAGTATTCATGTTTTGTGAGCCAATACGTTTCTTTATGGTGTAAGCCAGTAGCACCTGGACGTTTTGTTACTTGCAGCCCAAAGCTTCCTGACTGATGCATCTGTGTAGACTGTGGTGAGGACTTTGGACTTCACCTTAAGAGCAATGGGGAGCCATTGAAGAATTTTAACATGAAAATATTTCTTTTTTTTTTTTTTTTTTTTGAGGCAGAGTCTCGCTCTCGCCCAGGCTGGAGTGCAGTGGCGCGATCTGGGCTCACTGCAAGCTCCGCCTCCTGAGTTCACACCATTCTCCTGCCTCAGCCTCCCAAGTAGCTGGGACTACAGGCGCCCGCTACCATGCCCGGCTAATTTTTTTTTGTATTTTTAGTAGAGACGGGGTTTCACCATGTTAGCCAGGATGGTCTCGATCTTCTGACCTCGTGATCCGCCCATCTCGGCCTCCCAAAGTGCTGGGATTACAGGCTTGAGCCACCGCGCCCGGCTGAAAATATTTCTTTTAAAAAAATATCACTCTAGTCCGGATGTGGTGGCTCACACCTGTAATCCCAGCACTTTGGGAGGCTGAGGCAGGTGGATTACTTGAGCTCAGGAGTTTAAGACCAGCCTGGTCAACGTGGTGAAATCCCATCTCTACAAAAAACACAAAAATTAGCCAGGCATGGTGGCAGGCGCCTGTAATCCCAGCTACTCAGGAGGCTGAGGCAGGAGAATTGCTTGAGCCCAGGAGGCAGGGGTTGCAGTGAGCCGAGATCACACCACTGCACTCCAGCCTAGGTGACGGGATTGAAACCCTGTCTCAAAACCAAAGCAAACAAAACAAAAATATTGCTCCAGGCCGGGCGCGGTGGCTTACGCCTGTAATCCCAACACTTTGGGAGGCCGAGGCGGGCGGATCACGAGGTCAGGAGATCGAGACCATCCTGGCTAACACGGTGAAACCCTGTCTCTACTAAAAATACAAAAAATTAGCCGGGCATGGCAGCATTTGCCTGTAGTCCCAGCTACTTGGGAGGCTGAGGCAGGAGAATGGCGTGAACCCGGGAGGTGGAGCTTGCAGTGAGCCGAGATGGCGCCACTGCACTCCAGCCTGGGCGACAGAGCGAAACTCCGTCTCAAAAAACAACAAAAAAAAAACAAAAATATTGCTCCAATGATATGAGTGTACTCAATATCACCAAACTGTACACTTAAAAATGGTTGAGCTAGTACATTGCACGTTGTGTGTATTTTACTACCATAAAAAAATTGAGAAAAAATATATCACTCTTGGTGTGAAGTCAAGAAGGAGGAAGGGGTGAAATCAGAGACACCAGCTGAGAGGAAGGGGTTGCCTAGTGGGGCAGTGAGCTCCCACTGAGGGGTGAATAAGTAGAGGCTGGATGGGCATCTGTCAAGGGGCTGGAAAGACATCCTATGCCCTGGGCGGGTCCTGCGCGGGATGCCATCTGTCTGTTTTCGTCCACTATAAGGTTCAACAGTGTGCAGACTTTTTTCCTGCTTCCCTGGGAATTACAAGATCCTTGGTCCTGAATGAAGTTCCCAGACCTAGGGGGTTGCCCAGGAGTCAAAGGGACTCTTAAACAACACTCCCTGTCCCCCTTCTTTGTTTTATTTTCCCTCACAGCACTTACCAACTTCAAATATTTTATGTATTTTACTTACTTATCTTGTTTATTATCTATTCCTCCTATGAAACCTGTGTTGTCCGATATTGTAGCCACTGGCCACACATTTGATCACTTGAAATGCTGCTAGTCCCAGTGACGATATGCCGTAAGCATAAAATACTTTTGATAAATCTTCAAAATCTGGTTGTGATTTAGTACAAAAAGGTAAAATATCTTATTAATTTAAAAATATTACATACATGTTGAGAGGATAATATTATAGATATATTGGTTTAAATACATGATTTTACAAAAATTAATTCTCCTATTAAATTTTGCTTTTTTAATGTGGCTACTAGAAATTTAAAATTAAATATGTGGCCAGCATTATTTTTCTATTGGACAGCATTGCTCTAGAACAGGGGTTGGCAAACTGTGGGCCAGCTTCACACAGCAACCTGTTTCTGTGCAGCCCACAAACTAAGAATAGTTACTACATTCTTCTTTTTTTTTTTTTTTTTGGAACCGAGTCTTGCTCTTCTGCCCAGGCTGGAGTGCAGTGGTAGGATCATGGCTCACTGCAGCCTCAGTCTCCTGTGCTCAGACAATCCTCTCACCTCAGCCTCCTGAGTAGCTAGGACTACAGGTGCCCACCGTCATGCCCGGCTAATATTTTTTTATTTTTAGTAGAGATGGGGCCTCTGTATGTTGCCTAGACTGGTCTTGAACTCCTGGGTCCAAGCAATTCCCCCGCCTTGGCCTTTCAAAGTGCTGGGATTACAGGCATAAGCCACCATGCCCAGCTAATTATTGCATTCTTAAAAGGTTGTAAGAAAACAAACAAAGATAAATATGCAACCAAGGCCTTATGTAGCCTACAAAGCCTACAATATTTACTATCTGGCCCTTTACAAAAAATATATACCACTTCTGTGTGAGATTACAAGATCGACAAGGCAGGAACTTTTGTCAGTTTTGTTCTTCAAGATGTCCCCCATGCCTACAGCAGTGAGTGCACTGCTGGGCACACGGTAGATGTTCAATAAACATTCAATGAATGAATGAATGAATGCATTGCCAAACCTTGCATGGCTGCCTTTTGTTCCTGCCCTAGCTGCTGCCTCCCCAGCCGGCCTGGCTGCTCCCGAGAGCAGAGATGTGCCTTTTCCTGTGAGCCCTGCCACAGAGTTGAACATTGGGTAGAGCCCATGGGCCGGGGGCAGAGGCAGGAACACACTCAGGGCAGCATGCTGCCTCCTCCCATCCTTCTAGAGGCCAAAGCCACCACTGTCCATTCCTGTTGCCAAGAGCCTTGGGGGTAGGGGAAGTAGACAGGAATTCACCACTCCTTAAACCAGAGAAGTCCAGATTCCTCTGAGGGACAGGGCTCTTGAGGTACACAGGGAATCAGCCTCGGCCTGGGGAGGATGGGGTTTGGGTGGTTTATTCTTCAGTGTCCACTTCTTCTCCAGGGAGTCTGTCAGTGGCAGGCAAAGTGACTCAGAACCCCAGAGCCAGGCCCAGTGAACACTAGGTTCTCCCTGTCCCACATAGGGTGCTGTGGCTTTGACGGATTAGAAGTCAGGACTTGGCCATCATGATTACATGCTTTAAAAAAAATATGAGTTTTCTTTTTTTGTTTTGGGTTTTTTAAGGTGGTGGGGGGACTACTTTGTGTTTAGGTTTTACATCCTTTGCAATAAAGTTCCACCCGTCCAGCTTGTGCAGTGAAAGACAGGGAAAGGACTTCAGTGGCTTTGCCTTGTCTATACATAGGCCAGAGAGAAAAAAGGAAGAGGGCCGGGTGCCTGTGGTCCCAGTATTTTGGGAGGCCGAGGTGGGAGGATCACCTGAGGTCAGGAGTTTGAGACCAGCCTGGCCAACATGGCAAAATCCTGTCTCTACTAAAAATACAAAAATTAGCTGGGCGTGGTGGTGGGTGTCTGTAATCCCAGCTACTTGGGAGCCTGAGGCAGGAGAATGGCTTGAACCCAGGAGGCGCAGGCTGCAGTGAGCCGAGATCATCCCATGGCACTCTAGCCTAAGGGATAGAGTGAGACTCTGTCTCAAAAACAAACAAACAAACAAACAACAAAAAAAAGAAAGAGAAAATGTGTTTCCCTTGCTGGGCATCAGAAATGATGGTGCAAAACCCCCAAGAGGTGCCCCAACCACGGGTGGGGTATTGATCCCTCCCACAAGGGAGGCTTGCTCATGTGGGACGCTGTGTGATTTTGTGAGCAGTGCAGACTTTGCAATCAGACCCCCTTGTAAGGGGAGATCACTTAATCTTTTGGGCCTCAGTATCCTCCTCTGCAGAATGGCTTAGGGTGAGGGTCAGAAGTAGTGGGTGAGCGAACTGCCTGGCAGATAAAAGGCCCTCAAAAATGGCCATTGTCATTGATTATCTTTATTTAGGAGATAATTCCCTCCCCAGGAACTGGAGAAGGGAGAGGCCTGGGCAGTTTCTATTTGCTTAGTATGGTCAAGAAGTTCTCTGTGGCCTGGAGAGGCCCCAGTGCATCATGTCTTAGCACTTGGAGTTGGGGAGTGAGGATTTAGGGGAGGAGGGTCATAGTACCAGCAAGAAAGACAGCAAGAGATTGAGAGAGCGAGCTGTTCTCCAGCCTGAAAGCCTCTGTTCCTCCCTCCCACCTTCTTTTGTCCTGGCTCAGAGCTCCTGAAATGTGGCAATAAGAGATTGGCGGCTTCCTTGTACATCTTCCCCTCCCCTCCTCCCTTCCTCCCTCCAGTTTATTTATTGTTATATGGGCTATAATTAAGGAGGAAAAATCTGTAAAAATTAAGTGATTCTAAAGGTGCCGAGCAGGGACAGGGTCGGGGGCGGGGAGAGAGCTGGAGAGGGCTGTGCCCTTCCCTCTTGCTGAAAACCTTTTGGAGAAAGGGTGCCAGAAGGAGCACCTGGAACTACCCCTCATTGCCTGTTCTGGAAGCCCAGCTAAAGAAAGTGCCTACTGTGCACCAAGCCCTGGAGTAAGACAGACCTGGGCTCTGGCTTCACGCAGCGGGTGGGCAGCCTGGTGGGTGAGGCAGACACCGAAATAGGCAAGAACTCTATTGCAGATGACAGAGGGAAGCAGGATCCCTGCTCCAGACCCCTGCTCTCTTCTTGGCTTGCTGAAGAACAAGCTCTCTTGGGTGACTGCTCATGGCGAAACTGGAGATTCTTTCAAATTTGTTCAAAATGTAACTTCCCTTATGAGTGGTTCTCTTGGGTGGGAAACAGACCCCAGCGTGGAGGCAGACCCCAGCGCACAGTAGGCGCTTTCCCCAGCTGAACTTTCAGAACGGGCAATGGGGGGTAGTTCCAGGTGCCCCTTCTGGTGCCCTTTCTCCAAAGGGTTTTTGGCAAGAAGGAAGTGTACAGCCCCCTCCAGCCTCCCTCCCTGAGCAGACCACCTAAGCCAGGCTGGGGTGGGGACGCGTCAGGGAAGCCATCCTGGAGGAGGTAACTGTGTCACAGGGGTTTGAAGTCCACTCAGGAGTTTAGCGGTCTGGGGGCAGGATGAGGGAGAAAGAAATGAATTTCCTGTTAGAGGGAACAATGTGTGTGAGGGCTGGAGACACTGGTGCCTGGTGTGTCCTGCTGGCTGTGTGAGCACGGGCTGGAGACACACTGGTGCCTGGTGTGTCCTGCTGGCTGTGTGAGCACATGAATCTGTATATGGGGCAGAGGGGCCTGGGGAGATGGAAAGGAGCTGGGTCAGGAGGCCTTGAATGCTGACCTCAGCAGCCTGCAGGTGATGAGAAGCCATCTGAGGGGGACATTTATGCCCTGATTTACAGGGGAGGGCCCTGAGGCTCAGAGAGCTGAAGACCTTGCCCAAGTTTCCCAGAGTGTGGGTTGGGCCTGGAGGACAGGCGCCGACCTCTGCCTGTCTCTGATATCAGTGTTAATGACTCTAATTCACTTTGGTCCATTAACAAGTCTTTATTGAGCAGAAGCAGGCGCCAGGAATGCGTGGGTGTGAGGTGCCATGCGGGCATCCCAGAGCCCTGCTCCCAGAAAAGATGGCCATCTGAGCCTCCCTGGACAGCCACTGGGAGGCTGAGATACAGCCCCCTGCCCCCATCTCCACCCTTGGGCTGAAGTGCTCCCAGATGTCGTCCTAGGCTAGTGAAGCCTTCATTCAGGGAGTAAATGGCAGACAAGGAGGTGGGCGGTCACTGCAATCGCTTGTGATCTAGCTGCAGCCTGGTCCCTCTTGGGGTCCAACCTCGGCCTTTGGGGATGTGGTGCAGGGATGTGCAGCAGGACTGGCCCAGTGGACACAAGCATCGCTTCCCACCTGGAGGAAGGGTGCAGGGGTGGCCAGAGAAGGAAAGGAGTTAACCTGGCATCTGGCTACCCCCCTTTTAGCTTCCACTGGAGGCTGGGATGGGACTGGGGGTGGGTTGCTGGTGAGCTGCTGGTAAGAGGGAAGCCTGAGGCCCAGGAACAGGGCGGACAGTGGGAGTCCTAGAGCACAGGAGGACCCCTGTGATGAGGAGGTGCTAGCTGGAAAGTTCCACCTAGCTCAGCTTAGAATAGGAATAACCATGCATATGCACGAGACCTCATGACTGTGCATGCTAGGAAGACGCCCAGAGGCTCCACGGGACAGGCTCAACTATGCTTGGGACAAGACAGGGTCCCCAGCCCTACCACCCCTGTGGCCCCAGAACCCTGGCTTATACAGCTGACAGCTGTTGAAGGAGCAGGAACCCCAGTTCCTGCCTTGGTTCTGCTCCTGTCTCTGCTGTAACTCTGAGCAAATTACTGGCCTGCATTAGGCCTCTACTCTCTCATCTGTACAATGGTGATAAATCTCTGCCTAAACTATCTCCAGGGGTTGTGCTGAAGGTCAAAGCCAGGCAACAATCATTACTCAGATTGGATTCCCCTGGAAAGTTTAAGGGGCTATAAGAGGCAGGGGTCGCCCAGGTTCCCAAAGAAGCATTCCTACAACATGACTCCCTTTCACAGATGCAAAAACTATGGCCCAGAAAGGTGGAGATGCTTGACCAAGGTCACACTAGTGGATTGTAAGCCTGTGGCCTGGTCCTTGCCCTAGTTGACGTTAGTACCCTGGACAGGACTGCTTCTCCCCAGCCTGGTACCTATGTCTTTCCCATCCCTTCGCCAGGGCTTTTCTGAGCCATTTGCTTTTATGTCTGTACGTCGGGCGGCCTGCAAGCAAGGCTGGTGTCCGCCTGTGAGTATAAAAGTGACAAGAGGCGCTGGCGGAGTGTGGAAACTGTCAGCAGAGCAGCCGCCTGTGAAATTAACATGATATTGAAAGCGTCAATGTTTATTTACTGGAAATATCTGGACAGGATGCAAAGCAGGCCTGCAGCTGCTGCCTAGGGGCTGAGTGTGAGGGTCACCCCTGCCCATCCCTCCTCGCCAGCCACTAGGCACTGCTGGAAGAACCAGCTAACCCCCTGGCTGAGACCCCCACCCTCTTCTTGACTTGCTAAAGAACAAGCTGTCATGGAGGAAATCTGTCCAAAGTAACCTCCCTCATGTCCCAGAGTTCCAGCGATGGTGTCCAGGAGCTAGTGAATAAGGTGGAGCCTTTCCGAGGCCCATAGTCTCTGGTGCCTCCAGGGTAGAAGTCACTACCCCCAGAGCTTGCTATGCTAGTCATTGCTTCCCTCTCCCCAGCCAGGAAAGCAGCTAGTTCTCCATGGCAGCCCTCCCCCAGCCCCAGCTGACTGGGCCAGGCTGAGGCCACTTGACTCAACTCAGCCAATCAGAGTGTGTCTCATGGGAATTTGAAATCAGGGCACAGAGATTAGGTTAGCTGCAGAGAGCTGAAACACAAGGTGTGTTGGCTCCCGGCAGGGGCTGCCATTTTGGGGTAGTCAAGCTCAGCTAAGTTCAAGTTGATAAATGAAGGAGAAGAGGGGACAAGGAGGAGAAGGGAACAGACATGCAGAGGGAAGAGAGAGGAGAGACTTTGCAGCTCCAGGTGGAGATAGACACAGATAGGTGGTTTTCAGTTTGGGAGAGGGAGGCCTGGCAGTTCATTCTGCAACTGTGGTTCATAAAATTTCTCTGTAACGTTATATTCAAAGGGCACTTCGTTTGAGAAGGACAGAAATCCACTGAAACTGGCCTTAAGACAGAGACTGACACCAGGACTGAGGTGACAAGAAATAGACCCTCAGATAAGATGTAGAATTAGCTGGGAAAGAATGAAGGGGGGAATCTGTGATCCATGGTATGTGATAGCAAAGCCGCTCATTACGCCATGCCCTGTAGGTGTTGGGTCCCAGACCTCGGGACCTGCTGGAAGCCAGACTCAGGGGACCACAGAGAAAAGCAGAATCAGTGACTCCCCCTAGCCTGGCTCTGCCCCTCCTCACATCCTCTGTGACCTGCAGACTTGGCTCTTGGTAGCCCCCAGGCTCACCTTTCCCAGCCCCGCTGCAGAGAAAATCTCATCGTGACATTCTCCGGTTCCAAGTTCAACTATCCTAGGGAAGGTCTCTGTTTAGCAGCACTTGAGGCAGGTGCCAATTCCTTGTACACACATAGCAACAAGGAGATGTGGGTGTGACTGACCCAGCTTGGGTCAGGTGCCCTCCCCTAGACCAGGCCATGCCGAGGGTGGTGGGTTGCATAAGAAGACAGCAGTTTCTATTCATGTTGTATGATTTGGGGTGGCAGGGCAAGGAACACCTTACATAAACAGGGGCCCTTCTGTGCAGACACGCACAAAAATGTCCACTCTTCTTTGGCACAGAGATCTGGGGAGGTCAGGCCTGCTCCTACCACCTATTGCTCTCAGGAAAAGCAGAGGGGCCTGGTTAGCCTCTGTTGATGACAATTGTGCAGTGTTGGCTAAAAACTTAGCATCCTCCCTGTTTGGCTACCCAGAAGTTTTCATTGCACTTGGGCTGACTTCCTCCCATGATTGTATGGCAGGTGTGTTGATAGGTAAAGCTACCACTTAGCCCAGTGTTCCCCAGCTTACTTGGTGACAGGACTCACCAGGGGTCCTTCTCAGACATTTTGATTCACAAGCGCTGGACTAGGTCTGGAAATCAGAATTCTGACTTTATCTTCTCTTGTGACTGGCCAGGAAACCCTGACTTAGGCCATGGAGGGTAAACCTCTCACCTGGCCTGAAATAAGACCTAACTAGAGGAATGAATGCCATTTGTGGCATGGACTTAGTTACCAGGAGGTCTTTAAAGCAGTGGTCTGTACCCTGGCTGCACATGAGAATCACCTGGGGAAATCTTGAAACACTTATTACCCAGGCAGCACCCTGCACCAATGAAATCAGAATCTTCAGGAGTTAGATATTAGTATGTTTTAAAGTTCCCCTGGTGATTACAACATTCAGCCAGGATTGAGGACCACTGGTTTAGGGAAAACCATCATTTTCATTCTACCCACACTCCTACCGCAAGATCCTGCCTCTCCCAAAACGTGGAAAAGATGGCCTTCCCGACCTTCTGGTCCTGCTTCAGCTAATTGGACCAAGGGTGGACACCCGACCTAATCCTGGCCCATTGTAGTTTCTTTTGGGAATTTGGAATTGAACACAGAGGCTAAGTTGCTCCAGGGAGCTGAGGCTGCCATCTTAGGGTAACTGTGCTCAGTTAGACACCTTGGGCAGAATAGGAAGCCACTCCTTCTGCAGAGAGGGACAGGTGACCTGAGCTGATGTGCAGCCAGAAGCTGAGCCAAGGGGACAGAGAGGGAGTGCATCCCCATCCCCCAGGCTGGCCTGGGCTTCCCTGAGACTCTATCCTTACAGAAACCTCCTTGTTAGAGGATGTCTTCAAACACTGTTCCTTGAAGTCAAATAGTTTTGGATACAGAGCACTGAAAGCTAAAACTTGTCCCAGCCCGGAGCCCCACACTGCATTCCCTGGAAGGCCCAGCACAGGGCAGCAGCTGGCACCTATTGGGAACATCCACAAGCCAGGTGCTTTCCATGGGCATTGTGTACAAGTTTCCCAACAACTCTTACAATAATCACTCTGTAAGGTGGGAGTGATTATCCCCTTTTGTACAGAAGTGTGGTAATGTGCCCCAAGGTGTCTGGCTGGTTAGTGCAGAGCAGAGACATAAACCTGGGTATGCCAAATCCTTCCAGTGGATCTCACTGGAAACCAATTATGCACAACAGAGTAGAGTGGGGGTCCTGCTGCGGTAAGGGAGTAGGGGGCTGCTGCTTGCCTGTCCACAGAGTGGGGACCAGGTGTGAGAGGAAGGCGGGGCTGCCCATTGAGGACAGCTCCACTTGGGCCCAGGCCCCAAGAGATGCTGCTGAAGAGGCAGGGCCCAGAGTCCACACACACAGTGCGCTTGGAAGCTGAGACTGGAAGCTATGATTACTCACATCATTACTGTCACTGTCATCCAGGCTAAAGAGCACTCGGTGAACCACAGGTCCTGCTCCTCTGCCATCCGGCATGGTTTCTCATAATGCCAGGGACTGGTATCCCTCATCACAATTTTCAAATGTGTATTATTTGAGTGATCCCCTCTTTGGAGTCTGTCTCCCTCTCAGACTGTAAGCTCCCTGAGGGCAGGAGCTTTGCCTACCTTGTTCCTCATAATATTCCCATGCCTAGCCAGTGACTAATGAAAGTAGGTGTTCAATGAGTAAGTGGGAAGGAGGAAGGGAGACAGTGTTCCACAGCAAGAATCATTACATCATCTTATAGATGGGGAAAGGAAAACTCAGGGAGGGGAAACTGACAGGGGTCACAGAGAATGACAGCTGATCTGTGCTAGAACCTGACCCAGAGTCAGGAGAAAGGACCCGGAGAGAAAAGTAGGAGTGAGATTCTAAGGTGGGTGAGGTATGAGCAATCTGGGATAAATGTATAGATACAGACTGGGTGTGGAATGAAGGAGCAGTGAGGACACCCTGAGCAAAGCCCCTTCCTGTAGCCGAGATCACATTCTGGTGAGGAACAGCCTCCCATTCCAGTGGGAGCAGGAGGAATGAACAGTGACGGCTCTCTCTGAGGCCCGTAGCGGCAGTAGATGGGCCACGAGCTGGAGATTGCAAAAGGCCTACAGGGTCTCAGCACAGGGCCTGTTAGAAATCATGCTTGCCCATAATGTTCCTACAGAGAGAGACAGATAAGCTTGTCCATCCAATGTGGTCAAAGACAATTATGACTGGTGGTTACCACGGACTCTAACTTTCTACCCCAATGAGACAATCTCCCTTTTGGACAGGGCATCTGGTGTTGGAATGAGTCTGGCTGTGTGGCAAGGACATGCCCTGCTTGCCCTTCACCGTGAGTCACCTGGTCTAGGGGCCCACGACAGTTCTGAATGTTCTGAATGAAGTCTGGGGACTGGAAGCTGAGTGAGGAATTCCCAAGAATAATAACAGTAGAAGCCAACATTTATTGGTCACTTGCTCTGCACCAGACACTTTCGTGAGTGCTTTGCAAGAATTATCTGACTTACTCCTTATATGTTACATGGGCAACTTGCTCAAAGTTACACAGCTGGTAGGTTGCAAAGCCAGGATTTGGACCCAGGTCATCTGGCTCCAGATCCCATGCTGTTAAAGCCATGCACTTAGCCGCTTTGACCAGCCTCCACCTCAACATATGCCTTGTGTTTCAACGTGATCAAAAACTCAAGGACTGGTAGTGCCTAGTCCCCATTTACACAGGCCGTAAACCAGGGGACTGATTTTGAATATGTGTGTGTGTGTGTGTGTGTGTGTCCTATACCATGAGCTGCAGTTTGCCAGAAAAAAAGGGAGTGTGTGTGTATGTGTGCGTGTATGTGAGATGGGGGGAGAAAGGGTAGGGAACTTTCCGAGCAGAGGGAGGAACACATGGTGAGACCTGGAGGGGAAGGAGCTTGGGCATCTGAGGAAGAGAAAGGAGGTCAGTGTAATCTCTTTGGAATCCTGTGGAGGTGAGGTGACAGGATTGAGTCACAGAGGCTTCCTGGAGGCTGAGCCAGGTCCCCTGGCAGCCACACAGTTCACCTCTGGCCAGAATGCGCACCTGTCCCTGGCCCATCCACAGGGAAGGGCATCTCTGGGATTCATTTTGGGCTCATTATCAGGCGCCTCTGAGGCACCCCTGCCACTCCTGCCCTCAGCCTAGCCCCATTCTAACCCTTTGAGAATGAGGGTCGAGGGCACAAGGGTCGCGAGTGATGCTGGGGGGTGGGACAGCGATCCTGTGGCCACGCCCCTCCCTGGCCCCTCCCATCCCGTAGCCTGGCAGCTCCAGCTGGTCGCCTAGGAGACAGTGCCCGGCGCGCTCTCATTGGCCAGCCGAGGCACTGAGGGCAGGAGCGAGGCTTCCGGGGGGCTGCCCCCCTGCAAGTCCGTGTGTGTGTGTGTGTGTGTGTGTGTGTGTGTGTGTGTGTGTGTGTCTGTCTGTCTGTTTGAGGGGGAGGTGAGCACTGAGCACAGGGGCCAGCCTGGCCGCACTGTGATTCCAGGAAGGAGGGAGGCCGCGGCATGGCGATGGGCATGCGCATGTGTCTGCGCCTCTGTGTGTGTGCAGGAGGGGCTGCTCTGTGGGTCTATGCATTCGTGTGAATGCAAGGGTGAGAGTGTCGCGTGTAAGCGTTCCGATGTAACAGCTATTTATCTGGTGTACATTGATGATTTGTGCTTGTATGGGTGCCTGTGAAAAGGTTTTGTGTGGATCCGAATTGCTGCCTGGCTTTGTGGGAGAATATGTGAGGCTGTACATATGTGAGCTCCTCCGTGTGCCCACTTGTGCTTGCCTGAACACAAGAGGCACTGTGTGTGTGAGCATAGAGGTGTGCATACTCATCCTAAAGAAAAGCCTCGGCCTCTGTCTCCTCTGTTCCCACACCTCAAATCTTTCCTCCTTAGATGCTGAGATGTGTCCCTCTCATGCGCAAGCACCCACCATAGCTCCCCATTGCCTGCGTGGTGCGCTACAGAACACCCTGCCTCAGCTTCTCTAACCACCCACACTCGTCCTACACTCCACATGAGCAGCAAGAGCCAGAAGGAGGGGGCAATTCTGTCTCTGGCCACAGGGGAGTCTTCAAGGGCAAGGATGGAATATTCAAAGCAGATTTTCCTCATCCTAAGCCAGGGGAACTGGAGCTAAGGGCCTGGGGACACTTGCAAAGCTGGTGCCTGCCTTTGATCTCCTCTCTCTACATGAATGGTTACTGTCCCTTCGCCCCCACTGCCAGCGGGACACTAGGCTGCATGGCTTCAGGGTGCTCCCCGGGTGTGGTCCTCGTCTTCCCGCAAAAGTGTTTGGAGAGCTTTCTATTATTGTGGGGGTTGGGCTGGAGGTCAGCTGGAGGGCACAGCTGGGACCTGGGAACCCATCACGGCTGTCCTGGCCCCTGCAGCTTTTTGCCTCAACACAGAACAATTCCCCATCTACCCCACACTTCCAGCAGTCCCTCCTGCCTCTGGATGACCCATCAATCTTCCAGCGTCCCTGTCCCTTCCAGCTGCCCTGCAGGAGAAAGGGAACCACTGTCCTCCTGGCTCCTGGCCAGCCAGGTGCCAGCCAGTGGTCAGGCAGTCCTGCTTCACGCTTCTGGCCGAGGGCTTCCCCACAGTCCCTGCTTCCCAGCTAGAGGCTCTGCCTGGACTCACCATGGGCAGAGGACCCTGTTATTCCCCAGAGACCGTCTTGTCCGGTTGGGATCTCAGAGCCCGTTGTATCCAACTCTGGCTGTACAGAGAGGGAAAGTGAGGCAGAGGGGCGAGGACTCCCCCCAGGTGGCCGATGATTGGCAGGCTGCCTGAGAAGGACACAAGAAGACTCCAGAAAGGTGACCTCTGGGTGGAGGGGAGTGACTGTTCTGATGGCAAGGATCCTGGGGGCTTTGGGCATCCTGGCTCTGGACTGAGCTGTGCTTGAGAAATGGGCAAGAGGTGGTCCTGAGGTGGCCAGGGTGGGGCAGGTGGATGGGTCAGCAGACCCCTTGTTCTGTTCCAGGAGACTGCATGGCGTGGAGAGAGGGATTTATGGGCCCAGGTATAGGGCTGGGCCATAAAGTTCGTTCTGCTAGAGAGGCTGTGACTCTGCCTCACTTTGGCAGTGGCGTGGGGGCAGGGAAGTTAGATAGGGGACACCACTGAGGCCTGGGGTGAACCCTGAAGCTGGAAGAATGTGAGATACCCAGTGTAGGCTTCTCCTAGGCCCTTGGGAGGGGTCAGTCCAGAGACGCTCAGGGTCTTATACAAGGTCACACCACCTCCTGGCACAGGGTTGTGGATAGAGCCCAAGAAAACAGATGCCTTGAAAGCTTCCTCCAGCCCCAGCTCTGGGTGCTGCGGAGGGGCAGCTGCATGCCTCCTCCCATCCAGGTCTGCTCCCTGCGCCCTTGGAGTGTCCTGCAAGAGGCCTGGCAGGCAACGGGGGAACGAGGCTTTTCGGTGCCGGCTCTCTCCTCTTTACGACACCATATTTTTTAACGAGCTATGTAAATGTCTGCAAGTCAGACAGCAAAGGCAGGAAGTCAGAGCCTCTAGCTGCCGCCCCCGCCCCGGGGAATGGGTGTCCCCCTGGGGCCAGTCTGACCTTGTGTTTCCCACAGGAAGGTTTTCTGGATGCCATGTAAATGGCCACCTCCCAGTTCAGCTGAGTCAGAACTGGTGCTGTTGCTGACTGACTTGTTTTGTGACCTTAGGCCTGTCACGAAATGCTGTACCTCAGTTTCCCCTCACTGTACCTCAATTTCCTCATTTACAGAATGTGCGCACACAAGGGGCATTTTGTGGTTTCTGAGGCTCCATGGCTTAGCCATGCAACCTTGGGCAGTGGCTGGGCCTCTCTGAGGTTTGTGGTTCTCACCAGCAGAATAGGGAGCCGGCCATGCTGACCGTTGCCTTTGGGTTGAGCCTGGACCCCAGGAACCAGGAGGGATGCATCACGGGCAGGGCCCGCCTGTCCTCTCTCTTGCCTGGCTTTCTCTTTCTTCTGCCTCCAGCTTCTTCCTCCTCCTCTGTTCCTCTGGAACATCCTGCCAATCCAGCCCCAGGATTGGCTGTCTCCGTGGCCGTGTGTCGCAGTCCAGACCGGGAATGAGGGGGTGTAGGTAGTGGGTGTACAGGGAGAATCAGACCTTGGGTCCCTGCTGGGGTCACATCTAGGGCATGGAGAGGCCTCCTGGGTTGGCCTGAAGGCTGGGGTAGGAAGGAGCTGGGGCCGAGCACTGGGGCATCCCTCAGTCTCCGTGGTCCCTTCTCAGACGCCAGCACTGTCACTTGGCAGGATGACAGGGCCTGGGCTGGGGCCACAGGACGAGCCATAATAGGCTTAAGGGGAGGCTGTAAATCCCTTTCCAGGCTGAGCAATCAGCTCCCTCAGGCAGGCAGAGGCTGGAGCTCCCGGGGGAGGGCCCTGTACTCCTAGGGATGTGTTGTGTGGCTGCTGTTCTTAGACCCCTGTCCCATGGTCCCTAGTGGCCTAGCAGGGACCAGGCCAGGCCTAGAGTGCCAGTCCCTCAGAGAAGGCTGCGGGGCCTGGGTCTCAGGGCCCTACAGGAATGCCAGGTGGGCTGGGGGACAGGACAGGGGAATCGACTGGCAGAAGCTTACAGCATGCCCCCACCACCATGTGTTCACCCACCCAGGCCACAGCACACCCTCCTCCCCCAACTTCCACAAAGAAAGGAGGCCGTGCCTGCTTCACAGATGAGAAGGCTGAGCCTGGAGTGGTTCGGGCCCAATGTGGTGCTTTGTTTCAGGGAAGTATTGGCGCCCTGAGTGTGAATCCTGGCGTCAGCACCTACCTGGTGGTGGGCCCCAGACAGTCACTTCTCAGTATTCTCATCTGAAAGGGAGCCTGTAAGCCCCTCCTCCTGGGGTGATGAAATAAGAGAAGGCACATAGAGCATCTGGCCTGGGGCCTGGCACAAACCCTCAATGAACAGTAGCTATTGTGATTATTGCCATATTTCCCCCGTACCCTCGCTATGGAAAGGGACTCAGACTGCACAGCAAACTTGGGTTCAGGTCCTGGCTCTTTCCTTACCAGCTGTAGATTGCTGGGACAGTCACCATCTCTCTCTATGCCCCCTACTCCTCAGCAAACCGTACAGGGCTGTGCACCCATGAGTGGTTCCTCAGAGGAATAAGGCACCACAGAGGTCCCTGTGACTTCCAGGGACTTCCAAGTTGACTTCCAAAGGTTGCCATGACAACTCTCACACCCTGCGTGCCCTTTTGCGTGTGACCGCAGCTTGTCCTAGTGAGAGCTGGGCTCTGTCCTCCCTCTCGTTGAATCTAGGGGGATCTGAGACTGCTTTGGCCAATAGAATGCAGCCAATGTGGTGCTATGGGTCTGCCTGGCCTCGGCCTTGAGAGACCTGGGAGCTTCCATTTATGTCATCTTGGAGTGCTGAGCTACCCTAAAGAAATCTAAAACTCAGAGAGACCATGTGGAAAGGGAGGAGCCAGAGGCCCTGCAGTCCTTCCAGCCTCCCAGCCGAGGCAACAGACACGGTCAGAAGCCATCTGGGACCTTCAGCGGCAGTGGAGTCTCCCCAGTCAACACCACACAGAACTGAGATGAGCTGTTCTCACCAGGCTTTGCCCAAGTTCCAGAGCTAGGAACAAATAAACAGTTGTTTTAAACCACTAAATTGTGGGCGTGGTCGTTATGCAGAAATAGATAACTGATCCAATCCTTCAAGCTTTCTGCACCATCTTCACCCCAGCTTGGCTTGTGCAAGGTTGAGCTCCTTGGCCCCAGCTGATTGGACAAGGGGATGGGCACCTGACTTCAAGGCAGCCAACCGATTGGCTGGTGAGTGACCATTCAGACTTTTTTTTCTCTGGAGACTAGGAATGAAGAAATCAAAGGCCTTAGCCAGACTACAAAGGAGGCTGGAGCTTGGGGTTTTTGAATGGGAGCTGGGGCGGGGGAGGTGGGTGACTTTCAGTCCTGTACAGGCTGTCATGTCATCAGAGGGCACCAAGTTGGGGAAAGAAGCAGGAAAGGTGATATGCAAGCAGGTTCTCTGAGGGTTCCATAAATCACTTAGCTCCAAGTGGGCTGTGCTCCCTATTCCTTGTACCTCATGAACCCCGACTTCAGGCCCTAAAAGACTCAAGGGCCCTTGGCCAGCTGGTGGCAGAACTTCCCCAGGGACTCCTGATACCAGCCAGGGGCCTACACTCCTCCTCTTACCCCTTCTCCCTTGCTCTCTGTGACATACTCCCCTGTCTCCTTGTCCTCCATGGCCCCAGGGCACAGCCACTCTCACTCCTGGGCAAACAGGGCTCATGGGCTGGAGTCTGCTTCTATCCTCCCCACACAGCCCTGAGGCCTCCAGTGGCAAAGCAGAGAGTATGGCCAGGTTTGGTTTCTACCCCAACCCATTTGCCATCCCTGTTGTGTCCCACACAGTCCCTTACCCTACCAGTTCTTGAGTTCAGCTACCACTCCCTTGCTTGCCCATAGAGATGTCATGCTAGTAGCAGTGGTCATTGGTGTACCCAACAGGTGCCACACCCTGTGTAGGTGGGCACTTTACAACACTGTCTTTGATCTTCCCAGACACCCTGTAAACATAGAATTTAACCTACTCTGCATGTGGGACTCAATGGTGGAGGTGGGATTTGAACCAAGGTCAGCCTGACTCCAAAGCCCACGTTCCATCTGCCACTCTGCTGTGTGACTCTAGGCAGGTTACTTTCCCTCTCTGAGCCTTGTATTCTGACTTGTGAGGAGTAAACCAGGGAAGGGTCCTGGTGCTCGCTGCTCCCTCAAATACTCATCTTCCTGGTGCCGCCCTCGGGCAGGTCCACTTGAATGTCGAGGGTGGGTTCCCAGTCTCAGCATCCTTTCTGGTTCAGGCATGTCTGCCTCATAGAGGAGCAGGCCTGGAGGCTGTGCTGCTCTTTCAGTCTCCTGGAAAGCAGGCTGGACTCTCAGGATTCAATATCTTGCCTTTTTCCCAAGAGCTTCTTCCAACCTTATCCCCTTGGCCCCCGATTAAAAGGTGAGCAGAGCAGTGGGCTCCCAATAGGGTTTGAGGCAGCAGGGCGTCCTGACTCCAACACCCCATGGGGTCTGAGGCAGAGCAGGGCCATCAGGGCTCTGGGGGAATGTGGGTGGCCCAGGAAGGCTCTGACCCTTCAAACCACCTCTGGGCTCAGGTTCCAGCTGTGTGTGTGCCAGGGCAAAGCAGTATCTGCTCCTCCTTTCCCCATCTCAGAGGCTGTCCAGGCATGAAGAAAGCAGCCTCTCCAGCCTGGCTTCCCAGACGATGCCCTTTAACTCCAGCAGTGCTTTTGGCAGCAGTTGAGTTCATGACCCTCCTCCACAGAAGAAGGTTATACAGCTCGGAAGGGGCTGCACCTGGACTAAAACCCACCTGGGCTCTGCCCCGTCCCCAGTCCTCTCTGCTTGGGCAAACCCAGTCCATGGGCCCTGGGCACTCACATTCCCCCAAACTGATCCTGCCCCCATCTGAAAACAACCTAGTAATTTTCTCATGTTCTTGAGTTTCCTCAGGGGGCCGTTCTCTCCCAGTAGCCAGGAATAAATTGGCCCCTTGACCTCCCTGCTCTTACCAGCCTTGAGGCATCCCAGAGGGGTTAGTTAAGAACCCATATAAGCTGCCTCCTGCAGAGGACAGTGCCAGCTGGGCTTCCAGGGCTGGGACGATGGATGGGGCCTGTGTGCTGGTCTCTCCTGGGAGGAGGGGCAGGCTTGTGGGGTTCTTGAAGACTCCCATGGCCTCCTGTTGTACACAGACCCAAGGACCCCTCCCCCTGTCCCTCGTGCTCCTCTGAATGTTCTCCTGCCCAGAAGTGGCTCTGAGAAGCCTTGAGTCAGTTTTAGAAGTCTGTGGCTCTGGGAGTCTGGAACCAGGCCCCAGATCGGTCACTTAGAAGCTGTGCGATTTAGGATAAGCTGCCACCCTCTCTGGCCCTCCCCCTCTGCATCTGTGTAAGAGTGGGGTCATCACCACCACTGCCAGTTGTAGAGGACTGACTGAATGGCAGGCACTGCACCAATCCACAAGCCAACCCATGTGCCTTCATTTCATCCTCCTAATGACCAGAACAAGTAACATTGTCTGTTTTACAGGCGAGAAGTCTGGGGCTCAGAGGAGTTAAGTAACAATGCCGAGCAGCTGGCAAGTGCTGGAAATGGAACTCAAACTCAGACCTGACCTCAAACCTTACAGCCTTATAATCACTAGTCTAGGCTGCCCACAGGGACCCTCAACCGTTGCACACCAATAGTCCAGGATCCTATGGGGAGAGGATCCTGTTTCCTCTCAGGGGATAAAGCCATAGTTCAGAGGGCTTGAGCCTCCCCCAGAACCAGGGACAGTCTTAGGTGGTGGTTGGGAGATGGGGGAGAGGGCAGGCTGGCCCAGCTATGGCTACCAACTGCTTCAGCTGGAACCAGGAGGCAAGCAGCCTCTCAGAGATGCCTTTAGATTGAATGAATAATTCAATTGATTGAGTGCCAACTCCATACCAGACTCCGCCCACCATGCCATCCCACCAGAGGCTTGGTTTAGAAGGTGCTAGGCATGTAGCTGTGCCAGTTTGGGTGGGGGCGTGGGCCCTGGGAAGAACCCTGGTGGGAGGAGCTGCATCCCGGAAGTCTCCTGGCTGTGAGGGCTGACTTCCCTATTGCTCCCCCTCCACGTTCGGCTGGGTCTGTGCCCATTGATTCTTGCATCGCTGGGGTTCTCCCCTAGCCTGAAGAATGAGCAACAGGATCACCCTGGGTCCACTATGGGGCTGGATCCAAGGAGTTCCCAAGGAAAGAGGGAACCTGGAGGGGAGAAACCAGGCCTCCCTGACCCTGAAGCCCCTCCTTCCTGACAGAGATTGGGGGTGGTCTGCTGGCTGACCTATTGGCCCAGCTTTTTGGGTCTAGGTCCATGGCCGATGGGGAACTTACAAGGTGACTGCCTGGCTCCTCACACTGTGTTGTCAGGGGCATCCCTCTCCAGGGTCAAGGTTGGAGCTGCTGGGTTTGGTTTGAACCGGCAGGGCTGGAAGCAACGGGTGGGGAGCTGTTTTCTGAGCTGCCGGGTCTGCTCACGTTCAGGTGGATCCCAGCCCCAACCCAGAAGCCCTAACAGTCCAGGACAGGCTCAGAGCATGGCCTGGTGGAAGAGGGGACTAGACTGGGCCTGGGAAGCCTCAAGGGCAGCCCCAGAACTGCTTCTCCC
Organism: Nomascus leucogenys; assembly: GCF_006542625.1. Lineage (NCBI taxonomy): Eukaryota > Metazoa > Chordata > Mammalia > Primates > Hylobatidae > Nomascus > Nomascus leucogenys. The sequence continues at coordinate 97,046,414 of NC_044386.1, forward strand.
AGTCCCCACAGCCTGGGCACTCTACATGGGAAGTGGCATACAGTAGGTGCTTGATAAATGCTGTGCAAAGAAGGCTTGGGGAGAGCTGGTGCTCCCAATCCTTGCATCAGTCTAGGCCAACGCTGTAGGGGGCCTCCAGCTTCTGGGGAGCTAAGCCTTGAGCCCTGTAGAGCTGTTACCATCAGGCCTGGCAGTCAGACCCACCACCAGACCAGGGGTGAGGGACTCTCTATGCCCACAGCCTCAGGATCCCCTTCAGGTCTAGAGCCCCTCTCTCCAGCCAGTGCTGCCGGCCACAGCCCCAGCCGCTGTCCTAGGAGGAGCCTCTGGAAGTCCCTGGAGCGCCACTCCCCCTGACAGCCCCCAGCCCTACCCCCATGGAGGGCCCCTTGGCAGCCCCATCCCCCACAGTGAGATAATAATGACCATAATGAGAACAGTCACCCACACGTGTGCACAGCGCTTTACAGGTTACAAAGTGTTTCACATACATCATCTCATCAATTCCTCACAACAGCCCTGTGAGGTAGGCAGGGCAGGGGGTAATGTTCCCATTTGTACAGATGTGGAGACTGAGGCCCAGAGAGGCCAGTGACCTGCTTGAGGTCACACAGCAAGTGAGCAGCAGAGCTGGGACCAGAGGCTGGGGTGGGCCCCACCTCCAGCCCCTGGCTCTCTCCACTGACTGTGCTGTCCCCCAGGAGGACCCCAGCCCCTCTCCAGAGTCTCAGCCACACCCAAGCCAGGCTCCCACCCCTTGCAGTAGTGCCGCCTGGCAGCCCAGCAGACAGGCTCCCACCCCCATCGGCAGACCTGTCCCCTCCACCTGCTCCCTGCAAAAAGCCAGCCCGGAGCTGGGCCCAGGCCTGCCCCCTAGCCTGCTCCTGATGGTGCCTGGGGCGGGGTGGGCAGGTGGGTGGGGCTGGAACCTCCTTTCCTGTTTTCCTGAGTGATCCCTCCCCACTGGGGAAGAGAAGAGAAAGGAGGAAGAAGAGGAGGAGGAGGAAGAGAAAAACAAGAAACTGAGTTGGAAGAGGGCCCTGGAGCAATCAGGACGTCAAAAGTTTGCATTCCGACTAGCTAGAGGAAATAGTTTTTTTCTCTTTTTATTATTTCAAGTTTTCATAAAAATCCATAATTATTGAAACCCAAGTTACAGAGAAAGTTCGTAACTTTTTTATTGAATTATTGACTCTGCCACGTGTCTCGGTTCGTCGGCTTTCAACTCCAGTCTGTCAATGCCCCGGTGTAGGTGGGGTCCCCAGGCCTGGGCTTCTGAGGTCCTGGTAGAAGGAGGGCAGGTGGTGAGGGCTGGCGGGGGGCAGCAGGGGACGGAGACAGGAGGGAGAAAGAGAACGTGTGTAGAAGGGTAGGGAGGAGGTGGGAAGGACTGGAGAGTGAGCAGGTGGCGGCCAGGCCCCTTCCCCTGCCCGGCCGCCCGGGGGTCCCTGCCCCCCGCCCCGGCCTCATATCATCTTCATGTTGAACTTGCGGGGCGCGTCGGCGGAGCTGATGCCTGCGTCCGACTTTCGGGGCACATACTCAATCTCGATGTTGTGCTTCGTGTTGCCCTTGCCCCGGCTCCAGAGAAACAGCAGCACCAAGCAAAAGAGGACGACGCCCAGGAAAGAGATGAAGCCCATGGTGGTGGCGATGATGAGGGTCTTGATGTCGAAGGGGAAAGGCACAGTGGCGCGGGTGCTGTTGGCCTCTCCCTCGCCCGGCTGGTTGGAGATGAAGGCGAAGGTCTTGTTGGGCTGATGGGGCCAGTCAGGCGAGTAGCTGCGCACATGCAGGTGGGCTGGCATGGAGTCGTTGCCGCCCGCGTTGGCCGCGATGCACAGGTACGTGCCGTTGTCCTGTACCTGGGCGTAGCGCACCTCCAGCGTGCCATCAGGGAAGACTGTGAGCCGCCCATTGCTCTTGGCTGACACCAGGTGCTTTCGGGGTGAGAGCCAGAGGATGGCGGGCGGCGGGTCGCCGTCGGCTCGGCACACAAACTGCACCGTGTGGCCCTCATCCACAAACACTTGCTGGGCCTTGCGGTCCCGGATGCGGGCGCGGCGGCAGGTGAAGTAGTTGGGCAGTAGCACATCAGGGAAGTCCTTGAACTCCTTGCCCTGGACGAACTCGGGCGTAGCGCACGTGGGCTGCTGCCGGTTGAAGTTGAGCCGCCAGCGGCGCCGGAACACCCACAGGAGCCGACAGTCGCAGGCCAGTGGGTTGGAGTCCAGGATGAGTGTCTCCAGGTTGCCCACCGAGTGGAAGACCGATTCCTCCAGCGTGGTCAGCTGGTTGCCAGAGACATTGAGCACGCGCAGGTAGTTGAGGCCGCGGAAGGCATAGGGCTCCACCACGGCCAGCTGCCCGCCCACCAGCTGGATCTCCTGCAGCCGGAGCAGCTCATGCAACATGGAGCCCTCAATGGTGCTGATGGGGTTGTAGGAGAGGTTGAGGAAGCGGAGATAGACTAGGTGGCGGACGGCCAGGTAGGGCACAGCGGTCAGATTGCAGTGTGTGATGGACAGGGACGTCAGGTTGAGGCCGTAGAGGCAGTTGGGTGTCATGGTGTCCAAGTAGGGCCAGTGGGAGATCTCCAAGACCTTGAGTCGGTACAGCCTCTTGAAGGAGTAGTCCCGGATGGCGTTGATGTTGAGGTGCCGGAGCCTCAGGACGATGAGGCCGTGCAGGTGTGACAGCGCCTCGGTGGGGATGGAGGTCAGGTTGCATTTCTCCAGCGTCAGCTGCTCCAGGCTGTTGAGGCCGCTGAAGGCGCGGTGGGAGATGTAGACGAGGTCATTGTCGCCAACCTCCAGTGACTTGAGGTTGTACAGGTCCTGGAACATGTAGTCCAGCAGGATAACGATCTTGTTCTCGCTGATGTCCAGCTTGGTCAGGTTGCTGAGGCCAGTGAAGACGCCTAGCGGGATGAGCTTCAGGCGGTTGCTGCGGAGACCCAGCGTCCGGAGGTTGAAGAGGTTGTTGAAGGCGCCGGGCTCCACGGCGCTCACGATGTTCTCGTTGAGCTCTAGCTCCTCCAGGTGCGGGAAGCTGGCGAACTCGTCCTGGTTGAGCGTTTTGATGCGGTTCTTCCCTAGGTCCAGCAGGCGCGTCTCGGTGGGGATGCCCTCGGGCACTGCCACAAAGCGCTTGCGGTGGCACAGCACAGCACGGTCCTGGGCGGAGCACTCGCAGCGGGGCGGGCAGCCCGTGGCCGAGCCTGACAGCACCGAGCCCAGCACCAGCAGGAGGATGGGCTGCCAGCAGGCCAGGAGGGGGCTGGGCATGCTCCTCATGCCCCCCGCCAGCATCCTCTCGCTCACCTGCAGCCGGGAGCAAGCACAGGACAGAGGTGGCAGTTAGGGGGCAGTGTGTGTCTGGACCCCACCCCAAGCCACCTGGGCCCCTCCTGCCCTGTCACGATGACCCTGATGCAGATAGAGAGGCAGGGTCCAGAGGCCCAGGCCAGAGGGCCTCTGGCCTCCTCATGCTGCCCCCTCCTTGCCTCTTACCCTGCCTGGAGTCTTCCCAAAGGACCCTCCCAGCATCCTTGGAATGGAGGGGCTCAGGGAAGGGGCCGGTCACCTCAGACAGCCTGGCATTGGCGCCACCTCCTTTACATTTCACAGGCGGTTGACTCCAAGCACACACCCTGCCCTGAATCACAGCTCCCCTGGTGCTCATCAGGGATAAAACCAGACCTGCTGAGCCGCCCTTGGGCTCACAGTGGGGATCAAAGGGGCTCAAGGGCTGAGGCCTCTAGGAACAGCCCCCAAGAAGCCAGAGCAGAGCAGCCAGGAGTGTGGCTACCCCTAGCCTGCACGGCCAGGGCTTCTGAGGCTCCTGGGGGCCCCATTCGCTCAGCCCTGAGCCCTGACCCTCCCCAGGTGCAGACGCCATGCCCCCTCCCCATCAGCTGTGTGGCTGGGTCTGCAGTAAACCAATGGCACCTGACACTGTTCACAGGTCTGTCACCCATGGGGTTCCTGGATTGCTGGGGGACACCCTCATCCAGAAGGCCCAGCCCTGAAGCTGCCCTCCCTCCTCCCCCTGCACCTGTAAATCCAAATCCAGCCTGGACTCCTGGTGGGATCTGTGACTCTCCACTTCCTCTGGGTCCCATCGGTGACCCAGCTCAGGCTCCTGAGCCCAGGGCCCAGAGAATGTCTTTTCCTGCCTCCTGGTCTTGACTCCTGCACTTCTTTCCTTTGGTAATGCCCCTTCCCTGGCTGTTGAAATTCCATCCACAAGGCCTAATTGAAGTCCGCTGCTCTAAGAAGTGTTTTCTGTTACCCAATAAGAAGTGAAGTGTGCTCCCCTTAGAAAGACCCTCCAGCCTTCACCTGTCTGTCTCTCAGGGCTCCCATCACCTTCTTCCTAGTACCAGAGTTCTGCACAGCTGCTAGTCTGAGGAAGGCGCAGATTCCCACAGGCCAGGACAGCCAGGCAACCCTGGAGGAGTCTGCCCCCACTACAGGACCCAGGCTTGTTCAAGCTGGGCCCTGAAGCCATGCAGGGCTTGGGAGGTGGTGACATGAGAAATCGTGCCAGGAGCGGGGTCCAGCTTGCATAGAGGCTGCAGGTGGAGTGAGCAAGGGGTATGTGGGAGCCTCCGTGACCCTCTCCCACCCCCTGTTCAGAGACCACTTGTCCCCACTTCTGCCCCAAACTGCCTCCCATCTCCTCCTTCCCTCTTCTCTCTCCATCCACCCCCGTGAGAAACTGGCCTGGCAAATAGGGTGAGTAGGGGGGTGGGGGGAGGGTAGGTCAGACCCTAGGAGCTGCTCCAGGGATGGATCAGAGGGCCTCTGGGAGCCAAGCTGCAGTCATCTAGCTGCTGGTGAGGTAAAGACCCATCCCTGCTCCTCTACTGCAGCCTCCAGCGCCCTTGGGGCTTTGCTGCCGTGTCCACACCCTGTACTCATGGCCCGGAGGGGGCTCAGTGCAGGAGGAGGAAGCCCAGACTGGATGTCCCACCTCTCCACCTTAGCTCAGACCCTTCCCACCCCTTCCCACACCTCAAACAGCCCCTGCTTTCATGGCCACAGGCCATCCATCCTTGTCATCCATGCATCAGCCATTAAGGCAACTGAGGCTGAGAGAGGCTGTGGCTGTCCAAGGACACCCAGCCAGTAGAGGGAGGAATTCTGGGATGGGAGCTCTGATCTGTCCACAAAACCACACACTTGCAAATGCTCCACCAGTCTCCCAGGACTGACGGGAGCTTCGTGATTGTTGATTGGCTAAGTCACTGATTAAGCAGACAGGATTCAGGGTGTCACCGACATGTTATGGAATCTGCAAGGGTTTTGTTATCCCCAAGGGCTTTGTCCACCCTGACCCTCCCTTCAGCCCCTCTCATCCTCTCTCCAGGCTCTTCTGCAGTTCAGCTTCTCCCCACCCCACCCCCACCAGGCTATTTTCCACAGTCACACACGCTCCAGTGACCCACCAGAAAAGCAAACATCCTGACAGGCGATCAATAAGTAATTGGGCCGGCAGCTGGGGCTGGCGCGGGTGTGAGGCTGGGGACCTTAATAGGTAAATAGTACTTTAAACATCCAGCTTGGGGCTGGGCTGGCGGGTGGTGGGAGCTGCTGGAGAGGAGGCTGGGGAATGAGGGGGGCTAGTGAGGACACGGGCCACCCCGAGGTGCTGGTAAGCTCCTCTTATACAGACACGAATCTGGCACACAGGAAGCTTGCACCACCTGGCCTCAACCTGCCCACCCACCTCTTTTCCCACCAGTCCCTGAGCAAAGCTACCTGGGCCTCCCCACTTTGTCCTGCACACTGCTACCTCTAAACCACCTTCTTCTGGAGAACTGTCCCAGACTCCTGCCCCAGCAGCCTTTGTAACCTTCCACCCCAAAGGCCGCCTCCTCCAGGAGGCCATCCTTGACCTACTCAGTCAGATATCACCTCTTGTCCCCAACATTGTTATTCTTATAGCAGTGATTTTATGTAATTGGTGTATATCACACCCCATTCCCAAAGTGATTTGAACCAAATGACAGAAAAATTATGCTACAAGATGATAAAAAGCTAAAAGCTAAAAAAGGGAAGCCAGTCAGGAAAGAATGCCACCAAGTCCTGCCTAATGACGAAAGGTGAGAGCTTCCTAGTGACCTTGAGCAAAGAGGGAAATATGCTCCAAAGCCTCAGCATTTGGCATCTCTCCTGTAATGTATGTTTAATCCTGGTTCAGTCATGGGTGTGTGTGTCTCACCTGCTAGAGAGTGAGGTACCCAAGGGCAGAGAGTATGTCTGTAGCTCAGAGTGAAGTGTGGCACAGAACAGACCCCCGTGAACATTCTTTGAAAGGAAACATGCGCATGAGTGAGTTTTTGCAGGGGTGGAAGCCCTGCGGATGGGGCTAACCCTGCATCAGGCCCAATGAGCAACGAGAAACCTGAGGAATTGAAGTATGTTGGAAGCCGGGCATGGTGGTGCTGCAATCCCACTGTTATCCCATTGTAATCCCAGCTACTTAGGAGGTTGAGGCGGGAGGATCACTTGAAGCCAGGAGCTCAAGACCAGGCTGGGCAACATAGTGAGATGCCCACCTCCCACAGAAATTTAAAAATTAGCCAGGCATGATGGGGTGCACCTATAGTCCCAACTACTCAGGGAGATTGAAGTGGGAGAATCCCTTGAGCCCAGGAGTTTGAGGCTACAGTGAACTGTGATTGCACCACTGCATTCCAGCCTGGGCAACACAGCAAGACTCTCCATCTGTAAAAACAATAAATAAAATAAAATAAAATAAAAAAGAAATACATTGGTAGAAAAGCTGGTCAGCCTTGCCCTGTAAGGCTGCCACCCCCAGGCCTGGCAGTTGGTCCCACAGAGCCATGGGCCATGCTCCGTGGGAGCAGGACAGCTCTGGGAGGGTACGGGCTCTGAGATGCCTCATCTCATGCCTCTTACGTGCGGCTGCCCTAACGGTGGGGAAGCTGAAGGTTAAGAGAGGCTAGGATGCCTGCCCAAGCTGGCACAGCAAGGGCACAGTCTCCGCTGGGCCTAGTCTCCTGGTCTCCCACCCCCATGGGGTCCCTGTCATCTAGGGATGCTGGCAGAGTCACATCTGAGGGGTCACCCAAACTGCTGAGTGGGCAACGTGCTGCTCCTGCCATCCTGGCACCGTTCATTCTGCCAGCTACTCCTGCAACTGTCAAGAAGAGGTATTTTATGCATTTTAATCAGTGTTTTATTTTGGATCCTTGCCCCCTGAAGGGCTTCCTACAAGGGTAAGAGTTTAAAAATTGGACCAATAAATACAAAGGAAATAAAACATCAAAGACAGGCAGGTGGGCAGGCAGCAGAGAGCTGTGCCTGGGGCACCACACACACAACCTAAAGCATCCAGAGTCCTTCCCAGGCTCAGGGCAGTGGGGGACCCTGAGCCATCAGACCAGCACTGCAGAGGGCAGGCCCCAGGCTCTGCGCTGCAGAGTGGGAGGGACAGGCTGCTGGCCACCGGCCACACCCTCCTTCATGTCCCGGGGCAGATACGGCCTGGTTCAGGCAATGCTCCCTGACACATGCAGTTCTCTGTGGCCAGCCTGCTGTGTGACCTCGGCAATGCCTGCCCTCTCTGGCCTGCGCAGTAAGGGCTCCACTTCAGGGTCCCTGAGGGTGCTGCCACCAGAAACTAGCCTTTTTCCAGCTGGAAGGTCGACATCCTCAAACCTTGCTAAAGGGTAAAGGGGAATGGGAGGCTCAGGCCCAATATTGCAGTTTCACTGGGGCTGGAAAAATCTCTCTGTGGGAGGGGGGCTCAGGATGGTGGGCTCCCTTCCTTGGGGCACCACATTCAGGGTGTGCCCCCAGGGTCTCAGGGTGAAGGAGGGTAATTAGGGGAGATGGAAGCGGCCTGGGATCACCCATGGACAGGTTCAGAGAACACTGAGAGGGCTCAGGAATCACTCTGTGCCATAGGCAGCATCTGGAGGCCCATGGGGGCAGGGGCGTGACTCCCCCACAGCATCCTCTACAGGCTCATCCACCAGACACCTTCTTTAAAAAAGGGGAGGGACTAACACTTGGACAGCCCCTGCTATGGGCCAGATTTAGGGCCTTTTTTTTTTTCTTTTAGATGGAGTCTCACTGTGTTGCCCAGGCTGGAGTGCAGTAGCGAGATCTTGGCTCACTGCAACCTCCACCTCCCAGGTTCAAGTGATTCTCTGGCCTCAGCCTCCCAAATAGCTGCGATTACAGGTGTACATCACCATGCCAGGCTAATGTTTGTATTTTTACTAGAGACAGGGTTTCATCATGTTGGCCAGGCTGGTCTTGAACTCCTGATCTCAAGTGATCCACCCACCTCAGCCTCCCAAAGTGCTGGGATCACAGGCATGAGCCACTGTGCCCAGCTGAGGTTTGGGGCTTTATACACATTGTCTCAGAAATGCTTTCAAAAGAGATCTTTCTTACCCATTTTACAGATGAGGAAAACAGAGGCTCTGAAAGGGAATTTGCTTGCCCTGGGCCTGGGTCACAAAGCTAGAGGGTGGCAGAGCTCTGTGTCTCCTAGTTGGGCTGCCTGCTCCAAGAGCTGCCTGGTTCTGCAGGCCAGGCCAGGGGAGGGGCTGTCCTGTCAGGGTGGTGCTAGGGTGAGGCCCCAGGGCTGAGGGAAGGCCCTAGTGCTCAGAGAGCTACACCCAGGCATCTGCCCCCAAACCCGACAAAAGCCTTTCCCCAACTTCCAGAAAACGGTGTATTAAACGCGCCACGTGTGCTCAGTGTTTTTCCGCCACACTCCTTTCCTGTGCCTGCGGCTGCTGCCTGGGCCTGAATCTCACCTAATGTGGGGCTGGCTGAAGCACAGGATGGCAAGTTTAGTTATTCTAGGTTTATGGTATCAGTATTTCACAGTGCTCCCACTCAGCGTTCCTCGGGGACCGCAGGGACCCCCTGCACACCCAGGCATGCGATCTGGCATGGAGGCGTCTGCCCCATGAAGGCTGGGGCCCAGGGTCCTCCGGGTGCTCAGCCTGGCTGTGTGGCCAGGGCAGCTTCTCACGGGGAAACGAGGTGGGTGTGCATGGTCCTCGTCTTGCCTTGATGCCCGCCGTGCCCAGGACTGAGTGGGCAGCAGGAGGGACGGAGCGAAGAGGACGGCAGGCCTGGGAAAGGGGCTAAAGCACTTCGGGAAGTCTGCCCAGGGCTCTGCCCAGATCCACTGCCAAGAAATGATGGGGAGAGCAGGAGAGGGAAAGAGACAGAAACCAAGAACACCTGGGAGACACATGGTGGGTGAGGCTGCAGAGGAGAGGAAGAGAGAGGCAGAGAAAGCAGAGCTGGGGGAGGGGAGAAAGATGGGGACACAGGCTGGGGGCAGGGAAGGGAGAGACAGAGGCCAGAGCTTGTCCTGCAGGCACAACCACTTTCCCAGCCCCTACCACCTGTGCATCAGCCTGGGGCCTGTTAACACAGCCCCATCCTCGCCACTCCACCAGGTGAGTCTGAGCACTTGCATATCCAGGTGGGGAGGGAGACTCAGAAAGGTGAGGGGACTCACGCCGGATCACCAAGGAAGAGAAGCAAAGCCCAGCCTGGGCTCCTTGTGACTTGTCCTCTCCCCAAGTCCCTGCCTGCCTGAGGTCCCTTCTTTGCTTCAGCTTCAGTGTGCGGGATCCGTTTCAGGAAATGATAAAGTGTGTTAGCAGGAACTGCGAATGCTCAGAGATGACTGGGGTCAAGTGGCCAGGAGTGGGGTCGCAGTGGGGCCCATCTAGAGAGGACTGTGACAGTCACCCTGGCCTGGGTTTTTCCTTCTGTCGCAGCGGCCAACCATCCATTCCCCATGCCTAGGGGCCTCCTACTTGGCCTTCAGAAGCAGCTCAGGGTTTCTCCCACGCTGGCTCTCCTCTAGCCTGGGAAGAAGCGACAGCCTCTGGTGGGTCCCCTCTGGATCTCCGGCCACCCTCTGCCCGCACTGCTGCTGGGCTTCTCCCAGCTCCGTTGGCACTTCTGCGGCCTCCTCTCCTGTGGTCCCCAGACTGACAGCCTCCGAAGTGGGACCGGGCCTGATACAGCTCCACACTCCCAGGCCTTGCCTGCAGACGCACCCACCTCAAAGGAGCAGAGACAGCCCACCAGACAACTGCTGCGAGGGGCAGGACTCACACTCTGCTCTCCAACTCCCAACCTAGCTCTTAATGAAGGCAGGCTTCGTGGTGAGGGGGAGGTGCTGTGTGAGCTCAGGCTGAAATACAAACATTTTCCACAGGCCAAAGAAGAGGCAGGGGGAGGGCATTTCCACAAAGGGAACTGTGAGAGCAAAGGTGTGCAGGGGGGAAGGGACTTGTAGCCTGGTCAACTTGCGAGCATCCTGGGACTCCTAATGGCTTCTCTCTTAGCCCAATCCTGACCCCGGTCCCTGGACTCCTTTTAAAGATGCTCCATTCTGGCTTTCCAGGGCTAATCCCCGCTGAGGTGTGAATGGCTGATTTATATGGCTGATAATGGCATAAGGTAGGAGCTGCTAATGGGAGAAATAATTCCATCGTTGGCCAGTCTAATCTGGGGGGCTGCCTCTTGGCCCATGGGGAGGTGGTGAGGCAACCCTGAGAGTTGCAGTCCTGCACCCAGGCTGAGCTCCTGCAGGAGAAAGCCTGGAGGACTGCGCGGCTCCACCAGCTGGAGCCAGGCAGCCAGTGTCCACCGTCTCCCGGGGGCTGGTCCGCCCCGCCCCCACCTGCCTCCCCTTTCCCCTCCTCCTCCTCAGACCCCCATGGGGACAGAAAAACCAACCCGGCAGAAAACTGAGGTCATGTCCTTTGTCGTGTATAATTCTTTATTTTCCTCTCGCTCTCGGTTCTGGCAAAAAGTTGTTGGGCCCCTGGGGTGTGTGTGTGTGTGTGTGTGGTGTGTGTGTGTGTGTGTGAGTGGCCTCTGTGTGTGTGGTGTCTGTGTGAGTGTGGTGTGTGTGTGAGTGTGGTGTGTCTGTGTGTGTGAGTGGCCTGTGTGTGTGTGTGTATGGTGTGTGAGTGGCCTGTGTGTGGTGTGTGGTGGCTGTGTGTGTGTTGTGTGTGGTTGGTGTGTTGGAGTGGCCTGTGTGTGTGTGGTGGTGTGTGAGTGGCCTGTGTGTGTGGTGTGTCTGTGTGTGAGTGTGGTGTGTCTGTGTCTGTGTAAGTGTGGTATGTCTGTGTGTGGCCTGTGTGTGAGAGTGTGGTGTGTGTGAGAGTGGCTTATGTGGTGTGTCTCTGTGTGTGTGGTATGTCTGTGTGTGTGAGTGTGGTGTGTGTGTGAGTGGCCTGTGTGTGTTTGGTGTGTCTCTGTGTGCAAGTGTGGTGTATCTGTGTCTGTGTGTGAGTGGCCTGTGTGTGTGTGTGGTGTGAGTGGCCTGTGTGTGTGTGGTGTGTCTCTATGTGTGTGTGGTATGTCTGTGTCTGTGTGAGTGGCCTGTGTGTGTGTGTGTGTGGTGTGTGTGAGTGGCCTGTGTGTGTGGTGTGTCTCTGTGTGTGTGTGGTATGTCTGTGTCTGTGTGAGTGGCCTCTGTGTGTGAGTGTGGTATGTGTGAGTGGCCTGTGTGTGTTTGGTGTGTCTCTGTGTGTGAGTGTGGTGTATCTGTGTCTGTGTGTGAGTGGCCTCTATGTGTGTGTGTGCTGGCTGCCCCTCCTCCCCCACTCCCCGGCCCCCAGCCCCATCACTCAGGTGCGCTCTGGGAAGCTCCAATCTCCCCACACGTGCTCACTGGCCTCAGTGCCTGCTGGAGATGCCTACTGGGCATGGTGTGGTTGTCTGCCTGTCTGTCCTGGGTCACCCTAGGCAAGCACTCGGCCGCCCTGCACTGAAGGGAGGAATGCCCCTGCCCACCTCACCAAGGCACAGCCATCTCGAGAGCTGCCAGCCTTCCGGCCAGCTCGCAGCCCCCGGCCATTTGCGGGATAAATTATGAATTTTAATTGTCAGAGCATCTTAATGTTTAAAGGCTTCTATATATAGGCTCTGCCCTCCAGGAGCGGCAGGCTTGGTGGAGAGGAGTGGGAGTCGGGCAGGGCTGACAGGAAGCCCATTCTGGGTGAGCAAAATGGGCTCCAGCCAGTGCACCCCGCCCTGCTGTGTGATCTCAGGGGAGTCGTGGACCACTCTGGGCCCTTCCCGCCCCTTGCACAAGGTTGCCCAGTACCCCCACTTAGATGGGAGCTGTCCCAGAGCTGAGGTGGGGCAGGCAAGTGCCTATTCGGGGGGGGGGGGTAACCTGAGAGGGGCCCAAGGACAACCCCAGTCCTGCACCCCAGTATCTCCCTTCTCATGTCTTGAGATGCCAACCCAGGCTCTTGGGAACAGGAAGATGCCACTCAAGGCCCCCAGCGCCATCCCCTGCCCAGGCCAGTGGCCCCTTGGGACACGCTTGCCTCATCCCCACTCGTCCTTTCACACCTTCCTGGGGCCCCCAGGGGGACCCCTCTCTGCAGCCCCAGCCATCAGGGCCTCTCTATTTGGGAATAGCTCAGGCCTGGAAATCAGCCAACCCTCACCTGGGAGAGCTATAGGCCTTGTGCTTGGGGTGGCGGGTGTCACAGCCTCATAGACTGAGGCTGGCAGTGAGAGGCTGAGGGGTGTGGTGGAACTAGCCTGGGATTTGGGATTAGCCAGAGAGCTAAATAGAATGATGATGAGAATGATGATTAGAAACCCCTCATAGGTGGCCTTTGGTATGCCAGGCATTATTTCAAGCACTTTGCATATAAAAATTCATTTAATCTCACACCAACCCATTGAGGTAAGTGCTGCCATTATCCCCATTTTGCAGATGGAAAAAGCAGAAGCACAAAGAGGTTCCATAACTTGCTCGAGGTCAGTGTTAGCATGATTTGAACCCCAGTGGTTTGGCTCCAGAGTCCATGCTCTTCATCATTTCCCTATAGTGCCTTTTTTTTTTTTTTTTTTTTTTTTAAATCTAACACTAACATAGCATCAGCTATGTGCCAGGCACGAACCTGTATGATCTCCATAACCACCCTAAGAGGCTAGTATTATCCCCATTTTACTGATTAGAGAACTGAGGTGCCAAGAGGTGATGCACCTTGCCCGAAGTCCCACAGTGATGAGTGCCAGAGCTGGGACTGAGCCTGAGGCAGTCAGACTCCCAGCTGTCCTGCCCACTCCTGCATACTGCCTCCCTCTGATTCAGGTTCAGGGGCCTGCTGAGCTTCGTCATCTTGGGCAAGTGGCTTTGCCTCTGGGGACCACAAATTCCTCACTGGGAAGCGGGGAGGGCAGACGTCACACTGCCCTCACTGCTGGGGGCTTAGAGTTCAGGGAGAGGGAAGGGAAGAGACACTTACATCGAGCACACACACTAAGTGCTTTGCTGAACTACCCCACCAACCCTCACCACGTTACACACCCGCTTCACTGATGGGGAAACTGAAGCTCTGAGCCATTAGTTCACCTGCCCGAGGTCCTGAGCTTGTCTGGCTCCAAAGCCATAACACCCTTAGAGACCCTCACACAGATGAGGAAACTGAGGCCCAGGGGCATCAGGGACTTGTCCAAGGTCCCACAGCATCTCCGGGCTAGGGCCTAGGAAGGACCCCAGCATCCCAACCGCAGCCACCTTCTCTCCCCAACATCATACAAGGGTCACATGGCCACCCCATGGCGGGGCTGGGTCAGGGACAGGTGAGAGTTTGGGTTATTTCTGCCTCAAAAGGGGAAAAGACTGAAAAACAACCCTCAAAAACATCACAAACCAAGGTCCAGTGAGTTCTGTATAACATGGACAGGCAGATTATAAATAAAACACTTGCCTCTCTCCCAGCCCTGGCAGTTCAAAGCCCTCTCTACTCAAATGAATCTTGGCCACGCCACTGCCAGAGTCCATTTTTCCAACCTGGTAAACTGAGCCCAGTATCCAGGAGGTGATGGAGCCTCCAGTCAGACACATACAGGAGGAATGTCCTGTTCAGGCACAATGGATGCCACTAACCGGCTGCCCATTCATAAGAAGCCCAGACTTGGGAGAGGAACTGGCACCTCCACAAATCTCTAAGGAGCATATCAAGGCAGAGGCTGCAAAGGTCTACTGCAGGCCCAGAGAGGGGAGCCAAGACCCATGGGTGGGCTCACGGGGAGGCCCATTCAGCTCAGTGTGAGGAATCTGATGAGACATTAGATGGCTCAGGACAGAAAGTCTGCCTCGGTAGTAAGTGAGCAGCCCATCATGGGAGGCATGCAAGCTGAGACCATGATCGAGGCAACTGCAGGAGGCCTCCTCTGCTGGGATCTACACCTCAGTAGCCCCTCTCAGCTCTGAGATGCCCCTGTGTTGCATCCAAGTAAAGGAACTTGAGATGGCCAGTCCCCACCCCCCTACTCCCACATCTGCAGCCCTGCACCGGGCTAGGCAGAAGAAGCTTGCTGGCCAGGCCCCCAACCCCTCCCAGAGCTGAGAGCAGGTTCTCTGCAGAGGGAAGCAGAGGAGGTGGCAGAGAGAGATTAATTCCCCAAAACAGGAAAACATAGAAAAACACACACACCACACACCCTAATAACATGTAATAAGAGGTTGGAGACGAGGAACAATGCCCTGGTAATGTCACCCTGGCGGCAATCAATTTGGGTGTCACATGAAATAGGCATAATTATTCCGCCAGCCCCGGTGCTCATCTTTAACCAGCTCCAGGGGCCCAGGCCCAGGCGAGAAAGGCAGAGTGGAATCAGTCGTTGGTGTATCAGGCTGGCAGAGGGAGCTGCTCCAAATTAGCCTCCCAGCACCCAGCTTCTCAGACCCTCTGGGCTGGCAAGGATCTGGAGGGCCTTGCGGGGTTCCTGGAATTTGCTGTCCTTTGTTTGCACTAAACATGCAGGGACTTAACCCCTTCTTGCTCCTCCTTCATCCCACTTGCTTTTGGAGTCCTCCCTGATTGCTCGTATCCATCCCAGACTTCAGGGATGGTAGAGACAGCATCCTCACCACTGGGGGAACGGGCGCCGATGGGATGACTGCTTAGTGAGCACCTAGTACACACTGGCTGCTGCCCATCTCTCAACCTACATTTCATATACCAGAAACCTTGAATTCCAGGAATGCAAATCAAGGCCATCATGAAATACCATCTTACATTCATTCAATCAGTAAAAATCAAGGCCCCTGACAATACCAAGTGTTGATCAGGATGGGGTGCAATGGGAACACTCATCTGCTGGGGTGATGCAAACTGGTCTAACCGATTTGGAAAACACTTTGGCACATATCCTAGTAAGAGTGAATGCAAACATGCCATACAGGCCAGCAATTCTGCTCCTAGCTCTGTGCCCCAGAGACACTGCACGTTGCCTCAGAGATGGGATGAGAAGGTTCCTGGCAGCATTGTTTGTAAGAGCAAAAAATGGAAATAACCTAAATGTCCACTGGTAGGAGAATGTTAATTACACTTTTATGATCACATGACAGAACATTATACATCAGTGAAAATGAGCTACGTCTACTATTATTCACAACAATATAGATGAAGCTTAAATGTGATGAAGAGGCAAATTCCAGAGGACTGCATATAGTTCATGCTCTTTTTAAAAAGTTCAAAAATAACTAAAACTGAACTACTTATATATGTTAAAATATATAATTTTAAAGAGGAAAGGGATTGTTAAATACATAATTTAGAGTAGTCATTGAAAAGGAGGCAATGGGACGGGGTGTGCAGGAGCACATGGGGAGATGTACATCATTACTGGATTGCTGGTGTTTAAGTTGGAGAGTAGGGTAACAGTGTTCATTATAGTATTATTACTACTACTACGATTAATACTAAATGTTTCGATTAATTAACAGGCTGGGCCTGGATTAGTGAGTAAGAGCCCCAGCCTAGAGGTCAGGAAGAAGGCATTCCAGACTGAACCGCAGGTTTGCAAGCTGGGGACTTACAGCGAGTCACTCGCCACCTCTCTGGCTCTGTTTTCTTGGGTATAAAATCAAACCTCTGCACCTACCACCTACAAGGATAAGATCATGAGTGTATCACTGATGTAAACTATGAGTAGCCAGCACTTATTACAGGCTTACTGTGTACCAGGCACTGTTCTAAATGTTTTGCCTATGTTAGCATACCTAATTGTCACGTCCTCCCTTGAGGTGGATACTATTGGTACCCTCACTTTATGGATAAGGAGACGGGCCCAGAGAGATTAAGCAACTTGCCCAAAGTCACAGAACTAGGCAATGGTGGAGCTGAGACTTGAGCCCAGACTTTTGGCTCTGGGGTCCACACTCTTGACAACTTCACTATGAAATAACATTGAAGAAACTGAACACACACAAGTAGATTGTTGTCAGCACAGCTCTACTGAGCCCACAGCACCCAGGGATATTCATTCGTTCGCTTGTTCGTTCGTTCGTTCGTTCATTCATTCATTCATTCATTCTTCCACAACTAAACAAAGGTCAGCATCAATAATGCCTTAAATGTATTGGGAAATGAACCTGCCTTCTCACACTCTTTCTACAAAGAAACTTCCCTGATTCTGGAGTCCCCTGCTCTCTGTGTCTCTGCAGTCTGCTACTTCCCTAGGACTCAGCCAGCCTCCCTCTCTTCCTAAAGCACCTTTGACAACCTCAACCCCCAGGGAGAAATCTCACCCTTCTCTGAGTGCCTGTGTGGGCTACTGAGTACCCTGTTTGTCTCTTCCCAACCCCTGCCTGGGGCATCTTTGACATCTAGCTCTGTGCATTCATGCACAGGTACTCCTTACCACTAGCCAATAGCCACTCCCTTGTACCTCCAAGGGTCTGTCCCATCCCAGGGGCCAGGCAGGAGGGCAAAAGGAAGGGTACTAGGATTGCTCAGGGTGTTCAAGGCAGATCGTGCTTAGCCCAGAGCCAAGCAGGCAGCTTAGCTAGGATGTGCAGAACAAATGCATGTGTGACTGGGCTGGTACAATATTCAGTGCAAACAAGTGTGGTTCTATGCTGTGGGTGACTGGAGAAGGAGGGGCAATGACTTGAAGCAGGCGGAGAGGCTTCTTGAAGGACCTTTTGTCAGGGGATGCAGGGCCAAGCCAGGTGAGGATGGGGGGATACGTGGAGGAACTGGTGGAAACAGAACAGAAAGCCTCCAGAGACTAACCATGGAGGTGGGTGGGGCTGGAAGGCCACTTCCACAGCATGCCACACACAGGACAGCTAGCCCAAGAGACTCCAGCCAGCAAGCTAAGGCCCTGACTCTGAAACCACCACACCTACTGCCCACCACCCCCAACCCTTCCCTGGCTCCACTTTCTCTACCCTCCACCGGACACGCTGCCTCATGCCTCCATGGGACCCTGCATGAATGACTGCACTGCCTTATCTCCCAACAGGAACGCACCCCAACCCCAATTGTGCTTCTCCAGATATCTGTGTCCGAAGGCGCCTGAAGAGCAGCACCACACATGAGCCCTCACCGGCACCAGGGATCCTGTCTGGCCTCACGCAGAACAACCACCCACCTCCACAAGAGGTTGTTTTTTTGGCGCGGTGGGGTGGGGGAGGTGTCCCTCTGGGAGTCTGGGTTTTAGAAAACTATACCCAATATAGGAAAAATGGGTGCCCAGAGGGCAGAGGACGAAGATGAGCCCAGATGAAAGAGGACTATCGCAAGGGGTAAGTGTCTCCACCTCCCTCCCAGTCACACAGGGCTCTTGGCTTTGAGCACATGCCCATCCCCCTGAAAGCAGGTTCCCACTCTTTAACTCCAGACCCTGGGGAACACTGCAGCTTTAACTAAGCCCTACCCAGGGGCTCATGCTTAAATTGTCAGGGGGTGGGGAGGGGGGCAGAGACAGCAAGAACACCACAGGGGGCCTGTCCCTGCCTTCACTAAGCCCCTTCCAGGAGGGGCAGCTGGGTGCTGCTGGGATCCTTGATGTGAGTCTGTGCCCTCTTTCAGCACGGTTCCAAGGAGTTATTGGTCTCTCCCCTGTGCCACCCTATACCCTCCTTCCTACCTCGGGCCATGGGTGGAAAGCAGGAAGGACAGGCATGCCGTCCCAGTAGACCTGCTGCTAGCGCCTTCCCAGAGGCGTGAGGATTTTGAGCTCCTTCCTGGCTTATACAAGGACAAAGGGTCTGGGAGCAGCTGGCCCTCTTCTCCTCACTGACACTCTGCGCTGGATCTGGGGAAGCCCCAGGCTCTTTGCCGCCTGGGTGTCCCGGCTCATTGCTCCCTGGGCATGGGAGGCACCAGTGCTGAAGCCGCTGGCATAATGACCAACAGGGTTGAGCCCAGAGCCGCGGGCCGGGCTGGGCTATGCGCCCTCTGGCTGCCCAAACCAAGCAGAGGACTGAGGAAGGGCTGGGCGAGCAGGAAGGGGCTGTCCAGATGCCACAGCCCCCACCTCAGGGCCTCCTGCACTCCCACCTGCTCAGGGCAGAGCTCTTCCCATCCTCTCAGGCCCCCTTCTGCCCCACCCCAACCCCAAGGCCTCTGAGAACAAAGAGAAGGTGCGGGCACACTTAGGCTGGACCGGGCTGGGCTGTGACCCCAGCAGGAACCGGGAGGGGGCTGCCCACTGGCCTGGCCCCACCCCTCCTCCTCAAAGTGGGATCCGCCCAGAGGGACGCATCTCCTGGCATGCCTTGGGAGCAGAGAGCCCACAGCCCACCCCGAAAAGGGCGTGAGGGGGAGCAGGAGGCTCCCTCCTTACCTCCCTCTTCTCAGCTGGTTCCCACCTCCCACCCGTTCTGCCTTAGAATGAAAAGTGGGGCAGGAGGAGGTGAGAAGCCCGGGCTGAACGCAGACAAAGGGGAGGCCCCTAAAGGGTTCCTGGGTGCTCCTGGTCCCCAACTCCCTTCCTTCCACTCTCCCTACTCCCCATCTCCTTTTCACTGGGCAGGAGCTGGAAAGGGGCGATACTTGTGTGTGGTGGGGAGCTGCCATCCAGGCTGGAGCTTGTGGAGAAACCCAGCCCCTGACCTGTGTCCACCAGCTAGGGAGTGTCTGGTGCTGGTGGGGGCTGCCTGGGAGCACCTGGGGTCCACGAAGGGAGGTACCCACCCAGGGCTGAGCAGGCGGCTTACCCTCTAGAGTGACCAACACTCAGAATGGGAGCGGGGACAAGAAGGGGAGACCACAGCAGGGCTGGGACTCCAGCGGGGCCCCTCCCCAGCTCCAGGCTCCC
Source organism: Nomascus leucogenys (assembly GCF_006542625.1). Taxonomy (NCBI): domain Eukaryota; kingdom Metazoa; phylum Chordata; class Mammalia; order Primates; family Hylobatidae; genus Nomascus; species Nomascus leucogenys. The sequence continues at coordinate 97,065,523 of NC_044386.1, forward strand.
AGCTTACAAACCCGGAATTTGTTGGGGTTGGAGGGAGGGGTGGTGGGAAAGGAAGAATCTTCATTTCTGAGGCTTGAGGGGAAATCAGGCCTATGATCCCAAAGGAGGTCTGGGTGGCACCGAGGTGCCCTGCAACCCCAGGAGGGCGCAGCCAGGGCCGACGGCGGCCCCCAGGGGCACTCGCCGCGGGGCTGCCCGCTCCGGGCTCGGCCGCGGCCGCCGGGCTCACCTGCATCTCGGGCGCGCCTTCGGTCCGCTCGGCTCGGTCACCAATCGCATGTCTCTCCAGCCGGCCCGGCCAGGCCCCAGCCCCTGCCCAGCCCCCTCCTCCGTCTCCTCCTCCTCCGACACCTCCGCCCGGCAGTCCGCGCGCCCTCGCGGGGCTGGCTGGCCGTCTGTCCGCCCCGCGCGGGCGGCAGCCGAGCCGGAGCCGGGGCCGGGGCTCGGGAGTGGGAAGGTGGGAGGCCGCGGCCCCGGCGGGCGGAGGGGCGGGCGCGCTCAGGACGCGCGACAGGGGCTCCGCGAGCCTGCTTCTGCCCCCTGGGCCGGCCCGGAGCCGCCGCCGCCGCCTCTGCCGCTGGGGCCGGGGTCGAGGCCGGGCGCGCTCCGCCGCGGGGCCGGGGCCGGCGGGCAGAGGCCGCGCATGCTGCTCGGCGCCCCGCGTCGGGATAGGGGCCGGAGCGGCGCGGGTGGGGACTCCGCGCCCTCCGGGGCCGGGACCGGGACCCACCGCCGCCGCTGCCTGCGCTGTCGCCCGCCGCCCGCTCCGGCTCCCGCGCCGGCTCCCGCTCGGGCTCCGCGCTCTGCAGCGGCGCGGGGAGGGAGCGCTAGGAGCGAGCCAGGGAGGGAGGAGGGATCGAGGGAGGAGGGAGCGAGCGAGCGGCGGGAGCCGGGCGGGGGAGGAGAAGGCGCGGCCGCAAAACCTGGTGATGGTGGTGGTGGGGTGGGGGGTGGTTCGTCTCCTTTCAGCGGAAGGGATGGAGAGCGAGGGGCGCCCCAGCCGCTGCCCTGCACGCTTAGGGCAGCGAAACAGGCAGGGGTGCGCAGGCGAGGGGCGCACCAGCCAGGCGCTCCAGCTCCGCGCCCCTCCGGGTCCGGGGCTCCGGGCGAGTCCCGGGCCAGCCGGGTCTCGGGGAGTCCGGCCTGCGGTCCTCCCTGGGTGTATGCGCGCACACCGTTGTGTGTGATTTTGTGTGGCCACATGCGTGTGCATGTGAGCGCGCGAGTGTGTTTACACGTGTTAACTGGGCTGTGGACGAACACACGCACGAGGACGGACAGGGCTCCCCACACGAACAGGGTTGTTTGGAGGGCGGCATGGGGAGGCCGACCAGGAGCCCCCGTCCCCTCCTCTCGAAAGTCCGCAAGGCTAGAGGGCCCAAATTCTAGCGCAGGAGGGAGAGGCAGGCAGAATGGGAAGCTCCAGGGGACGGCGAGGAAGCCGTGCTGGCCCGGCCGCTCTACCCAGGAGCAGGGTCTCGCAAACCTCCTCGCGGCCGGGGTCCCCGCCCAGCCTGGCTTCCTGCCCAGCAGAGGGCGGCAGGCCTCTCTGGCCTGCTCCGTCCGGAGGCCCTGCATCCAGCGGCCAGCAGGGGGCAGCGCAGAGCCTCCGTCTGGGCTTGACTGTTCCCTCCTCCCGGAATGGTCCCGGGGATCCTCGGCTGGGGCCACAACTTCAGATGGGCCCAAGGAATGGGACCTCTCCTCGGAGATCCAGATCCTCCTTGATCCTCAGATACGGAAACTAGGCCAGCAGGGATGTCTTGGCAAAGCCTGCACAGTAGGTTATCACCCTCAGGACCTCACCTTTTTCCTTGTACTACCCTCCTCCATCTCTTTGAAGCCAGACGCCCTTTAACACCAAGCCAGTTTTATTAGAATAACCATCAATGCTGACACCACTCGGCAGGGCCATCCCTTCTCCACTGCTGGGAACAACCCATTAGCACATGAATACTCCTAATAGCTTGAGTCCACAGGGGCAGCTGAGGCTGGGGGAGGGGATCTAGCCTAAAGCCTCTCGGATTCTGGGGCAGACCCTGGAATCCTACTTCCAGTGACACCCCCTCTCCCAGGAAGCCTGCCCAACATCATTGCAGAGATGCCTGGTTGCCACGGAGGGACCTTTCCCCATCCCCAACAGCACCTTGTTTCGCCGCTGTTCAGCCTCACACACAGCCCAAAGGCTTGCACAGACCTTCCGTTCCAGCTGCACCATTTCTGGGTACTTCTCAGTCTCTCTGGCACACCGTTGCTCTGGACAGTCCTGTCTGGAGCACTTTCTCCTGTCTCCTATGTCTATGCCCATCCTCAACCTAGGCCTAGCTAGAGCCCCCTCCTAGCATGTGTCCATGCTATGCTCTACTGTGAACTGCACGTTCACCCTCCAGCAACTCTGGGGGAGGCACTATTGTTCCCCTGGGACAGAGGGAGGGAAGCCCAGGCCCAGAGAGGTTCCAGGCTCTGCCCATGGTCACACAGCCAGCAAGCCGCGGAAAGGGAACTGGACTCGTCTTCTAGGGCTGAGTGGACCAGCAGGGGGCAGGCTCGGCAGAAGGACTTACAGGTGGGAGGTGAAGCAGGGAGGCCAGCACAGGAGTCCCCCTCCTTGCCAGAGCCCAGCGCAGGCGGCTCCCCGGTCCCTCAACTCCGCGCGGCCTGGACCCCTCCCCAGACTCCCCAGCCCCCCCACCCCGGCTGTTTGTGAGCTACCCGTGCGCTCCCGCCCTCCTGCGCCGCCTCCTCCCACCAGCCCGACAGGAATAGACGCTCGCTGGCTCCTGCGTAAAGGCTCCGCCAGGCACCCGGCGGGCGCGCAGACCCGCTGGGGGGCGGGGGCGGGGGCGAGGGCTATTCCTGGTGCGGTGACTGACGCAGGCAAGGCGCGGCCACCACATCTCTCCGCCCCCGACTCACCTGCTCCCTGCCTCAGTGATCTCGGCGGAGAAATGGGGGAGAGCCCACTCATTCCACCTCGCCAACCCCCAGGTGCTACCGAAGGAAGCTGGGGTCCTGGGGTGGGGTGTTTTGGCGCCCACAATGATCCCTCCGCGCCTCGGAGGCAGCAGGGATGACCACAGAGCTGTGTCTGGGAGGAAGGGCCCCTTGGCCTCGGTTCTCCACTGTCAATGGCATCCAAGCCATTCCCCCTTCCCTTTGTCTCCAAAACACATGACCCCTCCCAGCTCTCCCTGTTTTATTCCAATGGAAACGACGGGGAGCTTTGGGGGAACAACTTGGAGGATAGGCCTTTTTGAGGGTCTAGTTTGGGCCTGGTGAGAGTAAGGGTCCCTGACTTTGTCACCTAGAGACTCCAGGAAAAGGGGGTCTGTCACTGGGTCCCCACCCAGTCACCTCTGCATGAGCTGTGGAACAGGCATCTCTCCTCTCCTGTCGGGTGGGGTGGTTCCCAGCAGAGTCCTCTCAGGGGTCTCAGGGCCATGGCGAATGTGACACACTGAGATGGCCTAGTCCAAGTGTTCTCTGGCACAACCAGGGGATTGTGTCCAGGAGGTACAGCTGAAGAATGTTCCCCCGCACCCCAGGCCTTTGTGCCCGCTGGACCACCCTCGTGGCATGCCTTTTCCCTGATTTCTACCTGTGCTTCAAAACCTAACCAAGACCCATCTCTTCTATTCCTGCCTCCTCTCCCCAGACTGAAATGACATTAGAGGCAAGGCCCAAATCTTTTCCCTCTATCCTCAGACTAGGCGCTCCCAAGAGCAGGTCTGAGACTGCGTGTCTCAAAGGTGGGCACACAGCAGACCCTGGCTGCAGGCTGAGAACTCAGCAAGTCCCAATAAAGCAGGAGCCGGTGGCTGGAAGGAGCCAGCCTGACTGCTCACTGCAAAGCGGAGAAGCTGGAATGGGTTTGCCGGGGAACACAGGAGGAGGGGATAAGGCCCTCCAACATGTATTCAGCCCTTACTATAAGCCAGACTCAGCCACACTTCACATCTTCGTCTCTCTGCAAGATCGGCATTGCTGTCCCTACTGTACAGATGAGAAGACCGAGGCTCTGGGAGGGCTGGTGACTTGCTCAAGTTCACTCTGTGCAAGAGTTAGAGCTGGGCTTTGAAGCTCTGTGTGTATCTGATGTTAGTCCTGCTCTCCTTTCACTCTGAGAGGCTGAGGAGGCAGGAAGCAGAGCTGGGGCGAGGACCAAGGGTCCCCCGGGCACAGAAAGGAGAGGGTGGCACACACAGGCCTGCCTACATGCCTGCTCTATGCTGGTCCTATCCACTGGCATCCTAGCAGCTCGCAGGGTTTTACGATGATGATTATTTCTGAAGGCACTTGAAATTAATGATGGCTCTAAAATGGCTGGGACAGCAGAGTCATTGCTGAGACCTCTAATTAGCAAGAAAAACGGAGACCAGGAGCCTGGGAGGCGAGTGGGGGTTGGGCAGCTGGCACTGGGCATGGAGCAGGGCTGGGGGAGTAAGGTGGAGCCAGCATCCAGCTGGGGGGCCCTGTGGAGCTGGGTGCTCAGGTGGACCCCGTGTTCTACTTTATGCTACAAGTTAACTTGTTAACTTGCTGTGTGACCTTGAGGGGGTCACAGCCAGTCCCTGGGCCAAAGTTTCCCCAGCTATGCAATGAGAGGTTGCCCTGTGGGTTCTCTAAGCTCAGGGCTCCTTGGACAACCCTGAGCCCCTAAAAGCTGAAGTCCAGAAGCTGGGGGCCATGTAGCCTCCAAAAGCCACCACAGAGACCCACAGCCCTCCATGGTGGGGTTGCTGAGGCCGCTGTGTAATGAAGTACTAGGCTAGAGTGAAGTGGATCGAGAAGTGGCAGAAAATCCATAGGTCAGGCCCTGCGCTGGTGCACTGTGGAGGCCAGCCAGGGATGGAGGCACCTGAGGGGGCTAGCGGGACAGTCCCTTCTTGGAGGTGGTCCTGGAGATGTGGCCAGGTATAGAGCCTTCCTGCCCCCTCCTGAGAGTCAGAGGGGACTTGGGGACACCAGCTTCCCATGTAAGCATGTCAAAAAGGGTCAGGCCTGAGTATCTTAAAGGAAAGTCCCTCATCCAGTGCTGCCCAAGTCTGGATCCTCCACATACTGCATGGGGCAGCCAACATGGGGAAGGCACAGGGGCTCACCTGAAGGGGTTCTCTCCCCACAGTGGCTGGCCCAAGTTTGTGTGGAGATATGCAGGTTCCCAGGGAGCATCCATGGTGGGTGCAGGCTGAGGCCAAGACTCAAGGGCAAGGGTGTGGGGGGCCCACCCCCCTTAACTGGGGCATCCTCTTCCCTGGCATTTACTTCATGCTTTTCTTGTCATCGATAGCTTTCTCAGCCCCTCAAATCCTCTCCCCTTCCAATTCAGGTCCCTGTGTGTCCCCCTCCTTCCAAAAACCTGCTGAGAACCTCACCTTCCCCTCGGGCGGGGCTGTGTGTCCCTGGACACCTTCCTGAGTCTCAGTTTCCTCCTCTGTATGATAATGTCAGTTTCACGGGGTGGTGTGAGGGTCTCATGACTTAATATGTGGCTGGTATCTACCTGATGCTGATGCAGTAGGAGCTTGATAAATGCAGGTATTTTTAGGTGATCATACTGACTGTCATGGTCACTGGCTGCCTCCTGACCCCTTCTCTGTAAAGTCAGGGCTCTATCCTAAGGTCCCTTTCAGCATTCCCACTCGGAGACACCTGGACCACATTCTCTGTCCCCTGAAAATCAGGAATACCCTGAAGGCATGGATTCATCTTGTCTCCTCCAGTTTCCACAGCCAGCCCAGAGCCCTGATTCCAGAGGGTCTGATGTCTGCAAATTACACTTGACTGAAGTCTCTTAAACAGGAAGGCCCAGTAGATTCCCCTGGAGAGGAGGGCCAGGGCGGCATGGGGGCAGGGATACTCTTGAATCCATACTTCTTACTCCCTCTCACCTTGGGGCTTCGTGCACCCCTGCCTCCAAGGAAATGTTTCAGCACCAGTGACGTGTCACTTGTCTAGAAGCAACGTAGTCGGCAGCCTCCCCTACTGGGAATCTCACTGGGAATCAGGGGAGGCCCAAACGCTCTTGGAGAACTCAAGACAGAAGCCCTGGCAGAGAAATGAGGTCTGGGCCTGGCCCCCACTCAGTGCTGCCACAGCCCTTCTGCACTGGGTGGCCTGGCTGCTGTGTCTACAGTGGCTGAGAAGCAAGAAATTGGTCTGGGGCCAGTCCGTAAAGGGCCCCTCAGCACTACCCCCGTGAAGTCCCTCCAGGAAAACACCCAGTGTTCCTGACCTTGAGTTACTGTGGGATGCAGTTAGGTGTTCTTAAGAAGTCAAGGAAGTGTGCGCTTCTTTAAAACAAAATTAGGAGCAAAAACAAAAAAAAAAACAAATAGAAACTGTAAGGAGATCACTCCCTGGCTCCATGGGAACTTGGGCTCTGTGCTTGGCAGAGAGGCTCCTCCTGAGAGCCTGGCTCGGCTGTCCCCATGGATCATGTCAGGGGGAATTTGAGCTAATGTGTGCAAACAGGCAGCACTATTAGCAAATCCATTCATTAAGCGCTTGCCTTAAGTTCTGTGGTGCAGGAGACTTGTTTATTAACTTAAGTCGGAGCCTGTTATTAAGTCAAAGGCAGCAGAGTGGCTCGAAAGGTGCCCAGCATCAGGGCCAGTCAGTCTTGGGTTCCAGTTCTGACTCTGTCTCTGACTCCTGTGTCACCCTAGGCAAGTCACTTTACCTCTCTGAGTCTCAGTTGCCCAGTGATAGGCAGCCCCTAAGAGGATTCCCAGTGGTCCCTGCCTTCTGGTATTGCCCTGCTTGTGTAATCCCCTCCCCTTCGGTGTGGGCTGGATCAGTGGACCCACTTTTAGTGAATAGAATACAGCAGAAGTGACACAATGTCACTTGTGAGGTTAGATTACAAAACAACTGTGGTTTCCATCTTGGGTACCTTTTATCGATCACTTGCTGTTTGCTATGAGGAGGGCCAGTTGCCATGTTACGAGAAGCCCACATGGAAAGGAACTGATGTCTCTAGTCAACCCCCCATGAGGCCCTGGAACCTTCCAATAGCCACTCAAGTGAGCTTGGAAACAGCTCCCCTGTGAGTTGAGCCTTGAGATGACTGAAGCTCCGGCTGATATCTAGATGGGAGCCTTGTGAGAGACCCTGAGCTAGAGGCACCCAGCTAAGCCTCACCTGGATTCCCAACTTACTGAAACTGGGAGGTAATAAATATTTGCTGTTTTAAGCTAAGTTTTGGAGTGACTTGTTATGCAGCAACAGATAACTAAACTCATGCTCCATCTGTAAAATGGGTATAATAACTCCTTTCTCCCAGTGTGGCGAGGGCACTGAGATAAGGCAGGCGAAGTGTCTGCTCTCAAGGGGGGCAAGGAATGGCCCGGCAACTTGGTGGTTATCCAGTAAAGGTGAAAAGAGGCACACTCTATGACCCAGCAATTCCCTGAGGCACGAGCACAAGAAGGCAAGCAGAGGAACGCGCATGGAGGGATTGTTTGTTATAGTGAAAAACAGGAAATGGCCTAAGTGCCCATCATCAGGAAAAGGAATGTACAGAACATGGTACATTTGCACAATGGAATACTATGCAGCAGTGAAAACAGCTATGCTGGAGTTACTTGCATCAGCATAGGTGATCTCATAAACACGATGTGGAGGAAAAAATATATGTACAAAGTATACCATTTATCTCAAGCCCCAAGCCCTATAAACTGCATATGGATACCTACAAATATAGGAAAAGTATTAAAACATGCAGGACAGTGATTAACACCAATTCCAGAGGACTGTCACCTCTAGGGAGAGAGAAGGGGAGGTGGCAGAGTCAGGCCTACCCTGATCCCCACACTTTGAACCCCACACCATGAGCAGCACGGTGGTTCTAAGTGTGTTATCCACTCCCTCAGCAACCTGCTCAATCCTCTCAGCGACGCTATGGGCTCCCTTCTATTACTATCTCTTCTTACAGTGGGGAAACTGAGGCACACAGAATCCAGGGAGATATTCCTGGGCTTTCCAGCCTAGTGGGAAGCCAGGGCCTGGTTCCTCACTCTGTCATTAACTTGGTGGAGTCCACGTTATCTCCCTGGCCTCAGTTTATTTTTCTATGGCTTGGGAGACGCTCACTCCTTTCCCTTGATAGGTGTGGCTTGAGAGACTCGCAAAGTCTTGATTAATCAACCTGGAATATTTGCAGAGACCCTGTGAGCCAAGCCTGGTGCCAGCTACATGGCAGGGGAGACTAAAAACAAGGAAGTGTGGACAAGAGAAGGTGTAAATAAGACAATTCAATCCAACGTAATTCAGTATGGTTCAATTTCACATGGGCTCAATTCACGGACAGACAACGGGTGAGGTTAAGGATATTACTTGAGCACCTCTGGCATGCTAGGCCACATACTAGGTGCTTTTACAAATCATCTCATATAAGCCTCAATCACACCCTGTAAAGGAGAGACTGTTATTATCCTCATTTAGCATTGAGGAAACAGGATCAGGGAGGGTGAGCAACTTCCCCAGGTCACACTGATAGCTGAGATTGTCAGGATGTACCCTCCCTCCATTCTGACCTGTCCTCTGTTTGGTGTTGGGGATGTAGACGGAGAGACCAGGCCTTGGTGCCCACTGGGGGATCTCAGCACAGACCAGGAGAGTCTGGAGGAGTCCAGAGGAGGTGGAGCAAACAGGAGAGGCTTCCTGGGGGAGGAGGGTGAAGGCAAATGCTTCAGTGGGCTCACTGGTGGTGAGACAGGTGGAGGCATCCATCCATTCATCTCCTCATTCATTCATTCATTCATTCATTTATCAAATGCCAAACATTTGCCACAGTTTTCTCTAGGCCCCAAAGCCCATGGCCTGGCAGGCAAGACTCAACCTAGTGTGATCCAGGCTGAGGTGGGAGAAGCGGGGGTGGGGCTGCACACATACAGCAGGCAGGTCAGACATCAGGAAGCAATGGCTGAGCTGAAATCAAAGGGTGAGTTGGGATCAGTCAGGTACACAGAAGGTAGAGGCTGGTGCTCCAGGAAGAATAGCAGGTGCAAAGGCTGGGCCCTGGGATGGAGGGGGGAGACAGCCAGCCCCGAGGAAGGCCGCTGCTAGCCAAGGAGGTGCCACCTCAGCTGAGAGCGGGGTGCAGGGCTGAGGCTGCCACCACCTCTCGCCCAGGTAGGGTGGCTGCCTGCCTTCTTCTCCAGCTGATGGGTCCCCATGCCATCTCTGCCCTGTTGGGTAGGCTGGGCCCCTCTCCAGAGAGATTAAGAGCAGGGGAGTTTGAACCATAATGGTGTATGTAATTATGTGCAAAAACGAAGGAGGGCTCCTTAATAATTGATGGTGGGAGAGAGTAAATATCGGCAGAGGCACCCAGCTGCATCACCCCGGCCCGTCTGGCTGGGACCCAGGGCGGCTGCTTGGCCGCTAATATGCCTATAAATTATTGAAGTTATAAAGAAGAAAGCAGGTGTCATGTCGCACCCATAAACAGCTTGTTAGCTAAGACTAACGAAGGCGCGGCTGGCCTCTTGGCACTGCATGGGCTCCCCCTACACCCTCCCTGATTACAGAAGGAGACAGATGAGGAGTGGGCGTGGTAGGAGGCTGAGAGCCTGACTGGCCCCACACCCTGTCTCCCACCATCTTGACCCACTGTGGAGTCAGGTGGTGATGGGAGAGAGAAGAGGCCCAGAGATAGAGAGAGCCAGAAATGGGGCTGTGGCTGTCCCAGCACTGTGGGTTCAGATAGCAGCTGGACAAACCTGCGACAGAGGATGTCAGAGGTCCTGCCCAGCCTGATAAGCTGAGGCCAGCTAGGATGCTGGGAAGAACTAGACACTGGGGTCGGACACTCAGGGTGCACATCCCAGGGAAGCCACCTGTTGGCGGAGTGGTCTTGGGCAAGTCACCTGCCCTCTCTGAGTCACTTTCCATTCATGCCACCTGGGGATACTCATGCCTATCTTGGTGGGTTGTGGAAAGGGTTCTAAGAGCATATGTGTGTGACATTTCTTGTGGACAGTAGGCCCTCATGAATGGGGCGCTCCTCCACCTCCGCCTTCCACCCCCATCTCAGGGGCTCCTAATTAGATCAGGCCTAATGAGGCTTCCCTCTGCCTGGCTGTTTAAGCTCCATTAGGGCCTGAGTCCAGGACAGCAGTGGGAGGGAGACAGCCGCGGAGGGGGAAGGTGTCCAGTTGCCAGGGCTTGGTTCATCCTAGGCTTCACCATGCATGGGGGACCCGCACCTCCGGGGAGTGGAGGAGGGAAACAGAGGCAGGCCTCTTGAGTCAGAGCTGCCAACAGGGAGAGGCCCCATGGTGTGGGGAGAGGGAGGAAGGAGGATAGAAAGAACAGCTGGGAAGGTTGGCATTTTGGCTCCTCTATGTGAAGAGCTTGGAAGCCCACTTCCCCTCAGGCTGGGGGTCTGCAGTCTCTGAGATGTTCCCTTCCAGGCAGCCTAATTTGGACACTTAGGTGCCCATGGAGTGCTCAGCTCTGCCAAGGGCCACATGAAGGCAAGGAGGGCAGTCTGGGCCTAGGGAAGGTGCCCCTCTCCCCAACCTGGCCCTAGGAAGCCCTTCAGAGCTCCCATAATCTGCTCCATACCACACAGGGAGCAAGGCTGGGACCGTCACTTGGGCTTGGGCAGCAGACAGGCTCCTCTCCGGGTCCAGAAATCCCCCAGCAGGGCATTACTTCTGCAAGTGGTTCCCTTCTCCCAGAGGAAAAGAGGGAATCCCGAAAATTCTGACCAAATATGCTTTGAGCCTCTTCTCCCAGGGGTCCTCTCTGCCCCCCTTATCTCACTTGTGCAGCCTTGGTCCATCCCACTGAGGCCTCTTTGCAGATGCACAGAGAGGTGCCTTAGCTGCCTGAGGCCACGCAGCGAGTCAGCAAGGAAGCCTGTGGAGCCTGGGCTTGGTGCCTCTCCCCACACCGCTGGACTTAGCTCTGGGAGGAGACAGAGACTCACACTCAGCGCATTCTCTCTGACAGCCACTGTGGTGTGGTGGTGTGGCATTCCCAGGAGCTCTCTTCCTGCCCAAGAACTCCCTGTGCCCTGGACACCTGCCCATCTGTCACCCGCTTATCAGGGTGGGGGCAGCTGGGGCTGGCACTTACAGTATCAGTCGGGGCGGCCTAGTCAGAAAGGGGATGGAGATGTCTTTCAGGTCCCCTGGATGGTGCTGGGAGCAGGACGGCTGTGTGGGCTGACCCAGACAGGAGAGCAGGGCTATCCATGGGGTCAGGGGAGACCCACGGCCCTGGGGCAGGACTGGGGACAGAGGCAAACCTCAGGGTAGGGAGGTCCGCAGTGGGAAGGGCCCTCTCCCCTCCCTGTCTAGGTCAGACCTTGATAAGGGCTGCTGGGACACCAGCAATGGTCTGGTTACAGGGAGGGGCCGACAGGCCCATGGGGCATCAGGGTTGGATGGCAGGAGGGAAAGCTGGGAGCCTCAGGCCTGCAGAGCTTCTGCAGGGGCTCTCCTGGCTCCTTGGCCTGCCACCCCGTTCCCTGCCATTCTCAGGCATGCCATCCCTTTGGTTATGAGCAAAGTATCCGAGAAACTCCCTCATCACATGGCGGACATGGAGGTGGGGGTACTGAAGGTGGACACCCCAGCACCATGGTTCAGGGCTTACCCCCCAGAGGGCAGCACCCACAGCCCTGGCCCAGGGGCAGCAAATCCAAGGGAAAGCTTCCTTCCCGAGTTTGATGCCACCTCCAGGGAGGACACTTTTCATTCCCACCTCTTCCTGCTGCAGCATGGGAGGGGGCAGGGGGTGACAGCTGTAAACAGGGAAATGGGGGCGGGGGTGCAATGGCTCAAGGACCTCCTGAAATGTGGACTCCTTTGGGCAGAGCACTCGGCCAAGTCCCTCCCTGCTCTGCCCTCATTCCTGAATGTGGCACCTGCTCCAAAGAGTGGTGAGGACACGCCGGGAGAATCCATCAGAGCCTCGGGGCAGGGCCCGGCACTCATGAGCCCTCCAGGGGAGAGTCCTTGTGACCATGCATCTGGCTGGGGCAGTGGCGTCCGCTTTGCAAATGTATCTCCTCTGGGGCAGTTTAGGAAGGATACGTAGCTGTGTTGTGTTGTAGATCTCTGTGGTATGTGTCATGCTGAACATGTGTGTGGTGTCTCTGTCGTGTGTGTCAGGGTAGGTGTCCCGAGCAGAACTTTTCTGCAGCTCCTTCACCAGTCCACAGGCAAAAGCCCCCATTCAGGGCTTCCCAGCTGTGCTGAAGGAACCACAGCTGTACCCGGGCTGCGCCCTCTCTCTCTATCCCTTCTCTGCCCAGGCCATCCTGGAAGCACAACCCCCTCAACATGGCTGCCCCGAGCCTGCAGGGGAGGTGGCTGAGGAGGGGTACCCTGGTTCCAGGGGTCCCCAGACAGGCTTGAGCATCTACCTGCTTCTTCTGGGCCCACCACCTGCCTGTGGTATTTCCGTCACCTGGGAAATACGGATGGCATTGGTGGAGGTGCTAGCGACCCCAGGAGAGCAAGACAGAGCCCAGGACATGGACCCGGAATATGACAGGAAATGGGTCCCAGAGCAGAGCTAAGCCCAGGGGCAGGCTGAGCCCGGGTCGGCCTCTCACTGGCCACTTCGGAAGCTGAGGGACACAGCGCTGGCTGGCTCCCTCAATCCCTCCAGCAAACACAGAAGTGGCTGCTGTGCCCATTTCATAGACGAGAAAACTGGGGCTAAGAGGGGTGAGGTAAGTTGCACTGGTGGAGCCAGGACCAGCAGCTAGGCCTGGCCCTGGTGATGAGCGGTTTAGGGTTGGATAAATGGCCCCTGGGTGGGCTCTCCTCTATGGGATAAACAATGTGGCTCAGGCCGGCAGCCCGAGGTGGAGAGATCTAGAAGGCCCCAGACGATGGGAGGGCTCCCCACACTCTCAAATCAAAACATGGGCGTTTACACTCAGACACAGTGTGTTCACACCACCTGCTGGGGCGTGAAAACCAGCCATAAATACCTGCATGGTGGTGGTGGCTCATCAGGAGTGGGGAGAGAGGCCTGGTGCGCTCTCAGGAAGTTCCCAGTGACTCACAGGCTGTGGACCCCTCTCTGCACTTCCAGACACCCCTCCTCCCAAACATACACGCTCAGAACGGGCGGTGCAGGGAGCAGTGCCCACCCATTCCCAAAACCAGGGGCTGACGGCACTGGGAGGAAGGAGCCCTGGCCAGCCAGCTTGTAGGGACTCCACACATCACAGCCCAAGACGCTGGGACAGGAGGCCCCAGGGCACACAGTGGGGTGGGTGGGATAGGGTGGAGGCATGGCCCTGAGGCCCAAGCCTTATCACTGCCTCTCTCCCAAGAGCTACCCAGGCCACTCAGCAGACCAGTGCCGAGCTCTCTTTCTAGGCTTAAACTTGGCAGCAGAGTCACATTTACTTAACGTGCTGAAGGCAGAGTGGACATGCATGCCTCATGGCTAAAGATAAATGCCAGCTAATGCCTGAAGTGTGGAAAATATCACGAACAAATTCAGGGCTACTGTGTTCATCCTCCCATCCCTAGGCCAGTGGGTCTCTGACTGGTGAACACAGGGCTGCTGCCTCCGTGGGCCTCGGTTCTGAGCCTGCCCACACTCTGCATCCCATACACATCTTCCTGGTTCCACCAGAGAGCTGGCTCCAGACCCACTTTAGAAGAGCTGGTGGCCTTTCCTGAAGCCAGCCGCGTGCACTGGGAACTGAAGTGTAAACAGGAGCAAAGCTCAAGGCCTTGCTGGTAATTCTCCCTTTGTGGTGGACATTAGCTAGCCTCACTCACGAAGGGGACAGCCCAGGGGTATAAGATCCCAAGTGCCCTTAGACACCTCCACTGCCTGGGGGTGCCAGGTGGCCTCGATGTGGCTGGCAGCCCAGGGTGAGTCCTGTGAATGAGCAAGTGCATGAGCAGGCCTCGGTTTCTCCATCTGCAAAGCAGGGATGGTGTCTGCCTCATTTAGAGGCTGGGGAGTGGGCGAGATAAAAGGGGGGGTGGTTTAAGGGGCTTCAGCATGAGCCTGGTGGCGTGTAATGGAACAGACACCCAGCTGCCAAGGGGCAAATACATCCACACCCCTGCCCCACCTTCTAGGCCCAGTAGAGTAGTGAAATAGTCAGTAAAGGCCCCAATTGTCCCCACCTGTGTCTAGCTGCTCGTCAAGGAAATGTGCCTGGTCCAGGCATTGTGACCTGTAAGGGACTCCACCCCGCCCTGCCACACAGCAGTGGGCAGGGGATCCGGACCTACATGGAGGTGGATATGGCACCCACACTGGCACCCTCTGGTTTCGTCCCCACAGGAGTTCTGCCTCCCAGCACCCCTCTGTCATGGTGACCAAGAGGGCTAGGGGGCGGGGAAGGCGAGAAGAGGGAGGAGACTCTGCTGTGACTCATAGCAAAGTGAGAGCTTCTTCCCTCCTCTCTGCACCCCCAATACAGGTCATAAGTCTGTAAGCAGGTGGGGCACACACAGGCAGGAATCTGGGGTTTCCCCCACTTCCAGGAAGGACAGACCAGGGGCCAGCCTCTCTCCTTGGGGCAGATGTGGCAGAGCATAAACCCACCTTGTCCCCTGCCAGGGTCTGCCCCGATTATTCGCTCATCTCCATCCCCACAACCTGGGGCTTCTTTGTCCCCAGGAGCACCCCAGGAAGGAATGGGAGCTTTGATAGTCAGAAGTGACTGGACAGGATTAGCTGACGGCCAGGGAGGGTGGCCTTTTCTAAACTGTGCCCAGAAAGGAGGCAGACCCTCACCACAGAGCCTGGGAAACATTAATAATGTCTAATATCTATCAACCCTTTCCCCTGGGTCAGCAGACACCAGGGCCCGCCTAGAATCTAGGCATTTACTCATTTCATACTCTCAATGGCCCTATGAGGAAGGTTCTGTGAGTATCCCCACTTTACAGGGGAGGGAAGGGACATGAGAGGCTAAGGAGCTTGCCTAAGGTCATGGTGAAGTGAGCAGTGGAGCTGGACGGGCGCCCGGTATTCACTCTAGCTAACGAGTATGGAGGTGCGGGAGGGCTGGGGGCTGGGTGGGTGTGGAGTGGGGGGCTTGGAGCTCTTTGGTCCACTTGCCTAGTTTACAGGCACTCCCACTGAGGCTGGAAGGACAGTGTCAGGAGCTTCACTGGTGGGAGTCTAGTGATGGGCAGGGTGGCTCTCAGATCAGGTCCTGGTTATGCCCCCTGGGCTGTCCTGCCCCTGACAGGAGATATTAGGAAGCCAGGGATGAAAGGGTCAGTCTGCCAGAGCACAGTCCAGGGGAGAGGTAGACCCAGCTCACAGGAAGTTCTGACCCAAGGTGGGTGGTGATCACAGCTGGAAGAGAAGAGAAAGGCAGCTGGGGGGTAGTGGGGGGACGGAATCCCACGGGTCTCCCTGGAGGAGACAGTCTTGCAGGAGTTGTAGGATCCTGACAGGCAGAGAGGGGGTCAAACATTCTAGCAGGAGGGAATGGCAGGTGTGAGTGTGGAGGCTGGAGAAAGTGGAGTCTGCACAATTACAGTGCTAAGGATCACAACTGCCTTTGAACCCAGGTTCCTGCAGGGTGGGCCTGCTGGCAGCTGGCAGGTCAGAGCAGGGGCTGGGTCAATGGCAGCCAGGTAGCCCGGGAAAGTCCCTGGCAAAACCTTGCACACCTCTGTGCTCCCCCGCCCCACGCTCTTCTTGTCCCTAACTGCTTTGCCCTTCCCTCTCACCCCTCCCTTTCTTCTTTCCTTGTCTCTCTCTCTCTCATTGTTCCCTTCATTTTCTTTTTGGCCCTCAGCACTTTTCCTGGAAGGGAACAGCTGGGCTGCTGGAGTCACAGAGGAAATATTTTTTTTGGCTACGTTGCACATTCCCCTTCTCTATGAAAATTGGTGCCACCATTGCTAACTGATGGACGGACAGTGAGATATCTATTTCCTTGCCTCCTTCTTTCCTCCCGCTCTCTGAGCTCTGTCCTGAGGCATCTGGGAAGGAAAGGGCAGTCAGACAGCAGCCACAGAGAGAGGGTGGTAAGTGGGGAGAACTTTGGTATCAGGTGTGGGTAGCTGGGGCCCTCAGTATCATCATTAACCCCATTTTACAGAGGAGGAGACTGAGTCCCAAGATCACCCAGATATAATAATTGTAATATTAACATTAACCATAAAAGTTAGCATTGAAGGAACACCAGCTGCGTTCCAGGCACTGTGCTAGACACTTCACATGCAGTGAACCTGTGAGGCAGATCCATGACTGGCAACATTGTACAGAGGGGAAAACTGAGTCTCAAAGAAGGCAAGTCACTAGCCCAGCTACTGTCACACAGCCAGGACACCAGAGCGGCAATGTCCACTCACACAACCATACACATGGCCACTCTGTCAGCTGCATGCCTTCCCCACTCCCCAGCCAGCTGAAAACTGGTGGAGCTGAGATCTGAACCTACATTTATCCATGTTCTTGCTCCAAGGCTGGGCTCTATTCCCATGTTGACTGCTGCTGCCAAGAGAACTTTAAACAGCAGTTCTAGCCACAGCAGGACCCAGCCTGATCGTGGCCC
The DNA here is from genome assembly GCF_006542625.1 of Nomascus leucogenys. Taxonomy (NCBI): domain Eukaryota; kingdom Metazoa; phylum Chordata; class Mammalia; order Primates; family Hylobatidae; genus Nomascus; species Nomascus leucogenys. The sequence continues at coordinate 97,082,039 of NC_044386.1, forward strand.
CAACCTGTGGCCAAAGGGGACAGAGATCCAGGCCCAGCTTGTCTCAGCCTCTGGCCTGACCTCTTTGGGCCTCAGAGGCCCTGCTATGAAAGGGGGAGCTGTAGGTAGAATAAATGAAGTGGGACTGAGGCCCCCGGGACCATACTGACTCACCCATGGTGGCCCAGGGCATGCCCATTTCCCAAGGGTCACCCCTTGTGCACCCTGTTCTCCAGGGCTTGAGACCTCAGGCAGGCCCCTGATTCTCTGGGACCCCAGTCTGCTCCCTGCTGCCCTGCTAAACAGAGTTCCCAAAGAGAGAGACAACAGGAAGCCAGGCCTTGGTCTCAAACCTGCAGCCACACACCCCAGTGGCCTCCAGGAATCCTGCACACACATCCCAGAACCCCTCAGCTCTGCACGTGCTATTGTGGGTCCCGGTCTGTGGAACCCCAAGTCCAAACATAGGAAAGTGCCTTTCAGACACATCCAAGCAATGACCTTTAATCCTCCAAGCTAAGAGAGATCATCCGGACTAGACATGGTAGTGACATAGGCTAGTAGTCTGTATTGCCTGCAAACCCAGAACTGTCCTTGGCTGGCCAATGAAAATGTGTTTTAATAGCAACACACACGGTCATATAAATGGGAATGTTCTAGGCAAATGTGTGGTCTATGTAAATGTTCATAAATTCAAAGTAAACACGTTGGGTGGTGACACCTGTATACAATGTAAATGTCCATTCTTTGGTAAGACAGAGGACTTTATGAAAGATACGTCTGGCTGATGGAAATACACACATGTGCAGTCAGTGGAAATGCCTGTTTAGTACAAATGTAAGGTTGAGACAAATACCCATGTGAGTCTGTAATATGGGATCAACCATCAGAGATGGAAGTCACCATGGAGAAACAGCAATGTCATTTCCACCCAGGGACCAGGAGAGCAAAGATTCAGGGGTACCACGTGGAAAGAACAGAGTGATTTGGAGGAGGAAGGGGGTTCAGGAAGGAGCTGAGGGGTAGGGCACTCTGGCTTCTGGGTCAGGGTGGAGAGCTGGGTCAGCTGGGGCTTGGGGTACTGGGGAAGGTTTCTAGCTGGAGGACAGAAACCAAGGGAACCCAGAGGGCAGTTAGGGGCTTTGGAATCCAGTGTGGCAGGCAGGACTCTTGCTGAGGCTGGACTCCCACAGCCTGCCTCCCCGAGTGCAGCAGCCCCCAACACTGCTCATGGCTGGGCAGCTGATGGCCACCAAGGGGAGAGTGGAGATGATGAAAGGGTGGAGATATTTCCCCCCCACTCCTACCACCAACTCTATCACCCCAGGGGGTTGGTTATGGCAAAACAGAACTAGAGAGCCAGCAAGACTTAGTTCTAGGTCCACCCAGCCACTGGGTAACATTGGCCAATGCCCCCCAAATCTCAAGCCTCAGTGTTCTCCATGGAAAATGGGAGAGGTGATAAATACCACCCACACGTTCTCACATGAGCTCAGAGGTAAAAGGGCTTTGCAAACTGTTAAGTGGTGAACAATGTGAGATGAAGGTGCTTTGCTGGCCCTGGGGCTTTGTTGCCGATTAACAGGCACTGGGGTGGCCGATTTGATGTCTACGGCGTGGTGTGTAAGCCTGTGTACAGCATGTGCATGCATGTATGTGTGTATGTGTTTAAGACTCGAGGCCTTCAGAGACTATGCCATGGAGGTTTGGAGTGAGGGAGAAGAGAAGGAATAATCTTGAAAGCAAAAAAAAAAAAAAATTATGTGTCAAAAGGAGTGGGGAGGCTTAAATGGCTCCCAGGTGGGACACAGAATAAAATAGTCCCTGCTATTATTTTGTGATTGTCTCCATGCAGGGAAGACTAGCAGAGGGTCGCCATGGCAACCCTGGGCATCCGGCAGGGGGCAGCCTGGACCCCACAGGTTTGTCTGGGCTGAGCAGTGTGAGTCAGCCCATCAGAACCCAGAGGCCAGGGCTGGGTTCAATCTAGGCAGGACGCTTGTCATGGACTCCCACTTCCTCCTGTTCTGCAAGCCACACGCAATGGGGAAGAGGGCAGACTGGAGTTGCCCAGTAGAGGGGCTAGGCCAGGGTAGGACTGGGGGCTGCATCCAAAGATGGAGAATCTCAAGATGGGGATGGGGTGAAGGCAGGGGCTGAAGGTATGCTGGAGGCAGTGAGGATGTCCTGCAGGGTGGTCACAGAGGGCAGAGGCTGTATATGGCTAACACAGGTGATGGGATAAGGACTGGGAGGTGGGGTATAGGAAAGAGAAGGTGGAAGAATCTGGGTGCTGGAGTGGACAGGGCACTGTGTGGAGGCTTGGGTTTGGTGGCTCTCCCAAGCCCATCCCCGAGCCTTTGCTACTGCAGGGCAAGTAGACATTTCAGAGGCTAGGTCCAGAGTGGATCTGGCCTCACTGGTGGGCTTCAAAGGTAGGGGTCAAGCAGAAAAGGAGTGTAGAGAAGGAAAATCCTGACGGGAAAAAAAGTAGCTATGGCAGATTCATGCATTTGGGTGCACATGCAGAGGCCACTTTTGGTGGAAACTGCATTGTAGGGAAGAGAGAGTTCTCTGCTTGTGGAAAGGTAGCTGTGAGCTTGCTGTCTGTTTCACTGCTGTATCCCAGAGCCTGCCATTCAAGAAATATTTTTTGAATAAATGAATGAATGACAGAAGACTGAATGAACAGTGCTCAGAAAGCTACATGGAAGCTCTAAGGAGGCGTTAACATCCTCTTTCTGAAAATTTGCAGGCTGCATTAGAACTAAGCAAGCTATTGATACCACACTGACCTAAAAATAGCAAATGGCGAAGTCACTGGCCTAGGAGGCTGGAGAATCTTAACACCAGGTGGCCCAGGGCATACCCAGAGCTTCTGGCAACCTAAATCCGGAAAAAGTGGTAACAGTTCCTTCTGGTCAAATGACAAAAGCCTAAATTTGTAACAGGTAGTGGCTGATAACAGTCAATTTCTACCTAGAAGGCACTACGTTGGATCTAGGTGTTCAGGGTTCTTTAAGTCATGCTCTGAATGAATAAGCAATGATTCCAAAGTATGTGAAGGTAGCCTCACAGTTTGAAGTCCTTGAAATCACACTTTCCAAACAGCTTCAAATGAAGAACAAGCTCATACAAACTCAAGAGTGCTTGATCGATGAGCAACTCCAGCAAGTGAAGACATCACAGTCTGGGGCAGTGCGTGGCTGACCCCTTTACCTGTTGAACTAGCTGCTTTGGTCCTTGTTTCAAGGGAAAAGGGCTCTAGAGGAATTGGGAGTTTGGTGCTCTTAAGGTTTGAGGTCTTTGGGTCTCTGGGTTTGGCCAGGCCCTTAGGGACTGTGGGCAGAGGCTGAGCAAGGGTAGCCTTGGGACATGTCTCAAACTGGTGAAGTCAAGAAAGGCCAGAGTGGAAAATCCAGAATCTACAACCCATTCATGCCAGAGCCCTGTTCCATCCACTCTCTGAGCAGATGTCCCCCTATGAAGGCCCAAGGGACTCCTGAAAAGCAGGCACGAATAGACCACAGAGTTAAACAGTGCAAGGGCATGCTGTGAACCCACCAACTTTGGGTAAATCTTTTGCCTTCTCTGTGAATCAGAGAATCAATTGGATAGACTATGCCTCACAGGGCCACCCTAGGGATCGAATAAGATGACGGATACCAAAGTGCTTCATTAACAATAAAGTGCCAAGAAGAGTTACTACTATTCTTGTTGCTATTATTGATACATTGGGTAGAAGGGGGGGTCTGTTCCCGGAGTCTCCAGGGACTTGAAAGCGTCTCTGGGGCTTCCAGGGACATCCCTTCTCTGCACTATGAAATTATGACTGACAGCTCTTTCGTCTTCCTGAGCAACTCCAGCATCTCTTACCTACAGCTGCAGCTGGGGAAGGAGTGTGTGTGTGTGTGTGTGTGTGTGTGTGTGTGTGTGTGTGTATGTGTATGTGTTGCCAGAACACAGAAATCACATTTCCCTGTGTCAATATATCCTCCAGGTGACGTCTGTCACTCACACCCACTCCAGACGTACCCTACCTCTCAGCTGTTGCTCCTGCTGTTCCCCACCTGGAACCTGCTCCCATCTCTGCCCAGCTAAGTGGTTCAGGGTCCAGCTTCCATTCCTCCTTCACCAGGGAGTCTTCCTGGATTTTTCCAGCCCAGTGGTGGTCAATGGCCAGCACAGTATGGGAGGAGGGAAGGAAACTGGGCTTTACCTACAGCCTGTCTGGTCTGTGCCATGGCTGGCAATCAGTGAGCCCTCCTGGAGGGAGTGCGCCTCTGTCGCCCCACCTGGCTTTTGTGTTTCCTTCCCTGACTGTGAGCTACTGCCGGGGAGTGCATGGTTTGACCCTCAGGGCCCAGCCCAGTGGGTGTAGGGCCACACAGGGTGGATGGATCAGGTCTCTCTCCTATTTGAGCCACCTCAGATTGGGAAGGGGGAAATGCAGATTGGCAAAAAAGCTCTCAGAATCCCGATGTCAAAGGTGGGGACACGAACATAGGCCAACCCCTTAATTGGGGCAGACTGAGTCCCAAAGAGGAAAAGTGACTTGCCCAAGGTCACACAGCCTTGTGGTTTTGGACTCAAGGTTGATAGTCAAGGTGGCTCTGGATTTCAGGGGTCTCGAGGCCCCATCTGCTGCTCTGGGTTTCTGTGAGCTCAAGTGACCCCAAAGTCCTTAGTCACTGTCCGTGCCTGCTGTTCTCTCCCCACCAGGCCTTGGCTACTCATCTTGAACTGACCTTAGACTCTAGGGCAGACCTGTGGCCTCCAGCCAGGGAGGATGGTATCTTCCTGAGGAATGAGGGAAGTTGCTGAGTGACAGGGGCCTCCCCAGCCAGGTGGGCCATCCAGACCACCCCAGGCCCTCTTGGTATTGAATGGAACATTTGTTGAGTGGAATTGAATTAACTGTTCGATTGCAGGAGATGTAATTTGATCTGGATCTTATGAAGCCCTTAATAAAGTCAAGGTATTACTGGTATCTGCTGCTTTTTCATCTGTTAAACGAGGCATGGGACCAGGGGCAGGTTACTCAGCTGGGAGTGAGGGTGTCCGTCTGCTCTTCCCGCCTTAGCTGCCACCATGCCATGTGCCCCTTGGGAAGTTGCTACTTATCTCTAACCTAGAAGCAAAAGTCTTCCTGCTCGACGTAGGGAGTGCCCATCAACCCTAACAGTCCATCTGAAAGAGATGGCTCGGAAAGGAAGGGGGGTTAGATTTCTTTGGAGCTGGGGGTGGAGGGGAAAAGAGTAACATTTATTAGGTACCTTCTGTGGGCCAAGCTCCCATTCCCTTCAGCTCACTGAATGTTCACAGCATCCCTGTGTGCTAGTTGCCTGTGAGAGTCATTAAGGAATGTTAACTAATATACCAATTTTCTTCCTCTTGGAACTTGGTGCGGAACTGCAGTTCTCTGTCCCCTTTAACATTAGGTATGGCCATGTGACTTGCTTTGGGCCAATGACATGTTAGTGGAAGTTACAAGTGTCACTTACAAGAGAAGGCTTTAAGACCCAGGGTGGCCTTGGCCACGCCTCTTCCTGCTACCATGGTAACTGGATGCACAGGTCGAGATGGTAGGCACTTCCTCAGCCTGGGGTCCTCAATGAGGAGTGGATATCCCATGCTTGGAATGGGGGTGAGAAATGACCGTGAGTTGTTTGGAATCTCTGAGATTTTGAGGTTGTTTGTTACTGCAGCAAAACCTAGCCTAGCCTGACTGCTCCAGTGCCACTATTTTCTGAATGACAAAAGGGAGGCTCAGAAAGGTCCAGAAACTTGCTGGGGGGAACCAGGGTAAGTGAGTGGCAAAGTTAAGAGTCAGTCTTAATCCACTGGATGCGAAGACCATGCTCTTCCCTAAGTAGAGGGGTCCTGGGGCTACCTCAGGCTGGCTAGGTATGGTTAGAGCCCAGCTGGTGGGGATTGGGGCTGGGGTCTCAGCACCTATTTCTCCTAATTTCCAACCCATCACTGAGCACAGTGCCCCTGAAATCCTCACTGTGGCCCATTGGAGATGCTAGATAGGGGCCTTCAGTCTGTGAGAGGTGGAGGGAGTCATGGGAGGGAGACCTGGAGAGGTCATGGAAAGGGCTCGAGAGCTGGGTTCTAACCCTGGCTCTGCTGCCACTAGCTGGGTAATCTTGGGTAAGTTACTGTCCTTTTCTGAGCCTCAATCTTCTCATCCGGTATCAAATGGAAAAAATGCTACTTCCCTGGTTATTGTAAGAATGAAATGAGATGTAAAGATCTTGGCACAGAGTAGGACTCAGTACTTGGGCTCTGTTGCTATTGGAGGCACGAGCCAGAGCTGAGGTGGCCCTGATGCTCCACCCCACCGCCCTTTCCTCTCTGCTCAAGGGAACAAAGCCAGACTTCTCTCCTGTTTTCCCTAGACACACCCTAAAGGAGGCTTGCCGTTCATCTCATGGGTTCCCACTCAGCCCCTAGGGGAGGGAAAAGCAGCCATCCATAACCCCATTGTAACTGGGAAATGGCAGTCCAGAGGGTGTCACACCGAGGAAGCTCTGAGAGAGCAATGTCGCAGTGCTGGCCTCTCTTCATGGCAGCTCCATTTGCAGGGTCTGGAGGGAACTTCCTGGAAGGAGGGCTGGTTGCCCCAGACACAGCAGATGAAGTTCCAGGAAGAGGAGCTGGAGAAGAGCTAGAGATTCCACAGGGCCAGTTCTGCTTTAGAGCTGCCCATGTGGCCTGGGTTGGGCCCAGGCTGGTTCTGCCCAGCTCCCAACTGCCTACTTATCATTCATAGACTTCTTCCTCCCATCCCACCTTCTCCTCTGCCCGGATAGCCCCTTCCTACAATGCCACCTCCCCAGACATGGACACGCTGGGTCCCACCGCCACACCTCTGCTCAAGGTGGGCACTCCTCCGGGATCAGGACCATATCCATTTGCTCCTCTCTATGTCCCCGGTGGATGCCAACCATATCCGTTTGCTCCTCTCTATGTCCCCAGTGGATGATCTGAGTGACCATACCAATAGCAGCTGCCATTTAATGACAGCCACTCTGGCCGCTCCACTGGCTGCACACCACAGGAAACCTTCAAGGTAGGTACCACCATCCCCATCTTACAGATTGGAGACACTGAGGCCTAATGAGGTTCATTTGCCAGGGGTATGAAGAGATGGAGCCAGACTCACACCCAGGTCTGTCTACCCCAAGCCTGTGTTCTCAGGATACCCAGCCCCGGCCCCTGACGAGACGGTGGGGCTGATGGGTGGACGCCGGCCTCTCCTGCCAGCTCCCCACCTTCTCGCCCTCCTCCCAGCCTTCTCCTCCCCATTGCTTGCCTCTGTGTAGTTTCCTGTTCTCCAAGCACCCTTCCACATCTGCCCCGGCCACGTGGAGTTCCACTGCCAAGCTACTAAGCCCAGGAAGTCCGCTGTGGACTCAGGTTAGGGTGGACTCCTGCCCCTGCTGGGACCCTGGGAGCAGGGTCTGCGTCCTCTACCCTCTGCTGCTTCCAGTGTGGCTGCCCACAGGGCTGGGCACTCAGGGGACAGGGGTGACAGTAAGGAACCCAGAAAGGGACCAAAGAGTTGACTTGAATCTCAGGCAGGATGCAGGGCTGTGTGTTTTAAGGAAGACGTTTACCCAAGGCCTGGACAACGAATCAGAGGGAACTCCAGACCCCACTTTGGCCCTGGACTGAGCTTTGGGGAAAAGAGGTCCCTGATCAGCCCTTGCAGCCCCAGACAGCTCCGCTGCTCCCTCCTGGCTGCCTCTGACTCTCTCTCTCTCCCTCCTTGTCTTTTTCCACCCCCTTCCTCTGCCCTTTTTCCCTTCCTAAAAAACACAGAGAAATGGGATTCAGAAGCCTACACCGCCTGCGAAGTATGGTTCAGCCTCCCCAAAAGAGGAAATGCCAGTGTGCGGGTTCTCATGGCAACTCCAGCTCCTCCCCCCGCAGCCGCCCTGCGCCCATATGGTGAGACTCGTGTGGCACCGGCTCAGAGGGGCCTTGGGGTCCGGGGCTTGGGCTGCAACAGGGGCCATGTTGGTTCCCTCGGCTGCCCTGTCCAGAGCTCACCCTCTTGGGCACACGAGACCACCTCCTGCAGGGACTCCCAGTCCTGTCCTCGGCCCTCCCCAGGATGCAGATATGTGGGGTGATTCAGAAGCTGCCCCCGCCTAAGTGGGGGGCTTTCTGTGGTCAACAGCACTCTGGGGCAGCCTTTGAACTCTGCTTCTAGCTCCTACCGGTAGAAAAGAGTGTGTTAGGCACCCTCTGCCTCCCCCATCCCTCTGGCTTTGTCCATGATACATGCCCTGGACTTTGGGAGCTCCATGTTAGGTGTGGAGGGATGGGGAAAACAGGAGTGCAGCCAGGAGCTGGTTTCTTTGTCCCTGGCAGTGGCACCCTGGCTGCCAGCCCCACCCCATCCCAAGCTACTGCACAGGTGCCCAGCAGTCCTGGTCTCTCAGCTGTGGAGTGAGGGAGCAAGGCTTGAGCCCTCGCCTTGGCTGAGCTGCCCCAGGACACTGCCCCTTCATGCCCCTAAACTCTCCCTATGCCCACCCAGGGCAGCTCCTACCAGCTGTGTGGACTCTTGGTTTTCGAGGACCGTTGGCATTTCCATGACATATAAAATGGAAGCTAATGCCAGGCAAGCTTGGGGACTGGAGGGATGGCAGTGGAGGAGCAAATCTTCTAAGGCTTGATACTCATCCTGCCTCTTTTCCTAGGGCTCAAATAGACAGACAGGGATGCCTGGGTCCCTGGTACTGCCTGGCTCCTCCTCCCTCCCCTGACCTCAGGTAGCTGCCCCAGACCTCAGCTAGCCATGGTGCATCTTGAAAGAACCACCCTGGGCAGGCTAGGTGGATGAGGGGCCGGGGGTGGGGGAACGCAAGCCCCAAGCCCGAGGACAGTGAAGGTTGGGACCTACTCAGTGTTCATGAATGTGGCCCCTCCACCACCTGGGGCCATTCTCTCTGGGTGCTGTGAATCCCCAAACTCCCCATCTTGATCCCTCCTGCACACTCTCCATTTCCAACCCTTCTCCCCAGACATTCCCATGACTATCAGAATCAGGGAACCCCAAAGGGGATAGGCTTGACCCCAAGGAGCACACAGATGCGGCCCAGAGAGGGTTAGAGCTCTACAAGGTCACACAGCGAGCCTGGGGTAAAGCCGGGCCCAGAAGTAGGTCCCCCACCTCCCTGCCCAGGGTCCTCTCCAGGGCCCAAGTCGCTTCCTCTGAGGATCTCTCCCCCTCAACTGGAGGAAGGAGGGATGGATGTAGGGGGGCAGGGAGTAGAGATTCGGGAACAGATGGGCTTGGAGGCTCCGCCGCGGGGGCTTGAGGGAGGGGGAGGAGGCCCGGAGAAACTGGAACTGTTACAAAGTTGCGAGTTAAAACATTCTTCACACTCCCGCCTCCTTTACTGTTCTGATGCACCAAGACGTGACAAAAATGTGTCAGATTTTTAAAAAACCACACACACACACAAATGCCAGTCCCCGTCTCTGCCGCCCGCCCAAGCTTGGGCCATCTGTTTCCCGGGGGGGGGCGGGGAGTGGGGCTTGGCAGTCGGCGCCATCACTCTGGATGCCCCCAACCCAGGGTCTGGACCAACGGCCTGGCCCAGAAATGGCTCTCAGGTGACGGCGGGATGTCTAGGAAGGTAAGGGCTGTGACACTTCTCCTTTAGCAGCGCCGCCCTGCCCTGCCCACCCTGGAGTCCGGCGCACACCTGGCCCTTCACACCGAGCTGGGCAGTAGCCCTTCTCTTCACTTGCTGCATCTGGGGGCACTGGGGCTTGGAGAGCCCTCTCTGGGACTCCCAAAGCCCACCCTTGTAGTACAGATGGGAAACTGAGGCCCAGAGAGGAGAGGCTCGGTGAGGCCCACAGCGAAACAGTCTGTGTCCACGCTTCACCCATTCGCTCAACAAACACTGACAAGGCATGCTCTGGTGCTGGTGCTGAGCACCGTTCTCACCGCACATGGTTCTGGGCAAGGGGGACTCAATGCTTAACCAGCAGATGCAGGCTTGTTCTCCAGCAGCTCAAGGCCAGAGGAAGGCAGCCGATTCGCGAATAACAGACTGACAAACTGGGACTTCCAACAAAAGAAAGAGGAAGAAAAGAAAGCAGGCAGGCCTGACAGTAGGGACTGGAAAGAAATGAGGGTGACCAATCATCCCCATTTGTCGGGGAATGTCTGCTTTCAGCACTAAGAGTTTTGCATCCTAGGAGACACCTCGGTTCTGGGCAAACCAGGATGACTGTCACCTGAAGGCTACTTTAGGTTGAGTACACTTGAGCTGAGTCCTGAACATGATGAAATCAGCAATGTGAAGATCTGGGGGGCAACAGAGGAGCTGGAAGACTGAAGGAGGACGGAGTGGGAGAGGAGCAGGGGAAAGGGAGGCAGGCGGATCACAAAGGGCCCGTGGGTCCTGGAATAGAGTGGAGAGTTTATCTAGTCACAGGATTCAATTTTATTGTGGTAATTGAGTCAAACTAGGGAGCAGCTTGGTGCAAAGGTCACAGATTGTAGAGAATTTTAAAAATTTATTAAGGTTGGAGTCCTGGGGGCAAGGGCAGTAGCTTGGGTGTCTGGAGAAGCTGGCCGGAACTAGATCTGAAGCTTCCTCAGGGAGTGGGGACTTCAGCTGTAGGGCAATGGGAGCCACTGAAGTGTATAAGCAGGGCTTGATGGGGTTAGAATTGCAAGGAAAAAACCCTAATGCTCTGGGCTGGTCATGGCTCTGTACAGGACCCTTTCTTGCCATCCCCAGAACACCATCCACCACTGTCCCCACTCCCAAACCTTAGGGAGTCCTGTCATCTTCCAAGACCCAGCCCAAATGCCACCTCTTCTAAGAAGTCTTCCCTGACTTGCTGAGAGAGACAGGTGCAATCATGCCCTACCTAGGACTCCCCCATCCAAGGACCCTCAAGCAGAGGTCTCAAGGGAGCCCTCATCACAATGGACACCCTTTCAGTTCCCACTTTGTCACAGTGGATCCTTAAGGCCATCTGACCAGAATCATGTTCCAGTTGTGGACATGGAGGCTCAGAGAGGGGATGTAGTTTGCCTGAGACCACACAGCAGTTGAAGTGTGAGGTCGGTTCAGAACCGGGTCGCCTCTGTCTGAGTTCAGAGTCCCTGGGCTCCTGCCTACAGGGGTAGTGGATGGGGAGAAGCAAAGAGTGGCCAGTCACCTTTCCACAGAGGAACAGAGGAGTGGTCATTACCATGGTGGGCTGGATGGGATGGGCCATGGGGCGTGCCACCTGGCCAGCTGGCCGATTTATAATGGAAGTCTCCCAGATCAATTACTGTATTACCAGGCAGCCTGACCTTGAAAGCTGGTGGGGCGGGAGAGGCTGGGGTGGGGTGGGGGGGGCCAGCCTAGAGCAGCTGCCCAGCCTCCTCCAGCAGAGGGCACCCTGGGAACCAGGAGACCTCCTGGTAGAGAGGAAAGGGGCGGGGCCTGGAATCTTAACATTATTGCATATTCTTCTGTTTAAAATAGTGAAAGTCCTTGTTAGAATGCAATAAACCCTTCCCTACACTATGCTCCAGGAAGAGATCGTCAGACCATTCTTAAGAGGAGGAGTTGGCACAGTTATTTCTCCTCTCTGAGCCTCGATCTCCCTGCGAGCAAAATGGGGATCCTTGTCCCAGCTCCACTCACTCTATAGGGTTCGTTTGAGGCTCATGGTAAATAGGCTTAGAAATGGGCCCTTGGGCATGTCCAGCCTGGAGTAGAGTCAAGGGTGTCCAGGGGGCCAGGCGGAGGTTCAGCCATGGTGAGGTGTGGAGGGGTGTGGAGGCCTCAGAGGACATTACTTCTGATTCCTCCCACGGTCTGTGTGATGATACTCAGTGCCAAGGGACTTTCTCAGGGGTGCTCTGAGATCCTGAGGGGAGGGTGCCTGGCCTGGAGCCCCACCCTTGCAGGCACCTCATGGGAGAATGGTGAGCCCTGGGTGGAGCAGAGTCTCCCTTGCCCTCCCAAGGCGACCTCAGCAGATGCCTGACATGGTTTGTAGCAACAGCTGGGCTCTATTCTCTGTACCAAGTGGGAGCGGGGATGGAGCCCTGGAGGAGGGAGAAGTTTGCCTCTTGCTCCCTCAGTTTCCCTTTGTCAACATTTCCCCTTAAACTCCCACCAATTAGAAATTCATTTGGGCTAGTGGATGAATTAAGGGACTTCATACATGCACAGTGTTTAGAACAGTGCCTTCCTGGCCTGGGTGGACAGGCAGAGAGAGTGGAGGGTGAGTAGCCTTCAAGGGCTGAGAGTCTGTCCATAGTTTTCCCAGTGTCTGGTTTGGGAGCAGAGGAATGCACAGAGGCAGGCCTCTTCCCAAGACAGGCGGAAGGGAGGGAGGGAGGGCTGCGGCTGCACCTGAGCCTGGCTGCCTGCTCACCACAGTGCTGGGCACTGCAGGGAGAGTTTGGGGAGACAGGACAGGGTCAGGGGGTGATTATGGGCAAATGGAGTGGAAAATGAAGGCCTCCAGCTAGCAAATGAGTTTAACAGAAATGAGATGGGCAGAGGCTGTGATGAGAATGGCAATGCTGGGCAAAGGCGAGCCGATTTTCAAACTGGCCTGGGTGGGCAGGCTGGGGTGGGTTAGCTTCATCCCTTGTCCTCAGCAGCCAGCCAGGTTGCAGGGACAGCGCCTGAGCCCCCAGACCCACCCCACACCAAGAAGGCAGAGGGACAGAGAGACCTTTGGATTGACAAGATCCCGCATGAGTGGTGGGATGAAATTAAAGCAGGAGGGATTGTGGTCAGACTTGCAGAAAAGTTCTTGGACATCATGGGAACAAACAGGAAAGGCTGGGAAGTCCTGGGGACGAGCTGCCCCCAATGCCCACCCTCCCAGAGGAGCTACTCCCAGCTCTGCCTCAGGCAGCAAGCAGAGCCTCCTCGCTGAGGGTATTCAGCTGTGGAAGACCTCCCAGAGGCAGGCCTCTCTTTGGGTCTCAGTTTGGATATCTATGAAATGGGAATAACAGTGCCTTGCCAGTTCATATGAAGCCCCCAATGAGACTCACCACCAGACACTATCTGTTTCCTGGGTTGCGCCACCATCCCTGAGAGGGCAGAAAGCAAGCCCTTCTCTGGCCCGAGGGCTCAAATACTGCTGGGTAAACAGCCTGAAGTGTGCCTCACAGCACCCTAGACCCTGTCCCCTTTCCCCTACTGATCACCCCACCCTCTGCTTCTTTTTCCCTCCTGCCCTTCCCAGCAGGGCCTGAGCAAACAGGGACAGCATGGCCCCCATCATACACAGGCACAGGCCAGCCCTCTACCTTTGCGGGGCCTCAGTTTCCCTGTGTGGACAACGGCTGTGCTGACCCAGAGAGTCTTGGAGACTCTTCCAGGGCCCATGTTCTGGAGGTGAGGATGCTGTCTCTGATTCTTCCCCAATCCTCATGGGCCACTCCTGCCCAGGATGCTGCCTGCACCCACCCTGCCCGACTCCCTTCCACGGGAGCTTCCATGACCTCTGGATGGGGCAAGAGGAGATGGTAGGTAGGTTGAGGCAAGAGCCACCTCCAGTACAATAACTAATAACTGGCTGACAGATTGAATTAGACCTTTTCCAGCTCCATACCCCATTGATCCAGGAGGACCCACATATGTGAGTGTGTGTGACCCTCGCCTACACAGTTCTGGGGCCCCAGTGCACAGCCCCAGTCAGGTAGGGTTAGCAGAGAGAAGGCGTGGTACTGGTAGCTCCTACCCCCACCCCACCCCGCTCAGCTACCCCAGCTCCTGCCCAGGGGGCCTCTGAGCACTAAGTTACAGCTTAGCCTGGCTGCAGGGAATGAGAGAAGGGCAGTCAGAGGCAGGAAGGATGGGGTTGGCTGGAGCCCTTGGGGACAAGCGGGCAGGAAACCCTTTTCTACGAGGTTCTCAAAGAGGGAACAGGCTGCCCAGCCCCAACTGAGAACATGACCCCACCCTTACCTTCTCTCAAAGCCAACACCCTCCACCCTCTCTTGAAGCCTTTCCAGCCCCCTTTAACTCCTCTTTAGCAGCCCCCAGCTCAAGGCCAAGGACTAGCTTCCTTGGCCCTGGGTTTCCCTGAATGCCCAGCCTGGGGGTCTCTACTCCATGAAGGGCTGGTGGGTGAAGGGAGGCCTGCCTGCCTATCTGTGACATAAAAATCAATCCTTTTAGCCCCTTCTGAAGCCAGAAGTTCTCTGGTTCTATATTTTAAAATACTCTGAAGTCAGTGAACTGACTCCTGAGCCATCCTGTGCACATGTGCCCTCAGCTTGGTCACATGCAGGCACACACACGGCACATGTGTATACCAACAGATGCACGTGATGACAGCAATATTTCAACAGCTGACCACTGCACAGAACCCACACTCCCTGGGCTGGGAAAAAGAGGAGGCTCTGGGCATGGAGGCTTTGGGACAAGCAAGGCCCCTGCAGGAAGGAAGCCGGTGCTTCGCCACACTCAAAAGGCAGGACTCTTTCTCTGGGGGAAGGTGGGGATGCCGGGGATCACCCCCCACCTGACAGGCTTTTTGAGGATCCGCCTCACCTCCATAGACATCCAGTCCAGGGCTAAGGCTGCCCCAGTGGCATTTGGAAGTCCTTCCTAATATCTAACTTAAATCAAATCAACCATCTCTTCCTGCATTCAGTAAACATTCTCCACGCATGGCCATGCCGTTGTAGAAGGAAGCACAGATGTGCTGGGTCACCTAGAACTGTGTGCGGTGCGAGGGCGGAAGAAGAAAGTGGCTTTGATGTCTATCAGTGGTCAGGGGTGGGGAGGCTTCCAGGATCCCTGGGTGGATTAAACTGTGGTCATTCCCCATGATTCAGTTTTCTTGGCTAAATAGGGCCTGGTTCAGGCAGGAAACCCTGCCACCTCCCCCTGCCACCCAGTCCAGTGAACGTCTCCCTGAGCTCACTGGTGGGGTAGAACTCCACCCTGGACTTTGGTCCTGTCTAGGGGACCCATTTAACCACTCAGGGCTTTAGCTAAATTCCCACCCAAGATGCATCCTGAAATGGCAGTGATATCTTCAGGTATTTATCTGCCCTTCTCTCAGAAACCCCTTCCCACCTCCTCTGAGGCATCCTACCCGGACCCCCAGGCCCTGTCCCACTGCCTGAAATCCCACCAGTAGGGTCCTTCCTCAGTGTTTGGGTGTTCTCTGCATGGGGGTGCTCTTACACGCCCCAGTTCCAGAGATACGGGCCTCCCCTACCACTCTGCCCCTCATATCCCAAGTCCTAGGGGCTGAAGCTGGAGGGTCCAGTGGGGGATGGGGAGAGCCTCTGTCACCCTCCATGCAATCAGCTGAGTGTGGCATAAATGACCCATGAGTCCTGGGGCCTGGCAGAGGAAATGCTCAGGCCCAAGAGTGAGGTCACCTGGACAGGGAGGCCCAGCGAGGGGCTAAGCAGGGCAAGCCTGGGCTCCCAAGGCAGAGCCCCTCTGGCAGAGGCTGGGGCAGGACCTGGGCAAGCCTTGCCTTCGGACCTCGGCTGAGCGTGCAACACCAAGCATCTGCTGGGGAAGGTGGGGAGCTGCCACAGAGCCTTCCCTGGGAGACTGACCCAGATTTCTCTCTCCCTTCCTCTCTTCTGCCACACAGGAGCAGTGTTTGTGTGTGTGTGTGTGTGTGTGTGTGTGTGTGTACGTGTGAGCGTGTGCACGCATTTGCGTTCTCAGCCCTGGCAGGCGGAGGGGTGGAAAGGGAGGAGGCTTGCTGAAAGCTCTGGGAAATGAGACCGAAATCCTCCCCAAATCCCTGGCCACTGTCACTAATAGCTGAAATACGCTCTTGACAACAAGGTGAAAGTCCCTGGATGCTGGGGCCTGGCCTTGCCACCAGGAGCTGGTGCCCCAGGCCTGTCTGTTATGGGAAGGCCCCAGGCCTTGTGGATGGTTGGGGGGTCATGGCCAAGCCCTGACCCCATCCTCTGGCACTCCTGACATCTCCTTTCGAGGCAATGTCCCACAGGTTCCCCAGGCGCTTCCCTGGGAAGCAGTGAGCTCCCGGTCAGGAGAGCGGTATAAGTGGCTGGGGAGGGTAGGTCAACATCCTGTGGCAGGCACTCAGGTATGTGTGGGGAGGTGGCTTGCACAAAAGAGAGCTGGAGGGCTCCTCCCAGCCTGAGCTGTTTCTTTGATGCCTACTTCTATCCATAGTGCTGGCCACCAGGAGCCCCTACCCGGTCCAAGTTGGCTGGCCTTGTCCCCAGGAGGCCAAACCTCAGGACTCAGGGGGAGGGCCTTGAGACGGGCCAGGGAGGGCTGGACCCAGGCCTGAGAGCAGCAAGTTCCGGAGCATCTGACTCCAGTGGGAGGGGAAGGGTGTGTCCCTGTGGGGCTGCTGGCCGTGGCAGGGGCTCTTGTACACACGTGTATACAGATACAGAATTGTACTTGAAGGGACATGCTCCTTCAGACTTGTAAACACACAGCTGTACACATGTGACACACACACAGAGATCTGCATGTGCAGAGGCACGCTTGTACACACATGTGCCTGAGCTCGTACAGAGGGGGGCACACACACACACAGGTCCCTGCCTGTGCACATGTGGGCAGGGACGCCTGGTTCCCTTGTGGGCTATTCTGAGCCCTATGAGGTATATGAGAGACATTTTCCCCAGAGACTGTCCACAGGATGTTCAAGCCAAATCCTCAAAAAGCTTCCAGAGGTGACTCCAGAGGCAAGCCCTCTCCTCTGCCAGCACTCAAGGCCCCTTGCCCGACCCTCAGCCCTCTGGTGGGCTCTGTGTCATGTCCTCTCTAGCCAGGCCTTTCCTGCCTTGCTCCATGCTTGGCAGATATCATGCTTTGCCCTGTACCCTGAGAGCTAGAGCCCTGCTCCTTGTCGAGGACCCCAACATCCTGCTAGAGGGCAGTGGGAACCTCCTGCTCACCCACTGCTTGTGTGTGACCCTGGGTAGGGTTCTGCCACTGCCTGGGCCTCAGTCTCTCTTCTGCCTATTGGAGGGGCTGCTTTGAGGCCTGGGAGCTCTGAGAGCTGGGAGACCTAGCACAGATGAGTGCAACCATAGTTGCGAGTGCCCTCCAGACCAGCCCCAGCACACAGCGGCCCTTTCCTGCACCCAAGGAGTATCCTTTGTCCTCATGCATCCCCTCCACAGCTAGCTGGCTCAGTCACCATGCTGGGAATCCCACCCGCCTGCAGAGGCTGACCTGCCCACACCGACCTGCCCACACCGCACCCTCCGCCAGGCAGGTGAGGTGAGATGCTGAGCTGATCCACCTCCAGGCTGCCCTGCATGTGTCCTGGGCCCTTTCAGACCCAGGGCCTTTGCACAGGCGGTTCCCTCTGCCTGTGGTGCTCATTCCTCTCCCTCAGCCTAAAAACACCTCCCTTTCCTCAATGAATCCATTCAAGTGTTTGCTCTTCTGTGCAGCCTCTCTCCCCAGTCCCAGCCACCCCCACACAGTGCTCTGGTTCTGGCTCACTGAGCAAGTTTTCCCCAGCACTGGTGAGCCCTGGCTATGCTTCCCCACCACCAAGGCCATGAGCTTCCCAGGGCACAGCGAGGACCTGTTTATCTCAGTGTGCTCGGACCCCCCAGAGGGCCTGGCCCGGAGCACACAGCGTCCAGCAAGTTTTGGCTGAATGAATGAATGAATGAGTGAACGAATGAATGACATGAACATGTGGACATCTCCGCCAAGTCCTGTCTATGAGCTGAGACACAAGTTTCCGAGGTCCCCTTTGAGTGGGTGTTCCTTGGTGGGCAGGGCTGCCTCTCTCTGCCTCAGGGAGTCTTGCAGTCAGAGGCTCGCCTCTCGTTCAGCAAACAGCCCTGGTGGAGGCCCTGTTGTCAGAAAGTGTGCAGCACTCCTGGGGGCAGCAGGCACACATCAGAGAACATGGGAGGGAGCCATGGGGCCTGCGTAATATGGGGCTAAGATGAGTGTGCTGTCATCACTACTGCCCTCATCTGTTGATTACTGTGAGCCGGCACTGGGTGAGGGGCCGGGGACTAGCCTCTGCCTGCCCTGGGGAGCGCACAGGGGAAGAGATGCAGGTGAAGGAAATGACTTAGGGGCTGAAGCTGGAGGCAGAGGAGGGTGATGGCTCAGTAGGAGAGCTTGGGAGCCACACAGCCTGATTCATGCTGCCCACCACTTAACAACTTTGTGATCTGGAGCAGCTAACTTAATCTCCTTGCATCTCAGTTCTCCTTATCTGTAAAATGGAATGCTAAGTGTATTTACCCCATAGCATTGTTATGAAGATCAAATGCTTGTAAGATGCTTTGAACAGTGCCTGGCACATCATAAGCACTCAAAAAACAAGCCCTGCCACTATGAGTTGTTGGATCATTAGTTCAGAGCAGCCCCAGACTAGGCATGCAGCAATTGGGCAGGCTGGCAGCACAGGAGACAGGCAGGTGGCAAGGGCTGAGGAACTCAGCCTCTCTGAATGACAGGTGACTTGGCTTCTTGTGTTCAAGGAATCAAAGGATCTAAAGAAGTCTGGCCAGAGGCACACTGAGACGAGCAATGTGGTTGGAGGAGAGGATACTGACCCAAGAATTCTCTGGATAAGAAGAAGGAGGAGGGGAAGCCTGAAGTGGATAGGCGAGGAGGGGAAGCCTGAAGTGGATAAGCAAGGAGGGTCTGGGGTCTGGGAGTGCTAATCCTAGCCTTTCAGCTCCTAATAGTGCATGGATGAGGGGGCATGTGCTTGCCTTGCTGTGGAGGTCAGCACCAGCAGAGCTGTGCAGATCGGAGTGTGGCTGGGCACAAGGCAGGGAGCACATTCTCCCACTGGAGGAGCAGAGCAGAGGGCTGAGGGCTGCTCTCCCACTTCCGGCTATCTGGATGGCCCTCAGTGGAGCCCTCCTAGGCTGCGGGCGCTCGGGCTGAGGTTTGTGGACCTTCCCAGGCATGTGGAGCCTGCTCTTTGGGCCAAGCCATCCTAGCAAAATAGGGAGGGGCGAGGGGCCACAGAGTGAAGGAGGCAGCTGCTGAATATGTGAGATGAGGGCTGCTCCCGGGGGACTGGGCTCGAGGACAGCAAGTCCCTGGTGCAGGAGGGAAGTGGGTGGACTTTCTTCCGTTGCTCAGCCCCGCTGCGTCTCTTGCTGTCTACCTAAGGCCACCCCCTCCCATCCCACCATCAGCCTTGTCAGTGTGACATTAATGGGCTGACATTAACAAGCCGGAGCTCCTCCACTTGTCTGCCAGGTTGAGCCTCAGCCGTGGAAGAATTGCTAATTACAGCCACCATAAGGAAATATCAATGATGGACGTCAATATTATTGCCTCCTGCATCCCCTCCTGTTTATTTGGAGATGAAAAGTGCCCTAGGGTCGTCTCTCCAGGACGAAGCTGAGTGATGACAGAAGGAAGGAGAGCTGCACATGGAGAAAGGGGCATCCTCCAGCTGGATTCATTCATGAAACCAGGACCCATTTCCTCTGGGCAGAGTCCTCTCCACTGAGGGCCCAGGGATGGGGTTGAGGGCAAAGGGAGGAGGAACTAGTGATCCTGCTCCCAGCCCTGGTTCACCAAGTGACTGCATGTATGCCTGTTTGTGCCTCAGTTAACTCATCTGACAAATGGGTATGATAATTCCAGTCCTGCCTACCTTGTGCTTTGTGAGGAAGTGAATGAGGTGCAAAATCAGGGTTTTGGAATGACCCATGGTGCAAATGCAGAGGCTTTGTGGGCTGGAGGAGACACGTGGGGTAGCTGAGCAACTGGAAGCCACCAGCAAAGAGAGGTACATGTCCCAGCTCAGTGAACTCTCTGAAGCAAATATCCCCCCAACCATCCCCTATCAAGCACTTTGGTGGAAATCAAACAAACACTAAACACAAACACTAAAGCCAGAGAGAAGAGGGGAAAGCTTGACTCAAATGTGCAGTTGCTGTCTGGTGTCTCTGAGCCCCTGAGCCTGTGGGGACTTGCAGGGCTTCCAATCCACACCCTAAAACCTGCATGTAATGCCAGTCACAGGCTGAACTGTCACACGAGGCAGCCCTTCATCCGCTGAGAGAATCTCCCAGGCGTGCACACCCCTATTCAGAGAAACAGGGCCCCAGTTGAGAAGCCCCTTAGAGACAACCTGGACTGTCAGAGAAATGCACTTTACATGCCAGGGTCACGACGCATGCGCAGGAATACATCCACGTGGCAAGTTCATGAGATGTGCACAGACTAGAAATAGGCAAGCACACACACACAGAAGCAAAGCCCCAAAGACACACGTGGAAACACATACACTGTATGGTATTCAACACACATATACACACACACAGGGGAGCTGCCCTGGGGAGCTCACGGGGGAAGACACACACACACACACACACACACACACACACACACACACACACACACAGCATCTTAGGCCCCAAACTGGGTTCTTCCTAGCCCTTGGGAACCTCTCCCTGTTGAGAAGGAAATAAAAAATCCCATGTGGTCTTCAGACACACGTGGCCTCTCAAGCCACGGACAAGCCAAGCAGCAGCAACTAGACGCTGGGAAGCAAAGCCCAGCGTGGCCTGAATATTTCACAGGAGATTTTGCTTCACAGAAAATCCCTTCTTCGCCGCTGTGCATGTCAGGGTATAATTACCCGTTATGTAGCAGAGCAGAAACCTGGGAGGATGTGTGCACAGCTTCTGGCCTGGGCCGCCACTGGGCCACCGCCTCTGCCTCTGCTGCAGGCCTGGCAAGGGCCATCCTATCTCTCACCTGCTCCCACCACGGGCCAGAGGGAGGACAACTGGATGCCACTTTGGGACATGGAGTTTCCTGGCTTAGGGTCGCCTCTGCTCCAGGTCCTCAGACTCTGCCAGCCCCTAGCTGAGGAAGGGCCAAAGTCCCCCATCCCTTTGCCCCCCACAGCATCTCCCTCAGCTCTTCAGCAGGAGCACAGAGCCGCAGCTCATCTCACTCCTTCATCTTCCCCCTTCACCTCGCTAGCTTATCGAGGAGTTTGTAGTCCCCTGAGTGAATGGCAGGGAAGACCGAGAGAGGTACACACCAGAGGAAGGGAGAGAGGGCATCCTGGCTGGGCCCTGGAGACCCTGGAACACTCTCCCTCACTCCTTTTGTCCTAGAAAATGTCCACACATTTCTAGGCTAAGCTCAGATTGTATCTCCTCCAGGAAGCCCTCTGGGACTGCTCTCAGGGTCAGGAGCCTTCTCTGGCTCCCATAGCCCACTGTATTCCTCTCCATCACTGTTCAGTAATCAAGGGCTGAAAACATAGATGCCTACAGAGGCCAGGGAGGGAATGAAAGTGAGTGAAGGGGCAAAGATAATACAGTAGGGAGTGGGCAGAACTCACAAACTGGAGAGCATGCCCCTGTCTAATGCCTTTCAAACCACATCGCCTTACAGCCCAGCAACTTTGCACCTAGAAATCGACCCAGGAAAATTGAAAACACTTGTGCACAAATATCATAGCAGCATTATTCATAATAGCCAAAAAGTCAAAACCACCCAAATGTTCATGAATGAATACATAAACAAAATGTGTTATAGCCATACAATGGAGTATCGTTCAGCCAAAAAAAGGAATGAAGTACTGATACGCACACACTAGAGCATGGATGAGCCTTAAAAACTGTGTGCTAAGCAATGGAAGCCAGGCAGAAAAGCACACATATTGTATGATTCAATTTCTATGAAATGTCTAGAATATGCAAATCCGAAGAGACAAAAGTGGATTCGTGGTTGCCAGGGCCAGGGAGGAGGGGAGAATGGCGGGTAACTGCTAAAGGGTACAGGGTTTCCTTTCGGGGTGATGAAAATACTCTGGAATTAGATAGTGGTAAGGGTTGCACAATTGGGAATATGCTAAAAATCACTGAACTGTATGCGTTAAAATAGTGACTTTTATGGCATGTGGATTATATTTCAATTTTTTAAAACCAAATTGTTTAAAATGGAACAACACATCCACAAGCCACATGTCTGTCTGCAGCCTCTAATTTTCAACCTCTATTTTACACATTTGTCTCCCTCACAAGAGTGGAATCTCTGGGAGGGTGGGGCCCTACCCGAGGCACAGCCATGGTCCCCAGAGCTGGCATCTCAGGGCAGGCACTTGAGCCACAACAGTGACCACAGCAACACGTTAAACCAGGGCACACTTCATACTCTGTAAAACCTCTGGCCCAGAGCCATGGCCCCAGTCTCAGGTGAGGCCACTGAGGCCCAGGCTCAAGGTCATTTGCCCTAAGGTCACTTGAGAAGCTGGAGGCAGAACTGGGCAGAAAAGCCAGGCCTCCAGACTCAGTGCAGCAGGACCCAGGGCAGTCGGGGGCCAGCTGCTGCTGGGCACGGAAGATGGACACAAGAAGGCAGGCAGCTCTGTGGCTGTTTCCTGCCTCAAAGCCCCCAGATCCCTGGGGCCTCAGAGTCAAGTCCACCTGCTGGATCTGGCCTCAATCCCCTTTGATGGACAAGCACCACCCCTAGCACCTCCAGCCCAGGCCCTGTCTATCATCCCTCCAGCCTTTGCTCACACAGGTCCCCCTTCCTGGAAGGCTCTCTTAGGCTTCCCAGGCACCAGGCACAGTTCCTCCCCTCCCAGAAGCCTTACTTCATCACCACCTGCCCCTCCCGCAGGGCCCCTCCCCATCTGAGCCCTTGCAGCACCTCTGGGAGGGTGTGCAGGTGAATACAAGGGAACAGCGGGACATGTTCCTGACTGTGGGGCTACCCAGGACCTGGGCCAGCCTTGAGCTAGAAGCAAGTCTGATATCTCAGGGTCTGACTGCCAGCAACTAGGTGCAAGGCCAGGATTGGCTGGCAGGGAAAGGGAGGGAAGAGGGGAGAAGAGGGAGAAGATAGAGGGAGAGAGAAGGAGAGCGATAGGGAGGAGAGGGGGTGAGAAAGGAGGAAGGAGGAGAGGAAAAGAGGCAGGGCGAGATGGAGAGGAAGCAGGGGCTGCTCTTAGCCCCAGGGTCCCAGGAAGGCTAAGCCAGAGCCCAACACAGTGATGATGCAGTTGGGCAGCCGGTTAGCTTCAAACACTTGATGACACCCAAAGTCACAGATCGGTGCCCCGGGGCAGAGTGAAGCTAGGCGGGGAGGAAGCCCCTTTGGGACAGAGGCCCCAGCTTTAGACCAGCGGTCACGTCTCATTCCTATTCTCCCTGTCCCCATGCAGCGGTGAGGTGGGGAGCAGCGGTGGGCAGGAAGGCGGTCCCCGCCTGGTACCCACCTGGGCCTCCTGCTGTGTCCCAGTTCAGCCTAAGGAGCTCAGCCACCCTCCTGGGTGAGACTTCCAGGGTCAGACTCTCCTGACTGTGGTTATAGACTGAGCCTTGACCCTGGCAGGGTGGACTGGCCCCCAGGGAACTGGAGGAGGCCCCAGATGGCTCACTCTCTCCTACGCCACAGGGCTGGGTGGCGATCTGGTCTGTGGGTGTCAGAGACAGGTCCTGGCTCTGAGTGCCTGCTGGCAGCTGGGCCCGAGGTGGCTCATGGGCGGCTGATTTCCTGACCTTCCAAAGACCAAACACATGACAAGCCTCTACCTCCTCCTCCTCCTCCTCCTGGGGCCAAGCACATGGGTACGGGAACACAGCAGGTGTCTAATAGATGCCAGCTCCCCCTCTGAACTCCAGCCCCAAGTTTCCTCAGAGAAGCTGCCACTCCTCTCCCCACCCCCACCCCCACCCCTGCAGTGCTCGCTCCCCAGCTCTCCCCACCTCCCCTCCACATGGACTCAGTGCTGCCTCCCTCTCAGGCCTGGATGAAGCTGTGAATTGCTGGGTACCCACCCCTCCCCTTTCACCCCTCCCCTCCCTCCTGGCCTTTCCCAACCCAGATACACATCACACCAGTCCCCACTCAGTGTCCTCAGCTGGTTTTCAGCTAATCCCTGCAGAGGTGTTAACTGATAATTAAGATGTTAGCTGTAAACTTAACATGTGATTCCCTGCCAGGAGTATTTTGGTCTTAACAGGTTGCTTTTGGAATGGGAAAACCTTCAAGACCCAGCCAAATGGCAGGCAGGGATGCAGAGTGGGGTGTCGGGGGGCGCTCTGTGCCTGGAGACCTTCCAGCCTCCAGAACCCCCTCCTCACCTCTCGCTTCACTGAGGACAGAAGGCAGGCATGGGAACCCAGAGCTCTGCCTTTCAGTGTCAGCCCCACACCTGTGAGGCAATGACCCTGGAAATGAGATGAAACCTCTCGGAAACTCAGTTTTCTCATCTGCAAATGGTGAGATAGAACGCCGACCTTGAAGAATTGCAGTGCAGGCTGACAGGTAAGGCCCCGTGTGCCCAGCACACAGGAGCCCTGAGAGCTCCTGTTGTCCCCGACTTCCCTTTGCCTCTTCCCACACTGAAGGTAACTGTGTCAGCTTCCACTCCTTCCGCCTCCTCACACCAACTCTGATCAATCACCAAGTCTATTTTCTCAACTTCCTAAATGTCTCCCCAGGCAAAGATCAATGGAATCAAACAGCAAGGTCTGGACAGACATGAGACTTTGGGGACATTTCAGCAGATGACAGGAATGGAGCTTCAGAGTGGCAGGGAAAGGGTGCTTACCCAACAAACAGTGCCAAAACAACTGCAAGTCATCTGGGAAAAAACCACTTAGATCCCTACCTCAAACCACACACAGAAATACATTTAAGATGAACTAGAGATTTAAATATTTGTGAATATCATAAACAACCAGAAAACAATATGGGCCAATATTTTTAAAATTCTGCAGTGGATAAGGTCAGGAACTCTAAAGGAAAGGAGTGATAGACTTGAACACAGGACAATCTAAAACTTTTAAGGGGTTAAATAAATCCATAAACTTAAATGAAAAAAAAGTTGTGAATAATGATTTGCACATATGCCAAATAAAGAGTTAATTTCCTTAACCTCTTCTAAATCCACTTGCTCTTGCAAATCAATAAGATGCATTTCACCGCCCCCAATCGCTGAAACCACGGTCACCTGTGACCTCCCCGTTGCCGAGGCAGTGACCAGTTCTCAGTCTGCATCCTCGGCCCCATTTGACACGTGCTTGAAACGTGTCTTACCCTTGGCATCCAGGACATACATGCCTGGTTCCTTTCCATCTCACTGGTTGCTCCTTCTCGGTCACCTTTTCAGTTCCCCTTCAGCTCCCCACCCTCTAACTGATGGAGGTCTTGGGGCTGGGACATTGTTCTTTTCTATCTACTCTCCTTTGATGCTCTCGTCCAACCTCATGGCTTTAAATACTATCTTTATGCTGATGGCCCCAAATTTGTATCTCCAGCCCAGACCTGTCCCCTGGATTCCAGTCACATACATCCACCTGTCAACTACATGGTTCTGCCAGGCTGTCTACAGGCATCTCACAATTTACGTGTCCACTGCCAGGGCTGGCTTACAAGTGTGTGACCTGGGCTCTGCACTCAGAAGGGCCCCAGGCTTGGTTTAATGTTCTATTGTCACCTCCCACTTTGAAATTCTTAATTTTTTTTTTTAGCAAAAAGTCACCCGTTTTCACCGTGCTCTGGGTCCCACACATTATGTAACCATTTTTTCCAAATGACTCATGGTTGTTCAGCACTCCTGTCCACCACTGAGCCACTCCTCTCCCCTACACCAACCCGCTCCTCTCTGATCTCCCCACCTCCTCTCCGATCTCCCCATCTATGGCAACCCCACCCTCCTAGATGCTTGGGCCAAAACCCCTGGAGTCATGGTTGGCTCCCTTCTCTCTCTCTCACACACCACTTCATGCAATCTGTCAGCAAATCCTATTGGCTCTACCTTGAGCATGCATGTGGAATCCATCCACTTCTGCCCACCTCCACCAAGACTCCCTGGTTCAGGCCTCCATCGCCTCCTCCCTGGATCACTGCAACAAACAGCCTCCTGTCAGATCTCCCTGCTTCAAAGCTGCCAGAGGGATCTGGTTAAAATGTAATTCCAATCATGCCATGTCACTACGCAGAACCTTCCATGGCTTTCCCCACTTCATTCTGGGTTACAGTCAAGTCCTCCAGGCGGCCTGCAGGCCCTCAGTGATGAGCGCGTGGTCCCTGTTTGGCTGCATGGCCCACTCTCTCCCTCACTCACCCTATTCTGGCCACACCAACCAGCCTTCTTGCCATGTCCCCACAAGCCAGGTCTGCTCCTGACTCAGGGTCCTCAGACCTGCCGTTCCCTCTGTTTGGAAGGCGCTCCCCCCGAAACATCTACCCAACTCAGTCTCTCGCTTCTTGCAGGTCTTTACTTAAATGCTACCTCTCGAAGAGACCTTCCCTGACAACCATGTCCAAGTTGCCCAACACTTCCCATCCCCCTCTGCTTGATTTTTTTTCTCCTTAGCACTTAACACTCCCATACACATGCTGTATTTTTCCTTGTCTGTCTCTCCTCCATCACAGCTTACATTCCTTGGAGCAGGTATATTTCGTGAGTTTTGTTCACTGTTTGGTCCCTAACCAAAACAGTGTCTGACACATAGTAGGTGCTCAGTAAAACTTCCTGAATGAATGGATACAGCAGCAGAGGACTTGACATCAACAAGCAATTTACAAGTGAAGAAACAGAAATGGCCAACAAGCATATGCAAATATGCTCAACCTCATTAGCAGTCTAAGAACATAAAGTAAAATCATTTTTATCTGTCAAATTGGCAGGGATTAGGTGATTAATAATTCCTGTGATTGGCAAGGGTGAGGGAATGGGGCATTTTGCATACAGTTTGTAGGAGCATAAATCGGCTCGACTTTCTGCAGGTTGATCTGGCTGTCCAGAGCAAATCAAATGTGGAAATGTGGGTGCCCTCTGACTCAGGAGGTCCACTTCCAGAAACATTCCCAAAAGAACTACAGCACAAGCACACACAGATGTGCAAACCCAGAGGTTCCCTGAGTGAGGTTTATAAATAGCCAAATGCCAGAAACAACCTAAACGGCTGCCAACAGGATTAATAATTGGTGAATAATTTGCAGACCATCATACAAGGGATGTAAAAGGGTGGGGAAGAACTCTATGGAAGGACCTGGGATGATCCATATGACATTGTTAGGAAAAAAAAATCAAGTGCTGGAGCAATATAACTAATATGAGCCCATGTTTTTCCTTTTAAAATATGTTGATAAGTACATAGAAAAAAGTCTGGAAGGGGACATATCAAACGAGTTATCCGTGTTAGCTCTTGGGAGGAAAAGACTACAGAAGGGGCTTGAACTGCATGCTTTAAATACTGAGAGATAGATGGATAGATAGACGGATGAATAGATAGATAGATAGATAGATAGATAGATAGATAGATAGATAGATACATACATACATACATAGATAATAGATAACATATAGATAACATATTACCTTAATAATCAGAAAAATGATTCTGCTTAGGGAGAAAATACCTTCTGTGACTCCCCAATATTAAAGGGTGCAGAAGTAAGCCATTCCAAGCCCTCCACAACCCCTCACTGCCTCATCCCTGTTACCCCCACCTCCACTCTGGCTCCCCAAAGTGCTCTGGGTTCCAAGCTCACGAAGCAATTTTCTATTCCCGGTTCCTTTCACAGCTCCACGCCTGTCTCTCAGCTTTGTTCACAGGCACAAAGGCCCAACCCGCCCTGTCCCATGACCTCCTCAGCCTGGACTCCGCTGTGAGAGAGCCAGAGGGGGGAAGACGAGGAACCCTACAGCACTCCCAAAGACCAGGACTGCTGCCCCAGACCCCAGCGAGAACTGCCAGGTCTCTGTCCTAGGGACAGCCTGCAGCAGCTGGGGGATCAGGAAATGCCCTTGATTGTGGCCTAGGCAGGCTGGCTGCCCCTGGCTCCAGGACACCCGTAACAGCCACTGGAGGCAGCTGATCTGAGGAGGCCAGGGTGAGCCCAGCAAGGAGGTCTGGCCAGAGGAGGAGGGAGACTGGGGGTTCAGCCCCCCAACTTGGGTTGCCAGATTTGGCAAATACAATTGTATGTGCCATGTAATATTTGAGATATATTTACACTGAAAAATTATTTGTTGTCTATCTGAAGTTCAAATTTAACTGGACAGCAGTATTTTTTTTCTGGCAACCCTAGCTGCTACCCCATCCCATCCCTTGGGGGATTTGGCACCAGGCAGAAAGCCTTCACCTAGGATGTCCAGGAGTGGCGGAGAAATGGCCTCTCTCAGGCCCACCACAGAGGGGGACTGAAAGTTGAGACAGCTCATTCCGGGTGCTGATGGATGTCCCACAGAGAGCTGGGAACTTCCAGAGTTAGCGCCATCAGGAACTGCACTGGGCAGCGGCAGTGAAAAGGCAGGTGACGGCAAAGGGAGCTGAACCTGGGATGCAAAACCTCCTGCAGCCAAGGCACTCGGCAGGTGTGTGGCGCAAAACAGAGCCTGAGCAAATGCAGACAGTGAGCATGGGACAGCAACGCTGGGGTTGCAGGGATGGTGTGTCCCAGTGCCTCTGAGCATCCCGGGGACACAGCCTGGTGAGGAAGAATGGCTGAGGGGTGGCCTTCTTTCTCAGAGGTCAGGAACTCCTCCACAGGAGGCCCCTCTGCTGCTGGGGCCTTCAAACCCCACACTGTGTCCCCCACCATGGCCCCTGGCAGAGGCTCATTCGCTAAAGGCCAGCCTGAGTCGGGGGACCTGGTCCTCACACCCAGCACCTCCCACCAAGCACAGAAGCATGAGGCAGGGTGAGCCTGCCTCACTCTCCCCTACCTGGGTCAGATGGCGTTGGGAGGCAAACAGACTGGCCTCTGGGGGCCTGGGGTGTGGTAGCCTGTCCGTCGCGGTCCCAGCATGCACTGTGCGGGAAGAGCAAGAAGGTTAGTGGGGCAAAGATGGGGCTTCCTGCTACCCCGGGTGAGGCCCACCTCAGCACAGCTCCCCACGATGGATCCCCATTGCCCAGCCCAGCGGGGCTCAGGTGCTGCCTCCTAGCACAGCGCATGCTCCTCAGCGCCAACCCTACCCACTCCCCAGCACCCTGGAGTGGCCAGCCCTTAACGGATCACACCCTCAGGAGCATGAACTCCCTGGCCTGGCATTCAAGGCCCCGTCTAAGCTCCTAAACTTCTCACTGTCTCTCCATGTACTCCAAAGGTCAGCCCACCTCTGCAAGTTTTGTTCACGTGCACAGATACACAGATGGACAACCCCACCCCATTCTCTCTGAGACTCCCATTGCTACCAACAAATGTGTCCCCTGCCTCCTGGAAGCTTCACCTACATGTCCTCAGCCCCAGCACCCCTCAAGATCCCCAGCGAGGTCCCCAAGGACCCCATCAGTACCCCCAGCTCTCCCACCTCAGCCTGTGGTCTCTGGCAGCTGACCCCCCTTGGGAATACTCTGTGACACCCCGATCCACCCTTCCTCATTCTTCACTACACCCCCATCACTCATCCTAGACATGGCCACAGGTGCTGTCTCCCTTCCTCCCTCCTCCCAGACCATCCTGCCCACACCTGTGCTTCAATCACCCTCTGCCTACGCCCTCAGTGGCACCCACCACCCCCAGAGGAGAGTGAAGCCCCTTAATCTGGCCCACAGGGCACTGCCCAACCCAACCCTGACCTGTGGGCCACCCTCACCTCCCCTCCAGACCACATGGCCACCTGCCACCTCCTCAGAAAGCTCTGTGACCACCTCCTTCTCACGGTCTCCAATGTCCTCCATAGGTCACCCCTGAGGAAGCCATCCTCACCGTGTCTCACTGCCCTGACAGACTGACTTGTTATTTGGTTTTCCTTGTTTCAATCGTCCCACAGCAAACTTTTTCCATCAGGTTTATTGAGGTATAATTACCCCACAGTAAAACTGACCCTCTCTAGAGAGCAGTCTATGAGTTTTGACAACTGCGTGTGGCTGTGTAACCACTATGGCCATCAAGGTACAGAACAATCCTTTCACCCCCAAATCCCTACATGCTGTCTTTTTGTAGTCAACCCCTCCCAGCCCCTACCCCTGGCAACCACTGATCTGTTTTCTATTCCTGTCATTTTGCATTTTCCAGTGTCATACAAATGGAGTCATCTACACGTAGCCCTCTGAGTCTGGTTTCGTTCACCCAGCATAATGCATTTCAGATTTATTAATATCTGTGTTGCCTTTTGAATCAGAATGTCTTTCTTTTTTGTTGCTGCATAGTACTCCGTTGTTTATCCATTCAGCAGCTGAAGGGCATTTGTGTTGTTTCCAGTTTTTGGAGATTATGAATTAAGCCACTATAAATATTCACATACAGGTTTTTGTGTGAATGTAAGTTTTTATTTCTCTTGGTTAAGCACCTAACAGTAGCATTGCTGAGTTGTGTGGTAAGCCTATTTTTAACTTTATAAGAAACTGCCAAACTATTTTCCAAGTTGGCTATACCATTTTGCATTCCCACTAGCAACCTAGGAGAGTTCCAGTGGCTCTGTACCCTTGCCAACACTTGGTATTAGCCATTTTCAAAGTCAGTGTAATGATATGTAGTGGTATTGCATTGTGGGTTTTTTTGGTTTTTGTTTTTGTTTTTCTTTAAGATGGAGTCTTGCTCTGTCACCCCGGCTGGAGTGCAGTGGCGCCATCTCGGCTCAATGCAACTTCCACTTCCCTGGTGGGGAAGTGATTATCCTGCCTCAGATTCCTGAGTAGCAGGGATTACAGGTGCGCACCACCACACCCAGCTAATTTTTGTATTTTTAGTAGAGACGGGGTTTCACCATGTTGGCCGGACTGGTCTCGAACTCCTCAACCTCAGGTGATCCACCCGCGTCGGCCTCCCAAAATGCTGGGATTACGGGTGTGAGCCATCGCGCTCGGCCTGCATTGTGGTTTTAATTTGCATTTCCTTAATTACTAATAATGATGAGCATCTATCTGATTTATTTTTTTAGTGCCATCACTATTGGAGATTAACATCTTAATTTAATTATTTAAATTATTTACCTATTTATTTTCCATCTCTTCCATCACGTGTGAAAGCAGAGACCTTGGTATTTATTCCCCCAATACCTAGAATAGCATCTGGTACTGGATAATGATGATGACAATGATGGTGGTGATGACGGTTGTGGAGGTGGTGATAGCTAACATTTATAGAGCCCTTAGCATTTGCCTAGCACCATTCTGAGCGCTTTACTCATAGTAACTCATTTAGTCCTCACAATTGCCCCAAAAGACAGAGATGCTATCAATACTCCCATTTTACAGAAGAGAAAACTGAGGTAGAGAGAGGCAACTAGCCCAAGGTCACACAGTTAATAAGGGGCTGAGCCAGTCCTTGATCCCAGGTGTCAGAGTCAGAACACCTGACTAGGTCCTTGGCCAAGCCCTAAATGCAACACCCGTGGAGGGATCCATTGTCCTTGTAAACTCTGCATCTGGAAGCTCCCTGATTAGCTTCCCACTTGAATCCATCCTCTTCCTCACCTTCCGGACAGTGTAGATGTGATCAGGGTATTACACAGCCCATAGCAACCACTCGATATGCCCCAGGTGGATAGAATAAACAGGAGTCACAGCCTTGGCTCTTCTGAAACCTGCCTCTGAAAATGGTCCCACAACAGCCTTTGTACCAGAGAATTTTATTGCTCACTGAATGTCAGCACATTTCCTTGGCATTTCCTCAGCCCCTTTAGAGTTAGTTGGGCCGTATGAGAAGTTCTGCCCAACGGGCTGTGAACAAAAGCAATACGTGTCATTGCTGAGCCAAAGCATTTCAGAGCCCGTGCGTAACCTCATCATTGTCTCTTCTCTGCCATGGTGACTGGAGGCGACGTGTTCTGGAGGGGGCTACAAGATGATGGAGCTCCTGGCAGCCTAGGTCCCTGAGCTGTTGTGTGGAGCAGAGCTCCACTACCCTGTCCACATCCCACACCGGGCATGGAATGTGAGTTCACATGGTAAACGGAGCAAGGGAGAGATCCTTTGTTGCAAGAAATCACTGAGAGTT
The DNA here is from genome assembly GCF_006542625.1 of Nomascus leucogenys. NCBI lineage: Eukaryota > Metazoa > Chordata > Mammalia > Primates > Hylobatidae > Nomascus > Nomascus leucogenys. The sequence goes on from NC_044386.1 coordinate 97,113,916, forward strand.
CAGAGAGTACCGGTTAGTGCAGCATAACCTGGCCTATCCTACAACATCCCCATTGCCCCTTTGTGGGCAGGTCACCTTGCTGCATTTGCTGTTAGAACATGTTTGGGTGACTTTCTGAGTGAGAGAACTAAGCCCCATTTGGGAGTTTCTATGTAACTAAAATTTCAGTGAGGGCAGAATAATCTCAGTTCCCAAGTTCAAGAGTTCCCTATCCACGAGGAAAAGGGGGAGCTTCCAGGCCCTGCAATGGGCTCCACCAGCAGGACCTTCCCCACATGCAGAAGGGAGGTGTGAGCTGAGGCAGGTAGTGGCATCTCCATGAGAGTTGGGGCCTACGCCTACATTCGAGGGCCTGAACTTGACTTTAGAGCAAAGGCTGGGGCATCTTCAGAGCTTTATCCTTGACTTGGGTCCAGGACCAGCTCCCAGAAAGGCTCTGGGACCCTCCACTCATCTGTCCACAACTCAGGGGGATAAGGATAACTCCCACAGGGCCTTGGAGCTGCAAGCTTAATTGCCGGTTTATATTTTGAACTTACTGGTGTTTTACTTTGGCAATTATCACCTTAATTGCCGGTTTATATTTTGAACTTACTGGTGTTTTACTTTGGTAATTATCACCTTAAATGTTGTGTGTTCCTGTGGGATAACACAAGGAACAAGGACAAGAGGCTACCCCTTAAGATAACAGGGGCACTAGCAGGCGACCCAAGGGAAAGCCCTTCCTGTTGATAAATGCCCCTGCGACTTCTCACTTTCCCCAATAAGTAAGACTTGGCTGCAGTGGAATCAGCCCACCAAGAATCAACAGGTGTGACTGATCCAGAGCAACTGAAAACAAAGTCATACCAGGAAACCAGCAGTCTCTGCTCCATTCTTTGCTTTGAGCATCTATCTACTTGGGAGTTAATTTTGATGATGAGAAATTCAAAATGGTACACTAGGTCATTTCTGTGGGTTTTTTTTTCTTTGTAAATGAGACCTGTTTAATTGGGTGCAGGCTGAGGTTTTCACCCTGCTTGAACACCTTTTGCATCCACCATCATGGCCATAGCATTTGCTCAGATAGGCTTGAGATAAGGAACTGGTCAGGGATGCAAGGATGGCTCCTGGCTAAAGTGGAGTTGGCTAGGCTGGGGTCAGCTCAGACCCTCAGCTCCAAAGTCCACCTGAGCATCTCACTCAGGGAGGAAGGGGTTGTAGGTTTCGACTTAATGGTCTAATTCACAGAGGCCCAGGCAATGTCGGGATGAATGCACAGGCCCTTGGAAAATGCCTGACAAGAATCGCTTTGAGGGAGGAGTCCCTGAATGCAACATGAATCATTTGCCCTTGAATGGTTTTTGCTGATTGATTGGGCTTTAGTTCACTGTCTGCCAAGGGTGTAGGGGGCTGAAAACAGAGGACAAAGGTTCAGAGGCAAATGGTGAAGGCAGCACCTATGGGAATGGAGGAAGAGCTGGCACAGGAATGAGGGGACAGGTGGAGGGAGGGTGGAAGGGAGGGGAGTGGAGGAGGGAAAGTGGCAGACACCCAGGTGAGGGGTGAGCACCATTGCCGCTGTGGTTGTTATAATCATCACGGTCCCCATAAATCGCACCCAATGAGCCCCCTGGGCTAAGTGCTTTCCTTCTGCTAACTCATCTGCTTCCCACACATGCCCTCGAGGCGGGTACCCTGACCATCCTGGTTTCCAGGATGGGGAAGCTGAAGCATAGAAAGATGAAATGTCTTGAGAGGAATGGGGTTGTTTCAAACCCAGGCAGTCTGGCTCCAGCACTCGTCCCTAAGAGTCCCTGATAAAATCGCAGTGATGAGGTTGGAAATGAATGGAAGCTCCTCCTCGATGCCACTGGCAGAAATTCTGTCTGTGGGTGGTCAGATCTAAGATGGAGAAAAATTCCTCTTTCTGCCACTTACTAACTCTGTGACCTTCAGCAAATTACCTACCCTTTCTGGGACTGGTTCCCTATCTCTAATGCCACACTCATATGGCAATAGAGATTAAAGTGTGTGTGTGTGTGTGGTGTCTCGTACAGTACTTGGTAAAGAATAGGCACTTCACAAAAACCAGACACCCACGGGGCCACGGTACAGAGGCACCAATCTCCAGAATTTCTAAGCATGTACATATGTGTGTATGTATGTGCTCCTATGTACATGTGTCCCTGCCAAGGTGACCACTCATGTGCACCTGCATGCATTTCCCTCCCTAGTCCTGTCCCCAACTAAGGGTGGTGGTGGCATCAGTCACATAGCCCCCCCAAGCCGAACACCCAAGCATCACTCCAGAGTCCTCTCTTTCCCTCTTTCACCTCGCATCCTATCACCACAGTCAGCCAATTCCTGAATATTTCTCAAACTCATCTTCTCCCCAATTCTCCCCACCCCCTTCTGGGCACAAAGGTCTCAGCTGTTTCCTATCCTCCTGCCTGCAGTCCGCCAGCCACCCCCATCCACACAGTGGCAATCAGAACAGCCTTTCCCAGTCACAAATATGACCTCATCCCCGCTCCACTTAAAACCCGCCCAGGAAGCCTCGCCAGGCCAGACGCGAAACTCCGAAGCCCTGAGGAGCAGCCTGACAGATTTGACTAAATAAAGATCTAAAGCTTCTCTATGGCCAAAGATACCACAGACAAAGTTAAAAAAGACAAACAGCAGACTAGGGAAAGTATTTCCAACACACAAGACAGACAAAAGTTTTTAAATTCCTAATGCACTAAAAGCTCTTTTATATCAATAAGAAAAAGGCAAAAAGAAAAGAAAAATGGGCAAAGGACGTGAACAGTCCATTCACAGAGGAAGAAACATCCATGGGCAAAAACTGCACGAAAAGTCACTCAGCCTCACTGGGGAGAAGCGGAGTGAGCGTGGAGACCACAGTGAGATATTTATCTAGATCGGCAAGTATCTGAAAGATTGAGAATGTTCAGTGTGGAGGATGGTATGGAGAAATGGTCACTCTCAGATACCAAGGGGGCAGCATCAGCTGGCCCAACCTTGGGAAGAGCAAGGTTGCTATAAAAACTGAGCAAGCAGACCCTTCACCCCGGCCACTCGCATCTAGAAATCTATCCTGCAGAAAGGCTTGCGGGTATCAGCAAGATATATATAAGGATGTTCCCCGAAGCATTATTTGCAAGAGTGAAAAATGGAAGACAATCTAAATATCCATCAACCCAGGACTAGTTACATAAATTATGCTTTGTACGAACAATGGAATATTAGGCAACGATTAAAAAGAACACGGCAGATCTGGGTGCCGTGACATTGACTGATGCCCACAATATACTGGGAAGTGAAAAATGGAACTGGTGGGGTCATAAGCATAATATGATTCCGTTTCCTTTTTTAGCAATACACGATGAATATGCTTGCAACAGCACAGAAAATGTTCTGGGAGGAAACATACCAGGCCAACAGCAGCAGGACATGGGCAGAGTGGGCTTTAAAGGCAAAGGGGGACTTTCCTACTTTACAGGACACACTTCTATATTGTTTCCGTTTTTTAATTTTGCTTGAGCAAATATTGCTTCTATGGTAAAAAAAAAAAAATATTCCTCCTCCTATAACCCCTCACAGGCTGCAGGACAAAGTTCAAACTCCCTGGCATGGCACCCTAGGATCCTGAGGACACAGCCTCTGGGCACCCCCAGCTCTGGTCTCCCCTTTTCCAGCCTTACCTTAAATCCAGATGCTCCCAACTCCCTTAAATGTCCCCCAAGCTGCCTCTAGGCCTTTGTCCTGTATGGGTCCCTCTTCCTGGAATGCCCTTTCCTGCCTTCTGTGCCTTGCCTTTTAAGTAACTGCTCAGGTGTCACCACCTTCTGGAAACTCTCCCCAAACACTCCCCCACACTCTGCCTTCATGGGCCCATTGCTCCTGTAACATGTAACAGTGGTGACAGTCGACATTTAGGAAGTGCACATCGTTCACTGGGGGCTGTGCAATGTGCCTTGCGTTATATTGACTCATTGAATCATCCTAGCAACCCTCTGAGATAGGTTATCACCTCATTTAACAGATGGGGAAACTGAGGTACAGAGAGGTTACATGACTTGCTCAAGCTCACACAGCCAGTAATTAGAGGGGGTAAGTGGACCTAAGCAGAGGGTCTTATGCAGTCTTCTACTAGTACTTAGCACGCAGGGCTGAAAACCCCTGGTCCTTGTACCTGCCAGGCTCCAAGACTGGCCTGTGAGCTCAAAGCTGGGATTTGCCTTCCCCAGCAACTGCTCCCCCACCACTGCAGAAGCTGGGCATGGTGGAGGGTACACCAGGGTCTGCTGGGTTCAGAAGCCAGCCCCCATCCCCAGCCAGCCAGGACTAAATTAGGCCCCTCGGGGCTGGTCTCCTGGGTGGGGGGCTGGGCTGGGTGTGGAGACCAGCCCCAAAACAGCCAGCTGACCCAGGACTGCCAAGGAAAGGGATGGGTTTGCAGTCTCTCCCCAGGCAAGGACCCCAGTGACCTCCCATGCACCTACTGTGTGCCAGGCCCAGGGGGCAACTGGCCCAGGAAGCTAGGGCAAAGAGACTCCCCTGCCCTCCATGCAGCTGCCAAGTCAGACGCAGGGAGGCCAGAGCCTACAAGGCGCTGGGCAACAAGCTCGGGGCAGTGCCCGGGGAGGGCTCTGGGTTCTGACTGGGTGAGTATGCACAGGGTCTCCATGAAGGCAGTGGCACCTGGGCCCAGCCTAGAAGGATGGGGGGTGTGGGCAGATAAGAGTTGGGGGAGGGAAGCTCCAGGGGCCAGAGGCAGCTTCAGCAAGGGCCTGGAGGGGGTGGGTGTGGAAGTGGGGGTAAGAGTCATTGGCTGTGGCTGGAGAAAGGTGGGAAGCTGCAGGGGATGGCGTGGGTGGGTATGCTAGAGGCCTCTGGAGAAAGACCGAGGAGGAGCTGTGCCTCCAGCCCAGCAAGGAAGGGGTGATCTGTGGAGGAGGCAGCTTGACCGAGGATCTGAGGATCTGAGCTTGTCAGGCCAGCTCCGCCTTTGCAGTTAGCAGTGTGGCTGTGGCCTGCTTCCAGGACCTTGGCTCCCTCACCTGTGGACGAATAACCCAACCTCGCAGACTGCTGAGGGGACTAACTGAGACAGTGGTTTACGGCACCTGGAACCCAGGGAGGCAGTGGACATGTGTGGGTATGGTGCTCCCTGGGGATGTCTGCCTGTGTACCAGCGAGCTCATATGCAGGCATGCCCCTGAAGGCCTCCCGTCCCAGAGTAGGTATTCAAACACATAGAATCCTTGTTTAAAGTACAACTTTAGGCAGGGTGCAGTGGCTCACACCTGTAATCCCAACAGTTTAGGAGGCTGAGGCGGGAGGATGACTTGAGGCCAGGAGTTTGAGACCAGCCTGGGCAACATAATGAGACCCTGTCTTAAAAGAAAAAAAAAGCCAGGAATGGTGGTGCACCTGTAGTCCCAGTTACTTGGGAGGCTGAAGTGGGAGAATAACTTGAGCCCAGGAGGTTGAGGCTTCCGTGAGCCATGATCGCAACACTGCTCTCCAGCCTGGGTGACACAGTGAGACCCCATCTCTAAAACATAAATAAGTAAAAGTGTAAACTCAAGATAATGGGATTTCAGACTCTTCCCCTTAAAGCAATGCAGGAGGCAGAGCCTCATGATCCTGAGCAGCTCCCTACCCTCCTGGGGCCTGGGCTTCCCCAGGTGGGTGGTGGGCGGCTGTCTGGGTGGCTTCTCCAGCCCGGCTATTCGGAAGCAGCTGGAGCATGGCAGGAGGGCAATGGGTGTGAGTGCCTGGAAATCCAAGGGGTGGGACCCGGAGTGGGGAGGGGAAGGTGAAGGAGGCAGAAGATCCTCCTTCCTGGGCTAGTCCCAAGCCCTAAGTCTGTGGTGGGAGGCCTCAGCCTGATGTCCCCCGTCCCCCGCCCAACTGAGGCCCTCTCCACTCCCCCTGCTCTGAGAACCTCAACTGTGCTGGAAGCCCTGCCTCAGCCCTGGATGCCAGGCTGACTGGCCCAGACTCCCCTGACTGGCTCCCCTGCTCCCGCCGATGCCCAGGCTACGTTCACCCAGGCGAGAGTGGAGGAGTCATAAAGAAGCCCCCAGCTCCTACTGCAAGTTCACCCCCAGCAATACCAGCGTGCAGGCCTGGGGGCAGGCAAGACCCGGAAACATGCCCAGCCTGGCTACTTCAAGCCAAGGGGCATCAGGCAGTGCCTGTGCTTCTGTTTCTTCTTCCATGGAATGGATACACGTGCCTCCCTTGCAAGGTGTCATCATCAGCCCTCTCACAGGTAAGTCCCTTGGTTCACCACGAGCTGAGGTGGTCTGGGGGGTCACAGTCAGTTATGCTGGGAGAACACTTACCCTAGACTCCCTAAACTGCCCATGGGCACCATCCTTGCCTCTTCGGGGACCCCATCGCAGCCTCCTCACTGGCCCCTGCCTCCAGCACCTCCATCTCTCATCTGTTGCCAGAGGAACACTCTGAATGCAGAGCCATGTCCCTGCCAGTCCCCTGGGTCTCCCCTACCTCAGCTCTGATCACTTGGTGCTCTCATCACCTGTTTGCTTGTGACCCCACTAGCCCTGTGGGCAGGGATCATGGCTGATTCATCTAGGCAATTCCAGAGCCTAGTGCAGGGCCTGGCACAGGAGCCTTGCCCAGAGACAGCAGACTTGGCAGTGGGAATGGACAAACAGGGCCATTTACCCCTTCTACCCTGGCACCTGCTTTTCTATTGGCATATCCACGACAACGCTGAGCTCAGTATGGGGCCAGGGTCAGGGCTCGGTGTAGGACCAGGATCAAGGTTAAGTCTGTTCGAGATCAGGGCTCAGTGTGAGGCTAGGATCAAGGCTCAGTGTGTGGCTGGGGTCAGGGCTCAGTGTAGGACCAGGATCAAGGTTCAGTCTGTTCAGGATCAGGGCTCAGTGTGAGGCTCAAATCAAGGCTCTGTGTGTGGCTGGGGTCAGGGCTTAGTGTAGGACCAGAATGAAGGTTCAGTCGATTCAGGATCAGGGCTCAGTGTGAGGCTGGGATCAAGGCTCAGTGTGCAACTGAGGTCAGGGCTCATTGTAGAACCAGGATCAAGGTTCAATCTGTCCAGGACCAGGGTTTAGTGTGGGGCTGGGGTCAGGTCTTAACGAGGGACATTTTCTGTCCCCCACTGTGAAAAGCCCAGGACTCTCTACCACCTTACCCAGGGCTTTGACAATTAACATAACCTGCCCCCCAGGGGCCAGGGCCTGTCTCCTGAGCCCCTACTATGCCTGCCTTCTATCCTGGTTAGGCTGGTCCTATGCTCCACTCCAGGCAGCTATGCTGGGATTCCGATTCCCTCTGCCCTAGCAGAAGTGGCTCAAGCAGGGAAGCTCTTCCTTGCCTCCCCACCTAGCCTTCAAAAACACAGCGAGGACAGTCAGCCTTCTAGCGTGGATGCACTCCCAAGCCAAAGTGAAAAAGTGGGTTATCCACCCACTGCCCCATTCTATTTGCCCAGGTGATCCAGTGCCAGTGGAGGTAAACCCAGGTCTGGCTGAACATGAAAGTGAAGGTGTTGGCTGGCCCATGGCAGCACTGAGATGCACGACCCAAAATACCTCCTCCCGTCACAGGGCCTGAAATCCCTTTTTCCCAAAAGAGGGAAGCAGAACAATGCTAGTCCTGACCTTTGGAAGGCAGAGTGGGCACTGTCCTGGGGCCACCACCATCGGGCTTCAGTTTATCCTTGCGGACAGGCTCAACCCAGCGGCTCCTTGCTTTTAAGCCACACTTGCCGACGCTCCTGTCTGAAACCTCCATCCTGTTTCAGTTTTCAGCTCTCCGAGGGCATGGGCTGTTGGATCCCTGGCCCTGGGTGACCCAGGTTTGACCCAAGCCTACTCACTTACAAACCTCAGAAACAAGGGTCAATTCAGAGACTGGCCTGGATGGACATCAGAGCTGGGCTTGCCTCTGAAGACAGCAGGGCCAGGGCAGGAGGCGGCACCTGCCCCCGAGCCTCCCAACCGCCCAGCCAAGCCCCCCACTGTCTCTGCTACTCTCAAGCAGAGGGTCAAGTTGGTCTGCTGGCAAGACACATGGCTCTCATTTTAATTAATTAAAGAAAAATCTAATCACTGCATTAAACTTCTCATTACTCCACTTGAATACCCGTTAAGTAAATTTAATTACCAGAGGACTGGGTTTCCCAGCCTCTTTCATTAGCTTCTGATAAGATGGGGAGAGGGAGGGAAGAGGGCGGGCAGCAGAACAATGCTAGTCCTGACCCTTGGAGGGCAGAGTGGGCACTGTACTGGGGCCACTGCAGCAGGTTTCAGTGTTCCCTGGGGACAGGCTCAACCCTGGGCCTGGGGGAAACCCTCCCACCCGAGCTGCCCCTAGGAAAGCAAGGGCCTAGCATTTGGCTGCAGTCAGCACTGAATGCTTCATTTCCCGCCACTGTTGGTTATTTATACCCCACCTCCCTCCAAAAGAATTGGAGGCTGCTGAGAACAACAGAAGCAGCACATGCTGAAAAACAAAGGAAGAAATCAGGACAAAGGAAAAATGTGAAAGAAGAAGCCAGAGACAAGGTTATTAAGCAACTGCATGCCACAGCATCCTGGGCACTTATCAGAAATAGGCCACAAACCGAATATGAGCTTCCTGGCAGTCAAGACAAAGACAGCAATGCACTTTGGTGCTGGGATGCAGTGACCAGCAGAGTATGAATGAGGCAATGCACACTGGGCCTTGGTCTTTCATCTGTGAAAGGGTGGAGCTGGAAGATGGACTAATGCAGAAAACCACAAGCCGGAGCAGTCAGCAGAGGCTTCCTGGAGAAGAAGAGACCTGAATTGGGCCTTGAAAAGAGAGTGAGGAAGGGCATAACAGGCAGGGGGAACTGCAGGTGAAGGCTGAGAAGAGAGAAGAGGAATTACTAGAGGAGAAGCAGCAGAGGCAGAGGGCAAGTGCAGCGCCTGGGTGTGGAAGAGGTTTCTCCAAAGGAGGGGCCAAGGTCCCATCCCATCACCAGCCCCTAGGCTGACTGCCAGCCCCCTAAGGTAGAAGGCACCGGCACTCTGGGGCAGGAGGAGCAAAAACCAGAGGAGAAAACACACTCAGGAGGTCCAGAACTGTCCAGGCTGGGACACAGGTCCCGCCTCCCTGTGCTAAAGGGTGGGCTGCCCAGACGCCCTCTATGGCTGGTGTGCTACGCTGTCCCCCAGCTGCCCAGAGGGTGGGCTGCTGCAGCTCAATGCTCCCCCTTTTCTAGAGAACTGCCCTCCACAAACGGGGGCCACCTTACCTGGGCAATCCAGGCCCTCCCATGGGTGGCTCACAGCCAATGACTGATTGATACAGGGGCCCAAAAGCCCGACCTCCTTGTGGGGGGTGGGAAGGGTAATTATGTGTGTGAATTATGTTCCAGGGTCCCCTGGACCAGCCCAAGGCCCATCTTTGCCTGCACTATCATTCCTACCCCAATTTCTTCTCTTCCTCCCTTTCCCTGAGGCCCTGCCCTCAATACAGCTCATGTACACAAATCTTCATCTCAGGCTCTGCCTCTAAGGATTCTGATCAACAATACACCCTTCTAAGTACAAACAAAAGAAACAAACAAACAAAAAACCAAACCAGCGATGTCCCAAACTTCCTGGAGGGGGGGAGCAAGAAGGGGAAGGGAACAAGGATTTACTGAGAAACTGCTAGATGTCAGTCCTTTCTGTACATCATCTCAGGTAGTTCTCGCAGCATCCCTGCCAGGTGAGGTTCATTATCAGGTGAGAAAACTGAAGCTCAGAGAGGCATAGAGATTTGTTGAAGGACACACAGCATGTCCACATCCATCTAAGACACCATCTAGAATGATTATTTGTTATTTGCCTTCCCTAGTTGGGGAGGGGTCTCCTTTCTCCTGTCAGCAGGATCCCAAGATTCCTTTGGGAAACACTCACCCCTCATTCCTGGTCACATGGTTGGGGAAGGACAGACACTGAGCCCCAGCCCATCAGTGTTTCTAAGTCCTGTGGACCCAGTTAAAGGTTCAGGATGAGCTGAATTGAGATCAACTCGAGGACTTTCATTTGTTCTATCAGGGAAGATTTTGTCTCCACCCCCAACCCTAGTTCTAAACCTAGAAGCATGTTACCACAGAAACTGCTGCCAGGCATCTTTTGACCATGTCATGCCAAATGCCACTAAGCATGGAGCCATCACCAAGGAGAGGAATGAAGGAATACAGACAAAAACCAGGTTCTTGTTGCACTGTTTGACTCACTGGATCAAGCCCTGCCTGAAGCCCATCTTACCACTGAACACTTTGGTTACAAGAGCTAATAACTTCATTTTAATGAAGTAGGGTTTGTTTTAGTTTTTGTAGTTTGCTACTTACAATCAAAGGGACCATGATAGATACAGTGTACAGAAAGGTATCCCTTTCGTTCTGGGGATCAAGAAGGCTTGGATATCTCCAGGAGCCAGGGAATGGGTAGACGGGGGATGCCACCTACCCTGACTGCTGCTGTGTCCTGCTGGGTCCCAAAGCTTGAGGAGTCCCCTTGGCCCAGGCTGGGGTCAGGAGTAGACTTGGGAGCTGGTCCAGGAGCTGGATAGAGTCAGAGCCCTGGAGATGCAGGCTGAAGGCTATGTAGCCCCACAGACTCAAGGTAGCCAGGTCATGGTTTTAAGACCCCTAGAAAGGAAGAGAAATAAGAGTGAGTAGTAGGGTTCACAAGGGGCCTGAGGGGTACAGGAAGTAGGGCAGATGGTGGCCACACCTTGGTGAAGGTGAGACCAAAGGAAGATCCCTAGAAGCATCTCTAGACCAGCACTGTTCCATAGAACTTTCTACCACGATGACAATGTTCTGCCTCTGCACTGTCCAATATGGCAGCCACCAGTCATATGCGGATATTGCAATGTGGATAGTGTGATAAAAAAAAATGACTTTTAATTTTATTTTATTTTAATTAATTTACATTTAAGTCTAAATAGCCACATGTAACCAGTGGCTACCCCACTGGACAACACAGCTCTGGATCCACCCTTGCCTGCCTCCTGGCCACAGTACATGGGAAAAACTGAGGTCCAGAGAGGAGAAGGGATTTGCCTGAGGTCACACAGTGAGAGCGTGGCAAAGGCAAACACAGTTCCTCCAACTCCCAGCCCTGACCCTCCATAGCACCCATTGCCCTTCCCACCACGGCCTCGTGTTTTCACATCATGCTCATCGCCAGCAGAGTGTCTTGCTGTCCTGATACCCATGCTGCCATCCCTAGGGAAGGGATGTCCCTGGGGAAGGGTGTCAGGCCACCCTTGAAGGGACCTACCTCCTCCAGTCACTGCCACTGGACCCTCTCCCTCAGCCCCTCTAGCAAAGCAGCCCCAATGCATGTCCTGAGATTGTCCCGGAAAACTGTCACTCAGAAGGGAAGCCTCTTGGGCACAGAGCCATTATTTATAACAGCAAGACACTGCAGGCTGCCTAAACACTCCATAACAGAGATGACGGAGTGATTCACGGCACCCCTGCCAAGAGAGTATTACACAGCCATTAAAAATGATCAACGCAGAGACCGGTAGTGACGCCGAGTAATGTTTTCGTGACAATAACGAGGTAGAAAACTGACAAAATGAGTGCAGGTCGGGGTTGGGTTGCAGGGTGTACGAGGCCCACTCCCATCTGTCACCCCCACCCATGCTGCAGCATCACAGGGTCCCGATTACAGACCCATTTTACAGGAGGAGCAGGTGCTCAGAGAAAGCAACCGCATGCATGCTCCTGGCTCCATGGAGAGTGTGGGCAGAGTGGGGCTTGAACCCTTGATTTCTGATGCCAAAGACAGACTTCTACAGCTGCCCTTTGTGCCATGATGGCAGCAATACAGCTGCCCTTTCCTTCTTACTTACTCATCTTATGTAAACACATATGTACATCGGACTTATTAAGTGCCAGGAACCTTCCTCAGCACTTCACAAATTAAAAGTTAACTCATGGAATCTGAACAACAACTGGGTGAGGGAACAATGATTACCTCTATTGTTTGGATGAGGAAACTGAGGCACAGAGAGGTTAAGTAACCTGGGGCCACTTCTACTTCCCAAATATTCTGCAAGGTCTAGTACTGTCATCACAGGAAGAGGACAAGGGGGCAGGGAGGGAGTGGCTGTTGCCACGGAGGAGTGGAAACACGGATGGAGAGTTTTTCTCCTTTTTAATTTCATGGCAAATCTTTTGTATGGCAATTGAATGGAGAAAGTTCAAGAAGTAAAATAAATGTAGCAAGGAAAAGGTTTTTTAAAAAACAAGCACACAAACAAAAATTAAAACTTATCAGATTGAAGTCGCGGATGCATCCGAGAGACCTCGACTGTGAATGTAATACACCTCCCAGCAGCAAAACTCACGTCCCTAGGCTTTTCTGCCAATTTCCTGACCTGAGACCACTCCCTCCTGCCTGGGTGAGATCCTCACCTCCGAGGGCAGCAGGGAGCAGTCCTGGGCAGAGGTAAACTTCAATAAACACCTCCTGGCTCCCTCCCGCCTCCGGGGCCCCTGCTGCCTACAGTGCTCCAGCCGCCGGCAAGTGCTGAACCTCAGGACGCCTTGGTATCCAGGCCTCTGCCTCTAGCCCCAGCCAGCCCCATTCCACAGGTGGAGCAACGGAGGCCCAAAAGGTGAAAGACTTCACCAGAGGTCACACTGCTACTGAACACGAAACGCCTGTGTGTGTGCTTGTGAGTGTGCATGAACATGGCCCACAGGGACACGTGTGTCTCCTACGCACGCAGGGCTTCAGGCCCAGGTGATTAAAAGGGCAGGTGATTCCCAGCTTACACACCACGTGCATGTGTGCACACACACACACGCACACACACAAAACTGTCATATCATTAACTGCTACTACAGCCACAATGGCATCATCTGCTATTTCTTCTTGTTTTCTGTGTTATTTTTCATTCATCATCAAATACTTATTTGGCACTTACTATATGCTAGGTATATTATAGGGGCTAGGATTCACTGGGGTACAACACAGACAAGTTTGGTACTCTCATGCGGACAGGGGATACCGATGATAAGCAAATAAATAAGCAAATACATAAACAAGATAATTCCAAAGAGTGACATGCAATAATGATCGTAAAACCTGGTAATGTGAAAGAGAAGACTTGGGCTGGGGCTGGTGGGTTACTCAAGCTAGAGGGGCAAGAAAGGTCTTTCTGAAGCGGTCGCATTGGAATTTATTCTGTGGGAAATGAAGCTGCAGCGGGAGGCTGGGGCCCTGAGGGCCAGGGTAAGGGCTTTGGATTTCATCCCAAATGCAATGAAAAGTAACTGGAGGGTTTCAACCAGGGAAGTGCTATGATGTTTTCTTCATTGTTAACAGTTCCCTAGAGCTGCCAAGTGGAGACTGAACTCAAGGGGATCAGGCCTGGGGCAGAGGACCAGTGTCAAAATCACCCAAGGACAAGAAGACAGGCTCAGCCAGGGTGATGGCACAGAGAGGGAGGAAACAGACAGATTCGGGCAGTGTGTTGTGGCAGAACCAGCTGGCTGATGAGCTGGATGTGAGGGGCTGGGGGTAAGAAAAGGAGAGTAATGAAGGAAGACTCGTAGAGTTTCTACCGTAGACAGGGACTGCTTTCACAACCAGACTCCACCCCTCAAGAAACCTCGGGGGCCTGATCAGGACTTCCGGTCTCTGACGAACAGACTTGGCATGTGTGTGTCCAGAGAGCAGAGCTAGGCCTAAGGAGAAAACATTCCAGGGAAACAGATCTCTGTTCAGCATGAGAAGCAGTGAGCTTCCTGTCCTTGGAGGTATGCAAGCAGAGGTCTAGGGACCATGTGTGTTGGGTGGGGATTTGCACTAAAAGGGGAGGTTGATTTCTGCCATGAGTTTCTTTAATTCTGTCAATACATGAATCAGGGCTAGATTGCACGGATTGAAGCGGGTGTTACAGAGAGTCAAGGGAAGGCAAGGTAACGTCCAGCATAATAGTTATTATTATTATTAGGACTTTACAGATCACAGAACGCTCCCACTGATTCTCTACCTGGATCTGCAGCCCACACTGTGAGGCAGATAGGGCAGCATGATTGGGCAGCATGATCAGCCCAGTCTAACAGATGAGGAAACAGGCCCAGAGAGGGGGTGGGATCAGCCCAGGGTTCCACAGCACATCAGCCTCAGATTCTCTGTGGCCTCACACCTAGGGACCTTCTTCTCCCTCATCCCCAGTAGTCACCCCGCCATCCCTGCCCCGGAAGACGCAGGAATCTCCCCACTCCACCCAGGCTTCCATCCAGCTGCCAAGACTCCCATCCCTGGAGGTTAGAGGCACTCTTTGCCCTCTGCCCCAAAACTTGAGAGGGGGTTTCAGCCTAGAAGATTTCCCCCCTGGTTACACAGGCCCTGATCCTCCACTCTGTCCCCCTTTACCCCTGGTGGTTTTGCCACAGCCCCTTAAGTTGGTCCCTTCAAATTAGACCAGTACCAAATAATAGGCTTTGCCCAGAAATGAAATAAAGTAGGGTCCCTCCCACGAGGCGTCGTTCTTACCCCACACCTACAGCTGCTGTGGGCCGGGGCAACCAGAGCCCACCTGACCACCTTCTGACCACCTTCCCCTTTCCTACCAGACAGGCAGAGAGGACACCTGGGCAGGTAGGAGTGTCAGGAGGTGGGGTCTCCCTGGGGGTCCTGGGATTGCCAGGTGGGGAAGCTGCCACCCACTGGCACTACATCATACACTGAACACTCGGGATAATCTTTTTTTTTAAATTTTTGACCAGCAGTTTGCCCTGACAGACCCCAGGATAGTCTTGAGGGCCAAGTGGGAGCATCTCACTTTTCAGGTGAGGCAGTGAAAGCCGGGAGAGATTAAAGAACTTGTCCAAATTAAAAATATTAAATGGAAAGAAACAGCTTGTAAGTGCTGGAGCCAGAATTTGAACCCAGGGCTGACTGATTCCAAAGATCCGGTTATGTCCCTTGCTCCCTGCTGCCTCGTGGAAGTGCCAGGCAGTTCAAAGAGGCAGCCCGGTGAGCAGATGGGGTGGGCAGGGGGAGGCAGAGAGAGGTGGCGGTTGTGGGGTGGGAGGGAGAAGGCGAGACAAAGAAAGGACAAAGAGAGCAGCAGAGACAGCTGAATGGACAGGGGAACCCTGCAGGGCCAGAAGAAGGCAGCTCTGGAAGCCACCCTCCTGATCAACGCAAGGCCTGCAAGGCCACCCTGGTGCCATCTGCCCCTCATATCTAGCCATTAGTGTTCCCTGGGCTCATCCCCAGATGCCCAGGCCCAAGGAGCCCCCAATCATTGAGAGTGCTCCCCAATCATTAAAGGCATCCCCCACTCGTTGAAGGCCCCAGGTCAGGCCCTGTGGGCCAGCCCTGGGGCAGGGAAATGGGTTGAGGGAGTAGAGGGGCCAGCTCTGGCCCTGGGCAGGGCCATCTTCCCCCGCCCCAGCCTGGCTGGAGTGTCCAGCCGCCCAGGCTGCCCACCATGCCGGCCGATCTGTGGCTGAGCTCTGGGCCAGCCAGGTGTTCCCGAGGCCGGCTGGCAGCCCAGCACCATCAGCCTGTCCCCAGAGCATGCAAGGTTTAAGCAACAGCCTTTCCACTGAACATTTTAGAAGAAAAATATCTTTTTTTTTTTTTTTCAAGAGAGAGAAAGGGAGGGAGGAGGAAACTGGCAAGGGAGGAGGAGGGAAGGAGGAAGGGAGAAACCTACCCCATCATTGCAGTCAAGGTCACAGGCACCGGCACAGGGCAGGCTGGGCAAGGAGCCTTTAATCTGGGAGTTCAGGCTGAGGAAACTACACGCTTGAAGCCGGAGTACATTACTGCCCTGAATGATCTGTCGGCTTCTATTAGGCTAAATATCTCTGTATAATGGGGAATTATCCTCTGAAGAGGCAAACTGCCGGCCTCTCCAGGGAGGGGGCGGTGGGAACCTCGCATCGTGAGGGCTCTCCCACGTGGGGAGGGGGGAGCAGGACCGACTCAGAAAGCCAACCCCATCCCACACCCCCACCCTGGAGAGTCACAGCCAGCAGCTGCTTTGATGTTTGTGGCGGGTGCCCGCCTCCCTTCCCTCCTCCCCAGACTCTCCTCTTTCTCCCTCCATAAGAGCCTGGAATGATGCCAGACCTGGGTGGAGGCCTGACAAGGCCACTGGTCAGCCAGGTGACCCCAGGCAAGTCCCTGAGCCTCTTGGAATCTCTGCTTTCCTGTCTCTTAGATGGAGCTAATAATACCCGCCCAAAGGCTGGCCATGCCAGGGGTGAGCGTGAAGCTGGCATGGAGCCCAGCACAGAGTGGACAGCCTGCTCTGCCCACCGCAGAGGGGCCCCCTGTCCTCCTCATCCTCACCGGCTCACCCAGGGCACCACCACCTCCTCCAGGAAACCTTCCCTGCCCCCTATCTCTGGGTGTCTCCCACCCTGGGCACCTACAGCCAGAACCCCACCTCTGGGCCCTCCGTTTCCAGTGGCTGAGTAGGAGCTTCAGTTTTAGGAAACTCCCCTGAGCAGAACGGACCCCTCCTCATCTTCCCAACCCCCACCCACACACTCAGGACTGGGCACCCGGGCCTGCCCCAATTTGCAGGCTTGGAGGCAGGGGTTAGGGTGATACCACAGGCATGGGCGGGGCCCACGGAGCGGTGACACTCATGGGAGGGTGGTCAGCACCAGGGTAGCCGGGCCAGGAAGCCAGAAATCCCAGGACGGGGGTCTGCGAGAGCAGGGTAATAGCTGGACCATCAGCAGGACTGGCTAAGGCACAAGGCAGGGCTTGGGGCCAGTTCAGAGGAGCAGAGAGGAGGGCAGGAGCTTGAGGCTGCAGTGAGCTGTGATCATGCCACTGCACTCCAGCCTGGGCAATAGAGCCGGGGCTCAGTGCCAGGTTCCTGGTGCAGGGCAGCGTAGGGGCTGGAGCAGCTCAGGCCAGGAAAGGTCTTGGGGGTCAGGTGGGGGCAGAACTGACTTGTGCGTGTGGGCATGAGGGTCAGATGATGGTGGCAGGGTGGGGATCAGGGCACAAGGTGACAAGGTTCTGCAGACCCCAGGCTCTGTTCTCAGGGCTCCTATGCCACCCTCAACCTGTAGTAAAATCCCTGGAATGGTTCAGAACCCCTCGCTGCAGATGCAGCCACTGCTGTTGCAGGGCCTGCAGATGGGGACAATTCCAGGGCAAGATGCCTAGAGCCCAGTGGGACACACAGAAAGGAGGCCAACTCCAGGACAGGTCAGAGGCACGCTGTGTTGTCCACTCCCCTCGGTAGGCCCAAAGGTCCAGCCCAGAGTTCCCACAGCCTGGAGGAGCTGCCAGTTCACTCATTCACTCACTCATTCATTCAGCAAATGCCCTCTAATGCTTTCTGTGAACTAAGGGTACAAACACACCTGAGCAGGATGTGGGGTGGAGCACAGGAAGGTGAGAGATGACAACTCGGGGGCTGTGTGAGAGCAGGAGCCTGAGGGGCTGTGGAAACAGGGTAGGGGGCATCTGATCCAGGGCTGGGGTTTGGGAAAGGCTTCCGGGGTGAAAGGATCTTTGAAGGGGTATTAAAGGAAAACGAGTTGGGTTTGGAAGCAGTGGGGAAGGGCACCGCAGACTGCACCAGTGACAAGGCCCCAGTGGCTGGAGAGGGAGGCAGCCCCCTCCTTCAGGCAGGGCCTAGTAGGCACCACGAGGTATGGAGCTCTTATCCTAGGAGGCAGCAGGAGCTTGAAGTTCTAAGTGGGGAGTACCCAGAGTCTGGATTCGTGCTTCAGAAAGATCATTCCAGCCGCCACCTGGGGGAGGATGGATTTTAGGCAGGCGGAAGGACAGGAGGAAGTGAGTTAGGAATGAGGCAGTGGCCAGGGGAGAGGTGGGGTACAGCAATATAGAGGAGGGCGGATGAGGGAGGGTTCTGGGAGGCGGAAACTGCAAAGTGAGGACGGCAGTTATAATCCAGAGTGCCAGCGTCCCACTGAGCATCCCCCACGCCTTCTGTCCAAACAGCATCTTTAACTCTGTAAAAAATCCATTAGTTACTTTGATCTGCACAACACTCAGGTGAGGCAGCCAGGCCAGGAATTTACTGCTTACTTAGTTCATTAATTCAACAAGCATGTGTTGAGTGCCTACTACGTTCCAGGCACCATTCTGGCCCACCCAACAGAAGGAAAAACTAAGACTCACAGATGCTGCCCAAGTTCTACAGGAGTGACCAGGACCTACTACTGGTTTGGGAACCCCGATGCCCTGCATAGTTGGGGAAGGGGTGGGGTCACACGCCAGGCAGGAGCTGTGGAAAGGGAATGCCTGACAGTGGGGCTGGCTCATGGTCCTCCGGGGCAGGGACGAGCCTCAGTCTGGAGGAGAAGCACCTCTTCCTCTAAGGCAGGCATGAGAAACCAGAGAGACATAGTGGGGTGGAAGGAGGCACAGTCACGGAGAGAGGCTGACCTCCATGGGCTGGAGGCTGGAAAGGGTGAGGGGACACAGATCAGGAATGGCAGGGCCATTAGGCCCAGCAGACTGCGGGCAGGGCCAGAGGGTGAGAAGGGTCGGGTGATCACAGCAGGAGGATCGGGAGCGGGTCTGCCTCTTTGAAAGTGCCTGCAGTGAGAGGGGAGAGGTGGAGGCAGAGTCCCTGAGTCCCTGTGGACAAGAGCAGGCCCCTGGACTGCCCTAGTGGGTGCCCCGTGCAGTGGCCTCAGGCTGCTCTGTGCTCAGTGGGAGGCTACGGAGCCGAGAGAAGGAAGAACTTCCTCAGAGGTGGCTCCTAAGGGCCCAGGGATGTGTCAGGAAAGGCCAAGGGCAGCCTGACTGCCTCCTGAGCTCATGCTGCCACGACAGGAGCTGCTGGTCAACTCCTTCTCTCCGTTTCCCCCAAGTCCAGCCCTATCTACCCCCAACATTAGCATTTGCTGCTGAGGACCTTGGTAGTCCCCTCGCTTCCCTGGGCCCCACTCTCTTCATTAGCAAACTGGGGTGGCCCCAACCTCACCGATGGTCAGGAAAGCACTAGCCCAGACCCCACACACAGTAAGTGCATACTAACCGTCATCAGCACATAATAAGCACATACTAACCATCATCCCCACACACAGTAAGTGCATCCTAACCATCCCCGCACATAGTAAGCACATACTAACCACCATCTGCACACAGTAAGCACATACTAACCACCATCTGCACACAGTAAGCACATACTAACCACCATCTGCACACAGTAAGCACATACTAACCACCATCTGCACACAGTAAGCACATACTAACCATCATCCCCATACACAGTAAGTGCATACTAACCATCCCCGCACACAGTAAGCACATACTAACCATCATCTGCACACAGTAAGCACATACTAACCTCCCTGCACACAGTAAGCACATACTAACCATCATCTGCACACAGTAAACACATACTAACCATCATCTGCACACAGTAAGCACATACTAACCATCATCCCCACACACAGTAAGCACCTACTAACCATCATCTCTGCACACAGTAAGCACATACTAACCATCATCCCCCCCCTCCACCTCCCTGGTGGCAGGGCCCCTTAGAGCCCAGTCCTCAGCATCCCCACTGTCTCAAACACACTAAGTGCTCAATTAACTTTATGGGCTGACTTTACCTGCTAACCAGCTGTTAGCAATGTGATCAGGTCAGAATTCTGTCCATTGGACCCAGTAGGGAAGAGGCTAAAGGAAGGAGGACTTGACAGATGCCTCAGGGGGCAAGGAAGGAGTCAGCAGAGGCCAAGGTAACAGGGATGGCAGAGGCCCTGCTGTCACCACACACGTTAGCATTCTCAGTGTTTCAGGAGGTCGCTGGGGAACCAGCAGAGGGGAGGGCTGAGGGCAGGGCACTCCCAGGTAGAGGGTCCCTGGGCAGATCGGCCTCCTGCCCATCAAACCTGCTCCAGGCCTCCTCAGGGCACCTTCAGCCCTGAGAGCTCCTCCCCCCAACACACCTCTCCCTATCTTAGAATCTATCCCACTGTCTACCAAGCTCTCCCCTAACAAGAGCATCGCAGAGAAACTGAAAAAAGTCAGGAGATGCCTACTCTGGGAGAAGGGGCAGAGCTGGGAAGATTTCACAGAGGTGGCAGCTTTTCAACTGTGTGGGCCTCACCTAGCCCCTCTGTGAAATGGGATTGCTCTACTATGATGACAACAACTCTTACTACTACTGCTACTAATAGTTAAAGCGTTTTGGGCATATACCTGTGCCAGGCTCTGTATGAGTACTCAGAGAAATGGAGGCAGAGCTGAAGCCAAACCTGACCCTCCTAACTCTTAGTTTGGCTGGACTGGCTGGTGGAGGAGGTGACTGGGGCCTGAGCCTTGGGCCAGCTGCAGGCGGGGTGGTAGGTGGGGTCGGCGTTACCAGTGGTCAAAGTCGCCGAGTTGTATTACTCCAAGTATTTTTCACATCACTGCAAGTAGCTGCTCCTGCTAAACCTGGGTGAGCAGGGGTGGGTGGGGGAGGGAATCTTCCATAACCAAGCCGGGAGCCAGCAAGGTCAAGGGTTACAGATGGCTGCAGCAGCTCAGCTTGGTGCCCTCACAGTGTTAAAAACACTGGTGCTATGTGCGGCCTGCTACCCGTGGCCTCTCCCTTCCTGTCTTCCGCAGGACAACCTTACCCACAGGCCAGGCTTCAGCTCTTGGTCTAAACAGGCAGGGGTGGGTGGGAGGCCAGCATCACCATGGAAGAGGGACCAGGGGCAGGAGGAAAGCGGCAGTGTCCCCTGCTATGCGCACCCCTACAATGAAACCACACACTGTGGGATAGGTGTTCTTATTCCCACTTGACAGATGAGGAAACTGAGGCTCTGAGGCATATGTTCCTTGCCCAAGGTCAGGGGAAATGACAGAGCTGGGATGCACACTTAGTACTGTCTGGTTCTAAAGGACAAGGAGATGCCAAAGGCTGAAAGGTGAATGACACAGGAGTTGGGTGCATCTCAAACATAACCAACAGGCCTGGGGGGGTCTTTTGGGGGGAACCCTTTCTGGCTTTCCTCTCAGTGGCTGCAGGTCGTCCCAAGTCCAGGGCCAAGGTGGTCTGGCAGGCTGAGGAGATGAGGAGAAAAGAGGCAGGGGAGAGTGAGAGAGGTCTCTTCTTTGGCTTCCAGCAGCTTTATACCCACCAAATTCCTGCCCCAAAGCATCCCACCTCCCTGGCGGGGTGGGAACCCGGGAGGCCCCAGGTTGATCAAGAGGCCTGAGAAGGCTTGTGATATAGTTTGGGTGTCTGTCGCCTCCAAATAGCATGTTGAAATGTGACCCCCTCCCGTGTTGGAGGTGAGGCCCGGTGGAAGATGTTTGGGTCATAGGGGCAGATCATTTATGAATGGCTTGGTGCCCTTCTTGCCCTCTAATGAGTAACAAGTTCTCACTCTATTAGTTCCCGTGAGAACTGATTGTTAAAAAGAGACTGGCACCTCCCTCCACCCATAGCTCCCTCACTTCCTTCCTCTTGTCATGCGATGCCAGCTCCCCTTCGCTCTCTGCCATGAGTGGAAGCTCCCTGAGGCCCCCTCCCCTGATGCAGATGCCAGCACCATGCTTGTATAGCCTGCAGAACCATGACCCAAACATACTCCTTTTCTTTATAAATTACTCAGCCTCAGGTATTCCTTTAGAGTAACACACAAACAGACTAAGAGAGCTTGCATGGGGCCAGGAGTTTGGGGGTGTGGTTTAAGAGAGATGAAGGCCCAGTCGAGAGCTAGGACCCAAGCCACCTGGGGGCTGAGGCTAGTAGAGGGGGTCAGGGAGGCCCAAGAGAACAGGTGTCACAGGTGGTGCCTGAAGGCCCACACTAGAGGTTCATTCCTTTGGGTGCTCCAAGGTGTTTAGTTCCCCCAAGGCTTTTGTACCTGGGAGAGGCAACAACTAGGAATATTGGCAGTGGATGGTAGGGCTGTGGGGCTCTACCCCATCCTCCACTAACACACTGTTTCGTGGCTCAAGTGTCTTGCCCTCTCTGGTTCCTAGTCATCCTGTCTGCAATATGAAGTGTCCAGGCCTACAGGCTGGGGGACACCTGCATCAGGCGGGTGGAAAGGCTCCAGACAAGCTGCCTCTCCCCATGCCAAGGGGGAGTGCTGACCCTGTTACAGCACCTCCCATTCCTGAGGGATCATGTGCCTGGGGTCAGGTATCACAGATGACCCCACCCTCCACTCCAGGGGCCTGGGGAGGAGGCTTTGCCTCCTTCAGTTGGTGTTCCCATTTGGAAAGCCTCAACAGAACACAGGCTGCATGCTCAGCACAACGTGCCATGGCCTTCCTGCACCCTCTCAATGAGACCGTGATGCAGGTATCAGTATTCTAATTCTCTAGGTAAGGAAACTGAGGCTCAGACCAAAGTGGCCAGAAAGAGTTGCAGATTGGCCCCATGGTGGTGGTTTGGTTCAGCACCCCGGACAGCTGCCTTTCTGACTACCTGACTACCTCCAGTCCGCCTGGGCTACACACACACACCAATGGCTAAGCTTACTCTTCCCAATCCCTGTTCCTATCTAAACTCCACCCAGCTTTTCCCAGCAGCTTCAGCGGCATGGCTGTGTTCTGTGCCACACAGCACTGAGACTTCAACAATGCAGCTCTTGCTCCCTAATACTTCTGACTTAAATCTCATTCTCCCAGCAGCTCCTGGAGGGCAGGCGACAGTCTCTTTCCGTCTTTCTATGAGACAGTCTGGCCACACAGTGGCGACTGGGAAGAACCCACTGGCTTTGGACCAGGCAGATGTGAATGAGAACTGAGCTGGGAACTGCTGGGCACATTGCTTTGCCTCACTGCTTCAGATCTCCCAGCTGTGAAGCGAACTGCTCTGTCCATCTCGCAGGCTCGCAGATAAGCCACGGCAAGGGGCTATTCCTTCCTCATGTCAGCAGGGGCCTCCTTCCAACTCTCCCTGAGTCCCTTCCTCCCGGAACTTCACTTAAATTCTGGACCAGCTCCCCCATGAAATTTTCCAAATGACTCACAAATGGGGGGATTCTTGTAACTGAGAAATGTCAGGAAGGCCCAAGAGAACAGCTGGTACAGTGCCTAGAGTCCCACTCTTAGAACGTGATTGTTTCGTGTCCTCGTGGGTTTTCAGTTCCTACCGGGGTTTTGAGCCAGGAGGAGGGAACACCTAGGAATATTGGCAGTGGGAGGTAGGGTTCTGGGCCCCTCCACTACTAACACACTTTGTGTCTTGGAACAAGTGTCTTTCCCTCTCTGAACCTCATTTGCAACATAAGGTGTCCAGGCCCACAGCAGGAGAGGTGGCAATCTTCCCACCACTTCCTGGAAGCAAAGGAGGAAATGCTTGTGGGGTGATGTCAGGGATGCTGGGAAGGACCCTCCAGAGCTCTAAAATGCAGGACCACCATGCTCAAAATGCCTCCAATGGGGCTGACACATTCCTTTAATCTCTAACAGAGAAGCCCGATCCTTGGGGTTTATGGGACCCTACAGACAGGCTATGCCCAGTCCTCAGCTGCTGGTGACAGGACCTGCCTGCATGCCTCAGACCTTGCAGGAAGGTCTCCTTGTCCATCCTCAGGCCTAGTTGGCCTTCCTAGGAAGTTTTGGCTCAAGTAAGGCTGAACTCACAGTCCCCAGTCTAGGCAGAAAGAGGAAGAAGATTCTATGGGGGACCCATAGGAAGAGAGCTCTGCCAAAGGTCCCTCTGGCCCAGGGAGAAATGCTGAGGGAGCCTGAAAAGGAACAAGGGGACAAGGAGTTTGAGTCCGGGCTCTCCCACTTAACTAGCTGTGACCTCAGAAAGACACTTTACCTTTTTGAGTTCCAGTTTCCTATTCTGTAAGATGAGGGCAATAATACCCATCATCAGTGGCCCACAGGGTGCCTCACACACTGCAAGTTCTGAAGGATCTGCAGAAGCTACGACCATTCAAGCTTCTGCTCATCAAGGCTCAGAGAGGTGGCATCAGCCTTGAGCACTTGACTAACAGGCCCCATGGGAGAGACAAGCAGAGAGCTCAGAGGGAGTGTGGATGAGGCAGGGCCTCCAATCTGCCCCTGAGGCTACACATAGAGCATTATGTTGAGCCCCAACCATGGCCACACATTGAGCCCCGACCCTGGTCACACACTGAACCCCGACCCTGATCACAGACTGAACCCCGACCCTGGTCAGACACTGAGTCCCGACTCTGGTCAGACACTGAGCCCTGAACCTGGTCACAGACTGAGTCCTGACTGATCACATGCTGAGCCCCAACCCTGGCCACACACTGAGCCCCAACCCTGGTCACACACTGAGCTCCGACCCTGGTAAGACACTGAACCCCGACCCTGGTCAGACACTGAACCCCGACCCTGGTCACACGCTGAGCCGTGACCCTGGTCACACACTGAGCTCTGACCCTGGCCACACACTGGGCCCTGACCCTGGTCAGACACTGAGCCCCAACCCTGGTCACACACTGAGCCCCAAGACTAGTCACAGACTGGGCTCGGACCCTGGTCATACTGAGCCCCGACCCTCATCACACACTCTAACCCTTGACACGCTAAGCAATGGTCACACAGTGCGAGCCCTAACACCAGTCATAGACAGTGTTCTGACCCTGGATACATACTGAGCCCTGACTGTGGACACTCTGAGCCCTGGTCCCACCCTGAACCCTGTCTCTGGCCCCACAATGTAAATCCTGACCCTGGTTGCACACAGCCCTGACAGTCACCAGCCACCATGCCCAGTTTGCACCAGAGACCAGTGTCATGATCTAGGCCCTAGGGACGGTGGCCAGGCTCCCAACTCCTTGTGGAGAAGTTGCTGGGTTAATCTTCTGTCATATAAGCCAGCTCATCCCTGGCAGGGGCACGGGGAACCTGCGGGCCCATCCTTCTTGTTCCCAGTCCACACCCTCCCCACACCTTCCCTCACACCACTGGCCTCTGCCTGAAGATGTCCTCTTCCCCCTGCCACGCCACACACACACACACACACACTCACACACACACATACACACACACACACACACCAGTCCACTTCCAGCACCCTGGGCCTTGCTTTCCAGGTTCCTCGACCAGTTTTATTCCCTGACCACAACTCCACAACCCAAGCCCTGGAGATGCTCCTTGGCTCCCACCTCAGAAGATAGGAAGGTGGGACTCCTGGAATGCTGGAAGGAAAGGGTGCTATGCCTCACTTGTTCCCGGGGCTCACTGTCCAAGGGGGGACACTGAGGTCACTGGGAGGTGCATGGTGGCCCCAGGGCTCCCATCCTGGTCCAGGGCTCTTTCCACCCAGTCCTCTGGCTGCCTAGGGGTTTCCCTCCTCTCAGTGCCCTCACCACCCAGCTGGCAGAGGAGGGCCCCTGTGGTGGGGGCAGGCAAGTGCCAAGCACCCTCCCAAGACCAAGAAGGTGAGGTGGCAGGGGCTGGCAAAGCCTCGGGGAGCCACCCTTTCCTGGGCTCTGCCACCCTCGGAAAGCCCTGACTTGGAGCTAATTTTTTACTTCTTCTCAGGCTGAACAATGGGATATTCTGGATCCTCTCAGGCACAACGGCGCCAAGGGGCTGAGCTGTTCCCATGCTTGCAGGGTGGCTGAGGCCTTCTAGGCTGTGTGTCCTAGGGGAGAGTCAGCCACTGACTCCAGACACAGCCCCAAGTGAAGACGACCATGGTCACACTGGAGGTGAGGGGACCACTGATGCCTGAAATCCCACCACTCATTCACCCTGTGGGGCAAAGCACTGCTCTTCTCAAATGCAAGCTGAGATGGGGGCCAACAGCTCTGGGTCCCACCCTGGCTTGGAGTGCTGCCAGCTGTGTGGCCTGGGGTAGGCCACACTTTACCTTTCTAAGCTTTGGATTCCTTGTCTGTAAGATGGGGATAATAATATATAAATCCCATTGTTGTCACAACTAAGATCCTAATATCCTTGCCATCTCCCCTCAATGCCCCACAAACACCTCATCCTTCCTCGTCCCCAAACCACTCCTTCTCCAGGACTCCTGCCTCAGCAAACGTCTCCACCACCAACCCAGCTGCCCAAACCAGAAACCTCGCCTCCCTCTGATATCCCCACCCAACCCGGCACCTGTCCTGGGCCAGGCCCACCACGGCCCGCCAGACCCCCTAGAGTGGCCCACCTTACTCTTCTGTGTCCCTGTGTCCCTCTGCTCTTCACCTGGCAGCCAGGGCAGCACTGTTGAACCCTAAGTTAGATTAGGTCCCTTCCCTGCTTAAAACCCTCCAGCAACTTCCTCTTTCTCTCAGACCAAAACCCACCCACCCTCCTCACTACTGGCCTCAGGCTCTGTCTGACCCAGCCCTGACCACCTACCCAGCCCCACCTCCTCTGGTTCTCTTCCTGCTACCCCACAAGTTTCCTTCCAGCTCCTCAACACAACAAGGTTCTCCAGGACATGGGATGCTCTTCCTGCTCCTTGCACATAGCTCCTTCTTATCCATCTGATAATGGGATAAGACGCCTCCTCAGAGAAGCCCTCCCAGACTGCCCAGTCTCAGTGTGCCAGAAGCCCCCTAGCTGCATTCTCTATTGTTCTCTTGTTCCGCTCATTACAATTTGCAATTATACTTTTACTTGTTTATTTACTTACTACTTGTTGCCACCCTGAACCCAAGAAGAACTGTGAGCTTCACTCGCAAAGGGGTGATGGCTGCCTTGCTCACTGTATGCCTAGCCCCTAGCACAGAACCCGGAACATAGCAGGTGCTCAAGAAGCAGGAATCCCTGCTGAGGAGCAGACCAGAGACTCCACCCTCTCTGCTTCCCCAGCCAGATCCAGAAGCTATAGCCAGAGTCCCAGAGGAGATGCTGGCAGGAGAGACACATGGATAGGCATGGTTCTGCCTCCGTGGGCAATGCCCATGGCTGTGGCTGTGCCAGGATGCCACACGGATTCCCTGCAGGAGACAATACAGCTAGGGACTGAGCAGAGAAGGACCTGCAACTACTGAGACCATGCCAGCAGCTGGGTGTTCTCGAAGCAAATTGCCTCAGCAGGTGGCAGGCTGCAGGCAGGGATGCTGGAGGGGAACAGGATGTGCCATGTCTTCTGATGCTCCAGGAGAGACAGAGAGAGAAAGAAGAGGGAGAAATGGTGGGGAGGAGGAGGAGAAGTCCAAATGGAAGTCTGCTCTACCCCACATTAGGCAGAGAGGAGAAGAAAAGGGTCTCCATGGTCAAGCTCCCCTGGAAAGTAGAAGCAACGTAGGTTCACTTCCTGCTACATGCCCAATGATGGGCACCTGAGGCCTGTGGCCACAGACCCTGCTCACCGTGACTCTTGAAGCACAAATGATCCCGACCATTCTGCAGATGAGAAAACAGCTCAGAATGGCCACATGGCTTGCCCAAGGTGGCACCGCCAGCAAGAGATGGAGCTTAAAATCAGGTCAGCACTGGGGCACCAGGGATTTTAGCCAGACATCAAGAAAATCCCCTAAACAGGTCGGGGAAAAACCCTGATCCCAGGAAGGGCTACGGTTCCCCAGAGGCTGGTGGGCAAAAGGACTGGACAAGTGGCTGAGGGCAGGAGGCTGAACCTATTGACCTCCAGAGTCCCACCCAGCTGTGACATTCTGCAACCACTGGGCAAGCTCCAGCAGCCTCCAGGAGGGCGGGCTCGGGAAGAGGCTGGGCAGCCCTTGAGAACCCCTGGGGGAGGCTCTGACCATCAGGATTTGCCAGGATGCCAGGCAGGAGCACAGGCACCAATCCAAGGTGGTTCTATTCTCTGTGGGAGGTCCTGACCTTCTAGGGCCACCAACAGAAACGTGGGTGACCACAGGTCCCAGAAGAAAAGGGGCTGGGAAGGATGAGATGAGGGAGAGAAGGAACTCTCTCCTATGGCCAAACCAGCCAGCGGGGAACCCTGTCCCACAGTTTTGACAGGCACCAGGCACCAGCTTGCCCAGAATTTCTATCTTGCACAAGGTAATTACAGTTCTTCCTGTGTAATGAGATGGTTTTTAAAGGCCATTCAAAAGAAATTTCCTATAATGAGGTGAAGGGGTTTATAGTGTTAGACATCAAGGAAGCTGGTAATTGGTGGGACCCAGGCTGAGTACTGGAGTGAAGCGACGAGTTTTCACATATAAAAGGCAAGAAGAGCAGGAGGGTGGATGGCAAGCCCTGGGAAGGAGGACAGACACTTTACCAGAAAAGTTTCTGTGACACCAGCAGCCCTGTGTGCCCTAAAGAGCAGAGCGGGGAATCAGGAGGCTGGAACCCTGTTGGGGCAGAGGAAACTGATGGAGCTGGGGCTGGTCAGGAGCAAGGGAAAACCCACAGGCGTGAGGCCACAGGGTGGAAGTCTGGGCTCAGAAGGAAAACGAAGGTACTAGGTTGAATAGTGCCCCCCCAAATTCATGTCCATCTGGAACCTCAGAATGTGACCTTATTTGGAAATAGCGTCTTTGCAGAGGTAATTAGTTACAAGGAGGTCATACTGGAATAGGGTGGGTCCTGATCCAACGACTGATGTTCTTATACAAGAGGTCAACTTGGCCGGGCACGGTGGCTCATGCCTGTAATCCCAGCACTTTGGGACTTTGGGAGGCCAAGGCAGGCAGATCACCTGAGGTCAAGAGTTTGAGACCGGGAGATTACTGGGTTCAAGGCAGAAGAATCGCTTGAACCCAGGAGGCGGAGGTTGCAGTGAGCAGAGATCGTACACTGCACTCCACCCTGGGTGACAGAGTGAGACTGTCTCAACAACCACAACAAAGAGGTCAACTTGGACATAGACACACTCAGGGGAGGAGGCCACGTGAAGGTGGATGCAGAGGCTGGAGCGATGCATCTTCAAGCCAAGGAATGCCAGCAACACCAGAAGCCGGGAGAGGCCAGGAACATCCTCCCCTGGAGCCCTCAGAGAAAGCACGGCCCTGCACCTTGATCTCAGACTTCCAGCCTCCAGAGCTGTGAGAGAGTAATTTCTATTGTTTTAAACCACCAAGTTTATAGTAATTTGTTATGGGAGCTCTAAAAAACTAACACAATAATCGTTCTCACAACTGCAACTATCTGGCCATGGAAAATGGCCTCAAAATGGGGTGAGCCTCTCACCTCCAGGGGTGTGCGAGCAAAGCTGGAGCATCCCCAGTGCCCCCAGTACTCTGGACAGCTCCCAAGGCAGGTTCACAGTCTCCCATTTGACCTCACTGTATGCAGGGAGCCATACAGACAGGGTCATCATTCCCCTCCCACCGATTTGGAAACTGACGCCAAGAACCTGCTCAAGAGCACAAAGTGTCCAGTCAGGGACAGCGGCAGGCCTGGAATCCCGGCATCCTGACTGCCAGTTTGGGGCTGGTTCAGGCCCACTGCCCTGGGTCTTCCTTTTGTGCCTTCTCTGTCTCTAGATTCAACTGTGGTTCAACGTCCTGGAAGGCAGAGAAAAACCCAGCCTCCCTGCATCCGTCTGTTCCAGACTGAAAGTGGCATCACTGCTGAAAGGTCTTTCCCAACTCTCTCCTGAAGCTTTCCAGTGGCGCTGCAGGCCCACTGCTCTGATGTGCCTGTCTTGATGGAGCCACAGGCTTCTCAGACATGACTTGGCTTATGGAGAAGATACACTGGCTGGCAGGCCCTTGATGAGCACCTACTGTGTACAAAGCCCTGGTACAGTGGAGGGCGGGGGTAAACAGGGAAGGTGGGAGCCAACATATCAGGGACTGAGTCCATGCATATCAGACCATCCAGTGAGACCCCACACGGTGTCCCTAGACCTAGTGTGGCTTCTGACTGGGCGTCCCAGACCCTCCTCAGGAGGATGGAAAGAGATGGCAAAAGGGTGGGTCTGAGAAGGGCACTGGGGAGTTGGAGCAGAGAAGAAGAGCCCCCGTGGAGGAGGAAGGGAGAAGAGAGGGTGGCCGAGGGAAGCTGCAGCTCCTATGGCTTCTCCTGCTCCTTCCAGGCCTCTGGACCCCCAGGGGGGGCAGGGGCTGCCCTGGGCTGTCCCTCATCCCCACTGACACCCGGAACTCAGCTCCACCCTCCATGTGTCTGCCTGCATTGCTGGAGAACTTCATGAAGGCCCCTCAGCTCCGACACCAAATGAAGCAGGAGCATGGCCAAGCTTGCCAGCCCAGGCGGCCCAGCTCTAAATGCTGGTTAATTGGCGCTGAGCGGCAGAGGGACGTGAGGAATGGGCTTTGAAGTCACCTGGTGGGACTTGTCCAGCAGGAACAATGGGCCACCCGGCTGGTAGACAGTCTCGGCTCCTAATTAGGAACTGCTTTGAACATGGAGGCATCAGATTAATGAGGTTTACAGCGCTCAGTTTCACGGTGTGGCAGGCTGCCTCTGTTCTCTGATCACAGTTTGATGCCAAAACCTTGTTCTCTAAATCAAAGGTTCTCCAGAAATTCCGTTTTCTGACGCGCCTTGGATTTCTGCTGGGCGTCTCTGCCAGGGAGCTAAAAGCCTTCACCTCCATTCCTTCACTTTGCCACAGTGCTGGCTTTTGTTTTGCTGAAAAAGACTTCACAGGGCTGGAACACCTCACACAGCCCACCTCGGAGGGAGGACGGGGCGGCTGGGGTAACCCCATTTAGCAGAGCGTGCTTGCTCAAGGTCACACAGCAAGCTGGCCAACCGTGCCGGGCTGCCAGGCCCCCAGATTGCAGGGCCTCTCTGCTCTTGGCAGCTCTGATGGTGCCAGGCCATGGAGGATCCACTGGCCAATTTCCCGCTGTTGGCATCTGTTCACAGGCCTCAGGGGCCTCTGGTTCACCATTCTTGGGAGAAGATTGAGACGTCTGCAGGAGGCAGCCCGCATGGCCTTGCTTTCTGCCTCTTCCGTTCCAGTGGGGCGCCTTCTTCCCCAGCCCCCTCTCTGAGCCTTTGCTCACCCAGAGCCCTCCCTTCTTCCCCTCCAGAATGTCCCCTCTCTGATCCATTTCATTAAACTCACACCTCCCTTCAAAACCCAGCTCAACCCTTGCTCCTCCCTTGCCACCACAGTCCCTGGATCTTTCTCTTCTTCTCCAAGAACTTCAGCCCCAAATCCCTGTTTCCTTGAACAACTGCTTCTTGCCCCATGTTCCACTGTTTAACATTACTCTATTTGCTTATTATTTTGTCCTGTCTCACCTATGAGACTGTGGCTTAAAGAGAGGCTTGGTGCCTGTGTCACCTCTGTGTCCCCGACAGTGAAGACTGGCTGATAATGAAGATTCCATCCTCCTTTGGCACTCTGGGGGCCACAGGGAGAGAAGACACCTTCCTGCCCTGTTTCCCTAACTTCCAAGTGGGCCTGAGGCCTGCATCCTGCTTCCTTCATGAGGCTGCTGAATGAGTGTGGGTAAAGATGGCAGCCCTGGGGCAAAGACAGGGAGGCTGGGGAACACTGAGACTTGGACAAGTCAATTCCTCTCTCTAAGCCTCAGGTTCCCTATCTGTAAACAGGGTTAGCCTGAGGATTCACAGGATGCATGCATTAAAACTCAATCCCCACATCCACCTTGGGAGTATGTACTGTCATTCTGCTCTATTTCACAAATGAAGAAAGGCCCAGAAAAGTTGGAGGAGGCAGTACTGAAACCCAGGCAACAGGTGGCTCTGGAACCCAGCCTCCACCACGCCACTGACTTTCAAGCAGACCCTCTGCACGCTTCAGCGGAGCTTGTTCCTTCTGAAATGTGCTTACCCTCTCTGGGCCTCTGTTCTCCCCTCTGAGGGGTGGGCACACAGCGACATTCTGCAGATGATTTCTGTTTGGCCAGGACAGGCTGATGTGCTCCCTGCTCCTCGGGGCTCTTCCAGACCTCAGGTCCAAATTCCTCCCATCTACAGTGGTTCTGTCCCTGTGGGGCCTAAGAGGTGGCTGTGCCTCCCCTACCTCTGCCTTCCAACTTCCTGGCCACTTCCCCTCACCCATAGAGGGCTCCTGTCTGTCCTTCCCTGCACTTCAACCCTTGCATCCTTCTAGGTGACTTCCCCATGCTGCGGGTGCCCCGACCGCCTGCCTCCAGTCACCTGCAGCTGCCATTCCCTCCAGCCTCTATCCCAGGCCACACCCTGGCCTGTCACCACCACGGCTCCTGGTCAAACCTCCCAGCTGGCCCTCCAGCTCCTCTCCTTACAATCCTCTCACTGCACCGAGACCTTCGCACCTCACCTTCCATCACTGCCCTTCTGCCCTCACTGCCCTTGGTGAGCTTGAGTTCCATGGTCCATCAGCATAATGGATGCTGAAATGCCTTGCCCCCCTCCCCCTAAGCAGTACTTTCATAAAACCCCAACCTGGATGAACCCAAAAAACATCTTGGCACTTATAGCTGGGAGGCCAAATACAGCTAGAGAAATGACCCCACCGTGCAGGCTGTGCCCTCTGTGAGCTTGAATCCCAAACCTCCAGCAATTCCAGCACTGCCCAGCAGTCCCAGCTCCAGCCACCAGCCAGCTCACCTCCCCACTCTCCAACCTGGCAGTGGCCCCACCTCCACCCTCCTCCTGTCTCCCTTCCTCCATCTGACCCATCACTCTCCACTGAGATCTCACTTTGTTTTCACTGGGGAAGCAGAAGCCAGCAAATGTGAACCCCAGTCCTCTGCCCCTGCACATTCTAGAAGCCCACCAGCTTCAGCCTGCACCCCGCTTCCTGCCTGATGAGGGGTCTCGCTGCTGTTAAAGGTTAATGGCTCCACTCGGACTCTGAACCCACCCCTCTTGTCCTCAGGAATTCAGCTCCCTCCCATCATTACATTATCTTTCAACATCACCTGTCTCTCCCTCTTTTCTGGGTCTTTTGTTCTTCCCAGCAGCAAACAATTGTGTTCCGGTATCCGCCGTCCTTTAAAAATCCCCTTCCTTCATTATGCTGAGGTTTTGGTTTTTTGTTTGTTAATTTGTTTGTTTTTTGAGACAGGGTCTTACTCTGTCACCCAGGCTGGAGTCAAGTGGTACAATCTTGGCTCACTGCAACCTCCACTTCCCAGGCTCAAGCAATTCTCCCATCTCAGCCTCCCAAGTAGCTGGGATTACAGGCGCACACCATTATGCCCAGCTAGTTGTGTGTGTGCGTGTGTGTGTGTGTGTGTGCGTGTTTGCAGAGACAGGGTTTCACCATGTTGCCCAGGGTGGTCTTGAACTCCTGAGCTCAAGCACTCCGCCTGCCTCGGCCTCCCAAAATGCTGGGATTACAAGCATGAGCCACTGTGCCCAGCCTATACTGGGTTTTTAAAAAATCAATCTCAGAAGGTGCTATACTGTATGATTCCATCTATGTAACACTCATGAAATAACAAAATTACAGAGGTGGACAAATTAGTAGCAGCCAAGCGGGAGGCGTGGCAGCAGGGATGGGCAGGGAGGGGTGTGCTGGCACAGGGAGTCTTGTAGTGTGGCGCAGATCTACGTCTCCATCATGGTGCTGGATACACACACAGGACTATATATAAACACACACACACACACACAAGCACACGCACACACACACACGAGTGCATGTATAACTAGTGAAATTAGAATCAGGTTTGTGGACTGTGCCAACGTCAGTGACCTGTCTCTGATATTGTCCTGGAGTTATGCGAGGCTGGCTAAAGGTATACGCATCATCATGCCCGCAGCTGACTGAGTTTGCCCTTCCTTTAGGAACCCTCTCCTGGCTTCCGGGATTCCACATCCTTTTGGCTTTCCTCGCACCCCCTAGGTGTGCCTTCCCAGCCTCTGTGAAGGTTCCTTCTCCTCCCTCAACTCTAAATGGTGGTGACCCCAGCGTCCAGGACTTGGTCCTCTCTCCACCATCCATGTTGCTTCCTGGGTGGTCCTTGGCTTTGCCCAGGTCTTTAAACACCATCTACAGATGCTGGTTCCCATGTCCCCATCCCCTATGCAGACCTCTCCCCTGAGCTCCAGGCTTGTGACCACAACTGTCAATAGGACACCTCTGCAGAAGGAGGTGGTCAAAAACGAACTCCTGATCCTCCACTGCACCTCCACATCTCAGAGGATGACCGCTGCGGCTCAAGCCAGGAATTGAGGATCCTTCTTGCCTTCTCCACGACCCTCTCCCTGTCCCCAGTTCTGCTGCCATGATGGGGTCTGCCACCCCCATCACCATGGTTACCATTTTGACCTAGGCCTCCATCACGTCTGTCTCACTCTCCCTACTTGGCCCTTCCTGCAGCAGCTGGAGAGATCTTTTTTAAAACTTAAATCAGATTGTCACCACCCTTGCTTAACCCAAGCTCATTCACTGCCCCCTGCCCCTTGGAAAATATCCCATGGCCCCAGAGTGCCATGCAAATGCCCTCATTTGGCCCTCTCTCCCCCTGCCACTGCCCTTTGCCACACAGCCTCCTCATCTCCCTCACGGTCCTCCCACAGGTGCTCCCTCACCTGAGGGCACTGTTGCCCCGTCTTACGAGCTGTCCCTATTCATCCCATCGCTGCACCATTAGCATTCCCTGTTTGCCCCACTGGCATGAGAAGCGTGCACAGCCAGTGCCTGGAGCGTGGCAGGCACTCAGTAATGTCTGTGGAGTGAATGGGCAAGCTCTCCCTGCTCTCCTCCCTCTCAGCAGCATCCTCTCTTCCTCCCGCGATGAGGCTGGCTTGCCTGGGCATGGGGGAGGGTGCGCACGTCTCTACGCGCCCACACACTCCACTTTCCCCCAAACAATAACTGATACCCAGATGACTGGATGACATGATCATTTCCCCACGTCTTGGCTGGGAGCTGCTTCCAGTGGTAAAAGTTTGCTGTTTTATGGTCCCAAGAAGACATCAGCCATAACGTGCTAAAATTATCACCTAGTCAAGTCATCTGTTTAAATACTCTGAAAACCAAATACTCCGGGGCTGAGTGCTATTCCCAGTGGTCCTGGATGCCAATGGTGGGCCTGGTTGTCTGGAACACTGAGCTCTTGGGTCTGAGCCCACCCGAGCTTGGCCAGCCTACTCTGCAGGGTGACTGTGGTCACACGTGGGATGTGGCAATGCCACACTTCATGGCTGGCATGCTGCACGTACCCCATATGGGGTACTCTCCACCCCTTTCACACATCCATGGGGCGCTAGGAGGAAATGGGGCAGCCCTATCAGCGTGGGCCCAGCAGGCAGCCTCAGGGCTGGAGAGGGCGTGGCTTGGGGACCTAGGAGGGGTCTGAGGAGTCAGTCAGTTGTGACAACCAGATTTGGGCCCAGCCTGAACATCACTGTTGGAATGAGTGGGATTACATGAAATGTCATTAACTGTCCTGAGAGGTAGTGAGCTCCCCATCACCAGCGGTGTCCAAGCAGAGCAGGGCATTTTAGGAACAGAGTCTCCAGCCCTGTGATGCTGGGACTTGGACCACAAGAAGAGTGGAGTTCCAGAGCCAAACAGACAC
The DNA here is from genome assembly GCF_006542625.1 of Nomascus leucogenys. Classification (NCBI taxonomy): domain Eukaryota; kingdom Metazoa; phylum Chordata; class Mammalia; order Primates; family Hylobatidae; genus Nomascus; species Nomascus leucogenys. Next base: position 97,149,230 of record NC_044386.1, read on the forward strand.
AAATTCAAATCCCACCTGTACCACTGACAGCTTGGGCAACCCCGGGCAAGTCACATAACAGCACTCAGATGCACTTTCCACAAAGAAATCTCCACAAAGAAATAATGGGAAAAAGATGTCTGCATGCAGTAGGTGCCTACTAAACACTAGCCCAGCCCCCCCTGAGCTGGGGCCCATATCATTTCCTACTTCCTCCTCATAAATACCTCCACCTGGGCCTTAGTAATCTCCAAATATCCTTTCTGCCTGTCCCCAACAGGTGCCCAGGGCCACCCTCCTCTCCATTCATCTCAGGACAAGTGCTAGGACCACTTCCTCCAGGAAGGTGTCCTTGGCTGCTCTGAAGGGGGCTGGGCTCCTCTCCACTGGCACGCTGTGCACATCAGGTGCTTGAGGCTGGTACGGCTCTGGTATCTCATGGTCAGCTGAGGGAGGGAAACATACTGTGTGTGAGTGGATGTGTCCTGCAATAATGACGACGAATACTTAACATGCATTTACTATGTGCCAGCCACTTAACAGGCGACCAGCTCATTCAACCTGCACAACAAGTTATGAGGGGGGCACTCTTATCTCTATTTTATAGAAGGGGGAACTGAGCACAGGGAGGTTCAGTAACTTCTCCCAAGTCTCACAGCAATAAATGGCAAAGCCAGATTTGTAGCCAGGCAGTGTGGCCCCAGAGTCTCCATTCCTCTCGGCTTCTCAATACAGACACAGCTCCCCATTTTGGGCTCTTTTCTTTCTTCTTCTTCTTTTTTTTTTTTTTTTTTTAGAGACAGGGTCTCACTCTGTCACCCAGGCTGGAGTGCAGTGGTGTGATCACAGCTCACTGCAACCTCCACCTCCTGGGCTCAATCAATCCTCCCATCCAAGCCTCGCAAGAAGCTAGGACTACAGGTGTGCACCACCACATCCAGCTGGGCCCTCTCACTAGTCCTGCAGGGAGTCAAGAGTCATCCTAGGTGTATGGCTATATACACTGTGATCCTGGAGTCCAAGACACGTGCAGGAATACACACACACACGCACACATACACACACATCTATGCAGCATTAGTAACACAGACTCAGGCATACACAACAGGAGTGAAGAGCCATCTACTACCAGTTCATCGCCTGAGTGTCTCTGTCTCCCAACTCTCCTCCTCCCAAGCCAAGGTGGGCAGGGAGCGAATGGTGGAGACTCAGGTACTGTCCACCTCCACTGCCAAGTCTGTCCTAGATGTCAGCATTTCAAACCTCAGTCCCCCCATGTGATAAGATCTCTTTGTAATGGTGGCAACCTCGAGGCTCAGAGAGGGTTGGACACTCCCCTCAGCTCATGCAGCAAGTCAGGGCCCAGGGAGTTCCCAACAAATGCTTCCCCATGCCTTCCCAGGGTCACCTCCAGAATCTCGGATTCCAGCCATTTCCCTTATTCTCACTTGCTTTTAGTAGGACGTAAATAAAAAGAGAAGAGAAAACATTAAGAGAAAGAAGGGAAACAGGAAAGAGGAGAGAGACCCAGGAGGAGAGGAGATGCGGAGGAGGGGAAGCCTGAGCCGCGGGGTGCTCAGCTCAGCACTCTGCTCCCCAGCGCCCCTCGCCCACAGCTGCCACCCAGAGGAGTGCAGCAAGGCGGGGGTTAACTCTCTGCCGTGGAGCAGAAAATGAGGTTCCAGTTATTAGTTGATTTATTGCTCTGTCCTCAATCTGCGCTCAGGTCCTGGAAGGAAATGTTCCACTCGAAAGCATTAAGCGTCTTCAAAGAGCAGAGGCATTAAAAATTGAAATCATAAAATAGACACGTAAATACAGTGGAGGTTGGGGGGGGGGGCAGCCCCCAGGCGGGCAGAGGTGGGGGTGGCAGGTCCAGATGCCAGCCAGCCTGTGGGGCCGCCACATGCATGTAGGAAGCCAGTGTGTCTACCCAGGCGAGGGGGGTGTTACTGCCCGGAACTGGCGCCCCAGCCGTGCTTACAGTGCTCAAAAGCCCTCCACTGGCACACCACGTGTGAGGGGATCAGAACTGTCCTGCCTGTGAAAGCACGTTTCCCTCTTGGCAGAGGGTCAGAAGCTCAGCCCCGATAGTTGGGGAGGAATGGGGAGGAGAGGCAGACAGGCAGGGAGGGCTCAGCCTGCTTCTACCTTAGCCGGCACTAAGAAGGAAGACGGCCTAGGGAGCCTGGGGCAGGGCGGCCCCCACCAAGCCCAGGCCTGGGCTGTTCTGCACAGGAGGCAGCCTCAGCAGACAGGGTGCAGCGGAGGCCCACCTCAGCATGGCTCAGACTCCACTGGATACCTAGGGTCTGGCTCCACTATGGTGGGGAAAGGCCCACCCCAGCCAGGCTGGACCTCAGAGGGGCCCAAGGAGGGTCCGAGTGGACAAGGAAGGCCCCTGCTCCATCATCAGCTCATCTGGGCAGTGGAGTCATGAGGCAGGTGATACAGCCTCTGCTCCCTCTGCACAGGCAGAACTTTCCCAGGGCTGGAGGCCCAGGGAGCTGGGAGCAGGGCCGAGGCCTGCCCAGAAGCTGGTGCCCAAGAGGATGCTCACGAGCAGCTACAGAGACGGCGCCATCCCCCATGGGAGCGGGGCTCCCAGCCCAGGCCTGACCTCACATCACTGACTCGTTACCACCCACCTAGGGAGCCACCTTCTTCCAGGGCCCACGGAGGGGCCTTGCCACGGCCCTCAGCTTCACACACAGACCTACGCAGGAAGACACGTATGTGTGAACATGCAGGGGCAGAGCTGGAGAAGTGCAGCACCCCAGACACACGGGTTTAACAGCCACATGTATGAATGCACATGCTCATGCATACCCACGCCCATCCCATGTATACAGAGGAGCATGCCCACGCATGGCTGTGCATGTGATATGCACACAGCGCTCACATGTATACACACACGTGTCAACATGCACACCTGGATGAGCTCACACACACACGTCCATGTGTGTATGTGTGTACAGGACCACACACATGTATGTATTGTGTGCCTATACATGTATAGACTCACACATCCACACATATTTGCATGGCGCATGTCCACACACACGTCCACAGGCAAGCCTCTGGACCCCAAAATTGGACCCCAGAGATGCATGCTGGGAGCCGGCCTGCAGACTTCTCATGGGAAAGAGGCAGGGGTCTAGGGACCCACTAGCATCACTTCCTCTGGCAGTACAGACCCCTTAGTCACAACTGCGTGGCCTTGGTCACCCTCATAACCCGCCGGGGTCAGGATGCCTGGGCTCTGTGCCTGCCCCAGCCCCTGGTTCCCAGCTGTGTGACCCCAGCCCGAGCCCCTGACCCTCTTGGTCCATGTACTCTGTGGGCTACCGGGGCCTCCCTGACTGCCACAGCATCTTCCTCAACCAGGTGGTAGGGCTGAGAAGAAGCCCCTAACCTTATTTCCTCGTTTCTAGCAGCAAGAGAGGCTGGGGCTGGGCTGGGGTGGAGGGAACTGGGGAAACTGACAAGGCCCCAGTCTGTGTCTGGGGCAGAGTGTGGACCTGCCTGAGCGGCACAGCAGCCAAAGTCCTCTGCAAATGAGGAACTTGTCCAGGCAGGGCAGAGGGTCTAGAGAGAACTGGGGCCTCCGGGAGGAGTGGGCAGTCAACTCTCCCTCCCAAGGGCACCTCCTGGGACGTCCTCCTCACTGCCTCCTTGAGAGTGAGGCCAGCTTTGCCTGAGCCCCTCTGGTCAGTGACAGGACTGAGCGGCTCCCCAGGCCTGGGGTGGCTGGGTGGTGAAGTGAGTAACCCCACAAAGTCTCCTGCCAGCACCAGCACCAAGATACTTCTACTCGGGGCTTCTGGGACCCCATCTCCATTCGGTCCCTTTAGGAGAAGGGATGGTGGTCAACTGAGTGCCCCTTCTCCATGTAAGATCATCCCCCACCTCCACCCTCACAGGCAGATCAGAGCCACACAGTGCCACGAAACACAAACGCCTCCCAGGTCAGGCTGGCATGGAGATGAGGACGGGGAAGTCACGGGAGACGCACGGGGGCAGCCGCTACGCAGCCCTCGGCTCCCGCCGGCATATGCTTGCTGGGCCTCTGACTTTCCAAGAGACTCCAGAAGCCAGATTTGATGAGAAACCTCTCAATCTTCCAACGATCTATGGGCTGAGGTTTTTGCCACACTCTGTGGCTAGAACACACACACACACATGCTCTCATACATATGTGTACTCACATTCACGCACATATATACAATCTCATTCACACACTCACACAGGTAAACACATACACAAACTCTCACATTCACACACACATGCACACTCACACGCTTTCATACATATATGTACTCACACACGCAGACTGGCACTTATACACACGTGCACACATACACACTCTCACACATACACACACACACACACACACAACTATGAGACAGATTCTGCCTCTGAGCCATCACCTGTGACCTCTAACTTAGGCAAAGAGAGGAACTGAGGCTGGGGACAGTGAAGCTGTGCTCAAAGCTCTTGTTCCCTTCCACTCAGTCTCCCTGGCAGTGAAGCCCCTGCCTCACCACCCCTCCCGCTGACCAGCATCCACCTCTTGTAGCACACACACTATCACCCCCTTGGCTTCACCAAGGACCCCTGCTCCTACCAGCAGCCCCACTCCACCCCTCCACTCCAGTACCGATCCTGGCCCTGGCACCTCAGTCCCCCACATGTAATTTTTCTTAATTGGGAGCTCATTAATTATCTCCATGCTTTCCAGAGGAAATAAACAGCAATTAGAGAAGTAAGTGGCGTTTTTATTCTGCAGCCGACTCAGCCAAGCGGTGCCCCGGCCTGTCCCTGCCCCAGTGGCCAGTCCCGCCGCCCGCCAGGTCCACGCGCCTGCCCCTCTGCCTGTATCCACCCCCACGTGTGTGAGCGCAGTGCCTGCCACCAGGCCACCCGGCAGCAGGTCGCCTCTTGGAATCTGCATGAAGAACCATAAATTGTTGAGAAAGGGCCTCCTTCCCCATGCAACAGAAGGTTAGAGTGTTTAAAGAGAGCAGTGGAACTGTTTTTATTAATCAGAACTGCTATAAAGAAAGCATTTTAATTAACATAATTATCCCAATTGAGAAAAGCAGTCCTTACCCCATAGATACTTTTCAGTCTAAAGATGCAAGCTGTCACAATCAGTCATAATTAAGTCAAGCGAGCTATTTTTTTTTTTTTTTTCTTGAGCTCCCTTCCCCTCTCGGGCACCTGCTCCTCCTTGGGTTAGATCTCAGAGTGGAGACCAGGCAGACGTGACAACCTCCGCGTGCTCCTGTGCTCACACCCCAGCTGCCTCTTCAGCTGCCTTCCAGAGAGGGAGGGCCCCAGGCCTAGGGCCCAGCACCATGACTCCCTCTCACAGCTGGCTCAGCAAAGCCTCCCTGCCTCCCTCACCTCTCCAGCTACGGCCGAAGGACTGTCCCTCCCAGACACCTTCCGGGACTCTCCTGGGTCAGCAGGCCTGGAGAAGATACAGGGTAACAACGGAGGGCCAGAGGGCAGCCTGACCAATACCATAATCTGAGCCACCGCCCCTCCTGCCTCAATGCTCACATTCACCCCTACCCACTCCCCAGTCCACTCCTGACTCAAAGCCAAGGTCATTTCCTCCTGTGACAGCCAGAAATCTGTCCATACCACAAATCCAAGTGTCCAACCCTCCTGTCCCAGTCATCCCCCTTCATGGCCCTCGTGAGACCCAGCCCTAGCCCCCTCCAGCCACACCTTCCCAAGCTCACTCCACTCTAGCCACACTGGCCTTTCAGAATCCCCTGGAGCCTCTGCCACAGGGCCTTGGTATGTGCTCTTCCCTTTGCCTGCTGCCCCTCTTCCCCCAGCCACTGCCTCCCACCCTCTCGGCTCACACATTCATCCTGAAGTGCTCAGCCCTGGTGCCACCTCCTCCCAAAGCCCTTCCCTGCCTCCCCGACCTGGTGGGTCTCCTCTTACTCTGACAGCATCCCACATCTGCCCCTTGGTGGTAGATACACCGCAGCTTCACGACACTGTTGGCATTCTTTATTTGTCACCTCCATTCAACTACAGAAGCTCCATGAAGCACCCAGTTTGATTGACTGTATTTTTTATTTGTTTACTGTTGTATCCCCAGTGCCTACCACGGTGTTTGGCTCCTGGTCCAGGCCTGCTCTAGGTCTGAGAAAGTCTGTTTTGAGGTGGGATGAGGAGGGACAGAGGAAGACAGGAGCACCTCCTGCATAGTGTCGGCCTTGGGCTTGGGGACCAGGCTCGGGGCAGCTCTCAGGATGTGTGACCTCGCAACTTCATCCTCCCACCCCGGGCCTCAGCTTCTCCATCTGAAATGGGCAGCCTGGAGCAGGTAACTTCCCCTGCCCCCTACTTATGCCCCCACCCACCCCAACCTCTAACATGACCCCCCAAAGCATGGCCTCCCTCCTCCCGCTGCAGAGCCAGAAATGCTGACAAATCCACCTGCTCACCAAGTACCTGCTCACCTTCCGAGGCCGCCTGTCAGGGGGGTGAGGCCCGGTGCTCGCTGCTCCCGCCCCTCTGCACCTGCAGGGTGACACGTGCGTAGGTGACACCATGGACATATTTCACCCCGACATGCTGCAGTTTCCTCCCTGAAAAGGTGCTTATTTTTTAGTACATCTTAAATAGGAGCCTGCAAAGTGTGTTGTCAGCGCTTTTTAAATGGCTTGTTAATGCCCCCGTAAAGCTCAGCACGCTGGCCAGGGAAGACAGCTCACTTGCAGCCCGTCTCTGAGCACACAACCTGGCTGAGCCCCGGGGCTGGACTCTCGGTTTCTCAGCAGACCCGGGAACTAGACTGTCCCCCAACAAAAATATGCCAGGAGCTCCTTGCCCTAGGGCCACAGGGCATGGCAACCCTTTGGGGATGGCAGGAGGCAAGCTGGGGCCCTGCCTGGCCGAGGAAAGAGGAATGAGCACTGGCTTTAGAGTCAAGTGGCCCAGGTTCAAATCCCTGCTTGGCCACTTACAAGCTATGTGAACTCAGGCCAGTGACTAATCCTCTCTGGGCCTCAAGTTTCCTCGTCCTATAAAATGGCGATGCTAACTCCTACCTCAAGGCAATTTTTAAGAGTGATTCAGGAAGTGGATACTGTGCCAGGTAACATTTAATTTCTAAGGTATGGTAATGGTATCACGGTTCTGTCTTTTAAAGGGTCCTCATCTTTTAGAGATATGCACTGAAATATTTATGGAAAGAATTATACAACATCAAAATAACCTGGTGGTGGTGGAGAGTGCGTGGGCATAGAGGAAACAGGGCTGGTCATAAGTTGGTGCTGGTTGACAGAGCATGGAATTTGAGAACCATCACACGGGCACCCAATGGATGCTCAGTAACCCAGGGGTGCACTCTCCAGCCCCTCACGCAGTAACCCGGGGAGGGCAGCAGCAGGGCTGTGGAAAGCACCAGCAGGGTGCTCCAGGGCTGGGCCTTCACAGTGCCCCTGGAGGCTCCTGCAGTTCACAGAGTGGAGACAGACAGGTCAGGGGCCCTCAGGACCAGCACACCTGGGAGCCTCGAGTCAGGCAGCCCATCTCAGGTCCAGACTCCGTCCCAGCTGTGTGACCCAGGGCCCATCGCTTTCCCTCTCTGAGCTCTAGCTTTCTGTCTGTCGTTAAAATGGGGATGGTAACAACATCCCATCCTCCTCTTCCATCCCACCCCGCCCCCACCCCGAGGCAGGCACTGAGGGGAGTAAGTGTGAGGACCAAGACAGCCACAGAGCAGTGAGCGTGGCCTGAGGCAGGGGTTTCATCAACCTTAGAGTCCCCTGCCTTCCTCTGCGAACCTAAATACAACCGTGCCATCTATTGAATGCTGCTGTGAGCAGGCGGGCCTCCTGCCGAACACCTGGATGCAGACCTGCTAAGAGTCATCCTGCCCTCAAGAAGCTCCTAGGGGAAGAGACATTTCTGTGGCCAGGATGAAGGTGGTGGATAATTAAAATAATAACAATGACAATAACCGAGACTGACGTTTCTGCGTGCTTCTGACTGACGTGCCTGGCGCGCGTCCCGGGCCTTACCTGCGCCTCTCCATCAACCCTCAGCACCACCTACGAGGCAACTGGTATCACTGTCCCCTTTTAGTTGGGAAAACTGAGGTTCAGAGAGATGAAAACAAGTGAGTGCACAGCCAAGTCCTGGACTCGGGCCCCACCCTAGTCCAGGCTCAGCAGGGCAGGGAGGGGCTGCCCCCCAGGCCTGGGCATCCTGGAGGGATGAGCAGCACAAAGTGCCACACCCAAGCAAGCCCTCCCCAGGCCTCAGTTTCTTCACCTGTGACATGTGGGTGGAACGACCCCAGCCCCAGCTGGGGGCATCAGGGGAAAGTGGCACATGTGGGGGAGGGGGCAACAGTTCCAAATGGAGCCGAGGCGGCTGTGAGGTAAGTCGGGGCGCGGGGGCGGGAGGCGAGAGAAAGAGACAGATCTCTCAGGCTCAGCTCAGGCGTTGTGATATTTTTCCCCAGGTTATATTTTTAGATGGACTACTTTCTCTCCCCTCCCCCTGCCTCAGTAGGAGGAGGAACACAGAAATAGCCAGGCGTGCGTGTCTGAGCTGGGCTATATATAGTGGGCACAAACCCAGTCACCCAGGGCTTCTCCCACTCCCTGCACCCGGAGCAGGAGTGGGGAGTGGGGAGGGGGGCCCCTTCCTCTTACCCAATGGCCCCAGGGTCTGCTCAACTCTGCCCGCTTCCTCCAGGTACCCCCATACCAGCACACACCTGTGCACACACATGCACACATACAGATGCACACGTGACTGAAGCCTATCCGCACCGACTCAGCATCAGGGGCTTTCGAGGGGTCCAGAGCAACCTTAGGGGTGTGAATTGGGCAGGGAGGGTGGCGTAAGCCAGGCCAGGAGATGATTTTGGCTATGACTCTCTCAGCCTCGGTTTGCTGGTCTGTAAACGTGGGGACTTATCAGGTCTGTGGGCCCTTTACCACTTCAGAAGACGCAACTAATGTCGAACACATTCCCCCAGCTGCGCCCGTCTGTGTCCCCGTTGTTGAGATGAGGAAACTGTGCTGGCACTGGCCAAGGTCACCAGCAAGCCTGCAGTGGCAGAGGCACTTTCTAGTTTCAACCTTGCCTCTCCGGGCTGTTTCCTCATCTGTGAAGTGGAGATAAGGTCAGCACCCACATCATGGGCTATGGTGAGGACTGGATGAGGGGGAGGCACATCAAGTGCCTAACGTGGGCTTCCATAACTAGGGAGAGGGCCATGAGCACCCAGGGGCAGTAAGCACCCACGACTGTCCCTACCACCTCCCTTGGCCACAGCCCACCACTGGGCCAGGCTCCAGGCTCATGTTCAGGGGCTGAACCATGCCCTCCCCCACAGTCTACTTTGGCAGGCCTTCAAGAAAAAGCCCACAGCCGAATCACCCACACCCAGCCCAGGGCAGGTATCAGCAACTGCTTCCCAAATGGTGGGTGGACCCTGCCACCGCCCCACCTCAGGAGAGCCTGAGATGAAGGCCTGGCCTCCTCCCAGGCCTCCCAGTGCTGGTCACACTAGCCGTGCTGAAGTATCAGAGCAGAAGGACCTCACTCCCATACCCACCCTTTCCTGATGGTGGGGCTCCCTTCTGGGTGTCCAAGCTGGTTTGGGTATGCCCAGTCCAGAGGCAGGTCTACACTGGCTCTGCTGACTTTCTGCCCTAGGACCTGAGAAGGACAGAAAGCCCTGAATGGGGAATTCAGCCATGGAGGTTGGGGGTTTCAGTTTCCCCATCAGTACTTATTCTCCACAGAGGAATTTAAATCCATCATCTTGGCTGGGCGAGGTGGCTCATGCCTATAATCCCAACACTTTGGGAGGCCAAGGCGGGAGGATCACTCAAGCGCAGGAGTTTGAGAACAGCCTGGGAAACATATCGAGACCCTGTCTCTACCAAAAAGAAAATAAAATTATCTAGGCACGGTGGCGTTGCACCCAACTACTGTAGCAACTACTGGGGAGGCTGAGGTAGGAGGATCACTTGAACCCAGGAGGTCGAGGCCGCAGTGAGCTATGATCATACCACTGCACTCTAGCCTGGGAAACAGAGCAAGACCCTGTCTCTAAATAAATAAACAAATAATCAATTATCTTGTTTAACCCTCACAACTTCCCTGAGAAAAGTACAATGGTTATTTTGCAGATGGAGAAACAGAGGCCCAGAGTGGAGAAAAGTCCTGCTGGGTCACACAGAAAGCGACAGGCAGCTCCTGTGAGAGGTAGAGCCTGCATCTGCCAGACGTGGGAAAGCCAGGATGTGAGCCTGGAAGGTGGACTCCTGTGTTGAACAACTGGCTTGGAAAATTCCTGAACATGTGTCCGTGGGCTTAAGAGAGAGCTGGTTTGAGATGGCTCCAGCATAGCATGCCCAGGGAGCATACATGGAGCGGCCGCCCCACCCCTACTCCTGCATCCATTCCCTGGCCATTGAGTTTTTGAGCCCAAGTGCAAAACTTCATTTTCCTGGCTGCAGAGTTCCATTTGGTTGGTAGGTTTCAGCTCAGAGCTTCCGCCAGCCGAGCACCCACGGTGAGAACTGCCTCTCACTGGCAAATGTGGGACTCAGCACCTTCATGTGAGTCACCGGAAGATTAGGGCAGGAGGAGGCCACAGCCCTAAGCTGCCCCACTGAGACCTTTTTCTCCCCCAGACCAGTGTCCAGTGTTGACCCTTTGGGCTGTTGACTCTACACAAGTCCTCCTGAGTGAACTGAGCACCTGTGTCTCCGCCCCCTGTGTCTCATGGAGTTCCTGACCCCGCCCAGAGGTCTCCAAAGCACTGGAGATGGGTGAGGAAGAAGCCTGCATCCCTGCAGTGGGCTGCCTACCCCGCAGGCACCCCATCCTGCCTACCCCACAGGCAGCCCCATCCTGCCTACCCCGCAGGCACCCCATCCTGCCCCACCTGGCCTGGGTATAGCAAGACCCAAAGACCCAAAGGAGGAAAGACTCAGGGCCAGACCAACAGCCATCATCAGGAGGAAGGCGCACAGGTCCTGTCCTCATTAGGGCACCCAGATATCCAGACCCTGCACAAGAAAGAATGAGCTTGCAGTTGCTATGGCCTCTGTTCAGTTTCTGGATTTCCACATGCAAAACAAACGAAGTTGGACTCTTACCTTACACCATATACAAAAATTAACTCCAAATGGGTGAAAGACCTAAACACAAAACCTGAAACTATACCACTCCTAAAATAAAACATAGGGGAGAAGCTTCATGACATTGGATTTGGCAATGATTTCTTGGACATGACACCCAAAACACAGGCAACAAAAGCAAAAATAGACAAATGGGACTACATCAAACTTAAAACCTTCTGCTTAACAAAGGAAACAATCAACAGAGTGAAAAAGCAACCTACGGAACGGGAGGAAATGTTGGCAACCCATATATCTGAAAGGGGTTAATATCTAGAATACATAAAGAACTTCTACAACTGAACAACAAAAATAATCCAATCAAAAATTGGCAAAGGACTTGAATAGACATTTCTCAAAAGAAAATATACAAATGGCCAACAAGCAGATGGGAAGATGCTCAGCATCACTAATCATCAGGGAAATGCAAAGCAAAACCACAAGGAGGTCTCACCTCACCTCAGATAGGGACGGTCACTACCAAAAGAAAAATAAGTATTGGCAAGGACGTGGAGAAATCAGAACCTTTGTGTATTGCTAGTAGGAATGTAAAATGGGGCAGCCACTAAATTAATTGTAAAAATTAAAAATAGAATTGCCATTCGATCCAGCAATCCCACTTTTGGGTGTGTGTATGTGTGTGCATATATATACATATCATAATTGAAAACAGGATCTCAAAGAGGTATGTGCACGCTCATGTTCATTGTAGCATTATTCACAATAGCCAAGAGATGGAAACAACCCAACTGTCTATCAACAGATGAACAGATAAACAAAATGTGGTGTATACAGATGATGGACTATTTTTCAGCCTTAAAAAAGGAAGGAAACGCTGTCACATGCCACAATATGGATGAACATAGAGGACATTATGCTATGTGAAATAAGCCAGTAACAAAAAGACACATATATATGGTTTCCTGGTATGAGGTATCTAAGGTGCTCAAACTCTTAGAAAGTAGCAGGAAGGTTGCCAGGGGCTGTGGGGACAGCCAAAGGAGTGGTTGTTGTCCAGTGGGTACAGAATTTTGGTCATGCAAGATGAAAAGGAATCTGGTGTACCGTAAGGGGCATACAGTTCACACTGCCTTACTGTGCACTTACACACGGCTAAGATGATACATTTTAAAGGTTTTTTTTTAACCATAATTTAAAAAAAGAAAGAAAAGGAAAAAATGAGCTTCATCCCCATCCTATAGATGAGGAAACTAGCACTCAGAGAGGTGAGGTAATTTCCCCAAGGTCACACAGCTGGCAGGTGACAACATGGATTCAAAGCCCTTTTGCTTGGCTCCCGGGGACGCTACACATTCCTTTGAGAAAATGTGCAGGGCTGACACATGGGCACTCTACAACAGCTTTTGGAGGAGGCAAATCTTAACCATGCATCCTAAAACAGGATAAATGGCTTTGCAGCACACTAAAGGGCCGTCCCTGGGAGAAGAGGAGGAGTCCCCTCTTACCAGGCCTCTTCTGAGACCCCCAGATCAGGGCTGTGTCTCCTTCTCCAGTCCAGGCCTCTTCCCTGACTGCCTGCCTGACAGAGATGGCCCCTGGCTGCCCTCAGCCTCCTGGCCCGGCCAGGTCTGGCGGTGATCGATCCTGCCCAGGTGCAGGCATTTCAGGCAGCTGCCTCTCCCGCTGCCTGGCAGTGTGATTAATGCTCACCCTGCGAAGAGCCCACTCATCACGGACATGCCATATGCCCACCAGCTCGAGGCAGGTGGGCTGCACCAGCATCTGCTGAGTCCCAACCCCCAGAGCTCACCCTGTTCTGGCCAGGCCAGAGACCAAAGCCTCGCTCGTCTCGGCTGCTGAGGGCTGGGGGCTGGGAGTGGGTGCCACACACAGGGGCCACACCTGGAAGGGGGCTTTCTGTGGCCCTCACAGCCTCACTCCTACCCTCTCCTCCCAGCTTCCAGGGAGGGGTCTAAGGGCAGCTCCAGCTCCAGCTTGGGGATGGGATGCAGCTAATGGGAACCCCACCTCATCCACTCCCTCCCAGCTATGTGACCTCAGGCAGGCCTCCTTGTCTCTGGGCCCGTTTCCATGTCTGCAATGTGGGCATCACACTTCTCCCTCACCAGCCCTTGGGAAGAGCAATGAAGACAAATGCTTGGAATGTAGTCCAGACTGCCTGGGTTCAAATCCCCACTCTGCCACTTAAGGACTGTACTTTTGGGCAAGTTTCTCATCCTCTGTCTGCACTTCAGTTCTCTGTAGAAACAGTTCATGGATTGTAGTGAGGATTAAATAAATAACTATTTGTAAAATGCTTAGCACAACGCCTGGCACATAGCGGGCACTGAGGAAACAGGAGCTGTTATTACGCTCGGTCTGCTGTTGCTGTTCTATTTCACAGAGCTGTTTTGAGGTCTGGACTTGGCCAAGTATATGCAAGGTATTCTGCAAAGTGGAAAACCCACCCTCTGGGATGGCTGAATGTCCGTTCTCTTTAACCCTCCTTCCTTGCAAGGCTTATGGCACCCACACCCACCCAAGAGCCCAGCTGGCACTAGGAGGGCCCAGCCGGCACTGGGAAGGAAGCTGGGAAGACTCCACTCTGCCTTTGGGCAGCTCGGTGCCAGTGGGAGGATGATGGAGGCACATCCAGGTCGGAGAGCACTTGCAGAGTTGGGCTAAGGAAGGGGGTGCAAAGGATCCCCAAGGGTTGAGCTAGGCTCAGGATTGGAGATCAGAGGCCAGGTGCAGGGAGGCGCAGCCGATTATCAGCCAATGAGGAGACACTGAGGGTCCTTGAGGAGGAGGGCAAAGCAGGCAGAGCTGGTCTCAGGCCCAGGACTGCAGATGTGCAGACCCAGCTTAACCCTTGCTCCTCCCTGTGCAGACCCAGCTAGACAGGAGAATCCAGAGCTGGGAGGGCTGGGAAGCTGGTGGAGGGAGAGCAGGGCAAGCATCAGGGGCTGTGGCCCAGTGCCCACCCAACCCGACCCTCCTGGCCCAGTGGTCCTTGTCCTGGGCCCCAGATCACTCTGTGCAGGAAGAGGATCTCCCTGCCTGGAGTTGGCCAGCCCCCTGACCCAGGTCAGACATCTGACTTCCACTCCCCACACTCTGAGCTGCCATGGGCTGCAGAGATGTTTAAATAGACATGGCTCCGCTCCTCCAGGAAACCTACTCCTTCTCAAGGACTATATGCTGTTTTGCTCCTGTGGACAGCACAGTTCTCATAACTGATAGTTCCCTTTTCATTCTGACTACCAGGAGTCATAGAATCAACTATTCAGCCTAAGATTGGACCCTCTGTGTCCATGTTCTAATGCTCCCCAAGCTTTTCCTTGCTATTGCATCCTATTTTCCCCTGCCTTGGATTGTCTACCTTGGTATCACAATTATGCTTAGCTCTCACAAATACTTATTGGAATAAGGTAGGTATAAATATAAAAATAGTTAATGTGCAAAATGGCAAATCCCCTCCGTCCCCCCCACATTTACCCGCTCCCCAGGGAATGAAAAACTCAGGACTGGAGGTCAGGGGTTGGGAGTGTTGTGGGGGGAGTAGGGGAAGGCTGAAGCAGGCCCCAGCCCTGTCCCTCTTGGCTCTGGCATCTAGTTGCACATAGGAGCTAGGAAGGCTCTGCTCTCACCCTAGAATGTTCTATAGCCCTGCTAATAACAATGCCAACTTTGACTAGAATTTACTGAGTGCCTACTACATGCCAAGTGTCATTCCTAGCACAGTACCTGACTATGCCATTTATCCCCTAACAGCCCTGTGAGGTGGGTTCTGCTATCATTTTCCTGTTACCCAATGGGAAAACTGAGGCCCAGAGAGCTTAAGTAACATGTCTAAGGCCACACAGCTGGTAAGTACTGGAGCTGGGACTCATGCTATGCTGTCTGATGCCACAAACCAGGTTCTCAGTAGCTACCCATCTTGCCTCAGGGGCTCGGGCGGTGCACATGACTTTCTGAGACTGAGATGGTCCAGCTCCTGCCCCGTACCCGTCTGTGCCAGGGCTGCCCCTGCCTCTCTGTCCCTCTATATCCAGACTGGTCCAGGCTCTCTCTTTCCCTCTAGCCGCACAGGCAAGCATCAGGCCTGGGCCACAGCATCAACCTGGGGGAGATGCAGGCAGAGGGCATCAGTAGATGCTCTGGAGCAGCAAGGCAGGGGGAAAAAAGCCAGACTTCAGCATCAGAATGGCATGGGGCCCTCTTGAGCCTCAGTCTCCACATCTGTAACATGGGGACAGGAAGGACCTGCAGGCAGGTTAGGCTGAGGGGAGGTGTGGCCCATGCCTCCCTCAGGCCTGGCCACAGAAAGGCTGGTAAATGACAGCTGGGGCAGGGTCCTGGCTCCTCAGCACCTTGAAGTGCTGATCCTGGGACTGCCCACTGAGAAAAACCAGAGCTGGGTCCCCCAGGACCTCTGGCCACCATTAGGGTCAGAATCCTGCCCCACAACTGCCTAGCTGCGTGGCCTTGGGCAAGTCACTCTGCCCCTCTGGCCTTGGATAACGGGAGAATGATGTTTACTCATGCTTGGCATACAATGTATTAGCTGAGAATTATTTTTATTATCCTGGGGTAACTTCCAGCCCCCCAGACACCCCTCCATCCTGGCAGGCAGGCTGGGGTGGGGGCAAAGTCATGGGAGGCACATGTGCGGGAGAACAGGCTGGGCCCAGACACCAGGCTCCAATGTAGAAGCCGCCCCCAGGTGCCAATACTGTAGGAGGTGGCAGAGAGCCGCCCCACTGCCCTAGTTTCCCAGAGAGCTTTCTTGTTGAAGTGGGGAGAGGCTCGGCACACAAATGCACATGCACACGCATGCACATCCAGGCCCATGCGTGTCCCCTGCCCGGGACAGCCAGAGCCCGGCACTAGATCCAGCCCCGCTCCTGGTGCCGTCAGCCCCTCCAGGGCACAGGACATGGGAAAGGGGATTCAATCCCAGCTCTGCCTTTTCTGTGACTTGGGTCAACTCAGCTTCCATATGTGGGCCTCCATTTTTCATAGGGAAACAGGAATTATGGCATCCCTCTCCTACGTGAGAACCAACGATGTTCCATGTGTGAAGAGCCTGTGCCAGTTCCTTCTCCTCACTCTCCTCCCTGCCACCATCCCAACGTGCCAGGCCTCTCCGCTCAACCCCAGCATTGCCACTGCTACCTCTGTGCCCCATTAAAGCAGCCTCCTTATTTCCTCGAGGCTCAGAGATTTCATCCCTCTGTGCCTCCCCTACCCAGGTGGCTGAAAGCTCCTGTCACTGAAGCAGGGACAAGCTCTCTCCAGCTGCACATCCAGCTCCCTCCTGTCCAGCACTATCCCTGGCAGCCCTCAGTAACTGACACCCAGAGGGAGACAGCAGGGAAGAAGCTGGAGCCGCCTCTCCCACCACAACCACAGCAGCCTGGATACATGAACCCGAATGTCACCCAGTTCAGACTGAACTGGCTCTGCTGCCCACCCCACCAGCCACCAACCACGGCAATGACAATCACAACTCCATTGACAGGCCCTCACCACGTGCCAGGTCATGCATCATCTCATCTCCTCTTCCCAATATGCCTATGAGAAAACAACTGCTGTGCTCATTTTACAGATGAGGAGACTGAAGCATAGAGAAACCATGAACCCAAGTCTAGCTCAGGACTTGAGGTCTGCACTCTACACTTTACTGCTAGGTCCACCCACAGCCCCTCAGAAATGCCCAGGACCGGAGGGCTGGCAGAAAGAGCAACGGGGCCTCCCTTCTGCACTGGACTGAGGTGAGAACCAACAGCAGTGTTTGCAGCAGACACATTTTGACCTTAAAGTTAAAAATTAAGTCCCCAAGTATAGGATGTTGTTTAGGGAACTGGCCTAACACCCACCCCCGTGGTTCTGCTCTCCTGTTTTAGAAATGAAGATAGCGCTAGCTTGCATCCGCGTCTCAGGCTAACACAAAATGTCAGGCCGGTAAACTCTGGTGGTGATGATGGGGTGGCGAGAGGTGCCCAGCAAATGCACCCATCCAAGCAAGACCCTTTCCCCAGGCCTGCTGGGCTGTGCCAGATGGACTGAGGTCCCTTCTGGAGTGGCCTTCACATGTGCAGTCCCGTCAGATGGGTGTCCACCCCTTAGTGCTCGAGTGTGGCTTCCCCTGAGGCAGAGCTTCCGGCCAAGGCTGGCCACACCCCACGCCAGCCCTGCCTGCACACAGAGCCCATGGTGGCTCCCTGCTCTGCACTCACAGATGCCGTTGTTGTAACTGTGGCTCCCGGGTTTGCATAATGCCTCCTTCCCGGCTCCCATGCCCTCCAGCATGCATATTCAGGCTCTGATCCAGCACACAGGCTGCTTTTATTTCAAAGATTTCACGAGGCCATCCCACAAGTCATAAATAATCGAAGGTGCTCTGACGCTGCGTCCAGGTGTGTTGACTGATAGCCCTCCCCACCGGCCGCGGCCAGCCTCCCGGATTGGAGCCTGCCCCTTCCCAGCTCTCCCCTGAATGGCACCCCTTCCACTGAAGCCTGTGTCTGTAGATCCCTGAATTGCCTGCCCACCCTCCTTCCTGTTTCCAGGCCCTCTCAGCGTGCAGCGGCCACCCCCACAGCTCCCCCATCCAGGTCGGGACAAGCGCCTGGAACTCATTCTCACTGAACCGAGTGGGGCTGGGGCCCACTCAGCCACCCACAGGATGGCAGTTGAGGGCAGTTACTGTGGGGTAGCTTCTCAGAGGAGGCACACTCCGAGCAGAGGGGGCTGTTAGTGACCAGGTGCGGAGGAGAGGGAAGAGGTCATGTCCAGGAAGGACGGACGTGCCCCAGAGACAGAGAACCCGAGAGACTAGCCCAGGGGCTCCCTCACAATCTTGCTGGCTGTGGCTGCCTGGTCCACACACACATCTTCATGGATGCAGCCTCCAGCTCCCACCCCCATGCCATGACCCTTGAGGGCCTGACCAGAGGATATGGTGGCCAAGGGCGTGGCCTCCAACCATAGCCCTCCTCTCAGGTGACCCACCACTGGGAGACAAAGTGTAGGGAGAGAGACGGATAGACCCATGGGACCTGGAGTGGAGACCAAGACCAAATCCTACCTCGTGACCGAGGCCTCAGGAAGGGAACAAAGTGCTCCCTCTCATGGGTTGCTGTTGCTAAGATTAATGAGCTAATTAAAGTATGAAGACGGTTTCTTGTACACTTAAAAAAAGATGATCAACCATCACAAATTAATCACAATTAGCAACCCTCCTCCAGGCAGTCTGCCTGGATCAGGTCCACTGAGCGTAGTTTCTCCTCTCCCAAATGACAGGAGGCTGCACTGGCCCTTGCAGGGGCATCTGAGCTGCCGAGGGCTGCACTTCTTGGATCCCCAGAGTCCTTCCAACTCCTTCCAAGGCTCTGCTGCAAAATGACTGTGTGTTTTCACATCTACTGAGCACCAACTGTGTGCCAGGCTCTTAGTACTTGGCCTTCTACACACAACACAGTGCTCAGGAGGATGAGCTATGAGGAGCTTCCTTTTACAGATACCGAAATTTGAAGCCAGAGCCCTAACTCCTGATCTCAGTTAACCCCTGCCCTGGGCCGTGCGGCAAGTTAGGCCAGGGGAGGGTGGAGGATGGACAGCCACACCCCTCCAGCCCCCACTACTTCAAATCTGCTAGTGCTGCTGCTGCAGGCTTGTGAGGAGGGGTGCCGTCTCCCCAACTTCACACCCCTTCTACTCCCTCCTGAGCACACAGGTAAGGCTGACTCAGAAGAGACACCTGGGCCCTTGACACCAAATTAAGGCCAGAATTCCGGAGAGGGAGGGAGAACATGGAATTTTTTTTTTTAAATTAAAATACAAAACAAAACAAAACCAGAAACCCTCCCTGTAATCATCCCCATGACAGAGTGTCCTTGGAACTGAAGTCGAGGTTGGGGGCTACTGGGGTCAGCCTTGCTGCCCCTCATCTAACAGCGATCCCCAGACACAGGAATAGTATCTGAAAAATGCTTATCACAGAGCACAACCAGGCCCTAAGGTCAGAGCCTGACCACCCAGAGCACCCCCAGACCCAACAGATTCCTGGCCTGTCCCCCACAGGCCGCCCACCTCACCTGAGTGGCCCACAGCTCTGCTCCTCCTCCAGGAGGAGACTCTAGGATCCCCAAGTTCAAGGCTGGCTGGTGCCTGGGCCAGGCACCCACACTCCCCAGGGCCCCAGCAGTTGCTCTCCAAGGGCCCCCAGCACCTATAACCCTGACCCATCAGACCAGGGAGCTGCCTTCCTCCTTTCTCCTAAAAGCTGATCCCCAAACCTTCCCACCCCCTACCTCGCCCAGTGACTCAAAAGTGCCCCTCCCCTGGAACATGGCTGGGGAAGGGAAAGGGGGGTCCAGGAGATGGGAGAGGAGAATGAGGTGGCAGAGAGAGGGCTGCTGCTCTGCACAGACCCTTTGGCCCTGCTGCATCCACCAACACAGACAGCAGCTGCGCAACTCACTCAAGCATCGGCTCAGGGCTCAGGGCTCCGGGCTCAAGATCAGGGCCTCCTCAGTGGGACACCTGCAAAGAGACAGCAGGGAAGAGGTGAGAGGACAGTCAGATTGGGGCCTGTAGACCCGTCCTGCAGTCAATCCCACCCAAGTCTCTGCCCAGCCTGGGCTTTCCCGTGCACTGGGCCAGATAGAGCAGGAGGAGACCTGGACCCTGCCCTCTGGAAGCTCGCAGGCAGCCTAAAGATGCCACATTCATTCCAGAGTCAGATTGCACTTTTGGTAAAGCAAGGGCCTGGGCTACAGCAGGCTGGGATTCAGGCACCCGCACAGCCCCGGAGGACACACAAACTAGACTTGCAGCGCAGCCCCCACCTATCCAAGCCTGTGTGCAGCGGAAGTCACAGTTCTCTGGTTCCTGAACCTCAAATCCTCCCTCCTGAGGCCACATGTGGCTCATGGTCCCAAGGAGCACAGAGGAGCTGGTGGGAAGGGAGTACCCAGGGCCACCTTCCCATGTCTGCCTGAGGCCTTTACCTGGGCCCAGTCTCAGCTTTGTCACTGGCTCACCCTGGGACCCTCACTGTGCCTCCCATCAGTACAGGCAGGTGCAGCAGAGTTGCTGGGACTTGTGCAAACACAGCTTGCTGGGCTCCACCCCAAGAGTTTCTGACCAGCAGGTCCTGGGGGTGGGGGTGCCTGAGGATCTGCATTTCCAACAAGCTCCCAGGTAATGCTGATGCTGCTGGTTGGGGATCAGACTTTGAGAACTGTTGGCCTTGAAGATGTGTCCAGCCTGGAAAGTACAAAGCCCACACCACACCCTCAAGGAGTTCACAGGCTAAATGGGAGACCACTCATACACACACATGCATGCGTGCACACACATCTCACTCCCAGTGGACACAGTGGAAATGTGGCTTCTGAACACTAAGGCAATCTGACAGGAGCGGGCTGTAGGCTGGTGCAGTCACGGAAGGCTTCCTAAAAGAGGCGAAGACCTAAATGACTACCTTCAAATATTATGGCCTTATTATGCAAATAACACATGAAAGCATTCTCTTTTTAAGAGGTTCAAATACAGTAGTCTGTACAGTAAACACTCTCATTCCCAGTCACCTCTCCAGAGGTACTGACTGCCATCCCTTTGGCATGAAACTTTAACTGTGCATTTGCACACATGTGCAAATGTGTGTGCAATCCTACCTGAAGGGGTAGGATCGCTTGAGGTGCACACAGACATGGGGGTATATACCAGGGAGCACAGCCCCTGTGCTTGTGTGCACCTGCATTCCTCACTTCACAACAGATTTTTGAGACCTTTCCCTGTCCATACATAGCAATAACCATGCTTGTGCTCACTGAGTACCCACTGTGTGCCAGACCCTGGGCTGAGTGCTGTACCTCTTACCTCATCTGATTCTATTAATAGCTCCCTAAATGGGTGCTGTTTTGATCCTCATTTTGTAGATGAGAAACTGAAGTGGGCCAGGCGTGGTGGCGCACACGTGTAATCCCAGCACTTTGGAGGCTGAAGGGGTAGGATCGCTTGAGCCCAGGAGTTCAAGACCAGCCTGGGTGACATAGCAAGACCCTGTCTCTACAAAAAAAAAAAAATAATAAATTAATTTAAAAAATTAGCTGGGCATGGTGGTGTGCACCTGTGGTCCTAGTTACTCAGGAGGCTGAGGCAGGAGGATCACTTGAGCCCAGGAGGTGGAGGCTACAGCGAGCTATAATCGTGCCACTGCACTCCAGCCTAGGTGAGAGAATGAGACTTCATCTCCAAAAAAGAAAAACCAAAAAGAAAGAAAAGAAAAAAGAAAAGAAAAGAAAACTGAGGTGCAGAGTAGAGTGGTGACCAGTAAGCCACTTGAGTGTGCAGCCAGGGCATAGTGGAGCCAAAGTTTGGATCTGGGGTGTGAAGCTCCAGCATGTTTTCCTAATGGACTGTCACAGCTGAGCTCTCATGGTGCTGCATTGAGGCATGCCAGGTGGGGTGTACCCTCACCTGTGTAATCAGGCCCCCAAGGATGAGTGCTTAGGTGTTTCTAATTTTTTATTTCAAACATTGCTAGAAAAAAACATCCTGTCTCATTGCATACATGTGTAAGTATTTCTCTGGGTGCCTTCCTAAAGGGTAGATCAAAGGGTATACACGTTTTACATGTAGATACTTGCTGCCAAGTTGACCTCCATAAAACATCTGTACTGATCTGCAACTGTCCATTTCCCCATGTGAGCCCTAAGTTAGAACAGTTCCCGTTTACTCAGCACCTGTTGTGCATCAGATCCAGTAACATCTGGGTTGTCACCTCCATTCTACAGAAAAGGAAACTGGCTCAGAGAGGTTACGCTGCTTGCCCAAAGTCACAGAGCATAGCAATTTGCCTCAATATCGTAAAAGAGAAGAGAAGGGAGGGAAGAAAGGAAAAAGGGAGGAAGGGGAGGAAGTAGGGAGAGGAAGGAGGGAGAGAAAGAGAGAGAGAGGGAGGGAGAGAAATTCCTTGACCTCACATGCCCTCCCATTTGTCTGCTTCCCTTTAATAGCAAAACTCTAGAGCTGTCTCTACTGTCTCCACCCCTTCACTTCCAGTTCCCTCTCCAATTCTGTCCCTACCACTCCACAAAACTGCTCTTATCAAGGTCCCCCAGAAACCTCAGTTTTGCCCAGCCCAATAGTCATTCTCTGTCCCCTCACTGGTCCCTGAGCTCTCAGCAGCATCTGACATGGCTGATTGCTTTCTCCATCAGGTAACATCTTATCTCTGGGTTTCCAGGACTCGACCTCTCCTGGCTGTCCTCCTACACCTTCTCCCCTCTTACCTAACTTCCCTCCAAGCATCCGAGGCCCCAGGGCTCACCAGGACCTCCTCTCCATCCCATCCTGTCTGCACACTCCTCAACTTAAACCTCTGCTGTGCCCCCAGGTCCCTCTCACCAGCCTCAGCTCCCTCCTGAGTGCCAGCTTGTGTTCAGAGGCCCATTTGTCATCTCCGCTTGCTCATCTAACAGACCTGTCCAAAACAGAACTCTTCATTTTTATCCCCAAATTACGTCTCCCTCAGCCTTGACTTCTCTCTTTCTCCCTTGGCACTTACCCAAGCCATCAGCAAACCCTATCAGGTCTATCCCAGAACACATCCAGAACCTGACTGCTTCCCCCAGCTCCTCTGCCCCACCCTGGCCAGCTCTTGCCTGGATTATTGAAACAGCCTCCTCCCTCACTCAGCTTCTTGCCTCCACCTCTGGCCCCAAACTATCAGAGCAGCACGATGACAGAGAGAATCAGGCCCTGTGGCTCCCTGCCATAAGCCCATGGTACAGACTGAAGTCCAAACTCTCTCCAAAGCCTTCGAGTCCCTGCCCACCTCTCAGAAATCATCTTCCAGCACAATCGGCTTCCTTCCCACACGGGCCAGTCTCAGGGTCTTTGCCCTCTCGATCCTTCTACCGAAGGTTCTTCCCCCAGACTTTCTTACCATCCCATTCAAATGAGCCCTCTTACCATCCCTAGGCACCCTACGTAAAATGCCCACCATGCACCCGTCTCTCCCAATTTTCTAAGCATTTCCTCCGCCTGACATTATATTGTCTATTTATGTGTGGCCTTGTTTCCTGTCTGCCTCCTCATCACAACATAAACTCCATAAAGCAGGCAGGGCCCGAAGCCACCTTGTTCACCTCTAGATTCACCTTTGTACTATGTGCAGTGCTTGGCACCCAGGAGACAGTCAATACATATTTGCTGAAGGAAGGAGGGAAGGAAAGGAAAGGAAAGGAAAGGAAAGGAAAGGAAAGGAAAGGAAAGGAAAGGAAAGGAAAGGAAGAGGAAAAGAGGAAGAGGAAGAGGAAAAGGAAAAGGAGGAAGCGAAGGAAGGGCCACAGCCAACTCTACCAGACTCCAAAGCCTGTGTTCTTACTCCCTACACGAACTGCCTCCCATACGAAGAAGCAGGCAGGAGCCAGAGGGCACGCCCAGCAGGCAGGACACACTGCAAAGGCAGGGAGGTGGAAGTGAGACTGAGGACCGGCCAGCTGGCGCAGCGGCACACACTGCACAGCAGTGGGGCCCCAGCCTCCCTGGGATAACAGGGCCAGCAGCCCCCACCCCAGGGGGTCTGCGGCTCTCACACCTGCCAACCTGTCCCATTCAGGAGGGAGCCTTGGGGGCGGCCGGCAGCTGAACGCGACTGGCGGGGGGCCAGGATGCTTGCCAACAGCTGGCGCCGCTGCCAGGCAGCCCAGTAATTGTGTTCGCAGCGGAAATTGGTCCAGGGAGTTTTTTCCTTTTGCCTCCCATTTTCTTTCTCTTCCCTTCCCCCCTTGGAGCTGCAAGACCCAGAAGATTGATCTTTGCCTGAAACGGAGGAGATAACTCGATATAATGAACTCCACAGTCCCTCTTGGTGTTTGGAGCTTTTAAAAAATTTAAAAGGGCTAGGGACAAAAAAGCAAGTCCTTGGGGGCCTCGGGGGCTGCTTCCCCTCTCTCAGAAGCCCCTGGCCCTATTTCTGTGCCCCTCTGCAGCTCCCCATCTCTTTCCTTTCCCCTTCTTTTTCCCTTGGGATGCCTTGATGGAACAAAGGTTAAAAATATCCCCTTTCTCTTGCAGGCTTTAAAAATAATTTTGGTGAGGTCAGGGCTGGGTCCACCAATCACCCTGCCTCCCACGGCCCCCACCACTGTGACCGCCCCCTCTCCCAAGAGTTACCAGCCAGCCTGGGGGTGACAAGTTGGCTTAGTCCACCTGTTCTCAAAGCATTTCAGGAGGCCCAGCCCACCCACTGAGGTGCTGCCAAAGACAGCTTTTGTTCCTGCAAGTGGTTCTTTAAAGAGCCACCTACGATACACAAAGGGAGCACAGCGCTGGCTGGCACGGCTGGAACAGAGGAGCTGCCCCTGCTTCCTGAAGGTCTGTGCCTCCCCCCCAACCCATCAGCCAGCAGCCCCTCCAGCCAGTTGCTCCTGGGCTCTGTGCCCTGCATGCATTCACATATTCAGTCAGCGTTTATGGAGCACCTATCCTGTGCCAGGCACTAAGCTGAGAGCTGGGGACCCAGGGGACCACCAAACCCTTCTGATTCCTGCCCTCAGTGGCTGTAAAGCCTGGTGGCAGAGGCAGTCATTAATCAATGGCCACACTTGGGTGGGAGACACACTGGGATGAGGGCTTTAAAGGAAAAGCCAAGGAGCTCTGACAGCATGGACAGTGTGGTCAGGGAGGGCTTCCCTGAGGAAGTGTCCTTGGAGGAGAGGTCTGAAAAACAAGTATGAGACCGCTAGGCAGAGGGTGTGGGTGGAGGGCTCCAGGTATTATGGTGAGGGTCTGCTCCCAGGAGTGCACCATCCAATTAGAGCCTCTCACCTGGTGCTCTGCCTGCAGAGAAAGGCCAGGTCCCCAAATTACTTACCTGGAATTCAAGGCCTTTCCTAGCCTGATGTCTGCCCCCAAGACCCTCTTGTCTCCAGCGTTTCCTTCCAAGATGCAGCACAAATGTTGCCTCAATGGCCCCATGCTTGTGCTCCTCCCCACCCAGCACAGACCATGCTGGCCTGTTATGGGATGTTACAGGCTCACCTGCCCACACGGGTCATGCTGTGGGGCCTCTGCGTACCTGGTGCCCCACTCACAGCCAAGGGTGTGTGTCAAGGGGAAGAGAACAACTGGAAGCACCCTCAGGAGGTTTTGACTCCGATCAGCGAGGGCTGGAGACATCAGGGAGAGCTTCCTGGAGGGGTGGGGCGGGGCTTTGAATACACAAGGACTTGGATAGTAGGGTGGGGAGTCCAGGGCAGCAGGGACAGAGGCTCAGAAAAGACCTGCAGAGGTGGGCACCTAAAGACCAAGGCCTGCCCAAGCAGATCTCTAACCTTCAACCCCCGAAAAGGCCAGGAGGAGAAGGAGAAGCTGAGGCTCCAAGAAGGCAGTGCTTCCGCCGAGCTATGTGGCCCGGCAACAGTGGCCAAAGGTGGCAGCAGCCTCCCTTCTGTCCCTAAGCAGTCATTGTCCACATATGTCCATCTCCTGGGGCTCAGGCATTCCCAGCCCCCAGCCCTGTCCTCGCCCCCAGAAGAGCTCACACCAGGAGTCAGGCAGCTACCATACCATGTGGCCAAGGAAGGGAACCAGGATTCTGGAGGAGTAGCCAGCGGGGGCAAGAGACACCTGAAGTGCTTCTCCAGGAAGGAGACATTGGCTGGGCTGGGGAAGGCACTCTCAGCAGGGGACACCCTGCAAAAAGCCCCAGAGGTGCCCCCTCTAGATTTGCTTCTTTGCCCTCTAGGCTTCTGGCCTGGCTGAGCTCCTGGGAACACGAGTCAGCAGCACCCCAAGTCTGAGCCTTTAGGGAACCAACCCCCGCCCCACCCACATTACACTGTCCGGAGAGGCTGGGAAACTCCTGGAACATTCCCTGGCCAGTCTCAGGTTTTCCACCCTCTGCCTTTGGGCCCTGAGGACCCCTTACCCCAGCCACCTTTAGAGGATATAGCAGAGGCCAGGGCTCTTGCCCCAGGAAGGCCCCTGGCCACCCTTCCCTGATGTCTTTAGGAGCCTAGGCCCCAGCATCTCCAACAGCAGCCCTGGAAACAGGGCCTGGCCACCCAGGAGGGGCAGGCCGCAGGCCCCACAGACTATGCTGTGGCCAGCCGCTCTCCCCAGGGCCCACCACTGCCAGCAGAAAACAAAACCGCTTGACCTTGTGGTTCCGCAGACAAGTAGCTTCCCGCCTCAGCTTCCCCAGTGCAGTCCCCTGAGGCTGCGGGCTCTGTGGGCATCAGGTACAGTTGGAGGTAAAGGAAGCTCTGTGCAACCAGCCCTGCCTTGCTTCTGGGGGCCAAAGAAGCCCTGCTCCCCATACATACTCAGAAAGCCTGGCCTAGAATGTTCTCACCTAGAATGTCAAAACACAAGACTTCCCAAGACCTCAGCTGAAACCAGAGAGGAGAGGGGCCAAGAGGAATCCTGGGTTCAGATGGAGAGAAAGAGATGGGCAAGGGAGAAGGGCAGAGAGGGGGTTGGGCCATCCACAATGGGCAGGGCCTCCAATGCCAGGCAAAGGTGCTGAGCATCACCCTCTGTGCCCAGGAGCTCCATGGACCCATCCAAGCAGGGCGGGGCCTACTGCCAGGCACTGGTAAGATGAGAGGCCTGGCAGAGGGGCCGCTCCCAGGGAGCTAACGGACCTGGCTGAGCCCCACAAGCCTAGCTCAGGCTGGGCCAGAGAAGCTGTCGGGGATACGTGTGGAGGAGAGTGTTCTCTCCAGAGCCTCTGAAGGTGAGAAGGCCCAGGCTGGCCCCCACCCCAGCTTGCAGGCCAGCCCAGCCAGAGCTGCTCCCTGGCCTCCCTCCCCACAGCCTCTGGGAGGCAGAGGCACAGTGAACAGGGCCTCACAGAGCCACTTGATGGCCACTTCTTGAGCACTTCCAGGTGCAGATCAGCTCACCTCCCTCTCAGCAGTTCACTGAGCTGGGCACCAGTATCCCCCTTTCCAGAGGAGAAGCTAAGGTGCAGGGTTGGGATGACTCACCTAAGGCACATAGCCAGCACCTGGTGGAGGCATAATTTGAACCCAGATCTGGGTAAATCCAAAGCTGTTAACCACGAGAGCCAGAGACAGAGGGATTCTGCCTCATCCAGGATGCAGAAGCCACAAAGCATCCCTCCCAGCTAAAAACGAGAAAAAGCTGGATATTCTGCAAAACCATAACTTTCGTTCAGCCTGCTGGAGAGCTGGTGTTACAAGGCAGTCAGGGGGACTGAATTCCAAAGACTGGTGTGCTGTCCGGGGACAGTGGGAGCACGGCCAGCTTCACCTGTGGCAGAGACTGTAGAGGAGAGCCTGCCAAAACGGCTGGAAGGATAAGAAGGAAACAGCTGGAAGGGGAGGAATTCTCAGCAGCTAGGTGTGGACCAGCCCTGGCAGTTCCAGACACAAGGTGTCCACCCTCACAGCCGGTGCATTTCCATGATGCTCCAAGAAAGCCTGGGGTGTGACGAGAGGATGGACAGAACCCACAGTGGTGCACGGGTGCACAGGGCCCCCAGCCTGACGCCCAACCTCGCCTTCTCAGAAGTTGAGAAGAATCTGGTGAGGAAGGTGGGAGAGATGGAGTGACTGAAAGGGTGGGGGGCAGAAGGAGAGCCCTCCTGGGCTCCATGCTGCCTTGGCTCTCCTGACTACCCCCTACCCCATGCTCCCCCTGCCAGGAGGGCCTCACTGAGGAGTTGTAGGCAGCAGCTTTCCCTCCTCCCTCCATCCACCTATGCCCACCTCCAGCACACCTTCACCGGGAACTCACTCTGCTTGGCACAAGCACCCAACGTTCTCCAGGGGCAGGGCAGAGGGGACAGACAGCTCCAGGGCCCCTATGTCCTCTGTAAAAGGAGGGGCGTGACTCCTTTCCCCCATTACAGGGAGTCAAGGGGCTAAGAGGGGCACAGATTCTTGAGGGGGCAGCGTCAGAGCCCAGGCTTCCTGGCCTCAGGCCTGTGCCCTGTACCCTACCTTAAAGACAGGTAGGCTCCAAAGACCCCCAGTCTAAAGTGGGTTGGGAGGTTTCGCCCCATCCCTCCTGGAGACAGAAATCTACTCTGGGCACAGAGTAGGGAATGATTTTGTTTTTCTCTCTTCTCTAAGAACCTTTAGACAGTCAAATTACAACGCAAGATAAAAGCAGAGGCAAAAGCATCGTGTTCAGGGCTGGCTGGGGAGTTATTTCAAGTTAACAAGCAAGCGGGGAGAACCCAGGGACACAGGAGGGAGGCTGAAGATTTGCCTCCTAGGGAGAGGCAGGCAGCTGGGTGGGCATCAAAAGGGCTGAAGGGGGTGGAAGGGGGTGCTGCTGAAAGCCAGACTGTGGGGGTGGGGGAGTCCTCCCAATCTGGAACAGAAGATGGAGGTGTGAGGGGCTCCCATGGTGAGCACCAGGAGCCCTAGAAGCAACCAGGTAACCCTCCCTGCCTTCATTTATTGATCCATCTGTAGCCAAGCCACAAGTATTTCTTGAGCATCTACTATACGCCAGGCCCTGAGGGTCCCCAGTGGATACGGAAGTGAGTGAGACAGACAAGGTCCTGCTCTTAAAGAGCCTCGGGAGAGAACTCACTGTGGGCAGAGCCTGCTTTAACCTCTCCCCAAATGAGGCCTGGACACTGGCTGCATATCAGGCACCTCTGGCAGGCACCAGGGCTGCCTGGAGCAGAGGAAAGAGCATAGCTTTGGAATTAACAAGCCGCGTGTCTATGAGCAAGTCCCTAACCTCTCTGACCCTCAGTAAGAATAACAAAAGCCAGCCTGGCGCAGTGGCCCACGCCTGTAATCCTAGCACTCTGGGAGGCCAAGGTGGGCAGACTGCTTGAGTCCAAGAGTTCAAAACCAGTCTGGGCAACATAGTGAAACCCTGTCTCTATTAAAAATACAAAAAACTAGCTGGTGTGGTAGCGCACATCTGTAATCCCAGCTACACGGGAGGCTGAGGTGGGAGAATCACCTGAGCCCCGGAGGTTGAGGCTGCACTGAGCCAAGATGGTACCACTGCACTACAGCCTGGACAACCAAAGTGAGACCCTATATCAAAATAAAAATAAAATAAAATAAAAGCCACTAACTTGTATTAAACAGTTAATATGTAATCAGCATTATTCTAAACTTTACATGTATAAACTCATCTAATCAACACAACAAGACTGTGAGCTAGGTTCTATCAGTAGTCCCCTTTTCAGAGGAGGAAATCAAAACACAGAGAGGTCTAGTGCTTTGCCCAGGGTCACGCACATAGAGCTACTGAGTGCAGCCAGGATCACAGCTGGACAGGCTGGCTCCAGAGGCCTCACCCTTAACCACTGCACCTTGCTTAAGAAGCTGTTCCCTAGCCGGGCACAGTGGCTCACGCCTATAATCCCAGCACTTTGGTAGGCTAAAGCAGGGGGATGACTTGAAGCCAGGAATTCGAGACCAGCCTGGTCAACATGGTGAAACCCCATCTCTACTTAAAAAAAAAAAAAATTAGCCGGGCATGGTGGTACCCACTTGTAATCCCAGCTACTTGAGTGGCTAAGGCACGAGAATTGCTTGAACCTGGGAGGTGGAGGTTGCAGTGAGTCGAGATTGCACCACTGCACTTCAGCACTCCAGTCTGGGGGAGAGAGCAAGACTCTGTCTTTAAAAAAAAAAAAAAAAAAAAAGGCTGGGCACGGTGGCTCACGCCTGTAATCCCAGCACTTTGGGAGGCTGAGGCAGGCGGATCACGAGGTCAGGAGATCGAGACCATCCTGGCTAACATGGTGAAACCCCGTCTCTACTAAAAATACAAAAAATTAGCCAGGCGTGGTGGTGGGCGCCTGTAGTCCCAGCTACTCGGGAGGCTGAGGCAGAAGAATGGTGTGAACCTGGGAGGCGGAGCTTGCAGTGAGCCGAGATCTCGCCACTGCACTCCAGCCTGGGCGACAGAGCGAGACTCCGTCTCAAAACAAAAAAAAGCTGTCCCCAGCAGAGACCCTTAGCACCATTCCATGTGTCCTGCCAAAATCCAGAACCACTGCCACCCCAACCTGGCTCTGCCCACTGAGCTTGAGCTTCTATTCATTTCCCGGAGACCATCTCAAATGTCCTTTCTTCAGTGAAACCTGCAGGTCTTTTTCAGGATAAAGGAGGAGACCCACATGCACTGGGACCCTGCTGCGGACGAGACCCTATGCCGATCACCTCATACATAATTGCTCTTCTCTTCCTCACAACCCTGGCAGGCAAGACCAGCCATCTTTATTTCATAGAAGGGGAAACCAAGGCTCAAAAGATGAAGTGGCTTATCCAAGGTGGGGCAAACTTTGCCATATTCTGCATGCCTCTAGCAGGGATGGATGTTGTGGGGGACTGTGTGATAGAGGCTGGGGTGGGGTCACCAGATAGTTCCTGAGCCACTTAGGAAGGGTAAAAGAGCACCTGCGTCTGAAAGAACAGGAAATTATAAGAACCAGGAGCTGCGCACGGTGGCTCACATCTGCAATCTCAGCACTTTAGGAGGTTCCCCAGGAGTTCGAGACCAGCCTGGGCAACAAAGTGAAACCCCAGCTCTACAAAAAGAAAAAATTATCTGGGCATGGTGGCATGCACCTGTGGCCCCAGCTACACAGGAGACTGAGGCAGGAGGATCACTTGAGCCTAGGAGATTCAGGTTGCAGTGAGCTGTGTTCACGCCACTGCACTCTAGCCTGGGAGAGAGAGCAAGACCCTGTCTCAAAAAAAAAAAAAAAAAAAAAAAAATGAACTGGGGACAGGATCAATCAGTCAGTCAATAAACACTGTTGCCTGGGCACCTTTCATAAGCAAAATGGGTATAAACAACGTGAGTATAAGAGTGGGACTTCCCTCACTTTGTTCCATGAATTCCATCCCTCCCTCAACACCAATACTGAAAGCACTTAGTCTTCTTTCCACCTGTCCACTTCCTGCCTAGATACATTTTTAGGTCTAAAGCCAGTACTGCCACCTCCTTCCTCCTTTAAGAAGCCAGCCCTGATTGCCCCAGAACCCCTTAGAGCACCCTGAACCCGTGGTCTGGCTGGGGACTGGGGCAGACCTAAGGGGTAGAATTGCCCCCATGCCACACAAGTTGAGGGGCGGTCAGGTGCAGGAGCAAGGCTGGGGCCTGGGGGCGAGGAGCCCTGCCTGGAGGATAACAAGGCACCCTACCCTGCAGGAGGCTCAGGCAGGGGCCAGCTGCACCCTTGGCAGCAAAGCTAACATGATGGATGGCACCATTCAGGAAGAAATAAATCCAGAGGCTCGTGTGCCAGGTGAACTGGGGGGTGTATCCATCTTACAGATGCTTAATGAATGTGCTGGCCACAGCACACAGCAGCACATACATGTGCCTCCCACCCCTCTCCAGCTCCTTGAGCTCCAGAGACCACCTCCCACTCCCAGGGAAGGAGGGTGCTGAAAGGGGCCATAGATTAGCTGGCCCAGACCAAAACCCCCATTGGACAGATGGGAAAATTTAGGCCAGGAGAGGGCAGGGACTTACCCACAGTCACACAGGAATCAGCTGCAAAATCTGGACTAGAACACAGGCACCTAGGGCCGGCCCATGGATCTCTCCCTCGGGACCTCTTCAAACCCTCCCTGCCTTTAGCTCCACTGAGTTAGCTAAGAAGAATACCCAACCACCCCATCCACAGGCCCAAGACTGCTCCTCCAGAGCTCCAATCCTCTGTCCCTTGGTCCCCTGCCCAGGCCTAGCAGGGGGCCACATCTCCTCCTCCTCCTCTCCCCTGGCAACACAGCCAGGGCTTGGGAGCACTTCTGGTAGCACTGAGTGGATGAGGGGACATTGCAAGTCGTCTGGAGTGCAGACAGGTCCTGGGGGTGGGGTGGGTGCTGTCTTAATGAACAGGTAAGATCCATCATGCTCAGCTCAGCATGCCCAGAGACTCTTCCCTGGGACAAGACCTCCAGGGTTCCCCCAAGCAGATCAATCACTCCCCCTGCAAGCCTCTTCATTCTTTTGCTATAACCTCTCACTGCCTAAAAGAGCAGAGCTCAGGCTGGCCCTGTCTGTGTCAGAATGCCCACCAATTCCCAATCTGGGCTTCTAGGAGCTGTAGAGTGAGCACACTCAGAACAGATCCCTCAATCAAATTAACGAAACACTGACCTGCCTGCAAGAGAGCAGCGTAAGCCCTGGGGGAGGGGAGTGGAAGAAGGGCCAGAGAAGGAGGCTGCACCAATGCAGAGCCAGGCGGGCCCCCGCCTCCAGAATCTCCCCATAGCCGTCACCACGCCTGAAATGTCACCATTAAAGGGAAACATCGTTCCACTGGGGTTTGGAGACATTAAAGTCTCTTATTAAAGTGAAACTATCCCAGAGAGAATCATACCCTCAGTCATTACCCACCTCCACATATCAGTGGAGGAAGGAGGCAGGGAGGAGGAGGGTGGGTGGGTGGTACCATGTGTGTACTGCGTGCCAGACAGCAGTGGCCATGCTGAGGATCAGGGGTCAGGTGGTCAGCCAAAGGGCGCACAGCTGGTGTGTAGCAGAGCCAAGATTTGAACCCTGGTGCAACAGAGCCCAAAGCCAACCTTTCTCCCTCCACACAACTCTAAACAGCGACCGTGGTTGCCCCTTTGAGGCACCCTGTCCAGTGGGTTAAGACGCTGGCCACATCAACAGCCCTGCAGGGCCTCAGAGCGACCACTGCTGGGCCCCAGGGGGTGTGAACACCAGGACTGGAAACCTTTTCAGCACCACACTCTCTGAGCTGTTCCTAAGAGGGCAGTACCTTCACCCTGCACTCTGACTATGCCGTCCTCCTCCTCCCCTTGGGCCACCAGAGTTTGCCAGTGGGCAAAGGAACTGTCTTCGGAGTTAGATGACCCAAATTCTAACCATGTCCCTCAACCTCCCTGAGCCTTGGTTTCCCCTTCTATAAAATGGGGATAGTAGCACCCACTTTACAGTGTCACTGCAGGGATTCCATGAGAGAAGATCAGGAAGAAGCCTGCACAGAGCCTGGCTCAGGGCCCGCCCTTAGGGTAGCCTCTGGGTGTGGCCAACCCCTTTGATGCCCTGCAGAGCCCAGGAACCCTGAGGTGGCCCCAGCATAGTGGGCGGGACCAGGACAGTATGGGAAGAAGCAACACATGGAGGAAGGCGGGCCCCTGCCTTTTCCTCCCCACAACCCTGCTCCAGGAGGAGGTCATGGACCCCAGTCCCAGCTCAATTTCTTTTTTTTTTCTTTTTCTTTTCTTTCTTTTATTGGGGGGCAGTGTCGGGGAGAGACAGAGGTTTGCTTTGTTGCCCAGGTTGGTCTTGAACTCCTGGCTTCAAGCAATCCTCCCACCTCGGCCTCTTGAAGTGCTGGGATTATAGGCAAGAGCCACAGTGACTGGCCCCTAGCCTTATTTATTTATTTATTTTCCTTCCTTCCTTCTCTTTTTTCTTTCTTTTTTTTTTTTTGGAGTCTCACTCTGTCTCCCAGACTGGAGTGCACTGGCATGATATTGGCTCACTGCAACCTCTGCCTCCCGGGTTCAAGCTATTCTCCTGCCTCAGCCTCCTGAGTAGCTGGGATTACAGGTGCACACTACCACGCCCGGCTAATTTTTGTATTTTTAGTAGAGCCGGGGTTTCGCCATGTTGGTCAGGCTGGTCTCGAACTTCTGACCTCAGGTGATCCACCTGCCTCAGCCTTCCAAAGTGCTGGGATTACAGGTGTGAGCCACTGAGCCCGGCCCCCCAGCCCAATTTCTATGGGGTCCCTAGAGAGAGGTCTGAGCCCAGCATCACCTGCCTGCTCCACTCCAGGCTACTCCGAGGCCCCTGCCTTCAACCTGGCCACAGGAAGCACTGTCAGAAAACAAGCCCAATGCCGTTCCCCAGGTGGGCCCAGTGAGTACTCAGCACCTCCCGCCAGCCCCATCTCCAGGCCTTAAACCTGCCTGAAGCTGTTCCCTGGTTTTATCGCTCAGTCCTTCACATCCTGGCCTCACAGCCCTGGTAAGAAAACAAAAGAGACTCAGCAGAGGCTACCAGCTTTCCCAGACTCTCCACAGCAGAGTGGGTCTGGGTCTCTAACTCCTGACCTCCTTCCTCCAAAGCCACCATGTGGCCCATGCCATGGACCCTTCTTAGGAATGTGTCATCCCCTTTGCCCACTCCCACGGCTGCTGCGTGTACCGCTCCCTGCTGCCCAGTGAAGCTGCTCCCTCCAACCCAACTCAGCCCTCCAGCTCTCCTAAGGGGTCATCCTCAAATAAGGGGCAGAAGTCAGTTATTGGCCATAGAGTTAGTCAAACATCTTCTCTCTGCCAATAAGCTGAGGGCTGGCTGGGCGTGTCCAGAGCCAGTTTGAGGGCTGGTGAGAGATAGGAGGGTGGGGAACCGGCCTTTCTGGACAAGCTGCCATGGGGCAGGCCGGCTCTCTCCAATTTAATCCTCCTAGCAGCTCTCAGGGTGGGGTGGGGAGTGGGTGATAGCACTTTACAGGTGGAGAAAGTGAGCCTGTGAAGTTAAGACACATGGATTTGAACCTGGGTCTGCCTGACTCAGGCTGGGCTGTCTCCATGACTCCCCCACACCCACCCCAGGGGCTGAGTGAACACGTGCCCTAGAGTCAGAGTAGGGGCCACGTCCCAGATGCCCCCCGAGAAAGCCTTGCCAATGGCCCCTTCCTCACTGCCCTCAGTATCCACCCCTGAGCTGGGCCCACCCCAGGGTCGGGGGACACCTGCTGCCCTCCCATGAGGCTGCCTCCTGCTCCCTTCTCTCCCCTACTCTCACTAGCAAATGAGTAAGAAGAATAGCATTACAGTTTGGCTACATGAGAAGCAGAATTAGCAGGATTAAATATAAATAACTATTAAAAGTGCCTTATAATTAAATTCATTTTCCAGTTATTTGTTTTACACACACAGCCACCCACACACATGCACACACGCACGCGCTCCAGTCCCCAGCTCCACATGGAGTAGGTGTCAGGGCCCCCAGCTGCAAACCAGCCTTCTCCCTGCTGTTGCCTCTTCCTGGGAGTTCCGGTGCCTGCCTGCTTCTCTCCCTGTCTCTCTCTCCCACCTCCTGGGCCTGCTTCTGGTCTGGTCCACCCACCCAACCCCTTCCAGAAGAATGGATGCCAACAATTATGGCTTTTGCCATTCCCCTGTGCTAAGCCTACTACGAGCCAGACACCTGACACCCTGCACCACCTCCTTTCCACCCAAAGATATTTTTTCACTCAATAAATACTTGGTTGAGTGCCAAGTACTTCATATACATGGTCTCATTTAATCCACACAATGACATTTATTCCACCACTAAACAAGTATTAGGTGAGCCCCTACTGCGTGCCAGGGCTTGGTAAGTGCCAGAAATACTTTGGCCAATGAGACTGGAGCCTCTGCCTGTGGAGCGTACACTGAAGGGACCCCAGAGTCAGAGGCAGGGCCAATCCAGTGGGAGAGATGCAGCTGGCACCTCTGAGTTGGGGCGAGGAGGAGGTCAGGAAGAACAAGGGCAGCGTGGAGGGTATTCTGCGGACCATAACCTGCTTGAGGGCCTGAGTATGTACCATCTCTCTCTCTGTGTCCAGGGCGGGGCACAGAGTGGGCATGCCATCATGATTGTTAGCCTAAACTGACCTGAGCCAGGTGTGAGCACAGGTGTGAATCTCTGCCTTTACTCATGCTATGCCCTCAAGAGGCCCCTCTCCCATTCAGGCCTCAGCTTCCTTCTCTGTAAAATGGGAGTCAATCCCACCCTGTCTACCAAAAGTAAGGGAGTGATCCTTGCAGGGTGCCTTGACCTGTGCCTGGCATATGGTAAGTCCTCAGCAAGGCTGGCTGCTTTTAGGATCATTACCTTGAGGTTCACGAGTCACAGGTATGAGAAATTTAGAATACCAGAAAGCCTCACAGAGATGGGAGTGAGCATAAGACCTGTGATAGTGGGGGGCAATGCCCTGGGAAGAACACAGTGAAAGCCTATGGGGTGCGGGGGACACAGAGAAAGAGCACCTCCAGCCCATCCCTGGAGGGCTTCCTGGAGAAGGGTCAGTGCTTCAGGCCTTTCCATCCTGGCCCTCCCTCCTCTGATCACTTGGCCTGATCTTCAGCCCCTTCCCACTAGCCTTAAGGCCTAAACTATAGGGGAAGGAACACTTCAAATGCTTTTGCCTTTGAATACAGCCATTCAACTGGCCCCACTGCCTCCCAGTCCCTGGGAGAAGTTAGGGAAGAAGATCTCACCCTTCTACGGGGTCAGACGGGTGGAGAGCGGGGCACTTGAGCTCTAGATGAACAAGGTCCGAGCCAATAGCAAGGTAAGGCTGTGATCCTAAGTAATGAACATGAAGCCACCCACATTTCCCAAGTCCCCACTGTGTGCCGGGTGCTTTGTTCCATCATCTCACCAAGCCCAAGAGCCGCCCTCTCACATGTGACCATGCCTCCTTCAGAGGAGGTGACGCAAAACCCAGAGAGTCAGCTGTGTCTTGCCCAAGGCCACGAGGCCTGCAAGTGGCAGGGCTGGGGACAGAACCAGGATCTACGTCATCCCAAGGCCTTTCGTTACCCCATGCTGCACCTGTGCCAGGAAAATGCTGCTGGGGGACAGAAGGCCAAGGAGATAGCGTCCCTGGAAAATGTTGGCCCTGCCTGCCCCAGCCCCTCTCATCCTCCCATTGTCTCCCCCAAGGTGGACTGCCCACCCCACTGGCTCCCCGCAGAGCCCCACCAGTCAGCCAGCGACGGGAGCAAACAGTAAAGACTTTTGTCCTAAAAGTAGGCAGCTGAGCTAATTAGCAAAGGCTTTCTCCTTTCCTTGGCGAAGACATTATTTCATTATCCAAAGCCAAACACAGCCCCATGGTGTCCGGCAAACCCGCTCAGGCAGCTGGCAAAAGCAACGCAAATCGATGGGCAGCAAGAGGCCTTCTCCGGCCCAGCCTCCCCACAGGGCTCTGGGGCTCTGTCCCATCTTTTTGACAAATGCCAGGGAAAAGAAAGGAGCCTGTGTTGGATGGGAAAGATTACAGGTTGGGCGATAAGGCACAAAGTCCCCATAGACAACCACAGCTTATTGTCACTTCCAGATGGAATCAGCCAACCCTAGGTAGTAAGGGAGGGAAGGAGAGGTAGAGGCTCGGATTCTGATACCAGAGCAGGCTGTAGCACTGCAGAGGGGAGGGGAATCCCACTGTGTCCCTGTGCTGGTCAGCCTTCCCTTGTGCCCACAGGACAGAGACCAGCCCCTCATGGGGCACTGCAGACCTTCCCAGGCTCATTGCCACCAGCTACCCTGAGCCCATTAGATGGACTTCTCACCATCACTCACACACAGACCAGCTTCATTCCAGCCCCCTCTTCAGCAACCAGCTTCCCCCTCCCTTCTGCCTCTCTAGGCTGGGTGCCACTTCCTCCAAGCAGCCTTCCTGAGTGCTCCATCCTACAGGGACCTGCTCTGCCTCATATCTCTCAAGTACTTCTCACAGATACCACAAAATCAAGCACATACATACTGTCATATTTGCTATCCCTGGCTCTCTCACTGTTGTCATGGCTGTGGCTGTTGTTTCATGGGTCCCGTGTGCTGGACAGAACAGAGACCTGACTGCCTCCAACTACCCTCCATCACCGAACCTGGTATAGAGGCAGACACACAGTAGGTGCTTGCCCAGTGTTTGCTGACCAAACACTAGGAAGTCCTTCTAAAGCCTCCTTGTAATGCAACGGGGAGTTCAGAGACCAGGGCTGTAGGTCAGCTCTAAAGCTAAGCTTCTGTGGGCCCTTGGATAAGTCACTGGCATTCTCCTGGCTTTGGTGTCTGGCTGTGGAAGTAGGGCTTGGGTCAGAATGACCTGTGGAGGCTGTGTTCGGCTGGGAGGAGACTGTGGGCCCGGCTGAGACAGGCGCTGTTCATGGTGCTGAATCTGGGAACAGCCCTTCCTGGGGCTGGTGGGCACAAAAGATGAACATCGCCATGGAGACAGAGGACTGGGGTAGGGGGAGGGAAGTAGGGTGCAGCTGAGAGAGAGTTTATTTGGATTGCTGTTTCTGGGCACTGCCAAGGACTGTCAGCATGGGGCCGCTCGCTCAGTCTGCTGGAGGAGGGTCAGCCTTAGCCATCAGGGAACCAACAGCCAAAGACACAAAGCCATATTGAGAACACGGTCTGAGGGAGGAGGGGGCTGGAGGCACACACACATCAAGTGTGCACACACAAACACACACACAATGTTTATCTAAACAACGTATGGCAGAGCCTTACAAGCATGAAACTTGCAACCCAGAGAGTGCCCTCCTGGGCACTGCCACTCACCCAAAGAGGCAGGGAACCCCTTATGTACCCATTTAACAGAGGAAAAAAGTGAGGCTCAGCTTCTGGATCCTTCCCACTTCCAGTGAGTGAGAAGCTACTGCCCAGTCTCCTCCTTCTCCAAACCTTGCCAGGTGCCTGTCTTCATGAGAGACAAGACAAAGAAGGCATTTGTTGTGGAAAAGCAGGAAACAGGCCCAGAGCTGGGAGAGGGAGTGGGAGCAGGGATGAGGGAAAGGGAGAGCAGAAGGGCAAGGGGGAAGAAAAGGGGGAAAAGGGAAAAGGAGGAAGGGAAAGAGTGGGCAGGAAGGGAGAGGGAGGGAGCAGGAGAGAGAGGATGGAAAAGAGGGAAAAAGGGAAGGAAAAGAGGAAAGCAGGAAGGGAGGGAGTGAGGGGGGAAGGGGATGGCAAGAAGTGTGGAGGGAAGGGAGGGAGGGGAGAAGGAAGGAAGGGAGGAAGGGAAGAGCGGAAGGGAGGGAAGGAAGACAGATTCCCCCATTCTTGAGAAGCAGATCTTGGCAGGGCCCTGTGCTGGCCCAGCCGCCGTCCGCTTCTGAATAATTTCTCCGGCAGAAACTCCATAATTATGGATAATAACAATCACTCTGATTTGCATGTATTGAGCACCTTTCAGCCCAAGTTCTCCAAGTGCTTTGCCAACATTAATTAATTCATTAGGCACACCCACGTCCTGGGGACAGGGCGACAGGACGCTCCACCCAACTCAGCACAGCTGCCTCTGGAGTGCGCAGTGGGTGGCAGTCCCAGCCTAGGCTGTGCTGGGGGTTCTGGCGGTGGGGCTCTGAGAAGGAAGAGCCTGCAGAGTGGCCCCTCCAGCCCTAGGCCCTGCCTCTGGCAACCTCCTCAGAAGTCAGGGCTGCCCTTTGTGCCCCACAGTGCAGCGTCCCTGGCCTGGGCTGTCAGAGGGCCATGGTGAGGGTAGGTCCGGTAGGCAGAAGATGGCCTAGCCCTGCTCTGTCCTCAGTCACTGAGGACCCTGGGAAATTCACAGGCTTCCATGAAACTCAGTGTCTTTGCCTAAAAGATGGGGCCTGGTGGTCTCCAGCTCCCAAGGCTGTTGTGAAGCTTGAGGCAGGCAATGCAGGTAAGACACTTTTTGACTTATCTGGGGGCTGTGCACACAAAAGGTATGGCCTCTCCCTCTGCCAGCCACATCTGTAGGGAAGGAGACCAAGCCACAGATGGATGCACAACTCCCTTGAGGCCAAGGCCCTCCTTCTAGGACCAGACTGGAGCACAGCCAGGTCCCCACTCAGTTCGCTTCAGGAGCGCAGCAACGCCCCTCCCTCCAAAAGGCTCTCGGTACTCTGCTCCTGCCCATCCCAGGCCTGGCCCCATGCTGGCCTAGGGGAAGGGAGGTGGCCCCAGGGATCTGATGGGGAAGGAGGACGCTCCCCAGGCCAGGCACAGAGTCTTACTCAGCAGAGGGAACTCTGGGGTCAACAGGCTCCAGCCCCAAAGCAAGCCAAATATGAAGTCCTCTCTTCCAGGCCCTCATGGTAGAAATGAGGAAAACCAGGCATGGAGGGGAAGCAGCACAGGCTTTGGCGTCAGACCTGGAATTGAATCCTAGGACCAACACTGATTTGTGCTGTCACCTTGAGCAGGCCACTACCTCCCTGACCCCCCATTTCTTTATCTGTAAAATGAAATAATACACTGGGATAATGTGTGTAGGGTGGCAGGCACAGTGCTGCAGGGGCTTAGGAAATAGAGTTGCTATCATTGTTTATGTTACAGTTACACCTTCTGGCTAACACCTTCCCAAGGTCACAAGGAAAACTCCATAACCGGACCCCCAGCTGCATTTCAGATATTTCCTGGGCACCTACTATGCGCTGGGCATTCTGCAGCCACCTCTCCAGCTCCGCGCCTTTGTCAGTGGCGCCACCCCACCTGGCTGCCTCCCTATCTCCCCCACACTCCCACCTCCTTCCTGATGTCACACATCTGCCCTTGATGTTTCCTCCTTCCTCCCCCCAGCAAAGCTAAATTCCCCCTCAATCTTCCAAAGGCTGATCCAGCCCAACGTGGTTTAACATTTAATTGCTCCCAAGTTCTTCCTCATCCTGACTCCTCGGTGGGAGCCGGGTCTCCTCCCCATCCTGTCTGGACAGTGTGGCTCAGCAAAGGCTTGCTGGTGGGAAGTAGGGGGGCGGCAGGGTGTTGAGGCCAGGCTAAGGCAAGGCTGGAGAGGCTAGAGAGCCTCAGCGACAGGGAGGGCGTGGGCCCAGGTACACGCAGAAGGGCCAGGCAGGCCCAGGCTAGACCCTGCCCCACCCAGCCCACTTTCTTCACTGCAGGGTTCTGATCTCTGCATCCCTCCTCCTGTGATCGCAGCAAATGACCCATCATCACATGTGGACAATGCTTTACAGTTATGGAGCCCATAACTCTCATTAAGGTCCACAAGGAAGACTGGGCCCAAAAAAGCTCAGACATTTTGACACCCACAGTCAAAAACATGTCCACACACAGAGGAATGACACAATCAAGCATGCATTCTCAGACATACACACAACAAAACACACAGTGACACACACTCATAAATGTGTTCATATATGGTTTCACAATATACTGACATACAATGCAGACAGACACACACACACACATACACATTCCTGCAGACAAGGTACCATAAACATACACACACATACCATCAAGGGAGGGCCAAGCCGGAGGTGGGAGCTCAGGCTCAGCAGCCGTGGTTGGTGAGGGAGTGAACGTGACCATTTTCCCGCATCTGGCGTCTAACTGTCTGGCTTTCAATTACTTCTGCACATTTTCATCGCAGTGTTAAGAACATCAACATGCTAACTTGAAAGACAATTGCAAAGGTGTCACTTTAGGAGAACGTGCTCAGGGGAATGACCCTGAACCCCCATGTCACCCACTCCGCCTCCCTAGAGGGCACTGAATGTCCCCACGTATGTACACCCCGATACTCCACCGCCCCCCAATGCCAACGTGCACCACCTCCCACACAGACTCATCCATGTTCACACACTCATCCCTCAGGGACACCTTGGAGCTCAGCCTTGGGGAGGGGCCCCCACCTCTGCTGTGCAGGTTTCCCCACCTATACCTTCAGCCCCTACAGTCTGGGAGAGGGACAGGGGCAATGGGAAATGAAGCTCAAGCCTGGGAAGGATCCCACGGTCCTTGGGCAAAGTTAGATGCCGGAGGCCCTACTTCCCCGCTCCTTGGCCAAGCCACCCTGCCTTCCCCTCCCCACCAGTGTCAGTGTCCCTGATTCAAGGGCCACCTCCTTTAGGAGGCCTCTCCGGCTCCTCAGGGATCATCTTGGTTTGACATTTGAGACTTTGATATCTTTGAGACGGGTTATCTTGGGCAGTCTGCCGAAGGGGCCCAGGCTCTGGTCTGACAGGACAGAGTATCTGAGCCCCCAGAACAAGAGTGGCCAAGGCTGGGCTTGTCAGGCACTGACCATGCACAGGGGTTGACTCTAGCATCATATGGGGGGGTCCACTCAGCCACAGAAATACTGAGGTGGCTGTGGGAGCACCACCGAGGCAGAGGCTGGGCCCCCACAGGCTCACAGGGATTCCTTTCCATTTTCCTGCCTCAGTTCCTTCATTGGTCGATGGGGATACTGTGAAGACCAAGTCAAGGTGTCTTTTAATCTAAAAATATTAATACCACGTAGATGTCAAGGTCTCATGGTATTTTCCTTGCAGGGTTCTATTCCCTCCATGGACCGTGAACCAGAAAGATGTCACTTCAAGTCCCCAGATAAGAGGACACACGGTGCGGGGACAGGGCAAAGAGAGCCAGCAGGGGCAGGGAGTTGTCCTAAGGGACAGATGGAAGAGGAGGAGGAGAAGGCAAGGCACCATAGGCCTCCTAGCTTAAGCAAAGGCTGGCTGGAATGCCCCAGAACAGGGGCTCAGTCCCCAGCCCTGGCCCAGGCGCCAGACATAGGCCCCCCATAAGGAGCCCAACCTCCGGCGCATTAGCCCAGACCTGCTCGTTAATCACCGTGGGCCGCCTTTTCCTGCCTCAGCTGTGTCAGGCCATAATAATATATGAAGAACACTCATTTATTCACCAACTTCCCACTCAGGAAAAGATATATGACACTGTAGGAATGGATTTATCCTGACACCCAGCTTTCAGCAAAGTGAGGCTAATTTAAACATTTAAGTCAACGGCTCGCCCCTCCCTCACCTCCCAATTTTTGTTTTAATGGTGGGAAGGTGAAGGATGGGAGGGAAGTTGGAAATGTGCAAGCCTGCATGGTTTGAGGGTTAGAGGCAAAGGAAAGGAAAAAGGGTCTTAGCCAGGCTCCCCTCTGGTCTCTCCCCCACCATGCATCTGGGCCTGTTTCTGAAATAAAATCAATGCAACAAGTAGGT
Organism: Nomascus leucogenys; assembly: GCF_006542625.1. Taxonomy (NCBI): domain Eukaryota; kingdom Metazoa; phylum Chordata; class Mammalia; order Primates; family Hylobatidae; genus Nomascus; species Nomascus leucogenys. The sequence continues at coordinate 97,192,044 of NC_044386.1, forward strand.
ACAGAAGAAGGAGTGCTGGACTGGAGGTTGGGAGTCCGGCTTCACCCCGCACTGACTGTGCGCCCCGAGGCGGGCACTCCCCATCTGCAGGCCTCCGTTTCCTTTCCAGCTTCCAAAGCCAACTCACTTGACCTCTCCTGGGTATTTCCTCTACTGTGTGGCCCATCTGCAAGCTCTGAGAGGAGAATGGCCAAGACAGCCACCCAGCAAGAGAGAGACAGCTGTACCTGGGGCAGTTCAGAGCCAGCAGGGGCAGTCAGGGTGTGTGCTTCGTGGAGGAGGAGAGGCTTGAGTTTGGGCCAGGAGGACAGCCAAGCCTCATATTCTTGATGAGCACATTACCTGGAGTGAGATGCCTGGGCTCATATCCCTGCTTTCCCATTTACTCTGTGACGTTGGCAAGCTGCTTACCCTCTCTGTGCCTCAGTTTCCTCATCTGAAAAACGATGAGACTGCCTCCTATATGGGGGTCTTGGGAGGATCAGACGGGGCCACCATCTATGAGAAGCCCCTCATACCATGCTTGGCAGAGAGGAAGAACTATGGCAATGAGAGGATCACCATTGTCAAGGAGAGGGCAGCCAGAAGGGGAGGAGGGAAATAGTTTGGGTAAGGTCCCGAATCTCCCCAGTGCTATCCCCACTTCAGCCTGGGCCTGTCTGAGGTGTTCCAGAGTAGGGTCCACTCCACTCAGCCCATAGGGAGCCCACCAGACCCCTAACAGAGGGAGTACCTGAGACCAAACCACCCAACCCTCCCTGAGTAAGGAGTAAAATCAGGGCTTTCTCTGAAGACCTGGAGAGCACTTAACAGCAGGGCAGGCAAGTAAGTAGCAGGCACCCAGGGGATGGGCATGTGACCTATGCAGAGTAAATGCCCATGTGTGTGCAGCCACCCACGCACACGCACACGCACACGCACACCCACACACTCCTTGCACATAGCTTCCCCTTCCTTCACTGGCCTCTGGCTTGAGGTTACAAGCCCCCTGTGGCCCCCAGCACCCTTGGGCCTGAGAGTGAACTGGCATGGAGGAGAGGTATGGACTCGAAAGCTCTGCCCAGATTGAAGGCTCGAGGGCAGCTGGGAGGGAGGCCAGGGGCCCGCAAGGCCTGCTAACTCGCCAACTACCAGAGCCAACTCGGTCCAAGTGGGCCTGAGGCAGCAAGCTGTGGGCAAGTTTCTCTCAGTTTCCCCACCTGAAAAAATGGAGCCAATGACACCGACCTCACAAGGTGGCTGTCAACAGTAAGTGAGGTTATATATCGAAGCACCAGGACCAGTGCCCAGCACACCATAGGTGCTCAGCAAGTGTCACCTTCACCTCGATGCCCCTTCCCCTAACTTCAGAAGTGCAGGAGAGCTGAAAGAAGTATTCGTCTCATGCCCAGCTGAGAAAGGAGACCACATTAGACAGTCGCGCTGGAGCCAGCGACTCGGGAGAAAGGTGCCAGTTTACATGGGGGCATCTACCTCTCTGTAAATCTTGCTGTAATTGAGTGTCCTATTAAAACGTGTTGATTGATAATACAGCCGTTTTAATAAAAGAATCCTGTGTTATTTTTTAAAGTCATAACTGAACAAACATGCTGAGTGCTCTGCCCTGGCCATGGCCGTGGGGAGCCTGGCACCTGAACCACACCCATAACCAGGGCACTACTGCTCACTTGGTGCCAGCCAGGGCCTACCCCAGAGGGAACGTGGCCCGGAAATAAACTGCCAGGTCTCAGAGCCCCACTCACCGCCTCTCAGAGTGGGCCTGGGTGACGATTCTAAGGAGGCGGCTTTTTTTTCCTCCTTAAAAGACAGCGCGGCAGTGACTCATGCCTGTTTCCCTGCAGCAGCCGTGTTTCTGGTTGTCGTTCCACACACCTGATGACTCCCTCCTCCGTGGTGAAGGTAGCGGGGTGTCTGCCGGGGTTGGGGTAAGGAGGGGAGGGGAACATCTAACAGCCCAGGCTGAATATGGAGAGGCTAAAGGAGGTGGGAGACCAGGGGGCCTCTGGAGTGAGCCCAGCCACTAAGGGTGTCCAGGGTCCCATCCCCCAGCCCCACCAGGCTCCAGTCCCTGTCTGCAAATGCAGGGGCTGAACCAGCAACAGGGGTTACGAACTGAGCAGCAGAATGTTTTGCTTGGCCTGCTCAGTGGTTTTTTTAAAAGATTGGAATCAGTTGCCAACTTCTGCAAATTACATAGAAATCTGGATTTCTGGTTTCTCTTGGAAAAGTTGAATCTGGCCACACAGGGCACGCATTTATTTCCACATGGTAGCAATCTGCTGGGGCTGATGGGTGGCCCTCCAGTTATCCACAGTCCTTATCAACCTGCTTTGCTCATTTCCAGCCCCTTTGCCTGGCCCCTGGGGCATCTGAGTTTGAGACCCATAGGCTAGCCACTCACTGGGAGCCAGACTCCAATTCTGAGGTTCCAAATATCTAAATCTCCCCCTGTGTCCTGCCTGGGGCTGGAGGAATTGGGACACAGGAGGAGGAATAAATGAGTACATCCTGGGTACTGGGAAAGGAGGTGAGGGTAATAGGACTCACCACCAGGCCCAAACTGGGAATATGGCCAGAAACAGAAACCACAGAAATTTGCTAAAAAGCTTTATTTTGTTGTGATTGTTAATAAGTATCTTTTTGTTTGTTTGTTTGTTTGAGACAGGGTCTCACTCTGTCACCCAGGCTGGAGTGCAGTGGCACCTCAGCTCGCTGCAACATTTGCCTCCCAGGATCAGGTGATTCTTTCACCTCAGCCTCCCAAGAAGCTGAGACTACAGGTGAGTGCCACCATGCCTGGCTAATTTTTTTTTTTTTTTTTGTATTTTTAGTAGAGATGGGGTTTTGCCATGCTGCCCAGGCTGGTCTCGAACTGCTGAGCTCAAGTGATCCACCTGCCTCCCAAAGTGCTGGGATTACAGGAATGAGCCACTGCGCTTGGCGCAAGTATCCATTTTTAATTCACACCTTTCTATTAAACCAAAAATTTGCTCCAGTGCATTGGGTGGAGTAATACAGGGACCCACCACCAAATTGTGAACACAATGCAAATTGTGAGGAACAAGGCCACAGCAGCCCAGTCCACAGGCACAGGACCACTTGCAACCAAAGGCTGTCCTCACAGTCTTGCTGATGGTGCAGGAGTTGGGACAGGCATTCTTTATTTTCATATTTGGGGACATAACAACCAGTTTAAAGGGCTGAGTTGTAATTGTTCAAATACATGTAATGGGCTAAAGGGCCTTTTTCTCTGTGATTGTGCTCCTTTGAGTTAAGATGTCCAAAACTACAAATGCCATTAATCTGGTCCAAGTCAGGTACAGGACATTCCAGGTAAATCATCTCCCACCATAACTAAGTGCTCAAAGGAGAGATTCTGACAGGAGTTGCAGAAGAAAGGGCCCCAAGGGCTGGGGAGCCAAGGCAGCTTCTCAGCTTCAGGGACATGGAGTCGAGTCCCCTCACTAGGTGTCTGTAGCCTGTTCGAAAGGGTCCCCTCTCCAGGGGAATGGCATCAGAAGTGATGACCCAAAGAAGCTCATTGACGCCCTGTCACATGCCCAGCCCCTGGAGCCTCCATCCCCAGCATATAGCCTCTTTGAGCCTCAGTATTCCCATCTGTGGAGTGGACATGAGTGATGGAGTGAGGCCTGGATGTGATGTGCAACTCCATGCCAGGCCCTGACCCTTTCTGGCCCCAGGTCTCCCATCTCTAAAATGGGGCTTTATGACCTCTTGGGTCTTTTGAGACCTAGAGTTTGATGATTCGGCCCTTAATTCACCCTGGCAGGTTTGGCTGCAGCCAGAACAGGCTGAGGCTTCCTGGTACTTGAGGGTGAAAGAGAGCAAGGAGAGGCAGAGGCAGCATTAAGCAGTCCTTGCTGGGGGAAGGCACAGTGGAACAAGGGGTGGGTAGAAGCTGTGGCACGAGGACAGTGTGTGCAGGCCAGTCTTTTAGGCTCCTGGCTATGGTGGTCAGGCCTGGAGGGTGGGGCCATGGCACACATCAAGCACATGTGTGTGCTACGCTCAGAGGCTCAAATGCAAGAGCAAAATACAGAGTCTCATAGCTCCAGAGGAGCAGGCCGTGGAGAGGCCTCCTCCAGGAAGCCTATCCTGACCACCTTCTTCCCTTGATTGAGACCAAAGACCCAAATCAATTCCTAGCCAGGCCCTCAGAGTAAGATGGAGTGAGGCCCTGAGAGGAGCAGATACCTGCCCAAGGCCACTTGGTGGCCCTGGGCAGAGCCAAGGTTCTCTGAGGAGCCCCCTAAACTCCTGGGCTTCAAGGCTAAGAGAACTGGATTAGAGAGGGAAAGCACCCAGGGGTCGAGGCTTTGAACACCAGGTCTTTGGCCAAGCAGGACCACCCTCCACCCAAACTCTCAGCCGCCTCCTATCTATCTGGTGAATACTTTTCCACTTTCAACACTCAGTCCACAGATCACCTCCTCCATGAAGCCTTCCCTGATCCACCACCCGAAGAGACAAACCACTTCCTCTTTGGAACCACCCGTGCCTGCCAAGCAGCCCCCCATACCTCTTCCCTGCCCCAGGGCCTTCATTGCAATACATACTTACAAACCCATCTCCCTACAGGGCAGGGAGCTCCCTAAGGGACCGAGGCTGATTGCCCTCTGTCACCCCAGCACCAGTTCCAGGACTGTGCCTGGCACATAGTAGGTGCTTACCAGATGTCTGAGGAACGAATGGAAGACCAAAAATGAGGAGCCATCAGAGAACTGCCGAGAAAGGGAGGTGCCCACCCCGCCCTCGCCCGGCTGGTGGAAGATGCAGAATTAAGCACAAGTTATAATTAAGACGGGATGTTTGAAGAGAAACATAATCCCCGTTTCTGTGGGATCGGCGGGCACAACAGTAATTAACGTCTCATTAACATTCGCTTAATTAAGCAGTTTATGAAAGTGTATGGATTTACATACTGCCACGCCAGGCTCGCTCAGGCGCCTCAAAATTAACCCCTTAGGCCTGGGTGTGCCAGGAGGTAGAAGGCTAGCCTGGGGCCCGGAGAGGAGGAGGGACAGGGATACAAGTGAGAAGAGGCTGGGGATGGGGATGGGGATGGCCCCCTGACTCTGGGGACCTAGTGCCTCCCCCAGCCCTCACCCATCCCCTCTCCCCAGTCACTGGACCAAGGTCAGTTTCTCAAAAAGGACCTTTTACACGGAAATGAAGGGCACTGGATCCCTCCTACCACCACTGCAGGCTTTGCCCACCCCCCACTGACTGACCCTCGAATGTGTCCCCATGCAGCCCACTGCTCTGCCGTTCTCCCAGGTGCCCACCCTTCCCCCATAGCTCTCCTCGGGGAACAGATCTTCCACCTGAGAGCACCTTTCTGGCTTCAGGAACTCTTACCTGCATTATCTAACTCAGCCCTCCAGCTCCCTGAGGGCAGCATCTGCATCATTCCCTTTCTATCCGGGAGGAGACAGGCTCAGAGAGGTCCAGAGCCTGCCTGAGGGTCTGGAGCTGTTAAGAGGCAGCACCCAGGGCTCTGTGATCCCAAAGCCCCTCCCACTTCCCCAGGCGGCACAAACACCCCATTGCCAGCAAAAACACAGGGCTTCTGCCATGGGAAAAGGTGGCCACTCATCCCCCCTTCCCCTGGACACTAATTAACCACCCTCCCCCAAGCCTCCTCAACTCCCAGCCCGGACACCTCAGCTGGAGCTGAGCTTGAATCAAAGTCACCTGTGACCATGGCGGGAGGCCTTAGTTCTCCAAAGGAGAACAAAGAAAGGGGCCTTTTAGGAGGATGTCAAGGATCAAGTAACGCATTTTCCCCCACAGCACTTTGAAGCCTTGTGCACTGTACGCATTTGAGTTGTTCATTAATTATCCCACTCCTGATCCCCACTCTGTCTGCGTTCATGCCCACCATATGTGCACCTGGGATGCCCGTCATCTCTCTGCCCCTTCCAAGGGCAAATTAGGACAACTTTTCTCAGTGATAATTTAGCAATATACATCAAGAGCCTTAAAAATGCTCCTCCCCAACAAGTAATAAAAAGCATAAGCCATAAAGGTGAGAAATTTGACTTTGTTACCATTTAAATCATCCGTTCAACAAAAGACATTACAACGGGAAAAGGCAAGCCACAGACAGACCAGAAGAATATACCTGCAGCATCATATATAGCTGACAAAAAAACTGTTTCCAGGCTATATAAAGAATCCTGCAAATCAATAAGAAAAAGACAAATCACCCACTTTTTTTAAAAAGTCAAAGAATAGGAACAGGCAACTGGCAGAAGAGGAGCACTGAAGGGCCAATAAACACATGAAAAGGCTTGCCGAAGCTCAGCAGAGTTCCGAGAAATGCCACAATCCTTCACTCATTAAGCTGGTGGACAGCTAAAAAGCCAGAGAGTGCCAAGCATCGTTGGAGCAACACCAACTTCTCATACGTTGCTGTTGGCCATGGAAGGTGCTGCAAGCACTGGCGGGAACGATTTGACCTTATCTTGTGAAGCTGAAGATACATGTATCCTATCACAGAGCAGTTCCACTCCAAGAGTCTCCCACATGCACAAGGGGAATGTCCACAATGCTCACAGCAGCCATGTTTGTAAGAATGAAAAGGAGGAATGCTGTAGATATCCACCAGCAGGAAAGGAGGTCCATGTGGACGTGCAGATGAACCACGGCAGATTGAAGGCATGCATTGCATTTACCTCCACTTCCTTCCAAAACCCCATCACAACAGTGAAGAATCTTTTCTGTGCATAAATCCACAAGGACCAAGAATGAAAGAAGACGAAACAGCAACATGGTTTTGAAAGTTAAGAGAGCAGATGGATGAATGGTGATTTGTTTGGCAGAACTGGGAAAGCAGGCCTGGCGCGGTGGCTCATGCCTGTAATCCCAGCACTTTGGGAGGCCGAGGCGTGCAGATTACTTGAGGTCAGGAGTTGGAGACCAGCCTGGCCAACATGGTGAAACCCTGTCTCTACTAAAAATACAAAAATTAGCCAGCTGTGGTGGTGCACACTTGTAATCTCAGTTACTCTGGAGGCTGAGACATGAGAATTGCTTGAACCCAGGAGGTCGAGGCTGCAACGAGCCGAGATCATGCCACTGCACTCCAGCCTGGGCAACAGAGCGAGACTGTGTCTCAGAAGGAAAAAAAAAAAAAAAACAAAAAAACCAGAACTGTGAAAGCAGAGTCCTAAGCCCCTCTCCTATTAACTGGTAGAATCCAGGCTCAGGAACTGGTAGCACCAGGCACCCCTGGACACAGGAATGAAAGACTGCTTCGAAGTCTGTATGAGAAGCAGACAGACCCCAAGGAGCTCCTTCTCTACCTCTGCCCAGGGAAGACTGGTAGTGAGTTTTTTCCAGTGGGGAGGATCAAACTGAGGGTCTCTGGCCTGGAAGACACCCAGCCCACCCAGCCTGGGTGGAGAGTGAGGACCCATACTGAAAACTGAAGGAGTAGTTGAGTTTGTATGCTGAATTTCAGGTCCAGATCCCAGCCTTCCTCTCCCACTCGCTCCAGAAGAATCAGAGTCCTTCTAGGAGATGCTGCCATTGGGGGTTCCCTGTGAACTGGCCCAGGAAGATCAGCCACGGGGCAGCCATGGTTGACAGGCCCACCCCTGCACAAGGGACACCAGCCTTCAGCACTCCACTCCTAAATAGAAACAACCCACTGAGCATCGTCAAGCATTTGGATGTCAGCTCCACCAGCTCAGGGACTTCTGACCATTTGTTCAGGGCTAGAGAACGGAGCTGACACATAGGTGGTACTCAATAAATGTTTGCTAAGGGAATTAACTGAGGGAATCTCTAATATGAAAGACAGAGTCCCAAACAGGGAAGCAAACAGAAACAAAAGTGCAATGTGAAAAAAACAAGTGGCTGGGTCAGCCAGGCATGGTGGTGTGCACCTGTAGTCCCAGCTACTCCAGAGGCTGAGGCAGGAGGATCGCCTCAGCTTGGGAGATAGAGGCTACAACGAGCCATGACTGCACCACTGCACTCCAGCCTGGATGACAGAAGGAGACCCTTTCTCAAAAAAGAAAAAAAAAAAAAAAAGAGAGAGAGAGAGAAAGAAAAGAAATGGGCAATGCAGACAGAAGGAAGCTTAAAAAAAAAAAAAAAACCTATCCTTATTTTCCACAAAAAAACCCAAAATACGATATCTATGAATAAGAACTGATTGCAATATATTTTAAGGAGAATTGATATGATTTGGCTCTGTGTTCCCACCAAAATCTCACCTCGAATTGTAATCCCCATAATCCCCACGTGTCAAAGGCAGGACCAGGTAGAGGTAATTGGATCATGAGGATGGCTCCCCTTTCATTCTCGTGAAGTGAGTGAGTTCTCATGAGATCTGATGGTTTTATAAGCATCTGGCATTTCCCCTGCTTGCACTCACTCTGTCCTGCTGCCTTGCAAAGAAGGTTGACTTCTGCCACGATTCTAAGTTTCCTGAGGCCTTCCCAGCAATGCAGAACTGTGAGTCAATTAAACCTCTTTCCTTTATAAATTACCCAGTCTCAGATATTTCTTCATAGCAGTGTGAGAATGAACCAATACAAGAATATTCACCAAATAAAAAAGAATCTTTGAAATGTAATATTGATAAAGCAGATTTTTTTTAAAAATCCATTGGAAGGACAGATTGATAAAATTGAGGAGATTTCCTAGAAAGAGGAGAATAAATATTTTTTTAAAAAATGATAAAGGAGGGAAAAGATAAGGGAGCCAGAGTTCCCTCCAGGAAGCACAACATCTGGTTAACTGGGGTTCCAGAAAATGAGAAGAGAAAAACACAGAGGTTAGGAAACATGAAAGGAGCAATACAAAAACTTTTCCAGAGCGAAAAACATGGATTCCCAATTTGAAAAGGCAGACCCTCACCAAGACAGAGCACATAGTGAATTATCAGAACACAGGGAGCAAGAGAAAGTTCTAGAAGCTTCCAGAAATAAAAATTCCCAGTAGCATGCAAAGAATCAAATGTCAGAGCAACTGTGATTTCTTAACACCAGCACTGTAAGCAATGACTTTAAAGAGAGGGGCCCCTTTAAAATTCTGGGGTAAAAAAGATCTCCATCTGGAATTCTACACCCAGTCAGACTGTCAGGATTCAGGAAAGAATGAAGAAGTTTTCAGATATGCAAGGTCTCAAAAATGTACCTCCCAGGCAACTTTTCTGGAAGCTATTACAGCGTGTGCTTCACAAAATGGGAGTGCAAACCAAGAGGAAGACGTGGGGTCCAGGGAGCAAGAGGGCCAATGCAAGAGTGGTGAGAGGAATCCCCAGGGTCATGGAGATGGAGATCCTGCATGTCTGCTGCACAGAGGATGTCAAAATAAACCAAATCAGAGCAGCTCAGAGGCTCAGGGAGCGAGTTTCTTCAAGATAACATGGGTAGAGGCTTTCATGTATTATGTTGAGAGCAGTTGTACTCAACTGGGGAAAGTTGGGAACCGAATTAGTGATTTTCAAAAAGCCTCTCTCCACCCCCCTAAAAAGACAGTCATTAACTCCGGGGAAAACCGAGTTGTCAAGAAAGGAAAAGTAATCAGAGTACATTACATAGCTCAGCCAATCAAAAATGTGGGTGAGTGGGGTGGAAGCTAAATCCTCAGCTTATATAGAAAAAGTCAATAGTCAATGCCTGAAAAAGGAAAACCAAAAACCAGCAAATAAGCCAGTTATTTAGAAGTAGGGAAGTAAACACTCAAACAATCCACAAAAATTGTTGGAAGAGGTTGCGCCAGAGGAGTAGCAAACAGCCCAGGGAAGGACAGAAGTCTGTGGGTTTGTGATAAAGCAACACAGTGACCTCCCCTCCCCTCTGTGGGGCCACCCTGGGCTCCTAAACACCTGCTTTCCTGCCCTAACCTGCAAATGTTCACTGTCCTGCGTACACCCACCCACCAGGACCCCAGCCTCCCAGCAGCCCCTGCCTCCACCCCTGCGGGGTTTCCAGCGAACACCTGGGTCCCTCCCCTCCCTTCCCATAAAAGGGCCAGATGCAGGGTCCCCTGGGCAGACAGGAGGCCCTCAGCTTCCTCCTCCCTGATTGGTGCCTCCTGAAGGTGGGAGGACCCGCCAGACGCCTAATGAACTTTTCTTTCTATTTTTCATGTAACAAATATTTTTCAAGTGCCTCCTCCATCCCAGGCACTGGGGATAAGACTACGAAAAAGGCGGCCACAGCCTCTGTCCTCACATTAAGCAAATAAAGCAATAAATACACGTTGTGAGGAGAGCCATGAAGGAAGAGAACCAGGTCTTTGAGAGGGGAGCCCTGGTTTACTCACAGGGACACTGGGGGCAGGCTGGGACAGTGACAGAGACCTGCGTGTCTGGACTTGGAGGAGGGAGGAGAGGAATATATGGGGGAGAGAGGCTCATGAATGTCCCTACCCCTCGGCTCTGTCTCTCTTCCCCTCCTTTGCTCCCCACCCCTCTCGGCAGCCAAGCCCTGGGCCTGTCAGAGGACGGCAGGAGAGAAAAATTCATGACCCAGCCCTTTAATGGAAATCGATGCCCACTCGCCAGGGTAATCTACACCCTGGATTCATCCCCCACTCAGGGTAGATGAGGCACTGCAGCCTTGTGGGGCAGCAGGGGTGTGGCCACCGGTCCCCCTGCCTGGGGTTTCTCTCAGCCCACTGCAGCCCCATCACTGCAGGGCCTTCCACCCTGTCCCCTCCATAGAACCCTGCTGTCATCCCAGCCTCCACTGCCCAGGACCCTTCAATGGCTCCCGTTGCTGTCAGGGACAATTTATGGGCCCTGGTGTGCAACCCTTACCTGAGTCTCTGGCCTCCCTGCTCCAGACCCTGGCCGCAGCCAGCACCAGGCCAGGCTCAGGGCCTCAGGGCCACAGAGCCACAGAAGAGGCTATCCATGACAGGGTAGGGCCCAGGGTGGGAAGCCCCCATTGGCTGCCTCAAGGCAGCAAAGGCCTCCAGCGGAGCTGTACCAAGGCTGAGGCTTGGATGAGCAGAAATTTGCCAGGAGCTCAAAGAGAGGAAGAAAACCCCACTTGTCTCATCCCCACCTCTGGCAGGGCCACCTGTCTTCTCCTACCTACCCACAGTAACTATCTTCAAGTCCCGCCAAGGTCCCCTGCCAGCCTCCCCCGTGACTGGGCCCTTTCTTGCCTCCCGCTCGCACACCCTGGGACATGCTCTGGCAGATCTGATGGCTGATGGAGTGGCCAGGGTCAGCCAGGGAGTGAGAAGGCACATTCCCATGGGAGGAGCTATCAGGGTTTGGCTCTCCCCATATCCAGCCATACCCCAGGTTGGACTGGGCAATGTCGAAGCCAACTGGAGGCAACGATGGAGGCAGGAGGACTGCCATGGAGAGAGGCTGGGGGAAGACAGCCAAGCACCTCAGCCCCCACCCACCCCTGGGGGACAGGGCCCCCACCCGACAGTGCTGGACGGCTATTTATCTACTCACCTCATGCCCCAACCCCACGCCATGGGCAGAGGCATTCCCTGGAAAAGGAGCCAGGGAGGGAGGACCTGAAAGAGCAGCCAGCAGCAAGTCTCTCCCAGTATGGGCACCTCACAAAGACCTGCCGTGTCCTACGTGTGCAGCACACATGAGCCTGTGCAATTCTGAGACCTGATCTGCCTCATTTTCAGGTGAAGAAACCAAGACACAGTGTGGTTTCGTGATTTGTCCACAGAAACACTGCAGTAAATGGTGGGCCAGGACCTGAGGCCAAATATGCTGTCCTGGGGAGCTCTTCTTCCCGGGGTCCACCTGAGATGGGGGTCCCTGGGATAGAAAGACATAACTTGGGGCCCGAGTCCCAGGAAGCAAACAAGCCTTAGTGCCCTCAGCTGGAGAGGGGGACCCTATGGTGTTCCCAGGCTCACCCTAGAGCAGCAAGCTCTGAAACCAATGCCTTCTTTCCAAGGAGAGACCCTACTAAGTACCAGGCGCTGGGTGGGGCTCTACTGACTGGATCTGGTTGAATCCTCACCACTGCCCAGAGGAGTGGATTGTTGCTACCACTTAAAGATGTGGCAACTGGATGGGCGCAGTGGCTCACACCTGTAATCCCAGCACTTTGGGAGGCTGAGGCAGGTGGATCACCTGAGATCAGGAGTTTGAGACCAGCCTGACCAATATGGAGAAATCCCGTCTCTACTAAAAATACAAAATTAGTCAGGCGAGGTGGTGCATGCCTGTAATCTCAGCTACTCGGGAGACGGAGGCAGGAGAATTGCTTGAACCCAGGAGGTGGAGGTTGCGGTGAGCAGAGATCGTGCCATTGCACTCCAGCCTGGGTGACAAAGCGAGACTCTGTCTCAAAAAAAAAAAAAAAAAAAAAAAAGGTGGAAACTGAGGCTCTGAGATCTTAAGAAAGCCACCCAGGCCTCACTCCAGGAAGAGGGAGTTTAAATCCAAGCCCAACTCCAGATCCACGGACCCTTCAGGACACGATGCATCCTCCTCACTTCAACAGGGATCAACAGGCCCTCCTAAGCCCTAGACTGGCCAGGGCCAGGGACACAGGAGAAGGGAACTCCCAGTCTGGCCTGGCAGGCTGCCTTCCAGGGCCAGAGAGCGCACCCAGATGCCCACCGCCTACCCAGCCTCCTGCCTAGGCCAGTCAGGGAAGTGGGTGTGGAAGCAGTGGGCTGGTCCCCATCTTCAGGACCCTGAGTAGTGACTGTGACCCTTCTCTGGGCTCAAATCACTCAGAAAGCTGAACCCCACCTCTGACACAGCACCTCTCCATGCACCAGCACCTCAAAGTGAGGCAGGGTGAGAGAGAGGAGGGGTCAAACAGAGATGGGATGACAGCATCACAGACCTGGAGGAGGAGAAGCCCTTCTCTAGGGAGAGTTGAACCCGCAGCTCATAAGGTTCCTCCCGACCTCCCCCTGGACCTCCAAACGTTTGGGATTCTAAGATATCATGATCCTGGGAATTTTATATCTGCAACCACTTTTGAGCACTGACTACACATGCAATATCATTACAGCATCACATTCACACCTTTCCCAACTCCAGCAGGACATGGCATTCTTCACCCATTTTCCAGATGAGGGAACGAGACTTGCCCAAGGTCCCCAGTGATAAGGGCCAGGGCTGGGGTCTGACTCCGGCACATTGATGTGGAGCCACTGGACACTGACCCCACAGTCTAGTGTCCCCATGCTTCACACTATCCCAGGTCAGGGCAAGAGTCTTCAATAGACTCCTCTGACCTAGAAAACCAAGGGTCTGAGAGCCACTGAATTCCCAGTCCTAGGATTCTCCACAGCAAGTTCTCGGATCATGGGAAGGAAGCCTCCAACCTGGTCCCGGCCTCCAAGACCCCCACTGAGTTCTGTAGATAAGTCAGTGCTCATGGGGACACCTGAGGAGGAGGAGATCCCTGGAAGCTAGGCTAGGAGGCTGGGGTGGGGCCCAGGAAGGAATGGGACTCTGGGAACTCCAGAAGCCATGGCCACCCCCTGCCTGCATGTTGACAGGGTGTTGTGGGCAACTCCACAAGGGCAGCAACTAGGGAAGGGGCAGGCCTGGGCTCAGCTCCGCATGCCTGTGTACAGGATACCTGCTCCCCTTCCTGACTCTGGTCCTGGCAGGCCCCGAGGTCGCCTGCCCTCAATGGCCCTGAGTTTCTCCTCGTTCAGAGGTTGGGCCATCCCCCTCCAGCCTGGCTCCAAGGTCTGGTAGACTCATTGGAGGGACCACTCTCTGATTTAGAGACCGCAGGGAAGATGGGACATCCACCTCCACTGTGCACCCCACCTCTAGGCCTGCAGCAAATGCCATCCAAGCAGTACCCTCCATACAGAAAGAGGAACCTTGGGCCTCCTCGCGGGCCAGTGCAGCCACAGGTGCTCCAGGGCCAGGGCTGGCCAGGGCTGGTAGACTCTACCTGGCTTATCGAACCTGAGCTTCCTTTCCCTGTCCCTGAGAGTGACCTGGGTGGACAGTCTCCCACCAGGGTCAGGCAGTGAGATGAAGTGCTAAGAGTATGGAGTTTGGTGTCAGGCAGCCTGGGTTCCAATCTCACCCACCAACCCTTAAAATTCCAGGGCAATTTAGGGCAAGTCTTTTAACTTCCTGTAACCTTGGTTTCCTCATCCGTAGGAGGAGGGTGCAAGCACTGGCCTCCAGCATCCCTGAGTGTGCAGGAGCGCAGCATGTGAGCAGGGAGACGCTGCAGCTCTGAAGGTGGGAATTCTGACTGCTCCTTGAGCAGTCAGCCTCCCCAGGTCCTGCCAACTTGACACCTTGGCTTCCGCTGTCAACGCCCCAAATCCACAGACTCGGCTGGGGGCTGGGGTGGGGGTCTATGGTTTAAAATAAAGTGGAATCTGCCTCTCATTAAAATGAAATTTGTCACCTCTATCATAAATTGTCCTTCTCAGCTGCAGAAAAAGGTCCATTAACACATTTTTTTCCTTCTCCAAATGAGGCGAGAGTGGGTAAGTTTGAAAATCCCTGTGGACAGTAATAAAGCCAGAAAAGCCCTCTTTCCCCCCACCTCCAGCTGCCTGCCCCCAGCAGCCAAAAACATCATTGTAATTATCTGTCTGGGAGCAGGCTCGGGGGAGTGCCTTAGCATGGTTCGTTAAGGCGCTAATTAGCAGGAACCAGCTTCGGCTCTGGGGACTGGGGGGCCAGGGGAGTGGGCTTCAGTCTCTCCCTTACCTCCTACCATCCCTCAGCCTACTACCCACTCAGTCTCACCTGGTCTATGGGCATCTGCTCTTGGGTGACACCTGGTCGAGAGCCAAGGTGGGCGTTCCCCATGGCAACAGAGAATAGGCTCATGAAGGGAGGAGAAGGTGGCTGTGGAAAGGCCAGGGAAGAGACTGCCAAAATGGAGGCCCCAGAGCCCAGGTCCCTGCCATAGCCCTATCCTACAAGGCCTCAGTCTCCACATCTGAGCAATGGGAGGCTGGACCATGTGACTGCTGAAGATCCATGGGACTCCTGGGAGGCTTTGGCATGTTGCAGCAGGCTGTGGGGGAAGGGAGTTGCCAGGAGCTCTGAGCAATTTCAATTCCAGCGTTATAACAATGTGGCCAGCATGAATGAACACCCACTGTGTGCCAGGCTTGAGTGAAATGACTCACTTGACCTTGACACAGCAGCCCCTGATATTGGCAGAGTCCTGACTTTACAGATGAGGCTGGTCCAGTGAAGTTAGGTGACAGCTGGTAGGTGAGATTTGAACCAATGCAGTCCAAACCGTGCCTGGCCTCCTGTGCCCCTCCACCACCCTGGAAGCCCATCCTTCCCAGCCCTGGAGTCCAGCCTCAGCTCCCTCACCACACAAGAAGGCAGGCATGACTCCAGCCTGGGCACCTCTCAGCACAAGCGACCCTGGAGACAAAAGCTGACCAAGGCTGCCCAGCACTGATACACAGGCTCGAAGGCACTTGCCTGGGGTCACACGGCCTGGGCAGTGAAGATTTTAAGCATATGACCTCTCTGTGACTTCACAGCCCTGGAAACTCACTCTGGGGCCGGTCAGCCCCCGGAGGCCCTGCCCAGGGCAAAGCTTCTCCTCTAAAGCCCTCAGTCTAGGGACCTTCCCAAGGGGCAGCGGCCTTCTCTGGCTGTCCTACCTACTCAGGGGTCTCTGGCTCCCCACTCTCTCCCTTAAATCCTGAGAACACCCCCTCAGGCTCCTGCTGGTCCTCACAAACAACATCCCTCCTCAGTCCCACACCTCCATGGCTCCAAAGGGGACACGGGGTCAGGAGTTCCTGAAGGGGAGCAGCAGTTGCAAGACCCGACATGGGGAGCCCCTACCCACCCACTGCCCTCCTTGGCTGCACAGCTCCTGAGGACGGAGGCTCCAGGGATGCTGTGGGCCTGCTGATGCCCTCCACAGGGAGAATGGGTGAGCCCTACACCTCCCCCAGGTGCGGGGGCACAGCCTAGAGGGTGGTGAGTGTGCAGGGAGGAAGTTAACTCAGATCCACAGCTGAGCAGGGGAATGGGGGTCTTCATTCACATGAAACAGCTGGCACTGGCTTCGCCTGACTGCCAGATGCCCACTTGGGTCCCCAGCCAGACTCTGCCAACAGCCTTCAGCCCCCCGCCCACCTCTCCCAGGGCCCATCTCCCCTCAAGCACCTTCCGATCAGATTCCACCTCAGAATCGAGGAGCAGCCCCCAGACACCACAGGCAGCAGGGCATCCTACAGGAGCCCTCTCCAACCCCGCCAGGAACCCCACGGGAACTCCACGGGCTGCCCTGTGAGATCAAGCAAGGCTGCCCACACTCAGTGCACACACACTCACACACACAATCCCGGGTGCCTGATCCCCAGCAGGGCATGAGCCCAGCGGCGCAGCCTACCCACCACACAGAGCCCATCAGCCCACCCAGTTTGGGCCCCAGGGTGGTGATGTCAGTAATGAGAGCAGCAGGCTAACAGGGTTGATGGCCATGCAGCAGAAGGAGATGAAAAGAAGCCTGCTGACCCCGTACTGGGTCCTGACCCTGGTCACAAGGTCATCAGTGGGTGCGCCTGGATTTCTATCCACCTACAGAGAAGAATGTCCAAAAGGAGCTGGATTCAGCACCCAGCCTCAGTGCCCAGTGTTCTCCCTCCACAGCCCTGCACCTTCACAGCCTCAGTGCTCCTGCATCCTGCCCTGGAGAGGCCAAGAGCTCCAGCTAAAGTCACACAGCAAGTCAGAACCTGGCTGGGACTAGAACCCACGCCTCCCATCACCTGGGGCTGGGGCTCAGAGGCGATGCATGTTGAGGGCGGCAGAGCCACAGGCCTGATGCTGACATGGGTCATCCTACTGCAGGGAACTGGAAATGGCAGCACCTCAGGGCTAGAGGGACAGGCCTCCAACCCGCCCCTTTCTCCACCAAGAACTCCTTCTCCAGTCTCCTTGGCCATGGCCTTCAAGCTCCCACTTGATGACAGCAAGCACACCTCCACCCAAGGCAGCCCATCCATCTGCAGCTCTAATTGAGATTCCCCTCCCTGGACCTGGCTCTGCCCTGCAGCAGTGGGTGCCCACTGCAGGCCCAAGTTTGGGGCAAGGGTTCCAGGCCCTTAGACATTCCTAGACAGCAAGTGCAGCCCCTGAGCCTACCAGTACCCAGTTTGCAGGTCCCGGTCCCTCCTGCCTGCCACCTTCTGTTAGTGTCCCTCTGGGCTTAGGTGGGGCTCAGAGTGGAGCATCAACTGGCTGGGTGGCTGAAGGCCAGCTCCTCCCTCTCTCTGAAATGAGACAACTTAAGGAAAGCCATGGCCCCAGCAGCTCTGGTAGTGTGGGCCCACCACACCCACCTCTTGACAGGGTCGTGCACAGCAGGCATGACTGGGTCATCCCCTGCTTCATATCACACTCATTGCTCCTTGTCATACAGCCTCCCATGCCTGAGCCGAGGCTCTCTAGCCCTCCTCCCTCTGTTTGTGCCTCTCTAGACCCAGCCCAACATGGCTAAAGAGTTAGTTTCCTAAGTCTGAAAATATCTCCCAGCCAGCTTGGCCTGTCTCTGAGGTTGGCCTTGGGCCATAAGCCAGAGGCTGGAGGGTCTCCCCAAACCCCACACAGCAGCGGGCACCCCACTGCCCCACACACACCCAGTTCCAGGCCTTCATTCCTCCGTCAGCATCCCCCTCCTTGCCCTCATTAGCACAACTTGATGTCTCTAAGCCCCAGGCCTGGTGAGTTACAGCCCATCCATCCCTCTCAATGTCCTCGTCACCGCCTCCATGGACCCATATTACAGCGTGCACATCTGTCAGCCTGTGGCCGCCACCACCACGGCTGTTTCCAGGGAGACAGTCTCCGTTTATGACATTATCCAAAAGCCCAGCCCTTCCCTCCCCCTCCCAGCTCCTCCCCCTGCCTCCCTTTATGGGGACGGAGACTTGGGCTGTAAATATTACCACGTCTTCCCTGCAGATTCTAATGGGGCCTGAATACATTGCTGTTCCCGAGGTCATCACAACCATGAATGCACCGCCACTGCTGTTTGGGCGCATTAAGGCATCACTCTGACTGCCCTGGCCACCCTCCCTGCCATGCCCAGGGCCCTCCCAGCACCCCTTCCACCATGGATTCCCTCCTGCCCTGAAAGCCTTAAGACAGAATCTGCTCACGGTGGAGGTGGTCTGGGGAGCAGGTCACCTGTCCCAGGGCTTTAGCAGGAAGGAAGGAAGGAAGGGAGCTGACTCTGGCTGAACCCTCAACTTTGGGGCCCCAGTATGATAAGCCCTTTGCATATCAGCCACCATGTCCTCCATGGCTGTGCAGGGGGCTGGTGTTACCAAGAAGAAAACAAGCCTCTTGTCCAGGGTCCCACACCCGGCTTGAGGCAATCTGGGATTTGAACCCAGATCTTTGGACTGCAAAGCTCCTTCTACCACAGCCTCGGCCCTCAAGGCCAGAGGGTTAAGAGCTGACACATTCTAAGCGTTGTACATATTTTAACTAATATAAGCCTCACTAGACCCCATGAGGTCAGCACTGCTAATACACTCATTTTACAGACACGACACTGAGGCATAGCCAAGGCCGCCCAGCTTCTAGGTGGAAAAGCAGGATTCAAAGTCAGGCAGGCTGGACCCAGAGCCTGGCTCTAAAGCCTTTGCTTAGAGCCACTACCAGCCTGGCCAGGTGGGGCATTCCCACCATCTAGGCAAATCTCAGTCCCGTGCCAGGGCCCACCCTGCAGAGATGACCCTCATTGCTGACACAGCACTATGGGAGGAAGCCCAGGAGCTGGGCCTGCCACATGGAAGGTGCTCACCCCAGCCTTTCCCCAGCCCCAGCCTCAATTACAGGGGATAGTGAGGATCAAATATTTACGGTGTGGTCAACCAGCCAGTGGTATGTGGTGGTATTATTGATTACTGTCGTTGTTACCACGGTGGGGGGTCTGACCCCATCATTGTAGGCCTTCTGACTTCACACGCCACTGCACAGGCGCACACACTTGCCCCTCCCATACACACACACACACACACACATACACATATACACACACAAATACACACACCACACCCACATATGCACACACACACACACAACTGGGTTTTGGCCCAGTGAAACAGATTTTGGACTTATACAGATTTTGGACATATACACACGCGTGCACACACAAACATATACACACACACACAGCCTTGGAATACAGTGTGAGTGCACGCCATTCACTCTCCCTCCAGGCCTGTCACTGTATTAGTGTCCTAGTGTTGCTGTAACAAATCACCACACACTTGGTGGCTTAAAAACAAAAAATTTTATAAACAGAAATTTATTCTCAGCCAGGCTCAGTGGCTCATGCCTGTAATCCTAGCACTTTGGGAGCCCGAGGCAGGAGGATTCTTAAGGTCAGGAGTTTGAGGCCAGCCTAAGAAACTTAGACCCCATCTCTCCAAAAAGTAAAACAAACTAGGCAGGTATGGTGGCACAGACCTGTGGTCCCAGCTACTCAGGAGGCTGAGGTGAGAGGATCACTTGAGCCAGCGAGGTTGAGGTTGCCATGAGCCATGATTGTGCCACTGTACTCCCTGCCTGGGCAGCAGAGCAAGACCTTATCTCAAAAGAAAAGAGGAAGGAAGGAAGGAATGAAGGAAGGGAGGGAGGGAGGCAGTAAGGGAGCGAGGGAAGGGAGGGGAGGAAAGAAGGAAAGAAATTTATTCTTTCACAATTCTAGAGGCTAGACGTCCAAAATCTGTTTCACTGGGCCAAAACCAAGTGTTGGGGGGACTGGCTCCTGCCATAGACTCCAGAAGCATATCGTTCCCGGCCTCTTCCAGCTTTTGGTGACCACGGTCATCCCTTGGCTTGTGGCCACATCACTCCAATCTGTCTCTGTGGTCACATGGCCTTCTCCTCCCTTGCAGTCAAATTTCCCTCTGCCTCCCTCTTATATGGACACTAGTGATTGCATTCAGGGCCCACCCAGGTGATCCAGAATCATCTCCCCAGCTCAAGATACTTAACCATCACTCTGCAAAGACATTTTCCAGGTAAGGCAGATTTCACAGGTTCCAGGGATGCGGGCCTGGATATCACTGAAAGCCACTGTTTTGCCTGCCACAGTTACCTGCTCAACACTGCATCCCAGACAACTAACGGGCACATCAAACTTCACATGACCACAGCTGAGTGCCTCATTTCACCCCAGCTGATTTTGCTGACTTCCCCTCTCAGATCAGATAGGTTACCCCCATCTTTCCAGCTGCCCAAGCCAAAAACTGTGGGGCCAATTCTTTCTCTCATCCTGCAGCAGATCTGCCATCAGCAAAGCCTGTTTGTTGAACTTTCAAAATCTATCCAGAATCAACCACTTCTCACCACTCCACGGCCACCATCACAGACCAAGCCACCATCTCCCTCCGGGATTATTGCAACAGCCTCCCCCTAGGGCTTCTTACTTCTGTCCTGCCTCCCACAGTGTCCTCCACATAGCAGCCAGAGGAATCCTTAAAACCCAAGTCACGGCATGTCACTCCTTTGCTAAAACCCTGCGGTGACTCCAGTCTCACTCAGAGCAAAAGCCAAAGCCCTGAGAGCGATCTCCAAGTTCTGGACCCATCTGCTCCTTGACAACAATTCCTCCCCTCTCTTACCACTCACCCCCACCGCCTTCTCCACCCATTCTGGCCTCCTCCTTCTCCCCTGGCTGCCCCTTACACAGGCCAGGCACATGCCCACCTGGATGCCCCTGTTTCCTCTGCTTTGAATGGTCTCCCCAGGCTTCCATGTGGCTCCCTGACCTCAACACCCCACTTTGCCTAAAAGTCTCCTTCTCAGGGAGGCACCCCCACTGCTGACATTTCCTTTCCCCACTTCTCCTTGTATTTGTTTCTCCTTGACATGATCACTACCTAACACAGTATATATTTTGCTTATTTATCTTGTTTAATATCTTTCTCCCCTACTGCAGCAGTCCCCAACCTTTTTGGCACCAGGGACCAGTTTTGTGGAAGACAATTTTTCCACAGCCCAGGGTTAGGGAGATGGTTTCGGGATGATTCAAGTGCATTACATTTATTGTGCACTTGATTTCTATTATTATTACATTGTCATATGTAATGAAATAATTATACAACTCACCACAATGTAGACTCAGTGGGAGCCCTGAGCTTGTTTTCCTGCAACTAGATGTTCCCATCTGGGGATGATGGCAGACAGTGACAGATCATCAGGCATTAGATTCTCATAAGGAGAGTGCAACCTAGATCCCTCACAGGCACAGTTCACAATAGGGTTCTTGCTCCTATGAAAATCTAAAGGCTTCACTGATCTTATGGGGGCAGAGCTCTGGCCGTAATGCAAGCGATAAGGAGTGGCTATAAGGACAGATGAAGCTTCACTCGCTCACTGCTGCTCATCTCCTGCTGTGTGGCCCAGTTCCTAACAGGGCCGGTCCCCAGGGATTGTGGACCCCGGCCCTACTGGAAAGCAAGCTCCGTGATGACAGCCTCCCAGATCCTAAAACAGTGCCTGGACTAGTAGGTGCTCAATAACTATTCACCCATCCATTCACCCTGTAGGCTAGCATGGAGCCAGGCACCAGGAGGATACTGGAACCCAGTGGTGAGCCAGATACCACCCCTGATAAGGACCGTCCAGGGTCTTACACACAGTGATGGGGAAGCCCAGAGTGCCACAGGAGCTCAGAGGGAGAGATCAACTCAGCCCAGGGGGCTGGGGACAGCCATGCTGAGGAGGGCTTTACAGGATAAGTAGGAGTTCACTGGCTGGAAGAGACAGCTTCGCAGCTGGCAGGTGGAATGGCAGGGATGAACACCAGGAACAAAATAGTAGGATGTGTTCTTGACACAGGGGAGGGTACAAGAAGTGAGGCCAGTGGGCTGGGCAGGAAGTATTTGAGGGCCTTGGAGAGCAGGCCAGGGGGGTTGAGCTTCTCCCCATGGACAATGGTGGGCCACTGAAAGGGAGAACATGGCAGGTGTGTGGGTCTGAAGGCTCCCCACTCAGATGGCCAACACGCAGCCTAGGCATGGGGAGAGGCTGAGGTACAGGGCCCACCTATCATACACCAAGGTAAGCGGTTGGAAATGCCCCCAAGTGCAGCCTCATCTGGGAAGCAGCTCAGGCTACAGTATCATTATGGAGTGTCTAGTATGCCCAGGCCTGTGCTGGGAGGAGACCTTGGGGAATACTAAACCAAATAGTTTGCAACACAATGCCAGCCTGTGTGGATGCAATATAGCCAGGGGACAGGAGTACAGGGGTGGCATTATGGACTAAACTCTGTCCTGGCAAATTTATACGTCCAGGTCCAAACCCCCAATGAGACTGTATTTGGAATAAGGAGGTAATTAAGGTTAAATGAGGTCACAAGGATGGAGCCCCAATCTGAGAAGATTAGTGTCCTTATAAGAAGAGGCACCACATAACACTTGCTCTCCTCCCCCTACCCCCACCATGTGAGGACACAGCAAGAAGGTGGCCATAGGCAAGCCAGGAAGAGAGCCCTCCCTCTGACCCTGACCATGCCAGCACCCTGATCTCAGACTTTCAGCCTCCAGAACTGCGCTTGTGTGGTTCAAGCCCCCGAGTCTTGGTATGCTATTGTCACAGCCCGCATGGACTAAGGTAGATGAAGAAGTCAAGGAGAGCTTCCTGAAGGAGATGAGGTTTTGGGCTGTCATAGCAAAGAAGACAAGCCTGGGCTGACTGTACCTTGGACACCGCAGACCTGGCCAAGGCCTATCCTTCAGCCGGCCCACAAATCCTCAGTGATTTCTTTGGGATTTAATTTCTCTGCTGAGGAGCACAGGGGCAGTCCCCAGATTGATGGAACTCTTCATCTTGCATAAAGTCCAGCCGGTTCCCTGAAGGCATGGGTAGGGGGCTGGAATTTCTGGCTCCTGAGCACTGGATTCCAGTTTTCCTCTTCTGCCTCCAGCAAAGGTAACTCAGCCAGGCCAGAGCCAGCCAGGAATCAATGTGCAAAAGCCTCCCTCTCACCCAGCTCCCACGCCTAAGGAGGCTGCTTGGAAGTGGGGATCTGAGCTGGGCTCTGAATGGCAGCAATGATCAGGAATGCAGTGAGAAGCTCTATAAATAAATATACATTTTCATAAGACATGTTTAATTAAAGTGGATTAAAATTAATTTGCTTTAAGAAAATTAGAAGTGCCCTAGAGGATTTCAGAAGCAGGCCAAGAGTCCCTGAATCTAAAGGCTCCTTAGAACGCTTGGGGGTGGGAGGCCCCCCAGTCACTGCACGTGGTGCCTCAGAAGGAAGCAGCTCACATCTACATCACACTCCGCACTCCATACACCACCAGGCATGTTCACATGGAGATGGCAGGTGTGATCAGCCCCGTGTTCGCCAGGCAGAAACTGAAGCTCAGAGGGGGTAGTGACTTGCCCAAGGTCACACAGTGGTCTGTGGCAGGCCCAGTGGGGAGCTGCCGGTGTTTTCTGCCAGTCCTGGACATTTCATTCATGCTCCACACACCGAAAGCCTCTCTTGCCCTCAGGGCCCCCGGCCGGAGCTGCCGCCTCCCAGGTTCCTCCCATCTGCAAAATGGTAGCCCTGGAGCTGTGACAATCTGGCTCCTCAGAGGCCCTGCACGGGAAGGCGGAGGGAAGCAGCCTGGGGGTTGGGGACAGGAGCCAGAAAGGGAAAGGACCCGAAATCAACAAGCGTTCCAGAATTTTAAGCAGTTTTTGGAGGAAAACGAGGAGCAGGTTCAGCTGTAGCAATTTACTCCAGGGGAAAATTATGTTCCCGTGCTCTATTATACAGAACAGAAGGAACATTTGGTGGGTTGAATACTTGTTAATTTATTTCTCTGTTTGTTAATGGGCTCCACACGATGCTCAAGTGTGTGCACGCGTACACACATACACACACACACGTGCCCGCATACACATGTGCGTCAGCAGGAGGTGGCTCCAGGCTCCCACTCCCCGAGTTTTCCTGCTACCTTCCTATCAGGCACCACTCAGGGTCTTGCTTTCTCCGCCCCATGCCAGGGGTCTGAAAGAAGGCCATGTGCGGTCTAAGGACTGAGGTGAGCCCCTCAGTGTCCTCATCTGAAAAATGGGCTGGCAATGAGATGACCCACATATTAGGGCAAAGCCTTTGACCTCGGACCAGAAGTGAGAAGGTCCCCGATACTGACCAAAGGCCTGATGCTCCACTTGCATGGCTTATTGGCTCCTCGAACCTGGCAAGTCCAAACCAGGATGCGTGCACTTCCACCTGTGCTATATTCCCCATCTCAGAAAACAGTGCCACTCGGGCCAAACTGACCCCGCCCTGACCAGGACTCTCAGCCTTCCCACCCCATGGCCACTCTCCAACCCATCCCCCAGCCACCCACTCTTCACCATCTGCACCCCCACCCTGTGGCCACGACCCCACCTCCCCTCAAGGCTCCCTGCTCTCCCTGCCATGGCCTCTAATCCATTCTCTCCACCCAGAGGCCAGAAAGGAATTTGGAAAGCACAAATCAGGCCCTGTCACTCACTGGCTTAATCCCCTCCAGAGCACCCCCCTGCTCCTCAGCAGGGCGGCTAAGCCTCTGTTTCCCACCCCTGTCCCCGCTCTCTCCCTCACTCCCCACCCACCAGCCACACTATCTACCTCCTGGTCTCCAGACACAGCCAGCTACTTCCCACCTCCCAGCCTTTGCCTTGACATTCAGCCCCTTCAGCCTCAAAGTCACCTCTTCAGAGAGGCCTGCCTGGATGCCCATCGGAGCCGCTCATCCCGCCCCAGCCACTCCCTATTCCACGGCCCTGTCATTTCCCTCCCGAGCTCAGCACAGTCTGAGGTGACCCAAATTACTTGTTTGCCATGCTGTCGCTCCCTCAAGACAGGAAGCTACCTGAGGGGAGGAGCAGTGTGCATAACGTTCTAGCTGCTGGGGATACAGCACTTCGTAGGTGTTGCATCAACACTTGATGAGAGGGTGAATGAAGGAGTGAATGAAAGGGCAGTCTGGCTCCAAGCCAGACGGGACAGGTGAGAAGGATCAGGGTCCCTGCTCCCAAAGTCTCCTGCCCCTACCTTGGTAGGGCCTCAGCACCTCTTCTGCTCAGGAAAGGGAGTAGGTGGGGCCGACATTCATGGAGCAGAATCTATAATCAGGCCCTTTTCTCTAAACAACTTCACAAAGCAGCTACAAGGAAGCAGAGAGAACCAGGCTTCACCTCTCTGAGCCCGGTTTCTTCGTCCCTTTAATGGGGATAATCCCAGGTCCCAACTTTTAGGACTGCTGTGTGGATGGATGAGACTGTATCTCAAAACTGTGAGATGCTGCTCCTGCTGCTAAAACAAATCCTGTCTCTTATAGAGGAAGAAGCTGGAGAGATTGTGGGAGTTGCCTGGAGTCCCAGAGTCAGAAAGCAGGGAAGCTAGACCCAAATCCAGGCTCGCCTGACTCAGGAGCCAGTGCTTTTTTTCCTCTGTGCTGGACCCACTCCAGCCGGGAGTGGGAGGTGGGATACAGGAAGCCTTTCTCCGTTTGCACCTCAGTGGTGTTCATTTATGTTCCTGGGCACAGACTGACTTTGCCTCGCCTTTCCTCCAGGTTTGGCACAGAGACACTAGGAAGCTGGGAGAGCTGGCCAGGGAGGACGGTGCTGCCCCCACCCCACTCATCCCCGAGGCAAGGGAGCTGGGGAGGAGGCAGCTGCCCAAGCCTGGGACAGGTAAACTGAGGCATGCTGAGAGACAATCTGTCAGGACCCTCCTTTGGGTGGTCTGAGGTGGGGGAACTGGCAGGGTGGGGTCTCCGGGAGGTCCCAAAAGGAGGAGTTGGTTCGCATAGCAGAGGAGGAGGAATTGGCCTCCAGCCAGCACCTTCCCCGCCCTAGTCAAAGACACAGAGCCAGCAGGAGAGAGCAGAACTCAGAAGGCCATGGGGCTCTAAGGACACACGCAGGGCCCACTCAGTCCCACTCAGGCCAGCTTGTGAGGTTGGAAGGTTGTCACTGAAGGCCAAGAGGCTTACGGGTAAGGCTGCCCTAGCAGAGACCCTGCCCAGCGCACGGCTGATGAGGGATCATGCTGCAGGCAGCCAAGGTAGCTTCCCCTTGCAGCCAGTGCACATTAAGAATTATTCCTCTTGTGAGCAAACAATTTGTTACAATATCCGCTGCACACTTTTCCCGGCTGGGCGCCCTCCCATACATCCTGAATTAATCCCTGAAGTCACTCCATTCATTTAGGACATGCCTGAGTGTGCCTCTCCTTTTATTAGGGAAAGTTTTCATTGTTTTGAGGAGCTCATAGGTTTTAATTTGGGGCTGAGATTTTAAAGCCTCTCTCAGTGGCTCAGAGGCACGAGTAGTCTTATATCTGGGAAGGTCCCCTGGGTTCCTAGACCTGGTAGGGCTTGGCTGGGGCCAACAGACCCCAGGGAGAAGGGATCACGGCACATGCCCTCCAGGGAGCCAGGTACTGCAGACCCCAGCGCTGTGTGGCATTGGGTCACTCCCTCGACCTCTCTGAGCCTCCCTAAGAGAGGCAAAGCCAAGGAAGACTGCGTACTTGGGTATAGCTCTTCCAAGCCTGCCCAGGGAAGTCCGGGGTCATCACCTCTAAAAACCACAGCCCTGGGGAGTAGCATGGGGCCACTGAAAAAGCATGATGTGTGGAGTTCAATTTGAAACACAGCCAGGGCAGGCCAGTCATTCGCCTCTCCCAGTTTCCAGCTCCTTAGAATGAGTCTAAGAGCCAGCGCCATCTCCAGGCTGTCATGCAAATTACACAAACCCAAGTTGGGAGCAAGTCTGACTCAGGGCCTGGCACACAGTGGGTGCTCCACAAGGGTGAGCATCCCAGCCCTCTCAGCCCACTGCAGACCCCTCCCACATCTCCCTCTCTTGGCCCTCAAGCAGCCAGAGCCCCTGGTTCACACATTTTGGCTGAAGGGGGCCCGCAGGCTGACCTCCACAAGTGGGGTCCTGCCAGTTTGGGCAGCAGCCACCAGCCTCTTCCCAGGCCTTATACAGGCCCTTGCACTTCCCATCTGAGGCCCTGGAGTGTGGGCAGTCCTGTCCACAGACCCTATGCTAAATCCTGCCCCTCCCTGCAGCCCCCAGGTAAGGCTGTGTCCCAGGACCCTGGCTGCATGTTTGCTGTCCCTCTGCCCTTAGTCAAGAGACAGTGGTTCCACCCCCAACTCCTGGTCCTCTACCCCTACCAGGGCTCCAGGGCTGGGACCTCTCAGGGCTCTGACCCCTAGCCCCCAGCAGCTCTCGGACAGCTCATGCCCTGTCCTGGGCTTGCTCCTCCTACCTGGTCTTTGTTCACACTTTGCCCAACCACACGTGCTCTCTGTCACTCTCTCCCACCCCCAGCTTCCCCAAATCCTCCCGAGCTCTAAGGACCAGACACCTCCAGGAAGCCCTCCCTGACTTCCCCAGCTTTTATCTCCTTCCCTTTCCTGAGGCTCACGGCATTTCTCCTTGATCCCTCTAACTTCATGTTGCTAC
Source organism: Nomascus leucogenys (assembly GCF_006542625.1). Taxonomy (NCBI): domain Eukaryota; kingdom Metazoa; phylum Chordata; class Mammalia; order Primates; family Hylobatidae; genus Nomascus; species Nomascus leucogenys. Next base: position 97,219,495 of record NC_044386.1, read on the forward strand.
CCAGAGGCAAGGACCATGTCACCTACTCATGATGTGGCGGCCAACCCCAGGCAAATCCCACTGTGTACCTAGGGAGGACAGGCTCATTCAATGATGCAGGGGAAGGGCACAGAGGACTCCCGCTGAGGGAGTACAATGCCTCCATGACGTAAGTGTCATTATGTCCATTGTGCATATGGGAAACTGAGACTAGGCGAAAGGAATCACTTGCAAGAAGCAAGCAGGGATGGAACAGGAACCAGCACCACCAAACAGTGCCATTAAGACACAGCCCACAAATCCAGGTTCCACATGCAAGACCCACCAGCCCTGGGCCCAGCAAGTTCACCTGTGCCATCCCATCTGATCCTCACCATCCCTCAGGAAGTTTACTGTGCCACTTGGGAGGAAAAAGAGGTCCAGAGAGGCTGAGTCACTTGCTCAAGGCCACCCAGTAAGTGGCAGGGCTGGGACTTGAATCCAAATTATTTCAGCTCCCACTTGGTCAGGGCAGCCAACCAGGACACCTCACCTCATCCCGCCCACGACCCCTGGGGTCTGCAGGATCCATTCTTCCCTCCCTGGTAGCCCAGACTGCTAGATAGCCCCATCCCTGTCCCCAACCCCAGGCCTCTGGGGAGTGCCTGCATGGCTATTTGACCTTTTGGAGGGGCCAGGCTCCTACAGTTCTGGGTATTTACACAGACGGCCTCAGCTGCGATGGCGCCTGGAAAGTAGGCCACGCAGAGGAGGGAGGGGATGGCAGGTGTGGGCTACAAACACTCCCACCGCCCTCCATGCTGCCTGGACAGAGGAGCCACCCGTGGCATCATCTCCTCAAATGACCTTGGCAACTGCTGGGGCAGCCCCTATTGGGGCAGAGTCAAAGCCTGGGCTGGCCACTGAGGGGAGGGGCTTGGCCAATGTCTCCAATTCCTCTTTGCTTAGTGACCTGGAAGGCCCTGGAGGACACAGGATGACAAGTCCTTTCAGCAAGAACCCCTCTCTGCATAAAGGGTCACCTCACTTCGCAGAGCCTCCGCTTCCTCTTCTATAAGAAGGGCAGTGGTAGCTGCCTCTCAGGTGCTGTGAAGATGGGAAGCACCCAGCCGGGCCTGGCACTTTCAGGGTACTCTGCACACTGGTCAGCCCCGCAGGACCTGAGGCTGAGCCTCTTGTGGGACACCCACAGACACTCAGCTCCAACTGGGACAGACCCAAGAGTCTCCCAGGAAACCAGCTGGATCACACTGGGTGGGGGTGCCCGGCTGAAGGCAGGTAGACATACCCAACAAATAGCAACAAAACCACCCCTGTGAGAGCACAGCCTAGCAGGTGTGGCATGGGCAGGGAGCTGGGGTCTCAGAAGCCAAGAGGACGCTGCCCCCATCCAGAGCGCACGGTCGGGCCTGCGTCCACCGCTGCATACCATCCTTAGCAAATCCCAATTCGCCTCTCCCACCTGCCCCCTCCTCTCTCCTGGCTTGAGGGGAAGAGCCAGAGGAGCCTGGCAGGGTGCTCCCAGGATAGCTGAGTGTCAGGAAGTGGTCAGGCACTGATAAAACCCAGAGCCAAGCAGGACAAGAAACACAGCTGCAGGGAGCCTCCAGGAAGTGTGCAGAGGCTAAGCACAGGGCGTGGGCCAGAAGGACACAGCGGTCCTGATGGAGGGGTCCCATGCATGCGGCTCAGGCTGGGGACTGCAAGTGGCTTCAGGGCTGTGCAGGGTGGGGGTGGGAACAGTCCCCTCCTCTTTGCCCTCCCCATGCCAACCTCCCTGCCAACCGCTGAGCGGAAAAGCATTCCACTCCTTTGCCACCCCATCCCACACGAGGCCGGTGTGCCCATCTTCAGCGTCCCCACCTCCTTGCCGGCAGCTTAGGCTCCACTCCAACCCCAGCTCAGCCTTTTTATTATTCAGAAGAGCCTCTTGATTGAAAAGGCCTCTAAGGCATCTCACAAATAAGAATCCTTTAATTGGGAAGTTGTTAACTTCTCAAAGAGGAATTTTAATTTTGCTTCCTCACCATCTCCTCTCCCCAGAACCTGCAGACTAAACGCAAAGGCTAACAAAGCCAAGCAGCAGGCACCAGCTGCCAACCTCCCAAGACGTGGAGCTGTCCAGGGGCAGAGACAGGAGAGGCAGCCTTGAGCCACCGCATAGAACCCGGGAGCCACACAGACCCCCGGAGCTCCACCAACTGTGAGGAGGCTCCTGCCTCTCCCCATGGGCATGCCTGCTCCATCCCCCTCCTCATCACCCCAACCCACAGCGGGACACTTGGAGTGGAGGGCGGCAAGTAGCTCAAAGATGAAGGCGATGCCAGCCCCACCCTGCCCTGCCTGGGCCACCATGTTTGTCGGGTTCCAAGAGCCTAAATTCAATGATTCAATGATTGCCCCCCATAACCCCCTGTGCAGCCCTCTATCATGCTCCCCTTGACTGGCCACTCATGTTTATCAAGCATTTACTATGTGCCAGACACGGCTCTAAGCCCTTTACATGCCTCAACCTACTTTATCCACGCAAGGTAGACGTTCTCATTATTCCCAGTCAGATGATGAAGAGACTGAGACCCAAAGGCCTTAGGGAAATTGTCTAAATTCACACCACTGACGCATGGCAGAGCTGCGACTGAGTCCCGGCAGTCTGGCTCCAGAGTGGTCATAACTTCAACTACCACCTATACCTGCTGCCCCACCCCTGGCCTCTGTACTCCTTGAGGGCCAGGACCAGGACCATCTCTGTGTCCCTGGGGACAGCACAGGGCCTAGCACGCAGTTGAGCTTAGTAATTGTTTGTAAGGTGAATACACAGAAAAAAGAACAAAAACAAAGCACCTTCTTATTCATTCTCTCCTGTGAGCCTAACCATAGGCCTGTGACAAAAACAGGCAGGCAGACTAGTCCCCAGTTCAGTCCGGTAGACAGAGGCCCAGAAGTGGAAGCCACTACCTGAGGGCACCCTGCTAAGAGGCGGCAGAGCCCAGGGGTTCTTCCTCCTAACCCAGTGATGGGAACCTGCCTTTCACCCAAAGGATACGGGGATTGGATCACGACAAGTACACACCACGTACCATGTTCCTGGGCCCCAATTAACACCCCAGGCTGAAACTGGCCTCAGGGAAGCCCCGGTCCTGGCCATGAGGTAGGAACCTCCTCTCCATGTTCCTGACAGCTTAGGGCGGCCTCGATACTCCTCCTGTGCACCCCACGGCATGAGATGCTCACCACCGCCAAGGCTGCCAGGGGACAGTTCACTGCTGTGAAAATCATAGCTCTAGCCGCCTGCTGTTACGGATTGAATTGTGTGCCTCCAAAAATGACGTGCTTAAATTCTAACCCCAATACCTCAGTATGTGATCTTATTTGGAAATTGGGCCATTTGAGATATAATTAGCTAATTAGGATGAGGTCATACTGGAGTAGGGTGGCCCCTTAATCCAATACGACTATTGTGCCCATAAGAAGGAGGGATTTGGAGATACAGTCTAAATTGTTAAATACTGGCTGGGTGCAGTGGCTCACAATGGCCGGGCGCAGTGGCTCATGCCTGTAATCCCAGCACTTTGGGAGGCTGAGGCAAGTGGATCATCTGCAGTCAGGAGTTCAAGACCAGCCTGGTCAACATGATGAAACCCCATCTCTACTAAAAATACAAAAATTAGCTGGGTGTGGTGGCACATGCCTGTAGTCCCAGCTATGCAGGAGGCTGAGGCACGAGAATTGATTGAACCCAGGAGGCAGAGGCTGCAGTGAGCTGAGATAGAGCCACTGGACTCCAGCCTGGGTGACAGAGTGAGACTCCATCTCAAAAAAAAATAAATAAATGATTAAATAGTTAAATATTGTACGGAGAACAATTTGGCAATGTGGCTGTGTAAAGAGACACAGGGTAGCCATCTACAAGCCAAGGAGAGAGGCCTGAAACAGATCATCCTTCACAGCCTTTGGAGGCAACCAGCCCTACTGACACCTTGGGGTTTGGGGATTTGGGGCTTTGGGGTTTTTTTGAGACAGGGTATTGCTCTTCACCCAGGCTGGAGTACAGTGGCTCAATCATAGCTCACTGCAGCCTCAGCCTCTCAGGCTCAAGCAGCCTCCCGAGTAGCTGGGACCACAGGTGTGTGCCACCACGACCAGCTATTTTTTTTTTTATCTTTTGTAGAGACCATGTCTCGCCATGTTGCCCAGGCTGGTCTCAAACTCCTGGGCTCAAGCGATCCTCCTGTCTCAACCTCCTAAAGTGCTAGGATTACAGGCATGAGCCACAGTGCCCAGCCCCTGCCGACACCTTGATTTCAGACTTCCAGCTTCTAGAACTGTGAGACGATCCATTTCTGTTTAAGCTACCCAGTTTGTGGTACTTAGCTATAGCAGCCTAGCAAACTAATACACCCACAGACCTGGGTTTTAGTGCTGACTTGGCCCCTCACATTGGGACACTGGACACGCCCCTGCCCCTCTCTAAACCCTAGTTTGTTCAACTTATCCCCAGAATACTGCTTGGCACATAGTAGGTGCTTAGTAAATGCTGGCTGGAAGAATGAACAGGAATGGCAGCATCCATCTTCCATGTGGCTGTGATAAGGAGGAGATGGGATGTAGGATGGGCTGTGTTCTGGAAATACTAAAGCTCTCGACACCTGTGGCGATGGCTGGAACAACAGACACACAGAGGGGCTGGGTGGTGTGGCCCCAGCCAGGGCCTGAGGGTAAGGGTGGGGGAGGGGGGTCTTCCAAGCCCTGCACTGCTCCGTGAGTTCTCTTCTTTAAGGGAAGACTGGGGAGGCACAGATGAGAACAATGCCCTGGGGAGGCCCCAGGAAGGCAGGGGTGGAGGGAGGCAGGTCCTCCACCAAGCCACAGACATTGCCGAAATCCCCACCAGGTGCTGGGCCCCCCGCTGGGCTTGGAGGGGTGGAAAAGGAGAGCTTCCAGATGCTAAACATAGCTCCTGCCCCATGTGGACCCTAAAGCCATCCATGGAGACTTCAGGGAGGCAGATTCAGCTCAGTCAGTATAAGGAAGAGCCATATAAGAGCTCCCTCCATGGCCTGAGCTGCCTTGGAGAGAGTGAGGTCCCTGTCCCTGAAGGTGTGCAAGTAAAGGTCAGAGGACCATGATCTCAAGGATACCTATACTCCCTCATCATGAGCTTGGGTTGGGCCAATGGGTCCCAACCTGGCTGACCATCAAAAGGTGACTATGGGGCTGTGAACCATGCAGATTCCTGGGTTCTCCCAGCAACCCTGGATCAGAAGGTCTGGGTGGACCTCAGATGATTCCTGTCTCTAATAACATCCCTGGGTGGTCCTGATGCAGAGCCAGGCTTGGGCACCCTGGCCCACAGAGCACCATGGTTTGAATGGGATTCTGTTTGGGAAGAGCTTTGACAACAGTACTTGAGGGTGGGGCAGCACACAGACAGGAGACATGAGGGACAAGAGGATGAGGAGGGCAAAGAGGAAGACAAGCTGAGGATCACGACATCGATGAGTTGGGGTGACCTGACAGGATAGCTCACCACAAGCCATGAGGCCTGGGGGAACAGGCGAAAGGCACACGTGGACATGCAAGGAGGCCGAGGGAGGCGGGGGGTCAGGGAAGACATTCTGTAAAATGTGAGATTTGCTGGTGGTTAAGAAAGCATTCTACATGGAAGGTGAGGCTGAGCCTGGTGTGTGGGGGATGGAGGAGGAGAGTCACCTGCTGGAAAGAAGGGCGGGAAGAAAGTATGGGTTTGAGGCAGACCATGAAAGGCCTTGTACAAGCAGGAGAAGGATTCTTGATGTCAACCTTAAACAACAGGGAGCCACTGAAGGTTCTTGAGGGGGAACATGACCTGGAGGAAGGTCTGCAGTAATCACCACTAGTAGGGCTCAGAAGGGCCTGGGCTGCTCCAGACTCACCAGTTAAGAGTCCCTTGCAAGAGGAAAGGGTGAGAGGATTAGGCCTAGTATCAGCCCCACACTTCCTGCCAACAGCAGCCCTGACAAGCGTTACAGAATGATGGTGCCAGCCATTAGGCCAACTGGGAGGAGCAGCTGGGAGGGCGAGCTGGTAGCAGTTTCTCCAGGCTGGTAAATCTGGGGACCTTGTCTGCAAAGTTAGAGTAACAGCCCACCCATAAGCAGGAAGCTCCCCAGGGCTGGATTCACCCCAAGCAATGAGGCCCGGATTTCTTCTCTACATCATCTCATCCAGGCTTAGAGGCTTCAGAAACCACCCAGATGCTGACTCCCCCCACAACTGCCTCTCCAGCCCAGCTCTTCCCACAACTGCAGGCTGACTGTCTGTGCAGCCTCCCCTCATGATGCCGGCACCTGAAACACTTCCAAGCAGGATCTTGCTTCTCGCTCCAAACCCACACTCCACTCCTGTTCCTTGGCTCTGGCCAAGGTTCCAGTGCCCGCCCCGTTCCCAGGCTGGCCCTCTCCCAGTCCACAGCCCATCCTTCAGCAACCCCTTCGAAGTCTCCAAACGCAAGCCCTCCTCCCGCCCAGGCCCAGCCCCACCATCTGTGGTCTGGACTGATGCTGGGGTCTCCCACTGGCCCGCCAGCTTCTACTCTTGCCCACCCACCCTACAGTCCTTTCTCCAGTAGGCATCACTCTGTAACTCCTGGCCCTGCATGCCTTGTTTCTCAGCCCCTCTTCCTCAAGGGCTGCTCAGCTGTGAGGGCCTCTGTGCTGGACCCAGCTCAAAGCCCATCCAGAGCTCCACAGGGCCTGCTCCCTCTCCTCAGGCCTCTGCTGAAATGGCCCCTCATCCGAGAGGCCTTTCCTGAGAAGGGCTCCAGAGAAGAGCTCCGATTCCATGCCTGCCCCCTTTTCCAACCTTATTTTTCTCTGCGGCATTTATTACTCCCTAATCTTATATTATGGATTTACTTATCTGGTTTCTTCTGTCTACTCTGTTATAATTTAGGCTCTATGAGGGCAATGCCATGGTCTAACCTATTCACCCATGGATGCCATGCTGGGCACATAGAACAATGCCTCATGTGTAGCAGGTGCTCAGTGAGTATGGGCTGAAGGAAGAATGAACAAACCACTGCACATTCATCCTTGGGAGAAACAGGCCCACACTCACGGGTGATCCCAACCCAGCACGACAGCAGTGCTGGGGCCAACAGATGTGCACAGGGAGGACGGCACTAGGGAGAGGCCACCAGCTCTACCCAGAGGTCAGGGGAGCTTCCTAGAAGAAACGACAAACCACCTCCAGCCTCCTCCCTGGCCCTCCAGACTCCCTGTCATAAGCCAACCCCCAGTGAGGGGATGAAGGAGAGGCTGGTCTGACCAGCTGCGCTGACCCAGGAGTCCATAAGTGTTCAGAGCTGGTGCCTGCATCCCTCCTGCCTGGCAGGAGGAGACCTGGGCAAGGCTCCCCAGAGAGCAGAGGGGCTTGGTTTAAACACCACAGATCCCACCACTGAGGGAGAGGTCATCTGGGACCCCCAGCTTTGCCTGCCCTTTCCTCCCAAACACACAGCATCCTGCCTCCTCCCCTCTAATCACCGGAGCACCGAGGGAGGGAGCAAAGGAAGCAGGGGCAGCAAGGACAAACCTGAGCTTCCTCCAGGAGCTTAGAGCTTTGCTGAGTGAACCTCCAATTCCTCAGCCTCCGGTGCAAGCCTCCGGTGCTCCATGCCAGCCCTGGCCCCTTCTGGCCCCACCACTCCCCAGACACACTCCAAACTCCCCTACCACTGCATCTTTGCTCAGGCTCGCCTACCCTGCCGCCCTAAACCTTCCCTGCCCATCACAACCCTACATCCATGACTCTCTTCATTCAGGCATTATTTATAATGACAGAACATCAGAAACCATCAAAATACACAACAGAGAATTGGCTAAACACACTATGGTACACGCAGGCTGAAACATTACACTGCCATTAAAAATCACATTATAGAAGAATATTTAATGATGGGAAAATGATCTTGGTATGGGATTAAGTGTAAAAGGCAAGTTAGAAAACAGTAAGTACAGCTTGATCCCAATTATGTCATAAATACATGTTTTGTAGAAGACTGACGGGCTAAACACTCAAGCGCTCACACTTTTCTATAGAGAACACACATTACTTTTTTTATAACCAGAAAAATAAAATGTTTGAAAAGCACCTTACAGACTTCAAGGCTTAGCCCAGGTGTCACCTGTTCCAACAAGTCCTGCCAGACCCCCAGCTGACTGTGGCCCTCCTGCCCTGCGTCAGCTCTCGCCTGCATCTCCCCGCCCACTGAGCTCCCAATGCCCCCAGGCTGTGGTGCCTGTGGGTGCCGCCGTCTGCCTCGGCAGTGGGGAGGCTGCTCACGCCCCTGCCCCCTGCCCTTGTCACCCCAGTTGCTGCACAGACAACCCTGACCCCATCCTCTCACCCATCTCCCAGCAGCAATTACAGGTTAAACTGGAGGGACTAATTAGCTGCTCATTCTACCCAGAGCCAACTAATTAGCAGAAATATATATATATTGTTTGGTTTTTTTTTTTTTTTTTGTTTTTTTTTTTTTTTTGAGACGGAGTCTCACTCTGTCGCCCAGGCTGGAGTGCAGTGGCGTGATCTCGGTACACTGCAAGCTCCACCTCCCAGGTTCACGCCATTCCCCTGCCTCAGCCTCCCAAGTAGCTGGGACTACAGGCGCCCGCCACAACGCCCTGCTAATTTTTTGTATTTATTTTTAGTAGAGATGGGGTTTCACCATGTTAGCCAGGATGGTCTTGATCTCCTGACCTTGTGATCCGCCTGCCTCAGCTTCCCAAAGCAGAAATGTTTTGATGGTGCTAACTGGGCTTCGGAGCAAGGCCTAGTGTCTGGGAAGGAAATCCAGGCCTCCGCTCCCACCAGCTTCCCAGTGTGAGGACAGGGCTGGCTAAGCCTCAGCCACATACAACTGTCACCCTATCCCTCAGGAGAAGGGAGTCCAAGCCTGCCACCAGGTTTCTTCTTCTGAAAAATGAGGACAATACGCCAAGCCAGCCTGCTGCCCCGAGCCCACCCCACCGTTCCCTCTGTTTAGCAAAGTCCCTCTGCAGCCCTCTCATGGGTGACAGAGGCCTGTTGAGAACAGGGGATTGGCCCAGATATGGGGTAGAGGTGACTTGTCCAAGGTCATGAGCAAGCCAGGGGTCAAGCCAGGCAGCAACCCAGGTCCCCCTCCTTCCCCATCTCCCACTTCTCTGGGACATGCTGTCGTTTCTCCACATCCCCTCACATGGACAATGAAGTGAGAGGACCTGTCACCTCCCACATTCTGGGGGTCCTGCTCCTCATGATACAGTCCAAGAACACATCTCCTCTGTTCACAGAGAGCCAAGGTCACCTGGCTGCCAGTGCCTGTCGCACAAACACACCTGGGGTCTGAGCCTCATCCCGCCCAGAAGGTGTCTGGACCCTCATGCTGTTTCTGGTGTGGAGCCCTGTTAAACTCCACACATTAGAGCTAATGTCAGCCTCTTGACAGTTTCTTGGACCCTGATTGTCTCAGTCCACATGTTCTGGCTCCCTCCCGACCTGAAGTCAGGCACGCATTTGGTCAACAATGTGACAGGACCAAGGACAGAGCCCTGCAGCCTGCCCTTAGAGACCTTCCATGCCACGCGGGAACCCATTAGCCGGCACAGTCCGTGAAACCCACTTGCTGGGAAGAACGCCCCATGCTTCCAAGCTGCCTGCCGGAGCCCTGCTTCAGCCAGAGCTGGCAGTAAGTGGCACCGCCACAGCAAACCTCCTGGACGTGGCTGCATGTGGGGAGGGACTGATGAGGAAACCCCCAGAAAGAGGGCCCCATGACAGCCTCCCCTACAGACCCCACACCCTCCATGCCCCGCCACCCAGAGTGGCATCTTACCTTGGGTTGGGTGGATGTCTGGGGAGTACAGCTGGGCAGGGCTCAGCCTGGGCTGGACTCAGTCGCCCTCTCTGCCTGTGGGCACTGGAGCCTCAGGGCCTGTGGGTGCCAGAGGCTGTGGGGAGAAAGAAGAGGTGGCTGTCAGCTAGAGCAGGGCAGCCAGTGATTGGGGTGCAGTGGGGGCCACGCCTGCAAATGGGGTCTGATCCCACCTGGCTGAGCCATTAAAAACTCATACATCCCCCACACACACTCTCTGACACACACACACTTGCACACACTCACACATGTACTCTCATTCACTGGCAAACTCATGCTTACACACATAGATGTGTTGTCAGTTGTGCATGCCTGTACGTGCATGCATGCACGTGCGCACACACACACACACTCGTGGCACTCGCTGGGGGCAGGCAGGGCTCTGGGAAGGGCAGAGTTTGTGGCCCCAGGCAGGCTGGAGTCTATGCCTCTCCCACCAACTGGCTCTGTGGCCCTGGGAAGGCCACTTCTCTTATCCATAAAAGAGAGATACCATCTCTCCTGCCAGGACTGCTGGGAAGATAGAGAGAAGGCACACATGGCCTGGCTCACAGTAGGTGTCCGGCCAATGCCACTGCCTGCCTTCCTCCCCGGCCAGTTCCCAGGAGGCAGGCCCCAGGCTGACCCCTGAGAGGGGATGATGGGCAGCACCAGGGTGCCTCTCCCTGGGCCTGAGCCTCAACTTCTCAACCCCCCCACCTACTCACCCTCCCATTCCCCAGCCTCTCCTGCCATTTTTTTTTTAAGAGGCAGAGTCTTGCTCTGCCACCCAGGCTGGGCTGGAATGCAGTGGTGCCATCATAGTTCACTGTAGCCCAAACTCCTGGGCTCAAGCAATCCTCCCACCTCAGCCTCCCAAGGAGCTGGGACTACAGTTGTGTGTATCACCATGCCTGGCTAATTTTTTAATTTTTTTGTAAACTATGTTGCCCAGGCTGGTCTCAAACTCCTGGCCTCAAGCAGTCCTCCTGCCTCGACTTCCCGACTTCCCGCAGTGCTGGGATTATCGGCGGAGCCATCATGCCCAGCCATCCTGCTTTATTTCTTCATCATATATTCTCCAAGGGTTCCTCTAGACCAGACCCTCCATCCTCTGTGAGTAGGGGAGGGCACTAGGAAGTTCTGGCTACTTGGCAAGGCTCTGAGGCCTCCACGGTGCAGGACATAACCGCAGCTCAAAGTCCAAGGAGGCGGGTTAACTCCTAGCTCTCCCTCCTCCTGGCCAGGTGGCCCCGGGCAAAGCTTCTTCCTCTGTACCTGTTTCCTCAACCTCTCAGACCAAGTCCCAAATATCTTTCTGAGCTGCTGCCGAGAGGTTTCAATCAGATCTGTGTTTCCCAAAGTAGGAAAAGTGTGTGCACTTTTAGGGGTGCACAAGGGGATTTCGTGGTGTGCAGACAAATGTTTTCGTTTTCATAGTTACGTGTTTCTCTTTCTGTGTATCGGAAAAAAAAACATGACAGGCACATCACAGGTGTGATTTCCTGGATATGTGCTTAGGGAGCATCATGGTAATCCACCTTCAAACGTAAGTCAACACAAAGACAAGGATTAAGAAAACACGAGTGCAGGTGGTGCCCAGGGCTGGCTTCAACTGATGTGAAAGGGAAGCTCAGGAAGCTGGCATCGAACCCAGCACCTGGCTCCCAGCAGCCCTTGAGAGGTCAAGCAGCTTCTGTCTTCCCTGGAGGGCCTGGCCAGCCCCTGCTTTCTGCTCGATTCCCTGTTGGGTGCCGTCCGGCACAGGCCTAGGACCCCAGGGGCATTCACAAGGCCTTCCGGATGGGATAGATGGAAGGATGGGTGGATGGGGCTCCCAGGTGACTGCTATAATATGGGCAGAAGATGGAAAAGCCTTCAGGGTCCCTCCCAGAATCAACATTCTAACAAATCTAAGATGCAAATGTTGGAATTTCTAGCCGCGTGGTAGGTGAAGACGTAGGAGATGCTTTGCGGCCAGGGTCTTCCTATATTATGGGCTGCAGACTTCTCCAAGGAGGCAGAGAAGTGGGTGCTGAGCAGGCTCCAGGGCCCACTTTGGCTTTCCAATCCTAACAACAGAGCCACGAAGCAGCCCAGACCAGTGAAGAGAGGCCTGCCCAGTCCCACGGTTCACCAGCCCCAAACTAGGCCCCTGTTGCCAGCTGGCCCTGGGTGCATCCCACTGGTTGTTGATCCTGGAGGACAGGACAGAACATAGTGGTGCCAACCTGGGACAGAGGGGTAGCAGAGCCTGGGCAGCTTCTCAGGCCCGGGTACCCCAAGCCAGGTCTAGTCAGACAGGGGCGCTGTCAGCGGCCTCCCGAGCTGGATCCCGATAGACTGGCACGAGCCAGCCAGGCCCAGGCCAACCCGGGCAGCCCTATCCCTGGAAGGCCTCCAGACCACCTGGCTGGCGGCCCTGAGCCCAGCTCCACCTGAGCTGGCAGGGTAAGCCATCCCCACAGTGCCGTTCCGGGCCCCCAGCGGCTATGCTCCAAGACAATGAATGGGCCTCCTGCTCCCTTCCCCCCAAACCTTCCAAACCTTCCTAAAGCTCCCACTCTCCTCTGTGGCATCACAAGGAGTTGCTATGGAAATGGGACCACAGGCAGAGCATGAGAATGATTTGGGGCAGGGGAGGAGACGCAGTGGGAGCCGGGCACTCTCCTGGACACGAGGTCTGTCAGTGTGCCAGGTCCCAAGAAAGACATGAAACCCCAACTGCAGGCCTCACAGCCAAGGAGGGTGGAGGGGGCTGCAGCCAAGGTTGGGGGCCTCTTATCTGCCCTCTTGGCTCCTTGCCACCTCAGTGGAGCCCAGGGAGCTCTCAGCCTGTGTAGTCTGTGTGTTCAGGAGAATGAACAAATGCCCTGGAGAACGTGAGACCTCCACAGAAACAGCTATTCAAGGACTCTGACAAAGTGGGTTCAGCACTGAGCGGGGCTGGCACCCGGTACACACTCAGCAAACACTGATCAGAAAGCAGGGCCCTGGCATGTGTGCTGTGTGGGTATGTCACATAGGCCTGTGCCTGCTCTGGACAACATGGTGCATAATCACAGAGCTTGAGAGGCCCACGCCCACTGTACAGATGGGGAGACTGAGGTCCAACCAGGGTCAGGGTCACACAGAAAGTCAACCAAAAAGCCAAGTCCAGAGCCCAGGTCTCCTCTTCCCCAGACCTGAGCCCTCTGATCAATACCCCTAGTTATTTCCTCATTATTCATTCTACTCTTGTTAAGTACCTACCATGTGCTTCGTCACTGGAACAGAGAGATATAAAGGACACTGCTCTTGCTCAGAGGAGACAGATCGTCATGATCAGAGGGTGGGCGCCAGGCCAGAAGGCCAGGGACTGCAGGAGCCCAGGGAAGGGTCCCTCAGAGTTTTAGGTTATGCACTTCTGAGCCATGCTTCTAAGAGACCTCGGAGTTTCCCCAGCTTTTCTCCCAGCTGCTCCCCAAGCCCAAGGCCCCCTTACAGTCCACCCGGGGCCCACGCCTCCAGGAGGTAAAGGTGGGTATTTCTCATTAGCACCCCAGGCCCCAGGAATGAGGGACTGTGAAGAAAGTGCCTTGCTACCCAGGAGTAACTCAAAGAATGTGGGCCCCAGACTTGCCTCCTCCTCCCCCAGCCTCAGCAGTTCCCGCTTTGTTCATTAGGTCCTTGCCCTTTCTCTCTCTCTTTCCTGGGCACCTCCCATAAGCCAGGCATGACACTGCACCTGGGGTGAGCAGAGAACCAGTGAGCCCTGCTGGCCACCATCCTGACGGAAGGAACACAAGTCCCTATCTCTTTGTCAGCAGCATGCAAGCTCTCCCCTGTGATTTTTAGTGGGTTTTGTTTTGTTTTGTTTTGAGGGATGGGGCTGTATTGAGAGAGTAAGAGGGAACACCTTCCAGAGTTTAGGTTGGAAACCCACCAGCTCTGTGTGTACCATGACTCCCAGCAGCTGTGACAGCTGCGCAGGACCTATGTTACACAGGTGGAAACCAAGGCCCTGAGAGGTGGCCAGGTGGACTCCAGGAAGCTCAGCACTGAGAAGGCAGGACGGGGAAAGACCCACAAGGAAAGAAGGGAGGGCCAGGTTCAGAGCTGTGGGAAGGGAGGAAGAAGCTGTCTTGGAAGGCTTCCTGATGCAGGAGGGACTAGGACTGGCTCAGAGCCCTCCCTTGGGCTCTGGCAGGAAAAGAGCCTCTTCCACAGAGAGAACCAGGCTAGGGGCTCCCCTTCCAGCCCACATGACTTGGTGCTAGGCTGGCAGGTGGAGGGCAAGGGGGGCACATTCCGTGACAGCTGCCATCCTGTCCCCAACCCACTAAGGGCTGCCACCACTGCCACCTCACGTCCCTAGTTACTGCTGCCTGATGGGAAACCAGCTGGGGACGGGAAAACAGCTGAGACAGAGGAGTGGGGGCAGAGCATACGAGAGATAGAGGCTCTGAAAGAGACAGAGCAGCAGTGACCCCAAAGCCAGCTGGACAGAGAGAGAGTAGAGAGCTGAAGATGGAGATGGAGCATGGATGGATGGGGCCACCCCTCCCCTCCCCCAGAGCCAGGCCTGCAGCTGCCAAGAGGAACAGACACACAGCTGGGAAGGAGCCTACAAACCAGGGCTGTGCAAAGATTTTTCAGCAATAAAATTCTTATTTGAAATGAAATCTGATGCAGTGGAGGAAGCGTTTCTATGCCAGACATTAAATCCAGAAGCCATAAAGTGAAAATTCAACAAATCCAACTACTGTACATAAATGTGTAAAACATCCGCACAGCAAAAGACACATAAACAAAGTTAAAAGGCAAATGAGACAATGGAAGAAAATGCTGCTAATATGCAAAGAACCCCTACAAATCAATAAGAAAAAAGACAAAAGAAGAGAAAAATTGGCAGTGAATTAGAAATCTGCAGAGGGGGAATTAAATTGGCCAATAAATGCATGAAAAGATGTTCTATCTCACTAGCAATCAGGGAAATGCAAATGAAAGCAACATGCTACCATTTTTTGCCTATCAGATTGGGAAAAATTTAAATGATTGATAACAAGCAGTGCTGGCGAGGATGTGGGGAAATGAGCACTCCCAGACCATTGGATGGAGGGGGAATTGGCTCAACCTTTGGAAGGGTAATTTGGCAACATTGATTAACAGTTTAACCCAAACACTCCACAACCTAGTAATTTCACTTCTGGGAGCCTCTCCCATGAAATAATAGCACAAGCATTCACGTATACATGCCCAAGGATGCTCATGGAAACATTGCTGGTAAGACTGAAAAAGAAATTGGAAACGGCCTAAACGTTTATCAATAAGGGAAAGTTCAAATAAAATATAGCATGTCCACGCTATGGAACACTCTGCAGCCATCTGACAGAGTGAGGCACGTCTATGTATAACAACAGAGAAAAAAGTCAAGCTGTAAAATGCTATTTCAGCATGAGCCTATTTCTGTAATTAACGATTTGTTGCTATATGCCCCAAAAGGCTGGAGGACAATACGCCAGGCTTTACAGCAATCACCTCCGAGCAGTGGGACAGGGGGTTTTCAGGGCCTGTTTTCCACAAATGTATTGTTGGGTCTTCTGTTGTAATCAGAAAAACAAAATCAATAAAGAGTTAATGGGGTTTTTTTTAATCCTTCTCAGACCCTAATAGGAAATGCAGATCTAAGCAGGGCTGCTCTGGTTGAAGTGGGAGGGGACCAACATCCATCTATTCAGCCCCATCCAGCCCCAGCCCCACCCTCATATCCCTGAGGCCCCTTCTGGAAACGCTAGGGCTCTAGGACCAGTTTGAGAACCTCAGCTGGAGACTGTGGAACCCATGCCTACGCTCCCCCAGGCCAAGGTCGACAGGGGCAGGAGGTTGCTCAAGGTACACTGGCAGCCAGGGCCTGTGGCTCCTCAGCAAGGCTCCGGCCCTCCCAGGTGAGGGTCAGGGATTTCTCTAGGTGTCCAGAAAACCCTGAGATGGTCACCGCCCTGGGGAACCCAGAACTGGGGCTGAGGGATAAAGGGAAAATAGAAAGGGCCTTTGCAGAAAACTCCAGGAAAGGGGGGCTTCAAGGCTCCAGTGCTGCAGGGAGGGAGAGAGAGAGGGAGGAAAAGAGGGAGAAGCTGGGGTGTGTTTCTCCCTATATGTACAGAGAGTGGGGGGATGAGCCCATGGGGTGCGTGGAGGTGACTGGGGCATGCAGGTATGTGGTGCTTACAGATAGAGGGCACATGTGGGTCTGCGGAGGTGAACTCTGGAGGGTGTGTGGGTTCCAAGTGGTGCAGAGGCGTGTCTGTAATCTAGAATCAGTGTGTGTGTATGTGTGTTGTCACTCTCAGGGATGACAGCAAAGAGACAGCATGTGTGTGTCTGGACGGAGAGGAACACAGCAGACCCATGTATATGTGTGCATAGTGTGTGTGTGGTGTGTCTTGTGCCCCCAGGTGTTCCCCAAGGTGTGTGTGTGTGTGTGTGTTTGTGTGTATGTTAGTAGGTATAGGCAGCCAGCAGGCCTGCAGAGGGGCCAGGAGCAGGTGGCAAACTGCAGAGATCAGGCCATTCTGGAAATGCCCCTCCCACTTGTGAGTCAATCAACAAATTCAGAGAAAACTGCCCAGAAGGAGCATAAAGCCCCCTCCAGTTCCAGAAGGCCCCCTCCCCTTGAACAACTGTTTGCACAGCTTGTGTTCCACCTTCCTCCAAGAAGCAGGGACTACAGGGACCAGCAAACTCCTCCTGATGAGTGGTGAATGACACTCTCTACCTGGGTCTGAGCCACAACTAACACAGCTTCCTGGAGGTCTCCTGTCCCCACCTCCACACTCACCCATGTTCCATCTGCAGCTGCCAGGGGAGCACTCCAAAATGCAGATCCAACCACATGGCTGCCTGCTCCACACCCTTCTATGGCTCCCTATTGCTCCCTGTCCGCACTCCTTACTGGGACCACCAGGCCCCCTGGGGCCCATCCCCAAGTGGCCTTCAGCTTCATGCCTGACCCCAGTGCCTCCCAATACTACCCTCCAATCAGACTGGGCCTCCTGTGTTCCTCAACAGAACTGAGCCTCCAAACCTTTGCACCTGCTGTTCCCCCTGAGGGATGCCTGTCCTCCCTGACCAGTCCCCACCATCCTCTAAGAAGCCTCTCCCTACAGGGCTGGGGTGAAGCCCCTCTGGTACACCTACCCTGTGCTCACCTCTGTCCCACCCTCATCCCCTAAGCTGTGACTGCTGACAGGTCTGACTTCCCCAGGGGTAGGGGCTGGGTCTTGCTCTTCTCTGTACCCTAGAACCCAGCCTAGGCCTAGCACAGAGGAGGCATTGGGCACAAAGGTTATAGACTGAGCCAGGAGTGGTGGCACACACCTCTAGTCCCAGCTACTCAGGAGGCTGAGGTGGCAGGATCGCTTGAGCCCAGGAGTTTGAAGCTGCAGTGAGCTAAGACCACACCGATGCACTCCCTGAGCGACAGAGCGAGACCCCATCTCCAAACAAAACAAACAGACAAAAAATCTGGAAAAAAAAAAAAAAGATGTTTATAGAATGAATGAATGGGTTCTCACAGTGATATAGTTTGGACGTCCCCTCCAAATGTAATGGTGAAAGGTAATTCCCAGTGTTGGAGGTGGGGCCTAGTGGGAGGTGGCTGGGTCATGGGGGTGGATCCCTCACGACTTGGTGCTGTCCTCGTGATAGTGAGTTCTCAATAGATCTGAGATCTGGCCATTTGAAAGTGTGTGGCACTCCCCCATCTCTCTCACTCCTACTTTCACCCTGTGAAGTTCCTGTTCCCGCTTCACCTTCTGCCATGAGTAAAAGCTTCTGAGGCCTCCCCAGAAGCTGAGCAGATGTTGCCACCATGCTTCCAATACAGCCTGCAGATCCATGAGCCAATTAAACCTCTTACCCAGTCTCAGGAATTTCTTTATAGCAACACAAGAACAGCCTAATACACACAGCTCTCAGCCCCTAAGCCACACACAGTGGGACCTTCTTAAGGCAGCAGGGTAGAGCAGAAAGGGTGTGGCCTGGGGGCTGGGACACCTTGCATCTCATCCTAGGTAGCACAGCAGGTGACATTAATTATGTCACCTGGGGAATGAGTAAAGCAGGAGTTCCCAACAGGGTTCCCAGGGAGGGAAGACTACAGAGGTCTGTGAGCCCCGAAACTGCATAAAACTGGCTATGACGATACACATGCAGGAGGGGCTGGGCCGCCGTCTCTAACACAGGGCCATGGCTTTCATCAGATTCCTCCAGGGGCCCCCAGCCCAAAGATCCAGAAGCACCAGGCAGGAACAGGGCAAGGCTAACCCCCATAGGAACGCAGACTCCAGGCACGATATGCGCCGCACATCAGGAGAGAGTGCTGGGGGGAGGGACTAGGGCAAGTCCTGTGGCACCGGGCCCCAAGCCAGGATCCACGTGTGAGTCACTAGAAGTAGATGGCCAGAGAGGTGAGGGAGCTGTCCAAGGCAGGCAAGCTGTCTGGGTAAGGGGTGAGCTCCCCCTCCCCATCGGGGAGGGCGAGAGCACAGGCTGGATGGGCAGAGGTCAGAGTGAGTGAGCGACAACCCTGAGTCTCACTAGACAAGGTGGTTCACGTGAGTCTGAGTGTGTGCAAGGATGTGCAGGGGTGTGGCTGGCCTGGCCCCGGCTCCAGGCTGGAGGGCTGAGAGGTCTGTGCAGTCTGCCCACCCAGCAGCGGCCTGAGGCCCACTTCTCTCATCCTCCTGCTTCCCAGCTGCAGCAGGCTACTGGCTGCCTGGGCTGTCCCACACTGCTAAGTGAGCCTGCAGAGCCCCAGGTCCCTCCTGGGTACTACGATTACCACCTCCCACGTTATAGTGACCATAGAGATGACAGGAGTGAGAGGGTTCATTATGAGCCTGGGGCCAAGGGAGCCCAGCGGCTGGATGGGAGTGCTGAGCACGGCTGGCAGCCAAGCCCACGCCACATGGCCTCAGTGGCCCCCCACCAACTGCTCCTGACCCCTCCAGGGGCCTCCCTCAGCCTGGCCTGGGTCACACAGGGAGTTGGTGGTATATTTGAGCCAGGATCCCAGGCCTCGCACCCTTGGCTGGGCTTACTCTGGGCACAAATGCAACTTGTCCCCCTTGGATGATTCTGTGCATGCCTCGGCACCCCCTAATCCTGCCAGAAAGAGATGGCCAGCATTGGGGTTCCAACAGACTAATTCAAATGCAGGCCTGCAGTGTTCCCTGGATCCAGCCACCTGAGCCTGTTTCCTCCTCTCTAAAACAGAGTACAAAAATTGCCCTCCTACTCCTGCTGGGAAGATTAATAAGGGCAGGGGTGTACCATATAACAGAACAGAACAGAGACCTTCCACCCACCCTCCATCTCTGGGCCTCAATTTCCCCATCTCTAAGCAAGAGGGTTACTCTGAGTGATACCCCAGGTCCCCAGAGTCTAATGCTTTGTGGGAGGCCTGCCCAGGTGCCCAGCCCATGCCTAGCTGGGCCTGCCGTGGAAGGACAAGCTGCAGGGCAAAGACCGGGGCCTGCCCTCAGGGGGCTCTCTGCTAGTTGGCAGATGAGATCTGCGGCTGTGGAGCAAGGGCACTGTCTACTTAGCAAAACTGTGTGGAAGTGCCCATGGTAGGGCTTCCAAACTGGTGGTCCTGGTGCCTCCGTGTTGCCACAGTCTCTATCACCCCATATTGCATCACACCCAGCCAGCTCCATGCATTTCCTCCATGCATTTCCTGCCGGGCCCCTGTAGGCTCCAAAGGCCACAAGAAGCTTAAAAATGGGAACAAGTGTGAGCTGGGCATTGATCAAGGAAGGTTTCTTGAAGGAGACAGGACAAGAGGGCCAAGGACTCACAGGAGGCCTTGAATACCCAGATGAGGATCACACAGATGCCCAAACCACTGATGGTCTTCCATGTACCCCCTCTCCTCAGGCAGGGATACCTGACCCCACCCGGGGCTGACCTCAGAGCTGTGACCCCGGCAGACGGCTTTGGTGGGAGTGGGGACCTAAGCTTGAGGTTCCCTCCACCTCTCCTCGGCAGCCATGGACTGTGAGTCCATCCTGGAGAAATCAGTCCTGGTTGGTGATGTCCAGCAGCTGCCGAAGCCTCATTGCAAACAGCGTTGCCGCTGGTGAGTGCCATCTGACCACGGAGGGCTTCCCGGCAGATTAAGAGCAATGCTGGCCCCAGACTCATTCATATTCCGGTCTGGCTGCCAGCTTCAATATGGCTGAGAGACGCGAGGGCAGAGGCGGCCCTCCGAGAATGCCCAGCGATGATTCCTCTCCGATTCCAATTTATTTTCTATCATTAATGCTTTTGAAAAGCCCCACATTCTCTGCAAACAGGGAAGAAGCACAGGGCTCAGGAGGAGAGGTGAGGAAGAGGGTCGAGGGCGGAGGGGTACTTGGCAGAAGTGGAGCAGGCAGCAGCCTGGGTTCAAATCCCCTCCCCAGCTCCACCTGCCTTCAGGGCCCTGGGGCGAGCTTGACCTACATCTGTCCACAGGGGATGGGTATCCTGCTCTGCCCACCCCAGGAGACTGTTTTCAGATCTACCTAGGGGTCAGAGGTGAGTGGGCTTTACAAACTGTAAAGGGCTATACACTTGAGGAACAGAGAATGAAGCAAACCCAACCATAGCGGCAGAGGCCTATGAACTGGACGCCTGCTTCCCCAGATACTCTAGGGGACCCCGACCCCCCAGTCCGGGGAAGACCTGGAGTGCCTCTCCCCACAGCACAGGCAGAGGAGGTGAGTGCCAGGATCTGGGTCTCCAGGCTTGTTTCAAATTCACACTACCATCCTCCCATCTCCCCCCAGGCTCGTGGTGACCAGCCTCCTAGCCAGCATCTCTCCTCCCCTATCATCCACACTGTGGAGCCAAAGGGATCTTCCCTGCATGAGTCTCCTGCTTGGAACCCTTCCAGGGCTGCCCGTTACCTTGAGATCAAGTCCAAACTCCCCACCTACCATGCAAAGCTCTCCCTAGCAGCTCAGGCCCATCTGGGCAGCCTCGGCTCCAGCCACACCCAGCTTCTCAGAGGTCACCCTTGCCTGCCTTCGCATGCTGTTTCCTGCCTGGAATTCCTTCCTCCTTGGCCCAGTTCATCCCATCTCCTACCCCTTCTTCAAGGCGCAGTCCAAATGCTTCTCTTTCCTGCAGCTTTTCCCGAGTCCCCCGGCATGCCCTGCTCTGGGCTCCTCATACCCAGGACCCACCTGTAGGGCAACTCAGTAATGTAGTGATTATATTTGTGTGGTGGTGCCCCCTCTAATCAGTGAGCTCTCCTGGGCAGGGGCTGCCTCAGATTCATCCTGCGCATTCCCAGTGCTTGGCAAAGTGCCTGGCTGCCAGTGGAGCTGTTTCTCCAACTGGCCAACCTTAATGGAACACCCACTATGTGTCAGGCAGCAGCCAGTCCTGGCCCTCAAGTTGCTTCAAATGGATGTGCTCAGGGAACCTCTAGGGAATGAATGAATGGACATATAATCACTTTGTAATGGGGAAACTGAGGTGCAAAGAGGCAAAATGCCCTGTTTACGGGTGTTCCTGCCTCCCTGCACACGTCTCTTCTACTCCATTTCTCTCCCAGGACCACAGCAGCAGTGCAGAGAACTCAAAACGAAAGGTTAGAGTCAAAACGGGGGGGAAGAAAGGAAGAAGAAAATCTGGTGAATTTTCCCCTTTCCTCCATAATGTAAAGAAAACTGCTTTTGCCAACTATCACAGCTTAAAAGCAATTAGAGTTTTTGGAGGGGACTCTGGGCATGAGCAGAAGCAACAGAGTGAGCGCCCGGCACGGAATTTTTCCAGCGTTCGTTTGTATCAAGCAAAAGAAAAAAGGCGTTAAGAGCAGCAATTTCCAGCAGCAGAGATGGTGGAGACAAAATATTTACAGTCTCTGAGGGAGGGGCCTGGAAGGGGCCAAGGACCTCCTCTGCTCCCCACCCAGCTCCACATTCTAGGAGGCAAGGAATGGGATGGAAAGGATGGAAGATAAGCAGATGAGCCTTACCCATGCAGGCTTGGAGCAAGGGGGAGAGAAGCCCCCAGCTGCCCCCTGCTAACTCACCCCTTCCCCACCACCCATGGCCCCCAGCCACCAGAGATCCATCCTGTAAACCTCAGACCTGGACGCAACTCTCCCCTGCTCAAAATCCAGAGAACATCCACCACTGCAGGCTGGCACTGGAGGCCTGCACAGCCTGGGCCCCTCTCCAGCCTCATCTGCAGATGCTCCCCAATGTGGCACACTGCCCTGACTGTCTTCTGAGCAGCCACAGTCAGTCTCACCGCAAGGCCTTTGCCCAGATATAGGAGCATAAGGATGCATTCCTGTATCGGGGCAAAGGCCTTGAGAGGGAGGTGAGGCAGGTTTGAGGATCTGGATCCAGTGAAGGGAAGCTGAGCCAAGATCACACAGCCCTAGACCCGAATGCTGGCCTGCCAGCCAGGCCTCTGCTGCTGAATCCCTCCTTCACCTGGACTTTCGCTGGACCCTTGACCTCCTCCCTCCAAATACAGAGCAGACCCCTCTTCCTGAAACCGCACTGCCTTCGTCCCAGCTGCAGCACAGACTCCCCTGTCTGGCACACAGACACAGCCTCCTGTAGAAGCAGTGCTCCTATGTTCAAATGCCAGCTCCTCCATTCGTTAGCTGCATGATCTCCAGCAAGTCCCTCAATCTCTCTGAGCCTCAGTTTCCTCATCTGTTAAATGGGGATAGTAATAGTGCACATCTCATGGGGTTGCTGTTAGGATTAAATGAGGTAATACAGGTAAAGCATCTGGCACTTGCCCAACACTTAACAGGGGTTCAGCGAACTCTCCTCTGCCCTATTTCACGCTCAACCCTCAGGTGTGACTCCCCAGGCCCCGATGGCCCATATATGCGCACTCAGGCTCCCATTCCACATGCAGTCACCCAATAAATGCTCACTTGGAAGGCACATGCCGTCTAGGAGCAAAGGGCACTGGAGGCTCTAAGAGCTTTGCACACACATGGAGGCCCAATCCCTGAGCACGGGGCCAGGATCCTCCCATTTTGTTTGGCTTAGGAAGGATTCCTCCAAGAATGCTGGTAAGCCTCAGCCAGAGCTCTTAGAATCTGCCAGGCCAGGTGGAGGAGGTGAATGGAGGTTCAGCCTCCCAGAGGGACGAAGAGCACGCCTTCCCTCCAGCCCGAGGCCTGCAGGTCAGCCCTCAGCCATCCTCCCAGCCCTACTGGACAAAGGCAAGCACCAAGACCCAGCAGGCAGTGATGAGGATGAGAGCAGAAACCAGGCCTCAAAGACAGCAGGATCTGGGGAAGCCAGGCAGTCCTGAGCTCAAATCTCAGCCCCAGCCCTAACCAGGCGGGTGACCACCCTGAGCCTCCGTTTCCTCATTTGTAAAATGGAGTCGATAATGCCCACCTTGCAGAACAGCTGTGCACACAAATCAGGGTAACGTTCTTCCAGGTCCCTCTGGGATCTAGCATATAGTCACTGACCCCTGATTCCTGGACTGTAAGCATGGTGCCCTCCCCACACTCCCACAGCACTGGGAGAACAGAGGGAAGGCCTGGCGGGCTGAGGGGACACCAAGGACCTGTTCTGTCTCCTGTGACCCTTCCAGTCTACTTCCTGCCTGGCAGGGGGGTGAAGGACCAACCTACAGCCAGCCATGACCCGTCCTCCCCACCTGGCTCTCAGGGCAGAGGCCCAGCCCCTGCCTCGTTTTGCCACGGAAGAAACAGTTGCCCAGGAGAGGTGGCGACGTGCCTCCATCTCACAGCTCCCATTGAGCCACTCATCCTACGTAAGGTGGTTTCCTCTTCTTCGCCAACTGCAGAGTACACACAGGCTTGCTGTGGGTCCAGTGGCGCTGCAGGGCTGGAGAGCAGGGATCAGGAGGTGTTCTGATGTCTCTGCCTTTCACTCCCGCTCTGGCTGCCTTTCTCCCAGTGGCCTCTCCTACCCTACTCCCCCATTGACCTCAAGAATAAGCCCAGCAGTAAGCCTGGCACTAATCGGGGCACTCCTCCTTGCTGTGGGGGCTCACTATGGACAGGAGACCAGTCTCAGCCCCAGATGGCTGAGCCTCAGGACACTCCACCGAGGCCTCCTCCTCAACCTGCACAGCTCTTCTCCTCTCGGGTAAGTAACTAGGCAAACACACAAACACACACACGCATACACATGCACACACTCACAAACACATACACAAGCACACACACACGGGTAACTAGGCTCACACACACACATACACGTGCACACACTCACACACACGTGCACACACACACAGGAATCTAGGGAGGAGAGGGAGAGCGAGGAGGGCAGACCCTAATAGGGGAATCCTAGGCCCACCCCCTGGGATGACTGGCAGCCCTTCCGCAGCTGATCCAGCCTCCCGGCTCTGTACCCAGGAGAGCACTAGTGGGTCCTGAACGACAAGCCCATGTGGCCTGGAAGCAGAGGATCCTGGGACTGAGAAGCCAGACGCCTGACTTATTGCCAAGGCTCTGCAGTACTTCACCATGAGATGAGAGACAGAACTGGCCACTCCCTGTGCCTCAGTTTCCTATCTGGAACCTAGAGGAGGAATGAGATCATCTCTAAGTACGTCTTCTAGTTCTAGCATTCTGTGACTCCGTACCTGTGACCTCTGGGACTCCTCAGGGAATCCCAAGCATCGGAGAGTGCTGGGGGAGAGATCACCCTAACCCCAAGGAAGCGGGGAAGCCCAGGGAGACCTATAGCTACCTTAGGCTGGTAGACGGCAGTCATCCTGCTGCAGCCTCCCAGGGAGGAGTCCAGGCTCGGGCAGGAGGCCGGAAGACAGAGGAGAGCTCCTCAGTAGGGCCTCAGGCAGCCCAAGGCCCTCCCCGATGTCCACACATCCCTCAGAAGCTCACCCCCTTGAGTTTCACTTCCGATCTCTGTTCCGAGGTTACAGAGTCTTTGGTCCAGCCCAGATCTCAGGTGCAGCCCCAAGCCCCCAACACCGCCCCCCACCCCAATTCCCACAGCTGTCCAGACCCGATCCCAACCCCTCCTGCCAGGCCAGCCTTCCCACCACCTTCCTGGTTGCACCCACAGGGTGGCCGGTGGGGGCAGCCCAGCTGCTTGTGCCAATAGAGGCTCCCCTGGCCCTGCATGGCTCGAGCCTGATAACATTCTCCTAAATTAAACAATAAACAAGAAGTTGTTTTAGATTTTCCTGACGCTGCAGTTCCTGATTAATCCTCACAGCAAATAAAAGAAAGAGATAATTAACCCAAAAGAGGGTCACTTCCTGTTTCCAGGTGGAACCTCCAGCCTGAGCCAGAGGAACCTGTTCAGAGGAGTCCAGCCCCAGACCACCTCTCCCCTCCCCCACCTCTCCTGTGTCTGTCCAATCCTGGGCTACATCCGCAGCCTGCCTCCTAGATCCCACCTCAGCAAGTTGGGGGCAGGCACTCCAGCCTGGGGTTTTCCTGGCTGTGCCTGTGGCTTGCTGGGCAGGGGTGGGTGGGGTGGCTGGGGCCTCAGGGCCTTTGCAGAGGACCCTCCCCTTCGCTGCTATGTGACCTTGGACAGGCCAAGTCGCTTCAGAGGCCCCAGTCTGCTCATCTGTCAGATTCTTTATCTCCCAAGGACAAAATGAAAAAAATTTGAGACCACTTATGATTAGGCAGAAATATTTTATCTTACTTTTTAGAGATGGATGCTGAAATATTTAGGGGTGAAAGCGCTTGATGTCTATAATTTAAAATATTCTGGAAAAAACAGATAAAGCAAAATGTGGGAAAATGTCAACAATTGTTAAATCTAGATGAGGGGTATATGGGAGTTCCCTGTACTATTCTCTCTACTTTTTCGTATGTCTGAAAATGTTCCCAACAAAATTAAAAACAAAAAAATAGCACAGTCACGTGAGCCAGGCAGGAGCCCCACACACAATGCCTGGTGCTCCTGGTATGCCTGAAAGACAACTGGGTCTCTGAAGTAGGTTAAACATCCCCCCGCCATCTCCTTTATGTTGTTTCCCTAGAAATCGCTTTTCACAAATTCCACTGAGCCCTAGCTGCGCATTTAAAAGCCTTAACACATTCAGAAGCCAGACGCTGCCCTTTATTGAGGTGACTGCTGTCTTGTGACCACACCTCCCCCACCCACCAGGCTCCCCATGCCCTCTGCAGAGCAGCCCAGGGCTGGGGGTCCTGATACTGATTCCATCCTCTCAGAGCCTCAGAATGCCCCTACCAGTGGAGCAGAAATGATGACAAGTCAGTAACTGCCTGGGCATCTCATTCAAAGGCAAAGTGTCACCGGACAAAGAGACTGAAATCTCCACTTAACAGATGGGAAAGCTGAGGCCCAGGGCCAGAAGAGACTGGAAGCAAAATAAGGCAGGTGGAGAACAGAGGGTGGAGGAGGTGGGCAAAAGCTCCCCAGCTGCTCCAACTCCCCCTCCTCCCCAGCCCTCTATCCCCACCCTGGCAGTGTGGGTCGGAGATGGGGGTTTGCGTCTCTTTCTCTGGCTCCTGTTTATCGAGCTTCCTGGTCAGAAATAAATGGCCATGATCGCAATCTCCCAGCCAGGCCCAGCTGACCCTCGCCAACACTGGCCAGGCTCGCCTCCATGGATCGATAATGGAGAGTTATCAGTACCCCAAATGATCAATCGCTAGTTGCTGAGTGCCGTGCAATTCATCGGGGAGAGTTATGTATGGCCAGTGACTGGGTGGCCCCGCCCCATCCTGGCACAGCCCTCAGGGACAAGGAGGGCCGTATCTATGATGAGCATCTCAGCAGCAAAGCAGCCCATAACTCGGGAGCTTCTCAAACAGATGTTTTGGGCCTAGCCCAAATCCCCAGGCCCAAGGGACTACCCAGGGAGGAAGTGGCAGTGGCCACAGAGGCCCCAAGAGAGGCACTGCATGCCCGCGATCAGCCTGGTTGGCCCCCAGGCACGCCCAAGGAACCCAAGATGGATAAACCCAGTCCCTGCCACCAAGGTGCTCCCAAGTCAAAACAAAGACAAACCACCCCCAGGCCTTGCACACAGTGGGTACACAGTAAATCATAAATGTTCCCTAAATGTAAAGCTGATACACTGCTCTCAGAGTTCTGAGGAAGGATGGGCTGCTTCCAGGAGGGGTGGCCAATAGAAGGTTTTTATTTTTAATGTGGGATTTGGGCTGAGCCTTAAAAAGTGGGTGGGATCTCCATGGACAGAGATGGGGGAGAACTCTCAGGTGGAAGGGCCACGGAGGAGGACAGCGACAGCATACCTGATTGGCTGGAGCCTGGGGACACAGAGAGGTGCTTGGGAGAGAGGGCTGGGGTGGGACATAGGGTTGTGCAAGGGGCCGAGGTGTTGGAACGCCAGCCTGGAGTTAACAGGGAGTGCTGGAAGGGTGTTGGGTGACAGCATGACAGCCAGCCTGGGCTTGGGAAGATCTGTCTATGGTTTCCACCAGGCTGCATGCCCCAAGAGGGCAGAGGCTGGTCTTACTCATCTCTGTCCCCACAGCACCCAGAACAGCCAGGCCCAGAGGAGGCGCCCAAACAGTGATTCATTGAATGATCATAGATCATCAAATTGCAGGACAGGGGAGTCCTGGAATTACAGCCGTGAAATAGCATGTTTTTATAATGCCCTGCCACGTAGAAAAATACGTATTAGAGCCTCAAAAATAGCCTTGTAAGGCAGGCAGGGAGATCATTCTGTCCAGTGTCCAAAGGGGAAAGCCGAGGCTCAAAGAGGATAGTGATCTAAGGTTATACACCAGAAAGGGCCAGGGCTCAGCGCCCTCCCCACCCTGCCCCAGAAGGCTCAGGCCTGCTCGCCTTGGCATGGCCAGGGTTGCCTGGGAGGTGAAGGTCCACCCCTCACTCATCCCTGGGCTCTCCTGTCCCCAGGAAGCCCCCCAATCTCAGCCCCTCGCTGTGCTGGGGCAGATGGAGAAATACAGCAGATGCTGCCTCATTGAGCATGCCTCATTGCAGCCCCAGCTGGGACTGGCTACCAGTCCATGACAGCCTGTCCTTGCACCTATAATGGAAACAGGGCCGAGAAGGGAGTCTCTAGAACACCCAAGCTGGTCTAGACAGAAGACAAAGCCACTCCTCCCCTAGTCTCCACCCCAGAAGTTTGGAAAGCCTCACTGTGGAGCAAGAACACTGGACCAGGAGTCCAGAAACAGGGTCAAGCCTAACCCACTGTGTGGCTTCTGGAGACTCACTTCCCACCGTGGCCTCAGTTTTCTCATCTGTGAAATGGAACAATGTTGTCTGCCTACTTTATTGGAGCTACCATGAGGACTAAACAAAAGAAGGAGTATAAAAACACAAAATTATAAAGCAGATTTTGCCTTGGAAAATAATAATAATAAGGCTCCTCTTTACTTCTACCTGGACATTGAAACTCCAACCTGACCCACTTCCCTTTCCTGCAGAGGGCAAAATATCAGCTAACATTTACTGAGATCCTACAATGCCTCTGGCTAGTGGCTGCTTTACATGCATTATTTCCAAGTGGGCTATGGTAGACATCATCCCCCCATGACACCCACGAGGAAAGTGAGGCTCAGTAAAGTGACTTGTCCAAGCTCACCCAGCTTGAAGCAGCTGAGCCAAGATCCAAACCCATTTCCATCTGGCATCCAAGCCCAGGCCCTTTGGATCCGCCAGGCTGATTTGAGGAGCCACTCCACACCCCAAAGTCTCAGAGTTTCAGAATCAGCGCTTAGGATGTGGGCACATGTCACATACATACACACTCCACTGAGGCCAGTGACCCTGACAGCAGAGGCACTTTGCCATCCCATGGTAAGGCCATCAGAGCTGGGTGGGGCATGTGAGGAGGGTGGCTGGCACAGCTGGCCTTGAGCTAATTGGATCAGTCCTGGGCATGGAGCTGCCTATCTGGCTGCCCTGGCAGATGGGTGCTGGAACTGGGCCACCTGCCAAGGCCCAGCCTCCACGTCCAAACCAATCTGGACACCGAAGTTCCACTTTGGACCCCTCTCGCCCTGACCCTGGTGGCTGGCAGTGCCCACATAGATCCAGAAGACCATGGTGGCAGCTGCTATCCCTCCTCCAGTGGCTGGCACCTCCCCTGATGTGACCATATGGCCTCATATGCTCTCTGACAGCTGGAGTGCTGAAATGACTGCCTAAGGACGTCCTCTGCAGAGGCCCCGAGGCCCCGGCCACCCCACCCACCCCTGCCCAGCAAGCACAGGCACAGCCAGAAAAACCCGAGACTGCAGTGCCCACTCCCAACTTGCTTAGTGACCTTGTGCTAGTCACTGCCCTGCTCTAGGCCTCAAGCTCTTCCTCTATCAAACAGCAATGCTGAACAGCCCTCTACCCCTTTTCCTTTGTAGCCCTCCTCCGAGGTTACAAAATCCCACTCAAACTCACTCCAGTTATCCACGGAGACAAACAAACGTGTCCACTTTACCGACATAGAAACTGAGGCAGACCCATGGGCCTCAGGGGCTTACTTAAGTGCACACAGTGGCAGGGCCAGTACTGGAGGCTGCATCTATGACTTCAGGACACTTGCCACCTCTGTATGCCCAGGTGGTGGGACTGGTGAATCCTGAGCCCTCGCCAAACTCTGACGACCTACATCACCCCACCCAAGTCTTCCCAGCCCCTGGACAACCCCACCCAAGACCACCAGAGAAGTGGTTTATATTGCAAATCTAATTGTGTTCCTCCAGAACTTCAACCCTGCAAGCCCTGAATTCAGAATCAGCCCACACTCCTCAGATGGGCACTGAGGATCCTCTTCTGTCTGGTGCCAACCTTCTCCATGCCCCCGTGTGAACTACCCCATTGCAAATACGTTCTGCCCTTGCCCAGCGCTTCCCACCTCCATGCCTTTGCCAGCGCCGTGCCATCTTCCTAGAAAGCCCCCACTCACGTTCGCATTCTCCATTCACTCATTTAGTCAACAATTATTTACTGAGCATCGATCAAGTGAAGGAAAATCTCAGCAGGTCAAGGCCCTGCCCGTCCCCTCCTTCTGAAACAGCCCCTTGCCACTCCCCCACGGAGCCTCTCGGTTACCCAGCCAGCTTCACTAATACTCAGAGGTATGGGTCCAAATCTGTTTCCCCTTTGAGAGCCCATCCGGGGAGGGGCCCAGGCTCATCATTGGTGTCCCCAGCACTCAGTCCAGGTCTCAAGCAAGAAGATACCTCCAAATGTGAAGTGAGGCACCAGGCCATGGAGAGTAAGAGCCAAGGTGTGGTTCCTGGGAACAGGGGTCTGGGCCCCAGAAGCCCAAGGAAGAAACTCTGAGACTGGTCAGGGTAGCCCTCAGCCCCCACAAAGCTATGCCTGAGAGGTCAGGGGCAGCTTTTCCCCCTTGAGTCACCCCAAGGCCCAGCCCACTCAATAAATTCTTATCACTGGATTTGTTAGAATATCTTTGCAATTTAAAACACAAATATAGCAGGGTCAGGTCTTGCCTGGGGAGGGAAATTAAGGGGGTCACACTGGGCACTGCTCCCTCCCAGTCAGGAGGTTGGGGTGAGGAAGTGGCTGTTTTCCTAAAGGGGGCAGCCAGTAGGGTCTGGGAGCCCCTGGCTGGAATTTTCACCCCCGGCAGAATAGACCAGGCGCCAAATAGGTGCCCCTGGTCTCCCCCTCACCATGGCTTGGGACCCCAAATGAAGGGTTCATTTTGCGGAGTTGGTTGGGGTGGGAGTGGAGGTACCAGAAGAACCGGGGCAGGGGTTCAAGCAGGCATGGATGATAGGGGTGGAACCAAGCTAGGCGTCTTGCCATGCTCCAGCCACCTGGATGTCAACCAGAGCTTTGGTCAACACTCAGGAGGCAAAAGTCTGGAGCTTAAGGAGCCACAGGGGAAGAGGAAGAGGAGCTGAGAGACAGAGAGAAGAAAAAAACAATGGCAAAGAAAGGCCATTATCAGCCAGAGCCAACAAGGGAGGAGCGGGGAGAGGCAGAGAGAGGCCGCCTGGGAGGGGGAAGCCAGCAAAGGCTGAGGAGGCCACCGCCAGGATCCAGCAGGCGCAGGCCCAGCCCCACCCCCAGTGGTAACTCCCAGGCAACAGCTCTTACCCGGAAGGCCCTGGGAATGACTCCAGGCTGCCAGCAGGACTGAGGGAAGTCACAGAAGCCTGCCTGGGGCTGACAGCTCTGACCTCCTGTTCTTCAGGTGGGCCACCTGGGGAGGAAGTGGCCACGATAGCCACCAGAGTCCTCTCCAATTCCCCCAGTGCACATTTAGATCTCCACGGGGCATCTTTGGCCCACAGAGGGGCTCTAGGATGGTTCGGTAGGAAGGCTTCTGGGGCCCAAACACAAGGACAATGCCAGGACCCAGCATAGAGTGCCAGGCTGGGCGGGAGTGATTCGGATCCCTGGGATGGTAGTGAAATCCCAGAGCTGTGCAGAGGATGACAGGATCCGGGCTTCCAAACCATCAGGCAAAGCACAGACAGCCTCTGGCCCCAAATCCAGGAAGCACATATTTAACCAAGCTAGGGTCAAAAGGTCCCACAGGTCAGGAGCTTTTGCTCAACTGCCACCAGCTGAGAACAGCCGCTGGCCCAGTAAACGTGCCACACGCAGCAGGAGCCCACCTGCCAGGTCAATAAAGAAGGCCTGGGTGCCCTCCATGCCTCACCAAAGACCAGGGTCAGCGGATACCCTCGCAGTGGAAAAGGGCTGTCCTGAGACTTAGAAAACTATCTCCATCTCTGCCACAAAATCCTCCTCTGTGAAATGGATAAGAAACTTGCCCACCGGTCCTGCATTCTCACAAAGTGGCTGAGAGATTCCAGAAGGATAATGGAGGTGGAAGTAAGGTTTAAGCCTGAAAGCTGGTATTACCATAGACATTACCATACTCCAGAGACCCAGGCAGATACTGACTGGTCCAGCCACCACACCCCTCCACGCAGCATCCAGGCTGAGATCAAGACTTCTAACCACACAGGTTCACAGGCAAGTGGCAGGAAAGAAGGCATATGGATGGGGGCTGCTTGGGATCCTGGCAGTTACAACCCCAGGGAAGTCCAAGCTGGAAGGACTCAGGAGCAACCAGAGAAGGCTTCCTAGAGGAGGAAAAACCCGCCCTGGAAACAAGGAGGATGAGGACCCTGCAGGAGTCCTGACCCCAGACCCTTCCTTGGGCCTCTCACTCCAGAAGACACGGGGTTCTCTCCCTCTCAGAGGCACCATCTTGGACCACAGCTTTCCATCCCATCTTCCACAGGACTGGCTGGGTTGGCAGTTAGGGGTGTGGGGAGGTTCCCTCAGGCAGCCAGCGCAGGTCCAGAGTGTGGGAGGAGACTCACGAGGAGAGAGGGTACAAAGCACAGCCACAACCTCAATGCAGAGCGAGGCACGCGGGGGGCACGGCTCCAGGCAGGGATGGGGCACCAGGCCCGCAGACCTGGAGACGCCCCCTCCCCTCCCCGGCCTCTTGGGAGCTCCTGAGGGTCCAGGTCTGGTGGGGCGCGCCTTGCGGCGAGTTCCCTTCTTCCAGCCACCGTCCTGAGGAGCAAAAGGCGCGGGGACACACACATACACGCCCGGGCACGTCTCCGCACTCCCCCAACTGAACCTTGGTGTCTTCCGCCTGCCTGCAAAGACAACATCCCGGGCCCTGGGCCTGGGAGCTGTCGCCGCGCGGTCCCGCCTGACCCTGGCGGGGTCACAGTAGTCTGGCGCCCGGAGCGGCTCCAGCGCGGCGCCGCGGGCCTAGGTGGGTGTCCCAGAGAGCCGGTGGCTGCGCGACTGAGGAGGTGGAGGCGCACCCCTCCGCCCGCCAGGCGGCCTGGCCCGCGCCCCCGCCTCGCTCCCCTCGCGTTCTCTTCTCTGGAAAGGAAGGCCGGAGTTGCACCCTGAAAGCGCCTCCGTCCCCACCCCTCCCGGCCCGCCGCGCCCCAGGGGCTCCACAAAGTTGCTGCAAGTCGCCGGGGCTGCAGCGGTAGGTGAAGGTGAGGCGGGGCCGCGGCCTGGGGTGCCGAGCACGCCCCATCCCAGCCCCAAGCGTGCACGCCCCCCACGGACGCGCACCCAGCACCCCACCCCCGCCGCTGCCCCCGAGGCTCCCGCCCAATCAGAGGCCGCGCACGCCGCGCCGCCGGCGGGCAGACAAACCGGCTCCCCGGCCTGCGCCCCTGCGGCCCTGGCCCCGCTGCAGCGGCCCGGCCCGGTCACACTCACCGTCCCGGGCGCGCCGTCCGCGCGCGGCTCCGCTCCGGGCCGGCATCCCCCGGCTCGGCTGCCTCCGGTCCCCGCTCCGGCTCCGGTTCCCGCTCCGCAGGGCTCGGCTCCGCGATGGTGGCCGCGGCGGCGAGCGCGGCAGGGAGGGCGTGTGTGTGCGCGTGAGAGCGCGCAGCGTGTGCATGTGCGTGTGCGCGGGAGGGTCCCGGCTCCCCTGCGCGTCCCGCTCCTGCCTCCTGCTCGCCACGCCGCGATGCCGGCAGAATCTCTACCGCGCGCCCCCACTGCCCGGCGCCCACACACACGCACACCCGGGCGCGCACACCCGGCTCCGCACTCCCGACTCGCCCTCCTGGAGCGCTCACAGAGACCCCCTGCCGGGACGGCCGGAGCCTGAGGAGGGCAGCCCTGGGCCCCGTCGGCCTCAGGTGCCCCGCTGCTCCCCGTAGGGACCCCGTGAGCGGCCCGGCTCCCGCACCCTGCCTGGCCGGGCCGCGGCCGCGCTCCCAGCCCGAACCCGGGCCCAGGTGCCGACTCCGGCTTCCCGCACTCCTGCAGGAAGCGCCGGCCCCCTCCGCGGCGCCGCTGCCCTTCTCCCCACTTCCAGTCCGGCCTCTCCGGCGCCTCCCTGCCTTCTCCCACCTGCCCAGCCCGGTCCTCGTTCTCCCCGCTGCTCTCCGTCTGTCTCGCCGCCGCCCTCTCCCGCGCCCCCTCCTCCCCACCGCCCTGCGCTGCCTCTCACATTCTCCGCATTACAGCGGGTGCCGCCCGCCGCTCGCGGGGCCCAGGGTTCGAGCGCGCAGTGGGCGGCGAGGGGACCCGCCGCGCCCGGCCCTGCCGCCCCCTCCGCTCTCCGCGGCTCCGCGGCTGCTAGCTCCGGCCTGGCGCTAGGGTGGCGACGTCCCGCGCTAGCCTCGGCTGCCGCTGACAGCTCTCATCTCGCCCGGGCTTAAAGGGATAGCGCACCCGGCTCGACCGGCCCCACCCGGGGCGCCGGGGAGGGGACCTCGCCGCGCGGGAACAGTCCGGGGCGGTGGCGCAGCCGGGACCGTGCGGGCGACGCCCTGTCCGCCGCCGTGGAGCCCGGCCCTCGGGGCTGGAGGTGAGTCAAGGAGAAGGACGGTCGGGAGCTGCCCGGACCACGCCATCCAGGGGGCGCTCAGCGGCCAAGCCTCTGGGCCGACAATGGGTGTGCGGCGGTGTAGGCTGAGCGCCCTGGACTGCGGGCCGGGGAGGGGGATCAGGGAAGCTGCCGTCTGAGTCTGAACTCCAGGTGAAGACACCTGTCATGCTGGGAGGACAGGGCTCACGGGCTGGCGTCCCGCTCCTGCTGTGTGACCTTGGGCAAATGCCGACCCCTCTCTGCACCTCAGTTTACCCCCTTTGGAAGGGCATGGCTTCCATCATTTCTGAGCCCATGCCCAGCTCTGATATGGTGTTAGGTCCCCATAGGAGGGGGAGTCCCAAGGTAGTCCCTCAGCCCCCAGAGTCCCACCTCCTTGCCTGTGACAGCTGAGGCCACCGCTGAGACTGCAATCCTTGCCACCCCGGACACTCACCAGGACTGGTCTGCCTCCTCCTTCCAACTGCCTCGTCAGGGGAACTAGGGAACCAGGCAAAGTTGAGTCAGTATAGGGACCTACCGTTTGCAGAGCTCCCTCACATTCAAGATCTCCCTGGACCCTCATGACACCCCTGGGAAGTAAAGTGCACCCCTACGCTCCCGGTCAGCCTGATCCTGGACAAGTCTGGCACGTGAGCATTTCGTCTTCAGGGCCCCCTCCCCACCCTTACTCCCACCCAGGCTGTCCCTTGCTCTCCAACCCTGCAGAGGGATGCATTTTGCCCATTGTTTAGGAAGTTTCTGTCATGTGCCCCATCCTGTGCTAGGTCCTGGAGACACAGATGATTTAGACATATTCCTACCTTCAGAAAATAAGAATAAGGGAGGTATGATAGAGCTATGGGGGGTGGAGGAGGTCCTGGAGGAGGTGACATTGGAGCCAGGTAGTGAAGGATGAGTAAGAATTGGCCAGGTAGAAAGGAACAGGAAGGGTATCCCATGCCAAGAGAAGAGCATGTGCAAAGACCTGGAAGTGGGAAATGGAGTGATGGGTGTTTTGGAGGGAAGAGAAAATATAAATCCTTGATGTGATGAGTTTCGACTTTGTTCTGGGGCAGCAGCAGAGCTGCCGCTTGGCAAATCTAGGCAGCAGCCCCCACCCCCACCTTTCAGCCATCACAGGTATGGCTAAGGGCTTCCCAAACGCAGCAGCTTTTGCCAGAGGCCACCCCATCTTCTGTTTCTCCCCTCTAAGCCCAGACCCAACCTCTGCGCCCATATCCACAGCCAGACGCAGCACAGCCTCCCCCTGCTGTCCGGAGCTGGAAGTAGGAGAAGCCCAGGCTGCGCTGTGGCTGTGATGTGAGTCCAGAAGGGCCAGGCTCCTGTACCCACCCATCATGAAGGTACCCTGTGAAGACCCCAGACTTTGGTATCAGGCAGATCCAGTATCAATTCCAGCCTCAGTGTCCTCCTCGGTACAATGGGAATAAAAATACGTTGCCAGTAACGTGACTGGCAAAGAATCCACGAGGGACGATGGTCAGGAATGGCTCAGCACACAGCGGGCATGCAGCAAATGGCCTTTTTTTCCCCGTGTCTTGAAAAAGAAAAGAAGAAAATGTCTTTTCTTCCACAAAGCTTGGCTTTGTGGCCCATCCCAAAGTCCCTGTTGTCTCCCCTCTCCCTCTTTCCCTGGCCATTTTCCTTCTACCTCCCTACCAGACTTCCTGGGGGTCTCAAGGGAGATGAGCTCGTGGCTGTTGCCTGCTCTGGCTCAGCACGCCTCCTGAGGAGTCTTCCCAGGGCCTCCAGGTGAGCCCTAGGGAAGCCACACGGAGACAAACAGCCTTTCCCCAGAGATCTGACATCCATGCAGAGCAGCGATTTCATCCTGCATCCCCATCCGTTTCCCACCATCCAGATCTCCCGCTTACTTCTGCTGTCTTGGGAGCCACACAGCCTTTGGGTCCGTGCTTGGGAATTTATGCCCAGCTATGAGGTGCAAACTCAAATAGGTGGCACACTTTCTCTGAGCCTTAACTCCTTCCGTAAGTATGGGAGCAAGCAGGTATGCACCACGGGGATGACGAACCTAAGTCTATGTCATTTATTTTCCCCAGCAAGTCCAAGCCTAGGCCCTCTATCCAGGAGTTCTGCACAAAGGCAGTCATGTGCAGAGGCTGCTCTGGGATCCCCTTGTGTCCTGCCCTTGTGCCGGTGGCCAGAGGCTGTTGCCACCTCTTCCTTCCAGCAGGCTTTACAGAGAGGTGTGGCATGAATAATGACCAGGCCCACTCTACGGCCAGAGCAGTAGTAGCTGGGGGCCTGGGGCAGGGACCAGGAACAAGACTAGTTGGGCAGCTAGCTCCAGGAGGTAGCTCCTCTACCAGGGGCTGGTGGCTGGCTGCTTCCCACCACAGAGGCTGGGTCAGTTCCCCCACAAATGCCTGCCCAGGGCCGCTCTGCTCTTTCCGGCCATCTTCATGGGCCAGTCATGGAGAACTTTGGCAGTGTTCCAGATCTAATCATCACACCAGGTCCAGCCGAGACTGAGAGTGGCCCACGTGGAATTCGAGGAGGCAGTGGGCATTTCCCACCCACTTCCTCTGAAACCCCCTGGTTTCCTAAGCCAGGCTGAAAAGTAGGTCACCAAGGGTTCAGAGAAATGCCCTACCCAGCTGGGCTGTCTCCTTGCCGTCTCTAAACACATCCAATCTCCCCACCTCCACATCTTTCCCCACCTGTCCCCATCAACTTTTGGTTTCCACATGTCTCAAGTCCTTCCATCCCTAAGCAGCTGGCGTCAACCACCCCCTCCCCACCCCGATCTCTCTCCTCCTCCCTCCTTCTCTTTACTCTTGGCAGAGTGTGGCCAGGAGATTTTCATTCATTGGCTCACCCTCACGCTAATCTTGGTGTTATCATTCCCATTTCAGAGAAGAAAAAAGCAAGGCTCAGGGAGAGGTTCCAGGATTTGAACTGAGAGCTAACATTCTTTATTCTTTCCATGAACATGCGTTGTGGGCCTACTTCATGCCACACACTGTGCCAGGCATGGGGAATACATGGTGGAGACCTCAGAGTCCAGATGAGACAGGAAGAAACCAAACCACCATGCAAACAAATGTAAAATGACAACTGGGACAAGTGCTGTGACAAGGTCTGTGGGGACCTGGTCTAGTCTGGACTAGGGAGTCAGGAGAGGCTTCTTGCAGGATGCAACATTCAACGTAGCACCAGAGGTGGAGTAGACAATGACCCAGAGAAGTGGGGACTCCAGAGAGAGGGAATAACGTGTTGAAAGTCCCCATGGTGAGAAGAAAGAGAGAAAAGTCATGTGGCCAGAGCATGAGGAGAGAGGATTAGAGATGGGGGTGCAGGTGGCATGGGTCAGGACAATAGGTTCTAGTGGGACCAGCAAGGAGTTGGGGTTTTAGCCTAGAGGCTCTGGGCTGGCCCTGGAGGTTCAAAGCAGAGGACAGTGCTGCCACTGTTCCTCCAACTATCACCTCCCAGCCCACCGCTCTGCACCCAGGGACCACTTCCACCCTCTTCTCTGATGCCCAGGACCTGGCACAAGGTGAGACATCCTGGGGAGTCAGACTGGGCAGCTGAGTGGGCAGCCTCATGACGGAGCAGGAGGCCTTGGCCCCGCCTCTCGTCAGATGCTAGCTGGATGCCTCCGGGCAGCACTTGCCCCTCCGTGTCCCCCAGAACTATAAAGAATGGACTGATCGTCTTCTGCCATCTCTGGTTGATCCTCGTCCATAGCCTGTAATGAGGGAATGGAGAAGATACAGCATGACTCCACCCAGGCCAGATTCCAGGGCCTTGGCCCTGCAGTGGGCAGAGGGGCTGCCTGAGGCCTGCTGCTGGCCTATGCCTTCCCATCCCTCCTCCACCCCTGAGCCTGCCTCCCCTGGCCTTTCCCAAGGAGGGCACTCCGGGAAGCTTTCCTCGTCTCCCCACTCCAGACCTCACCTGCACCCTCACCCATGTCTCCACCATCAGCCTGGCAACTGCATCAGATGCTCGGGAGTCCCTGTTGGCCTGTCAGTGCTCAGCTGGACTGTTGGGCCTCTGGTTTTCCAGCTGTGGAAGAGTGTCATTCTCTACTCTTCCTGTCTCCCTGGACAGGAGAGGACGGTGGGAACTGGAATTCTTGTCATAACCATCAGCTACTCTGCCGGAGTGCTCCTTCCTGTCAAGCATCCTCTTGAGACCCTGAAGTCAGCACCACCGTGGGCCACAGACACACCAGCTGACCCCATAAAACATTCCCTGAAAAGTTGTAGCCAGCTGCATCCCCCGGGTAGGACTGTATTGCCGTTGTGGGCACCAGTGAGCAGAGACAAGATTATAGAGCCCATTAACAGCTGGAAAACTGAGGCTCCAGACAGAAGGGGCTGGCCCAGGCCACCACAGCAAGCCCTCCTACCTCACCCCATCCTTGACTGCCTGGGTGGGTCCAGGGGAGCAGGACTGTGTGCGGTGCCATCTCCCATCCCCCACTGCGTTCCCTCACAGGTTCAGAAAGCAGCTGCTCCCTCCCAGGTGACACTGCACCCTGCCATCTCTGTGAGGGGCCTCTTCTTTTGTGTGAGTTGCAGTTTCTGCTTGGGAGGCTGCCTTACCTTGTTAAGGGCCCTGCCTAAAGAGGTGGGGATGGCCCTGAAGGTGCTGTCCCCAGGTCAGCACAGGGCCTTGAGCTCATGGAGCAGGGGCCAGGCCAGCTTGTTGAGAGGGCCCAGGTCAATCCACAGCCTGCCACATCAGCTTTTTTTATACTGATCATGCCTACCTGAAACGTGGGGAGTGCTTTGCTGTCCACAAGTCTAATTGTACGTGTCTTCTCAGGGAAGGCGCCCTACAGCCCAGGGAAGCAGGAACAGGGATTATCCGCATTGTACAGATAAATAAACCAAGGTGCAAGGTTATGGCCATCTGGACGCTGGATCCCTGCAGTCCAGCACAGTCACACAACAGGGCCTCAGGAAAGGGTGGTGCTGGAGGCAGCAGGGCAGCAGGAGCTGTGGGTGTCAGGGTTCTGGGCAGAGAGTGGACCTTGCCTGTTACTGAGAGATAGAGATAGGACTGGACTTGCCCTTTGGAAGGCCGAGGAGTGGGGTGGGGGTGGGTGGTGGGAATCTGGAGACCTGGGATTATGCATAGTTTGGGGAACTGACCAGCCATGCAGTTCCCACTCACCACGGTGGGCCCTGTGCTGGGCCCATGGGGTCTATCCTCAGGGAACACACAGGCTGTGGGCAGACAGGCACATGGATAGCCATGCACACAGAGGAAGGCCAAGGTTCCAAGTTCTGGAGTGGGCACTGTGTTGGGGTGGGGCCTGGAGGCCAGCAGTGTCACAGAACTGAGAGTCAGGAGTCCATGGAGCCTGGACCTGAGGAAGGGATGGCCTGGCGACGCATCTATGCAGGCATCAGCGGAATCTGGCTTTCCCAGAGAGGCGAGAGGCGATGGTTCACTGGGCTGGGGAAAAGGGCCTGGGGCATGGGGAGTACCCTGGGGGAGGAAGCACGACTAGGTCCATGTCCCTTCTGAGTCCTCAACTCCCACCAGCCCAGGCCTGGCCCGATGCAGGGGTTCAAGGAGTATGTGCTGGCCACATGGATGTGTTTGAATGCAAGAATGCAAGAAAGAAGAGCGGGGAGAGGGAGAGAGGGAGGGACGAGGGACCAGCATGAGCACAGAAAGAAACCTATGAAAGTACCTCCACTGTTGGGGAAGGAGCAGGATGGTGAGTGGGGTGGGGCTGGAGGGGACCCCCAGGCCTTTTCAGCAGATTAACTGTTTCCTGGGAGCTGACCCCTGCCAGGCTTCACAACCTTGTTCCAGGGAACCCTCACCCGGACACCTGCTGTGAGCAGTCTTTGGATGCAGCTGCCCCTGGAAGGGCAGGAGTGCTGCAGCCTGAAGGGGCTTCTGGGCAGTGCCCTCCTCCCCTGCTGCAGGGATGCCAGAGCTGATAGGCCTCAGGTGAGTACCCTCCCCCTGACGAGGAGGCTGAAGAGAGAGCCTCCTTGCCCAAGGCCTTACTCTTCTAGGGACAGCTGCATCCAATGACTGCTCCAAGCCTGGGATAAAGGCTGCCCCTTTTGTCCCATCTCAGAACACTTCCGCAGAGACAGCTTGGATCCAGAGCTCCTCACAGAGTCTGCCTTGTAATGGCATCATGGCCCAGCTCCCCGGCCCCATCCTGCCTGCCTTCACGTGGATCTCCCTCAGAGTCTGCTTTCTAGGGAACCAGCCTGCCCACACTGGTGTTATCATCCCCATTTACCCATGAGGGAACTGAGGCACAGAGGTGTTAAGTGACGTGCGCATTGTGCCCAAGGTTGCCCAGCTGATAAGTGGCAGGTCAGGTCCCGGCTGGGGAAGGAGAAGACCAGGGCCCCGAGGTGGCTGAAGGTGGGTGGGAGAGGTCAGTCCCCAGGTAAGGCTGGCCCAGCCCACAGGCCAGCACTGGAACCCACGGGGACCTCTTCCATCTGCCCCCTCTCCCCATTCCACAGACAGAGAAACAAGTCAGAGAGAGAACAAAACTTGCCCAGGCTCATGACATCAGTTAATGATGGCCCCAGGAATATTGTCTAGAGTTCTGCCTTCCAGCCCAACATAGGTGTTACCTTTGGACAGGAGTGATGTTCACTTTCTGCCTGCCCCCCTTTCCAAACCCTGCACTGGGTCTCAGGGTCACGAGTCTGGCTGGCTTGACCCTTACCCAATTTCCCATGGCTGGAATGAGGTACCTGAGGTTCCCCCAGGCCCTTCACAGAGACCCCTGCAGCTGCCTGAGCTGTCCAGCTCTGGCATGAGGATGGGATATATTGGGCTGGGTGGGCAGGCCGGCATCTGACTGGCACAGCAGAGCAAACAGACAGGAAGGAAATCAATTTGAGTGTTTGATTAATTTTAATTTTTAATTTGCAGGGAGAGTAATGCACCCCATTTGACACTGCACACTCGCTGTGAGCTGCTGGCATTCACCATTGCTGCTACTACTGCAGCCTGGTATGCCCAGTGGCTCCCTGCCCTTCTGTCAGGCGAGCCTGTCCCCTGCATGGCAGACTGGCCTTCTGCAAAGCTGGGAGAGAAGGTCCCCTTGCAGGATCGTCCACCCCTTCCGCCTAGGAGAAAAGTGTCTAGTAAGTTCCCTCTGTGTGAGATGAGTAGGGCCAAAAATATGTTCCCCTGGGGAAGAGCCCAGTTGGACAATGTCTGTTCCAAAGTCAGGGTGTGTGAATGGACTCTCAGACTTGGTGGCAGACCAGTTTAAGGGGCAGGGGAGACTCTAAGCGCACCTCGTCCCACAGGTACTGAGTAGTTGCCCAGCCTACCTACATTCATGGACGGCCCTATACTTAGAGTCAGGTCTGTCTTAAAACTGGAACAATCCTAGCTCTGTGTCCTGCCACTTTGAGAGTCAAAGCTCTGCTGTCTCTTTGTTTATTTGGAACTTGACCATGCATGGGCTGGGGAAAGATGGCCTGACCTGGGAGAGACTAAGTCTTCCCCTCAACTCTGTGGCTTCTCTCCCCCTGCCAGGGCCCAATCCCTGAGAGCAGTGTCCTATGAGGTTGACAGCAGAGGCCCTGGAATGAGGCAGGCCTGGCTGGAACCGTGGCCCTGCCACTTGTTAGCTGTGTGACCTCGGGGAAGTCACATATTCTTGTTGGGTATAGCCTTCAGGGACCCTTCCAACTGTTCTCCTTCAGGACTCACCTTCTCTTGGTATCTTCAAAACGCAAGGGTCAATGGCCTCCTCCAGGAAGCCCTCCATGATGAAGCCTTCTTTTTTCCCCACCTCTACTATTCCCAGCTCTGAACATGAACTCTCTCTGGCCCCTCCTTGGCCCTCAGTAGTTTGACTTTGTGCACCTCACCCTCTGCATGTGGTGTGTGCCAGAGACAGCATGGCCTTTGAAGCAGACATCCCTGGTTCAAATCCCAGCTCCGCTCTGTGCTGGCCGCCTAGGCCCATCCTTTGAGCACCTCAAATGCAGTGGATTCAAAACTGAACTTATCATCCCTCCCCAAGTCTACCCTTGCCCCTTTTTCATCTCAGTAAACAGTACCTGAGTTTACCAGTTTCTCAAGTCAGAGAGTTAGGAGTCATCTGAGACTCTCCCTCTCTCCTGCCTCATTCCCTGCATCGTATTCTGTCCCTGTCCTTGGCCACATACCCCGTGATGGGGCAGGCAGAGGGGAGGACGGGGATTCTCTACTGCCTTGCATGGCAGGGCTGGGAGAACACTCAGAGAACACCCAGTTCTCCCCTCCCATTTTATAGATGAGGACACTGAGGCTCAAAGAGGGTCAATACCTGCCCTGGGTCTGATGGTGAATTGTTCATAGCAGAGCTGAACTGAGAAGCTAGGTCTCCTGTGCAACGTAGGTTGGCATCTTGGTCAAGGCCAGGCCCTGTGACAGTGGCAGAAAGAGAACAGATTTCCTGAAGCCCTGGCCCACTTCCCCCTACACCCCAGGCCCAGAGAGTTTGCAGGGAAGGAGCGAGGGAGTGGGGTTGTGCTCAAGTTCCTGGGCAGAATGAATAGTCTACCAGTGAGAGTTCATGAAACCAGAGACATCACAGTATCCAGAACCACATCATCATGGGTGATTCTGCAGCCCAGCTCCTGGGAGTCCTTCTTGAATCTGCCCGCAGGAGCAAGCGAGCAGAAGCCTCAGTCGTGGAGCCAGTGGCCACCCTCTGTGTCTCCCCACCCAACTCTCACTGAAATTCCACTGCTGCGTCTGACCCAAGTGCAAATTAATACATTCTCTGACCAATGGAAGAGCTTGTACAAGGGTGGGAAAGAGGGCACAAAGAGGAGTCAACCAGGCTGAGGGTCCCATGGGGCATCCAGGATGACAGGGCTTAGTCCCCTTTATTTTTTTATTTTTATTTATGTATTTATTTATTTTTTGAGACGGAGTCTCACTTTGTTGCCCAGGCTGGAGTGTGGTGGCACAATCTCGGCTGACGGCAACCTCCACCTCCTGGGTTCAAGCAATTCTCCTGCCTCAGCCTCCCAAGTAGCTGGGATTACAGGTGCCCAGCTATTTTTTTGTATTTTTAGTAATGACAGGGTTTCACCATGTTGGCCAGGCTGGTTTCGAACTCCTGACCTCAA
Organism: Nomascus leucogenys; assembly: GCF_006542625.1. Lineage (NCBI taxonomy): Eukaryota > Metazoa > Chordata > Mammalia > Primates > Hylobatidae > Nomascus > Nomascus leucogenys. The sequence continues at coordinate 97,262,746 of NC_044386.1, forward strand.
GTGATCCGCCCACCTCGGCCTCCCAAAGTGCTAGGATTACAGGCATGAGCCACCACGCCTGGCCTAGTCCCCTTTATTGAGCACCTTCTGTATGTTGGGCATGATGCCAAGTGCTTTGTAAGCTTTAGCTCAATTTTTCGTCCTTGTAGCTCCAAGGTTCCCCACCATGAGGCCCAAGCATCACCCAAACTTCCTGGGTCTCATTGTCCGCCCCTGTGAGATAAAAGTATAATCATATCTGACTGACTCACCTGGTATCCACAAAAATTTTTTAAGAAAATTTAAGAAATGAAATTAGTAATAATAACCGCTTCTAGAGGCTGCTGGATGATTAAACAAGAACATGTGTATAAAGTGCTTCCTACAATGCTGGACACAGAGTAGATGCTAATTAAATGCTGATTATAAATGAACTAACTCACGTGGTAAGGCACACAACCTGCTCAGTTCATGCTTGTCAAATCTGAGCTGTTAGTAAGGTAAATGCTTTGCCACTTTCTCCTGGAATGGGGCAGAGCTGGGAGTAAAGAGGGGTGTCTGGCCAGGGCTAAGGCACAAAGGAGTTGTCCAGAAATCCAGAGCACTGACACTAAGACAAGGCAGAGAGAAGGAGTGAGGTCACAAGGAGTGAGGTCACAAGAAATGGGCCACAAGAGACCAGCCCCCGATCTTGTCTTCTAAAAGCCTCGCTCCCTGAGGTTTGAGTCTGGGCAGGCCAGATCCAAAGTCTCCAAGTTCTCTGGTGCTTCCAAGCCTGGAAGTCAAGAAGAAGGAAGGAGAGCCTCACCCATTGGGAGGGAGAGGGGAGTGGCAGAGACCCAAAGTGAGACAGAGACGTCAGGATAACAACCACGTGACAGCCACGACTATGAAGCACTTACAGCATATGCACACGTGCTCAGCCTGCACTACGTTTTCTCGTTGTAATCCTCTAAACAACCACATCAAGGGTACTGTTAGACCCATACACAGATGAGACTCCAAGAGGCTAATTATGACTCGCCAAGGTCATGGCCTGTAAACCTCAGAGCCAAGATTTAAGCCTGGCTCTAAAGACCATGCTTGGAACCACTACAAAAAAGAAGAAAGAACGGGGAAGTTGGTGCCAAGGCCCAGCATCTCCTCAAGTTCCCAGACTCCCCGGCCCAGGGCAGTGGGGCCTCCAATCTCCCAAACTAATACTTCCTTAGACAGCCTTGCAGACACTCCAATGGCTTACGAGCCCAAGGAATATCTGCCTATTCCCAGCCTTTGACCCTGGAGGTAAGAGCAGGGGTACCATGGGAAAAACCTGGCCATGCATCAGAGCTGGGGCAGAATGCTTGGGGTTAAAAATAACATTTTTACAGCAATAAGTCCATGCCAACCACTGCTCTAAGTTTTATATATACATATGTATGTTTAATTCTCACAATAACATGGAGAAGTGAGTACTTTATCATCCCCATTTTATAGATGAGGAAACTGAGGCATACGGTGCTTAATGCACCTGAAGTCTCACAGCCTGAGTGGCAGAGTCCAGGTTTAATTTCAGGCAGTGAGGTTGCAGAGGCTGTGACTATAATCATTCAACATCCTGCCTATAAAAACAACCTAGGGCTGCTCTCAAGCCCAGAGCCATGCAGGATGGTGTTGGGGATAAGATTTGACTTACAGCTACTATTTGCTCACAATTTCTAGAATGCAGAAAATAAGACACCTGTGTCTTTGCAGACTTGGCACAAAGCAGCAAGCTGGGCTGCTCCTGTTCTTGCCTTTGCTTCAGGAGATATAGCCCCAGGCAGCGAGGCCGACCCACTGAATGACTTGGGCAAGTCATGTTCCTTCAGGGCTCAGGCCCCCCCACCCCTTTTTTTTTTGAGACAGTTTTGCTGTTGTTGCCCAGGCTGGAGTGCAATGGCGCAATCTCAGCTTATGGCAACTTCCGCCTCCCAGGTTCAAGTGATTCTCCTGCCTCAGCCTCCCGAGTAGCTGGGATTACAGGCATGTGCCACCATGCCCGGCTAGTTTTGTATTTTTAGTAGAGATGGAGTTTCTCCATGTTGGTCAGGCTGGTCTCAAACTCTTGACCTCAGGTGATCCACCCGCCTCGGCCTCCCAAAGTGCTGGGATTACAGGTGTGAGCCACCTCGCCCGGCAGCACCAGCCAGTTCTAAAAACCCAGCCTCCTCATTCCACCCACCTCCTGGAGTCCGAGGCGCTCTTCAGGGTTCTGAAATACCTCTCCTGGCTGTAGGCCAGTGGTCTGGAGACCCTAAAGCTGACCTGGTTCTCTAAACACGTTCTTTAAATCCAGGCAGGAAAATTGACATTTTGGACATGGACTGTTACCCTAAACACACAGGGGGAGCTGTTTCTTAGATCCCCCCACCCCAGCAAGAAGGGTCCCTTTGCGAAGTTCATAAATTAACGCACCTCTCTCTCCTCCCTGTGGATGGCTCCATTCGCATCTGAATTTCCATGTAATGGAGGTGCCTTAATGAGATGGGCTGTTCTGTAACCCCAGAATTGGGGTGAGTGCAGCAGGAGGTGTTTAGCACGGGGCTCAGTAACTGTCATCAGCTATCGTCATCACTACCACTGTTGTCATCTGCCCTGGGCAGCCCCTTCTTCTGGGACAGCAACCACACCCTGTTGTGCACCCCCCAACTTGCAGCTCCAGAAAGCACACCCAGGAGGAAGGCAGTGAGTGGTCTTCATCGCTATCTTAGAAAGGCGGCCAGATGGCAGTGTTCTGGGAAAAGGGGAGGAAGCTCTCCCTTTAGAGGCTGCCAGCTGGGACACAGGACCTCATTAATCAGTCTCCATTGCAGAGTAACCGTGTTGGCTCCACCACTGGATCCAAGGGCCTTCAACTCCTTTCGGAGATCCCCTTTGTGCTAAAGCCCCCTGCCTTGGGGGACCTGGAATATCCTTGTCCCTCTTGTGCTTTCAAGCTAAAACTAGGTAAAGGTCTAGAGAGGCTGCACTGAGAGGTCCTGGAGGGGCAGCCCCATAAGGTGGCTCCATGACAAACTGACTATGAAGCCAGCTGTTTCCTCCACACCCCACTTCTTTGGGCCCCCAGGCTCCCCATCCCAGTTGGAAACCAGGCAGCCACATTCTAGCTATTGAAGAAGGCAGGGGCCCTCCCCATTTAAGAAAGGGGCCCAGCTCATGGGGAAAGGGCTATGCACCCACAACAAGGGTGGGGGGTAGGGAGAGAGGAGAAACTGCCTCTTCTCTTTGCTTCCTCACCCCCATAGTCTCCCAGCTACCCCAGCTCAGAAGGGGCAAGGCCCAGGGAAAATGCCTCTCACTCTTGTCATCATATCTAGCCCCAGCGAGCTGGGACACAGGACCTTCTTAATCAGTCTTCATTGCACATTAACTATGCTGGCTCCACCACTGGGTCTGGGGACCTTCAACTCCCCCTTTCAGAAACCCTGAGTACCAACTGTGTTCCTGACCTGTACCAGGCCATTCTCTTACACACTTTTGATCCCATTTGATCTTTATGACAGCATGTGGAAGTAGAGATTTTACAAATGAGGAAACAGTCTCAGAGAGGTCAAGGCACTTTCCCAAGGTCACACAGCTGAGAAGGGGTGAATCTGGAAACTCCAGTCTGCCCTTTTGTAGCCTGATGAGAGCAGCTATTCCAGCCCTGCCCCAAATGGTTGACCCCACAGGGTGGCCACAGCACCTCTGCCTGAAACCCACATTGAGGGGTCAAGGGGAAAAGGAATGCCTGGCCTGGCACTGCTTACACCTGCTCTGGGAGAACCTGTCCATCTGGCTCCCTGTGCCTTCAGAGCAAATGCCGTGTGGGTAATGGTCAAGGTGTTAGATTTTCCTGGAGAGGAAAAGCAGTCACCCCCAAGGCACAACTTCTTCCTTGCTCCCTGCTTGGCATGGAGTCGGGCACCCAGCACACTGCCAGGGCTGAGAGTGGGAAACAGAGAGGGAGTGTGCATTGAGGGGTCCAGGAGGCAGCTGTGCCCTCCTTCCCACCCACTTGACCACGGGCCACTCACTTGACTGGGCCACTGAGACTCATCAGAAAATGTTAATATGTTCTGAAAGAGTCAGGGGTCACAAGTGTCACCTATCCCCCAGGAGTTAGGCAGTTAAGAGGAAGTGGGCCCACTGAGGGGGTTAGGGAAGTGCCACCCCACATAGGCACACAGTCTCAGGGCTACCAGGCCTCCCAATTTTTCAAGAGAAGCTAAAATTCAGACTTTGTGCAGAAAATGCCCATTTTTTAAAGGTTGGCCACTAATTCAATTTTTTAAAGTACCGTATGGGCCAAACATCTTGCTTCTGCCCTTAGATGTTACCATTGACCCAGGCTCAGTGGATATCAGCACAGTGTGAGCCCTTTGCTCACACAGGACTCCCCACCTTGGACACCGTCCCCTTCTTTCTGAATCTTCCCATGTCACTTCTTGGGTCTTCTCCATCCCCAGCCTCTGGAGCCATAGAGGGGTGCCTGGACCCAGGCCCAGCACTTCCCAGTTCCCAGAGCCCCTTTGCTGTGGTTTGAGTATTTCTGTCACCTCCAAAATTTATGTTGAAACTTAATTCCCAGTGCTACAATATTGAAAGGTGGAGCCTTTAGGGAGGTGGTTAAGTCATGAGTGCTCTGCCCTCATGAATGGATTAGGGCCTTTAAAAAAGTACTTGTGGCTGTCTGGGCACAGTGGCTCATGCCTGTAATCCCAGCACTTTGGGAGGCCGAGGCAGGTGGATCACCTGAGGTCAGGAGTTTGAGACCAGCCTGGCCAACATAGTTAAACACTGTCTCTACTAAAAATACAAAAAATTAGCTAGGCATGGTGGCACGCACCTGTAATTCCAGCTACTTGGGAGGCTGAGGCAGGAGAATTGCCTGAACCTGGAAGGCAGAGGTTGCAGGGAGCCCACATGGTGCCACTACACTCCAGCCTGGGCAACAGAGCGAGATTCAGTCTCAAAAGAACAAAAAAAGTGGCGGCTTGTGGTATTTGTGGGCATGAGATCACCCTCTTTTACTCCTCCACCATGAAAAGAAATCACATTCCTCCCATCAGAGGATGCAGCCTTCAAGGCGCCACCTTGGAAGCACAGAGCAGCTCTCACCAGACAGCAAACCTGCCAGCACCTTGATCTTGGACTTCCCAGCCTCCAGAGCTGTAAGAAATGAGTTTCTGTTCTTTATAAGTCACCCAGTCTCAGGTATTTGTTAGTGTGGCACAAAGGGAATAAGACACCCTTTCCATACACTCTCATCTGAGCCTCAGGCATCATGGTCCCTTTCTAAAGATGTAGAAACTGAGGCTCAGAAGGGACAGAGTCTTAAGTGGGTGGGCTCTGACCTCAGCCCAGGCCTCCTCCTGCTGCCCCAAGTCAGTGAGCTGATCCCTCCTGCAGCCCAGGGAACACAGGCAAACCCTTTCCTCCTGGGTTCCACCAGACTGAATTGGCCTGAGCACAGATGAGGACACCAGGCTGTTGTGAAGAGCAAGACACCAGGATCCTGGGGGCAGAGGAGGCACTGATTTTACTCAACTCTCCATCCTCAGTAGGCCCTTTAGAAAAAATTTTTTTTGCAACAGGGTCTCATTCTGTTACCCAGGCTGGAGTGTAGTTGTGCGACCATGGCTCACTACAGCCTCCACGTCACAGACCCAAGCGATCCTCCCACCTCAGCCTCCTGAGTAGCTGGGACTACAGGTGTGTGCCATCACTCCCAGATAATTCACTTATTTCTTTTTTGAGACAGCGTCTCACTCTGTTATCCAGGCTGGAGTACAGTGGTGCAATCTTGGCTCACTGCAATCTCTGCCTCCCAGGTTCAAGCAATTCTCCTGCCTCAGCCTCCTGAGTAGCTGGGACTATAGGTGTGTGCCACCATGTCCAGCTTTTATACTTTTAGTAGAGATGGGGTTTCACCATGTTGGCCAGGCTGGTCTTGAACTCCTGACCTCAAGTGGTTTGCCCGCCTCAGCCTCCCAAAGTGCTGGAATTACAGGCGTGAGTCACTGTGCCCAGCCTTAATTCATTTGTTTTTTATAGAGATGGGGTCACTATGTTGCCAGGGCTGGAAGTGGACCCTTTTGATTGACATTCTGTGGTGGAGGAGGGCCCCAGTCCCCAGAAAGGGCCAAACTAGGCTGTAGGTGGGCTGCTAGTGGCTTTGGTAGTGGGAATGGATGATGGATGGATTGGATTTTTCTCCATTTGGAGGTGATGCTGGCTCTGTTATGTGCAGTCTCATTGATTTTTTTAATCAAGAAATTGCTCCATTGGTGGGGTAGGCAGGGGTGGGAACTAGGCTTAGGGGCCTGGGCTCACAGAGAGCTGGGGCTCAGAACCCAAAACACAGATCCTCGTGGGAGACTGGAGAGGTGAGGAAATCCACAAGCCTAAGACGTGGAAGCACCAATGTCCTTTCTCTGTGTTTTACACATATGCACACACGTGCCCAAGGCATGTATGAAAATACCAGCACATGCACACACGTGTAAACAGGCAGATATACACACGTACACACTCATAAACCTCCAAGCCTTTGCTCACACAGGGCTCCCTACCTGGGACACCCTCCCCTTCTCTCTGAATCTTCCCATGTCACTTCTTGGGTCCTCTCCATCTCCAACCTCTGGAGCCATAGAGGTGTGCCTAGACCCAGGCTCACACTTGGGGTAATACCCACACCCAACCCTCTACAGGAGTTCTGGGTGTCAGTGGGGTGAGGGCTGGGGGAAAGGGTCCTGAAGCAGGTTCGAGCCCCGGGCCCAGGACAGTCCCAGGACCGACAACGGGGCAGAGAGGCATCCTGAGGCTGCCAGGATGGGAGTGCTGAGCCTGCTGGCAGGGGTCCCATGAGGCCCCTCTGTAAGGAGAAAAGAACAGCCCAGGCTGGGCCAGGAAGGGCCTAAAAACGCCTCCTTCAGTGCCCTCTCCTGGAAGCCCTCCAGGACTGCCACGAGCCAGCTGCTCTCTCCTTTCCCTGAATTCCTCAGCCCTGACTATTGGCAGAACCCACTGGATACTATGCTCAGGGAATTTTAAATCCATCTTCCTGGAGCCCCCAACCTTTGGGATCAGCTGAGACCCAGGATTGGACTTACAAAATCCGAGCCCCTCAGCAGTGAGGAGGCAGCCTCCTGCACCTACCAACGGAGAAACCAGACCAAATATGATTGGTCATTTCCCTCTCATGGGAGGGAATGCATGAGCTGATTGGCTGGTGATGCTTATAAAAGGGAGAAGCCAGGGGGCACAAAGAGGCAAACCTATACTAAGAGAGATGGTTGGGTTTGGCTGTCTTCAAAGAGGACAGTCCCAGCTCAGAACTCCCCCTGTCACCCAGGCAGGCCAGAGCAGAGAACTACCCAGTGGAGGGGTCCCGTTTCAGCCACACTCCCAGCAGATTTCAACCTTGGTATTCCCAGGAAGGTGGGCCCAAACTCTCAGTCTGCTCATGGGGCAGAACTATTTGCAATAAAGTGAAAGGTTCTGGCACTCGGAGGGTTAAGCCTAGATTAACTAGAACCAACCCATGCACGTTCCCCAGAGGGCCCCAGTACCCGTAGGCGAGGGTGTGTTTCTGGAAGGTAGGCAGGGGTCCAGCCACATCTGGGAGAAGCCAAGAGCTTCCAAGCTGGAGGGGCTTTGGGGATGATGTAGCCCAGTTGCTACTACACAGATGAGGAAACGGTGGCCCAGAGGAAGGGAGGCAGGGGAGAATTTGTCCTTGGTCACTCGGGTACTTACAAGCAGATGGGACTGGGACCCAACTGGTCTGTCCAGGACTCTTTCCTCTGCACCACTCAAGCCTGCAGATCCCATGTTGGGCCTGGCTCTTGTTTACCTCCCTGCCTTTGCATATACGCCTGGAACGCCTTTCCCTCCACCTCCACCAGGTAAGCCCCCACCCACTCTTCAATTTTCAACCCCAGGTTCACCTTGTCTAGGAAACCCTCTCAGGTGCCCTCTTTGTTCGTCTTTGTGCTCCCGAGGCCTCTTGCACACCCAGCTCTGGTCACACTGGACTCTCACTGTGTGTTTACATGTCTGTCTCCCCACAAGGCTGTGACCCCTCGAGAACAGAGTCCATCTGCTCCATCCTCATGTCTCCGCCAGCCCGGTCGGGTCCAGGGCACAGCTAAAGGCTGATAAATAAATGTCTCTTCAGTAGAGGAATGACAGACTTTGATATTTTAATCTCAGTTTTCTTCCAACATGATTCCTGTTTTCTGTGTGCTCAGCCGTGTGCTTGGTCGGAGAAAGAGGGGGAAGAGCGGAGGCCCAAGCCCCACCCTCAAGAGCTCCCAGTCCGGACAGGGCAGATGTGTTCAGTCAAGGGTTCAGGCGTCGTGAGCTCGGGGTTATTACTTAGAGACCTGGGTGCCAGGAGTGGGAGCACTAGACGCAGCTGAAACTGGTTTTGCCCTGGCCTGGGTGCGTATGCAGCAGGCAGATCCTCGGAGGGGGCTGTCTGCTTCCCTAGGTCTTCCAGGCCCATTGTAAAGCTGTGAGACCACTGCTCTAAAGAGCTTTCAGGCCCCATTGCACAGCTCCGGGGGGCATTTCCTATGTGAGCAGCACACCCGTGGAACACTTCTTCATAGACTCCAGTGTGAATGATGCCCCCCCAGCACCCCACCAGAGCTGTGTGATATGGTGGCCCTTGGGGGCTCAGGGCACATGAGCTGATGGTGGGCCCGAGCGGGAGTCCTTAGCCTCACCTCTGCAGCATCCCTGTTGGTGGCCATGGATGAGGGCTGATGACAGACTTCCAGCTGAGACATTCCTACCCAGGACAGTCTGGGTGCTCCCAGCTCTGTGTCTCTTCCCAGCCCCTGCTCTCAGCCTCCCACTTCAGGCTTTATCCTGCCAGGGTGGAGGTGGCCAATGGCCCTCTAGCTGAACAGGCCCCTGGATGGCAGCCATGCAGTGGTTAACCACAAGATGCCCAGCTGCTGCAAGGCCATATTTACATTTTCCAATATCAGGCCAAGAAATGGCTAACGTAGCAAAAAATGGTTACTCCATGTAATAGTGGCACCACCAAGCCATTGTGTGCGAGACACCATACATCATTCTTAACTCTCACACAAATTCTGGGGAAAATGTATTATTAGTCCCATGTTGCATATGAGAAAACTAAGGTTCAAAGAGGCTCGGGCCACACTGTGTCATGGCAGAGCTGGGACTGAAAGGTGTCCTGCCTGACACCGGAACTTTCCACCTGTCCCCTTCTACCCCCTCCCCTAATCACCCTCTGGCCTCAGGGGCTGTAAAGGCAGCAATGGATTGAGTCTGAAGTAGCTTTGGCCAGTGTGAGCAGAGAGCACTGTACAGAAAGGGTTCCTTACTCAAGGCTGTGGACTACCCTCTCCTGCAGCAGACAAGAGCCGTCTTCTGTGTACTGCATGTCAATGTGATTACGTGTACATGTGGCAGTGTGTACATACATGTAGATGTGTGTGCATGTGGCTGCATGGGCATGTGGCTCTGTGTACATGTGCCACATGAAACAGTTATGTGCCCTGGTCCCAAAAACACCAGCATCAATTTCACTCATTCACACAGGCACTAAGAGGAGGGAGCCTGGGAGTCACACTGACTAGGTTCATGTCCCAACTCTGCCACTTATCTGTGATCTTGGGTGAGTTACTTAATCTCTCTGTGCCTCTGAGTCTTCATCTGTACACTGGGGATAATAATAGCTTCTAAGTGGAAAATCTGCAAAGGTCTCTTGAATGGCCAAGATGTCTGTGGAAACTCATAGGATGTGGGCAAACAAGGCATTGAATCCTTCCTCACAGAGTTAAATGAGTTTCTATCCAGGACCTGTGCCTGGTAAGTGCTATATGGGTGTTAGCCACTGTATTTTTCAGCAAAGGCTTATTGAGCACCTACTGTGTGCCAGGGAGCATGATAGGGGCTGGTCTACAATGCTAATCAAGACAAACAATCCCCGCCCTCAAGGGGATCACAGTCTTTTGAGGCTCCTCAGAGTAGTCTCCTTCCTTCATCCACAAACATGCACTGACGGGTGAGACAGGCGATGACTGAGGCCAATGCATCTGGGAGGATGGAGGAGGGGAGACGTGACATTGAGACCCCACCCTCTCTAGTTTTCCTCCTGTCCTGCTGGCTGCACCGTCTCAAACTGCCCTTGGGCTCCCTGTCCTCTGCCAGCCCCAGTCCTATGGGGTGCCCAGGACTCTGTGCTCCAGCTCTTCTCCCTTCCTGCCCACCCACCTTCTCCCATCTCCACACAGATGGCCCCTACATCTCTGTTCCAACCTGGCACCCCCAGCTACTCGGTCACCCAAGACAGTGGCCTGGGAGTCCCCTGTATCCACCCCCATGCCCACCCCGCTCAACCACTCCCTAAGTGCTATCGACCCTACCTCTGGCACTGCTCTTGAATCCACCCATTTCTCTCCAACCCCACCAGGCCCCTGCTCCAGTCCATCTGTACTAGGTGCTGTTAATGCCTCACCCAGATCCGGTTTTGAAGCCAGGACATTTGTCTACTAGCTGCGGGTGGTGTTGGCTGTTAACAACTCACAGCTGTGCGCTTCTAGGGATTAGTGCCCTCGGCCAGTGGAGACCAAACTTTGGTCATCAGGAAATGCCTGGGGAGGCCTACTCTCCCCCAGGTGTAACCCACAGTCAGCAGGCAGATCCAGGATCAAAAGCTGCCCCTCATGCCCTGACAACTCTGTGGTACAGTGCAAGCACCAGAGCTCCCCAGGGGATCGGGTCCAGACCAGACTTTGGATGAACCAATTCCTCGCCTAGGTTCTGCTCCTGTCCCACCCTGCTCCCCTCGCCCCTCATGCGTGTCACTGAAAGCACTCAGATCCCTTTCCAGGCTCTGCCTTCCAGGAACCCAACCTAAGACCCCATCTCCCACATAGGGCCAGTCACAGTGACATCTCCAGGCCCTGGGAGGCAACCCAGAGGACAGGTGGGGCCTGGGCTGGGGCAGAGGGCCACTGGGGCCTGGGGAGGCGAATGCCAGGATGCTGAGCCCCCAGCCACCTTGCCCCCAGGCTGGCCTGAAGGAACCAGCCAGAGCCTACCTGGCCTCCCTGACGCTGTGATTAAATTTTATGCCAGACGACGGGGAGCTGGAGTTTTCCCTCCTCCCTTTTTCTTTTTACTTCCCTTTCTCTTCTTTTCAAAGGCTGAGCCCAAGTTAATCAGATAAATTACTCAGCAGTTGCACCAACAATTTTTCTAAGGTTCAGTCTCCCCAGAGCTACTCATAATTACTCCAGACTGAGACATTAAAGCAAAGGGGAAAGAAGAGTGGGAAAAAAAGATGTTTTTAATTAAAAAATTAATTTTTCCAACACTGACGGCTGCCCAGCTGCGGCACTTCCCCACTCAGGAGAACATCCCCTCCATCCCTCTCTTCCTCATCAAACCTCAAGGTTGGGGGGTGGGCCTGGGAAAGGCAGCTCCCTCCCTGAACAAAGTCACCTCCCCCTCCAGCGGAAGCCTGTCTCCCCTCCCTCACCTGCAAAGTAAGTGGTAGGACTGCAGGATTCTACATGGGAACCGCAGACAGAGGACACAGGCTTTGGAGTCGGGCAGACAGGGGTTCCAGCTCAGTCACTGAGGATGCCTGTGGCTTGCCTAAGTCCCCTCACACTTCTCTACTCAAGTGAGATCCTCAGGCCAGCGGCATCGACATCGCCTGGGGGCCTGTTAGAAATGCAATTTGGACCCCATCCCAATCAGCTGAATCAGAATCTGTGTTTGAATAGGATTCCCTGTGACTCATGCCCACAGAACCTTTCAAGAAGCACTGCTTTGGTCAATCCAAGCTTCAGCCACCTGGAAAGTGGCTTAGTTTGCAAAGATTATGAAGTTGTACAAGAAAACAGTTTAACAATCTGTAAAGCAGAAATCTTAAAAAAATATTCACGAGTTGTTAACCTGGGCCATTCCAGTGCCTGGAATCAAACCTCATATCTGGTTCAGGAGCTTGACCCCATGAGCCAGAAGCTTTCCTGCTCTCTTGAATACTTTGCTCCCTGTAACTGGGGCCCAGCCAGAAGTTTCCTAAAGGAACCAAAGGGTTTGCAATGCAGGAAATCTTGACTGGAGAAAATAGCCACCCACTGTCTGAAGCACTGACCATTGTCCAGGTGCCTCCCCTGCTCACCGCGTGCTGGGGCTGCTGGTGGCGTTAGGGCTGCTGTGGGTGAGGGGAGCTCACTCCAATGTCATGAGGATGGACCTGTCCACTCTAGACAGATATCAACAGCCATGGGCTCCCATCCTTACCTTGCCATTGCTTTCTGGGGTCTTTCCTAAGGACACAATCCGTAATATGGACAAGTTTCACACCAAGAAGATTCATCAGGTTACCTTAAATAGGGAGTAAATATAAATAACACTGAGGGCAAGGCTAAGTGATTGTTAGTAAGGACCTTTCAAATGATATTAAAGACTTTGTAATGACAAGAGAAAATGTTTATGATGTAATATGGGATACAGAACAGCTATACACTCATCTATGTTAAAAAAAAGTTTATGTACAAACACATCCTTATGCTGAAGCCCTAACTCTCAGTGTGATGGTATTAAGAGATAGGACATTTGTGAGGTAATTAGGTGTAGATTAGGTCATAAGTGTGGGACCCTTATGATGGAATTAGTGCCCTTATAAGAAGAAGACAAAGAGATATCTCCCTCTTCCTGTACATGGTTGCTCTGAGGAATGACCACGTAAGCATGCAGTGAGAAGGCGGCTGCTTACAGCCAGAAAGAGAGCCCTCATCAGACACCAAATCTGCCAGCACCTAGATTGTGGACTTTCCAGCCTCTAGAACTGTGAGAAATAATTGTCTGTTGTTTAAGCCACCCAGTCTCTGGAATTTTGTTATAGCAGCCCAATCAGACAGTAATACGTTTTAAAAGAGGTAAAACCAAGATAACAATGAAAAAATCCAAAAACTGATTTAAGGCATGGTTTTGTACTGGAGACTTCAGAGGACTAAGGAACAACTGCAAAACCAATAGTTACAGGGACAAGAAGAGAAAGAGAAACTCTCCCTCAAGATGACTGTGCAGAGTAAAATTTTAAAACACATGAAGAAGATTGATGCCAAAGCAAAATCAACAATGAGGAGGCTTATTGATTGCAGAAAAAGTAAACAATAGGGAAATATTTAAATGACTCAATAGAAGCCTATTTGGACCCCTTAAAAAACTGAAGCAAGGCTGGGCATTGTGGCTCATGCCTGTAATCCTAGCACTTTGGGAGGTTGAGGCAGGTGGATCACCTGACATCAGGAGTTCAAGACCAGCCTGACCAAAATGGTGAAACCCCATCTGTACTAAATACAAAAAATTAGCTGGGCATGGTGGCGCATACCTGTAATCCCAGCTACTTGGGAGGCTGAGGCAGAAGAATTGCTTGAACCCGGGAGGCGGAGGTTGCAGTGAGCCGAGGTTGTGCCTTTGCACCCCAGCCTGGGCAACAAGAGTGAAACTCCATCTCAAAAAAAAAAAAAAAAAAAAAAAAAAACTGAAGGAAGGAAGCCAGGCACTGTGGAGCATGCTGGTAATCCCAGCCAGTCAGGAGGCTCAGGTGGGAGGATCACTTGGGCCCAGGAGTTTCAGTCCAGCCTGGGCAATGTAATAAAACCTTGTTCTCTTAAAAAAAAAAAAACACTCAATAATTGGATAAATTTTAGACTAGACATGTCCAAAGAAAAACATAGTGAATTATAAGCTTATATTAAGAAATTTACACTCACACCTGTAATCCCAGCCTCACACCTGTAATCCCAGCACTTTGGGAGGCTGAGGTGGGCGGATCACGAGGTCAGGAGATTGAGACCATGCTGGCTAATGCAGTGAAACCCCGTCTCTACTAAAAATACAAAAAATTAGCCAGGCATGGTAGTGGGTGCCTGTAGTCCCAGCTACTCAGGAGGGTGAGGCGGGAGAATGGCGTGAACCCTGGAGGCAGAGCTTGTAGTGAGCTGAGATTGCAGACTGCACTCCAGCCTGGGCAACAGAGTAAGACTCCATCTCAAAAAAAAAAAAAAAAGAATGAAAAAAGAAAAAGAAAAAGAAAAAAAGAAATTTACATAGAAAATAGTATAAAAAGATAAAGAGATGAAAAATATGGAAGTTTCATTAAAAAGGGCAAATATCTAGTGTTTGAGGAGAAGAGAACCAGGGGATGAAAAAGAAGCAATAGTCAAAGACATAAAAACAGATCATTTCCCAGGATTAAAAAGAAAGATAAGTTGTCAGTTTGAAAGGAAACATTGAGTGGCCGTGCATCATAAACACAGCCAAGCCAGTACCTGAACACATGGTAGTACACTGAAGAATATAAAAGACAGAGACAAAAACTTAAAGGTGACCAAACAGAAAAGACCATTCATTCACCAAAGAATAACAAGTAATATGGTTTGGATCTGTGTCCCCAACGAAATCTCACATCAATTTTTGGTTTTTTGTTTTTGTTTTTGTTTGTTTTGTTTTTGTTTTTGAGACAGAGTTTCACACTCTTGTTGCCCAGGCTGGAGTGCAATGGCGCAATCTCAGCTCACCATAACTTCCACTTCCCAGGTTCAGGTGAGTCTCCTGCCTCAGCCTCCCGAGTAGTTGGGATTACAAGCATGTGCCACCATGCCCAGCTAATTTTTGTATTTTTATTAGGGATGGGGTTTCTCCATGTTGGTCAGGCTGGTATCGAACTCCTGACCTCAGGTGATCCACACGCCTTGGCCTCCCAAACTGCTGGGATTACAGGCGTGAGCCACCGTGCCCAGCCTCATGTCAAATTATAATCCCCACTGTTGGAGAAGAGGCCTGGTGGGAGGTGATTGGATCATGAGGGTGGACATCCTCCTTGCTCTTCTGGTGATAGTGAGTTTTCATGATATCTGGTTGTTTAAAAGTGTATAGCAGCTCCCCTTCTCTCTTTTCCTCTGCTCTGGCCATGTAAGACATGCCTCCTTCCTCTCTACCTTCTGTTGATTGTAGGTTTCCTGAGGCCTACCTGGCTGTGCTTCCTGTACAGCCTGCAGAACCATGAGCCAATTAAACCTCTTTTCTTTATAAATTACGCAGTCTCTAGTAGTTCTTTACAGCAATTCAAGAAATGAGTAATACAGAAAATTGGTACTGGGAAGTGGAACATTGCTGTAAAGACACCTGAAAATGTGGAAGCGACTTTGAAACTGGGTAATGGGCAGAGGCTGGAACAGTTTGGAGAGCTTAGAAGACGACAGAAAGATTAGGGAAAGTTTGGGACTTCCTAGAGACTTGTTAAATTGCTGTGACCAAAATACTAATAGTGATATGGACAATGAAGTCCAGGCTGAGGTTGTCTCAGATGGAGATGTGGAACTTTTTGGGAACTGGAGTGAAGGTCACTCTTGCTATGCTTTAGCAAAGAGGCTGGTGGCATTGTGCCCCTGCTCTAGGGACCTGTGGAACTTTGAATATGAGAGTGATGATTTAGGGTATCTGGCAGAAAAAATTTCTAAGCAGCAAAGTGTCAAGATGTAGCCTGGCTGCTTCTAACAGCATGTGATCATATGCATGAGCAAAGAGGATCTGAAACTGGAATCTATATTTAAAAGGGAAACAGAGCATAAAAGTTTAGAAAATTTGAAGGCTGACCATGTGATAGAAAAGAAAATCCCATTTTCTGGGGAGGAATTCAAGCCAGTTGCATAAATTTGCATAAGTAAAGAGGAGCCAAATGTTAATAGCCAAGACAATGAGGAAAATGCCTTGAAGGCATTTCGGAGATCTTAACAGGAGCCCCTCCTATCACAGGCCTGGAGGCCTAGGAAGGAAGAATGGTTTCGGGGCCAGGCCCAGGAAACCGCTGCCCTGCGCAACCTCAGGACACTGCTCCCTGTGTCCTAGTCGCTCCAGCTCCAGCTGTGGCTAAAAGGACCCCAGATACATCTTAGGCTGCTGCTCCAGAGGGTACAAGCTGTAAGCCTTGGCAGCTTCCATGTGGTTAAGCCTGCAGGTGTACAGAGGGCAAAAATGAGGCTTGGGAGCCTCTGCCTAGATTTCAGAGGATGCATGGAAATGCCTGGATGTCCAGGGAAAAGTCTGCTGCAGGGGCAGAGCCCACATAGAGAATCTCTATGAGGGCAGTGCAGAGGGAAAATAGGGGGTTGGAGCCCCCACACAGAATCCCCATTGGGGCACTGCCTACTGGAGCTATGAGAAGTGGGCCACCATCCTCTAGACCTCAGAATCATAGATCCACTGACAGCTTGCACTGTGCACCTGGAAAAGCACCAGGCACTTGAAGCCAGCCCATAAAAGCAGACAAGGGGGCTGTACCCTGCAGAACCACAGGGGCAGAGCTGCCCAAGACCCTACGAGCCCATTCCTTATGTCAGTGTGGCCTGGACGTGGAGTCAAAGGAGATTATTTTGGCATTTTAAGATTTAAGGACTGCTCTGCTGGGTTTTAGACTTGCATGGGGCCTGTAGCCCCTTTGTTTTGGACAATTACTTCCTTTTGGGACGGGAATATTTACTCAATGCTTATAACCCTATTGTATCTTGGAAGTAACAACTTGTTTTTTATTTCATAGCCTCATAGGCAGAAGGGACTTACATTGTCTTGGAAGGACTTTAAACCATGGACTTTTGAGTTAATGATGAAATGAGTTAAGACTGAGGGACTGTTGAGAAGGTATAATTGCATTTTGCAATGTGAGAAGGATGTGAGATTTGGGAGAGCCCAGGGGTGGAATAATATGGTTTAAATTTGTGTCCCCACCCAAATCTCATGTCAAATTATAATCCCCAGTGTTGGATATAATCCCCAGGAGGGGCCTGGTGGAAGGTGATTGGATCACAGGGGCAGACCTCCTCCCTGCTGTTTTCATGATAGTGAGTTCTCACGAGATCTGGTTGTTTAAAAGTGTGTAGCACCTCCTCCTTCTCTCTCTTCCTCCTGCTCCAGCCACGTAAGATGTGCCTTCTTCCTCTTTGCCTTCCACTACGATTATAAGTTTCCTGAAGCCTCCCCAGCCATTCTTTCAGTACAGCATGCAGAACTGTAAGCCAATTAAACCTCTTTTCTTTATAAATTACCCAGTCTCTGGTAGTTCTTTACAGCAATGAGAGAAATGACTAATACAAGTTATGCAGACCTTGTGCCAAGGAGAAAAGAGGCCAGAAAGCCATGGAGCAAACACTTCAAAGTACTGAGTGTGAGAAAATGGAGGGTAAAATTCCATTTGCAGCTAAATAATTACTCAAGATTAAAAAGGAAATAAAACCATTTTCATACATATAAAACTGGAAGAATTTATACCCAAAACATATTCACTGAAAGAAGTCCTAAAGATGTACTCTGGCAAAATAAAAAGTGAACCTAAGGGGAAAATTAGAGTGTGAAAAAAAGGAGTGAATGCAAAATTGATAAATATGTAAATTGAGCTATTGACAATAAAATAATAACAATGATTATAATAATAATAGCTATAGCTGTGTTTGAAAAAAAGATACTACCAAGATTCTAGAAAACATTTAAAAAACTTCTTTACTTGTCCACAAGGATTATAGAGATATTGAATATCCTTGGACTTCATTAAAATAACTTATAACTATATGTATATTGAAATACAAATGACTTTAATATCACACTCTCAATGAATGGAACAACCAGAGAGAAGGTAAGTAAAGAAATAGAGGACTTAACACAATAAACCAACTAGTTCTAACAGACATATACAGAACACTCTACCCAACCACAGCAGCATACACATTCTCAAATGCACATGGCATAGTTTCCAGGATAGACCATATGCTAGGCTACAAATAAACTCTCAATAGATTTTAAAAGATACACATCATGGAAAATATATTCTCTGACCACAGTGGAATGAAGTTAGAAATCAATAACAGAAGCAAAACTGAAAAATTCACAAATTTGTGAAAATTAAACAGCATACTCTTAAGCAACCAATAGATCAAAGAATAAATCACACAGGAAATTGGAAAATACCTAGAGATGAATTAAAATGAAAATGTCACATAGAAAAACTTATGGGACAAAGCAAAGGCTGTGCTAAGGGGGGCATTTATGGCTACCAACATTTACATTAAACAAAAAGAAAGCTCTCAAATCAACAACCTAACTTTACAACTAAACCCAAAGCTATGAGAAGGAAGAAAATACTAAAGATTACAGCAGAGATAAATTAGAGAAGTGAAAATTAATGAAATCAAAAGTTGGTTCTTTGAAAAGACAACAAAATGGACCAACCTTTAGTTAGTTGAAGTAAGAAAAAAAAGAGAGAAGACTCAAATTACTTTACAACTAAACCCAAAGCTATCAGAAGGAAAAAAAAAATACTAAAGACTAGAGCAGAGATAAACAAAATAGAGAATTAAAAAATAGAGAAAATCAATGAACTCAAAAGTTGGTTCTTTGAAAAGATAACAAGGGCTGGGTGTAGTGGCACATGCCTGTAATCCCAGCACTTTGGGAGGCCGAGGCAGGTGGATTATCTGAGGTCAGGAGTTCGAGACCAGCCTGAGCAACATGGTGAAACCCCATCTCTACTAAAAATACAAAAATTAGCTGGGTGTGGAGCCAGGTGCCTGTAATTCCAGCTACTGAGGAAGCTGAGGCATGAGAATTGCTTGAACCTGGGAGGCGGAGGTTGCAGTGAGGTGAGATTGTGCCACTGCACTCCAGCCTGGGAGACAGAGCAAGACTCCATCTCAAAAAAAAAGAAAGAAAGAAAGAAAAGATAAGATAACAAAATTGACAGAACTTTAGCTAGATGAAGTAAGAAAAAAAGAGGACTCAAATTACTAAAATCTGAAACAAAAGTGGGGACATTACTACTAATTCTACAGAAATAAGAAGGATTTTAAAAGAGTATCACGAGCAATTGTGCACCAATACTGGATAGCCAAGATGGAATATGGACAAATTCCTAGAAACACAAAAACTACAAAGATTAAGTCACGAAGAAAGAGAAAATCTGAATAGATTCATAACTAGTGAGGAAATTAAATCCATAACCAAACATCTCCCAACAAAGAAAAGCCCTGGACCTCATGGCTTTACTGGTAAATTCTACCAAATATTAAAATAAGAGTGAACACCAAATCCTTCCAAAACTTTTAAAACTGGAAACACCTTTTTTTAATTAAAAAAAATTGTTTTAAGACAAGGTCTTGCTCTGTCACCTAGGCTGGAGTGTAATGGTATGACCACAGGTCACCATAGCCTCACCCTCCCAAGTAGCTGGGACCACGAGCACATGCCTGGCTAATTTTCCAAATTTTTTGTAGAGCTAGGGTCTCCCTATGTTGCCCAGGCTGGTCTCAAACTCCTGGCCTCAAGTGATCCTCCCACCTCAGCCTCCCAAAGCACTGGGATTACAGGCGTAAGCCACCACACCTGGCCGGCCATATCGAATCCTAAGGAACCCTAAATAGCCAAAACAATCTTGGAAAAGAAAAACAAAACTGTAGGACTCATACTTCCTGATTTCAAATCTTATTACAAAGCTTCAGTAATCAAAACAGTGTGGTACTGGCAAAAAGACAGACATATAGACCAATGGAATAGAAATAGACAGAAATAGAAACATCACCTACAAAAATTAACTCAACATGGACCAAACACCTTAATATAAGACCTAAGACTGTAAAACTCAGAAGAAACCATAGGGCAAATCTTCATGACATTGGTTTTAGCAATGATTTCTTGGCTATGACAACAAAGGCACAGGCAACAAAAGAAAAAAACAGGTAAATTGGATTTCATCAAAATTTTAAAACTTCATACATCAGAAAACATTGTCAACAGAGTAAAAAGGCAACCCATGGAGCAAATATTTACAAACCATATATCTGATAAAAGATTAATAGCTAGGGCTGGGTGTGGTGGCCCACACCTGTAATCCTAGCACTTTGGGAGGCTGAGGTGGGCAGATTGCCTGAGCTCAGGAGTTCAAGAACAGCCTGGGCAACATAGTGAAAACCCGTCTCTACCAAAATACCAAAACTTTGTGAGGCGTGGTGATGCATGCCTGTAGTCCCAGCTACTTGGGAGGCTGAGGCAAAAGAATTGCTTGAATCTGGGAGGTTGCAGTGAGCCATTGTAGCACTGCATTCCAGTCTGGGTGACAGAGCGAGACTGTCTCAAAAAAAAAAAAAAAGATTAATAGCTAGAATGGGCTGGATGAGTTGGCTCACACCTGTAATTCCAGCAGTTTGGGAGGCTGGAGTGGGTGGCTTATTTGAACTCAGGGGTTTGAGACCAGCCTGGCCAACATGGTGAAACCCCGTCTCTACTAAAAATACAAAAATTAGCTGGGCCTGGTGGCAGGCGTCTGTAATCCCAGCTACTCGGGAGGCTGAGGCAAGAGAATCACTTGAACCCGGGAGGCAGAGGTTGCGGTGAGCTGAGATTGTGCCACTGCACTCCAGCCTGGCAACAAGAGGGGAACTCCATCTCAAAAAAAAAAAAAAATAGAAATAAAGAAACTATGACCCATGCTACAATTTGGAGGAATCTTGAGAACATTATACTAAGTGAAATAAACCAGCCAAAAAGACAGATACTGTATGTTTCCACTTACATGAGGCATCTAGAATAGTCAAAATCACAGAAATAGATATGTTAGAATGGTGGTTGCCAGGGACTTGAAGGAGGGGGAAATGGGGAATTATTTAATTGTACAGAGTTTCAGTTTTACAAGATTAAAAGAGTTATGAATCTGAATGGTGGTGACGGTTGCACAACATTATTGATGTATTTAACAACAACAACCCTGCACTTTAAAATGGTTAAGGTGATACATTTTATGTCAGGCGTATTTTACCACAATGAAAAAAATTGGAAAAAAGTAACCACAAAAGGTTATAAATACAATTTCTAGCTTGTGAGGTGCAGCTAAGGCAATATTTGGAAGCAAATGTATAGCCTGCAATGAATTTACGAAAGTAGAGAAAAGATTTAAAGCAAATATCAGTGATTTAACTCAAAAAGGAAGAAAAATAACAAAAGAATAAGCCCAAAGAAAGTAGAAGGAAGAAAACAGAAAAGAAAAGAGCAAACTTTTTTTTTTTTTTTAAATTGAGATAAGGTCTCGCTCTGTCACCCAGGCTGGAGTGCAGTAGCCCAATCTTGGCTCACTGCAGGCTCAACCTTCCGGGCTTAAGCGATCCTCCCACCTCAGCCCATCAGTAGCTGGGACTACTGGTGCACACCACAAAGCCCGGCTAATTATTTTTGTATTTTTAGTAGAGACAGGATGTCACCATGTTGCCCAGGCTGGTCTTGACCTCCTGGGCTCAAGCCATCTGCCTGCCTTGGCCTCCCAAAGTGCTGGGATTATAGGCATGAGCCACGGCACTCAATGAAAACTTTTTAAAATTGGAAACAAACAAAAAAACACAGAGAGATGGAGAGGTGAAACAATTTCATCTATCACAACTGAACTGCAGAGTCTCATTTTACATCCTGTAAAAATTTTTCATTCTAACTGTGTCTATCTTTGAAAAGTTATAACTTGTTTAGGTAGTCTCATTATACCTGATTTTTTTGGAGATTTGAGGATGGACTTTAGATAGAGGCATGAATGTGTTGACCAAGGGACTGGGGGAGAAATCTTTGCCAGATACTTCTAGGGCCCTAGCCTCATGTTTATCCTCTCAACATCCAGGGAAGTAGGGAGTGGCTGAGGGTCAGAGAGGCACAGGCGCTTATCTGTGGTCATGTGATGATTAATGGCACAGCTAGAAATGGAACACAGGTTGCCTCCCCTCACCACCCCAGCTTTTCCCCTCTCCCCAGACCACCCCCAAGCTGCAGGGAGATTGTGAAGTCTCCTTCCTGGGGCTGATTCAGACCAATCTTATGTATGAGACCTCGTTCCCCAGGCCAGAGACAGGCGATGCCAATGCCCCAGGGGATGCTGTTTAGCAGTCCAGCCTCCCCTCACTCTCCCTTGGGGAGTCTGACAGATCTTAGAACCAGATGGAGCTGTGGCATTGATGGACAGAGCACTGTCTCCATCACCTGGTGTCCGAGGCTCACCTTTACTCGCAATCAGCAGGGAGGGTTGTCTTACAAGACCAGAGATAGAGCATTCAAGGTGGACAGAAAAAAAAGCTCTTGTTAGAAAATCATCATTCTTTGCAGCTGCTTAAAGTGAGGCCCAGCCATTCTTTAGTTAATATCTCTGCCTACTTGGGAAGAAAGGTAAATCATTGACAACTGCTCATGAAAGTGACTTGGCCCAGCACTGCGCTTATAAAACCCCGGACTGGTAAATTCCCTCATCTGTGAAATGTCCTTCCCCAGAGAGCTTCTACAGTGCACAGGCATCCAGCGATCTGTGGGCACAATTAGAGCAGAGGCTGGATGCAGCTCTGGGCTCTCTGCCAGGCCAGCTCTGCCACTTCTCTCCCTTTGTGGGCTCCCATTGATCGAGTCAGGATGGCATCGGATTCCCCCACGAGCTCTGACCTAATGTGTTGGACTCTAAGGCAGCCTTGAAGAGAGTCACCAGCCCACCGGCCTGGGGCTAGTAACATGTATCCCAAGGGGAAAGAGGAGTGATGCCCCCATTGCCTGGAACTCCTGGGGAGTAGAGGGAAAGCAGGTCCCACCCAATTCCTTCACACTGGCACAGTATTAGAAGAAAACATTGTACAAATTCACATTGAAGACTCAAAAAATAAGTCACGGAGCAGTCAGGGCTAAATGAAGCCTCGGAGCACATTGGCTCAATCCCCTTATTGCTCCGGGCAGGAGATGGAGGCCCAGAGAGGGTGAGCCCCCTGCCCAAGGTCACACAACGCGGAAGCAGACCTGAGTCTGCAGCCTCCAGAGTCGCAGCAGTTGCCGGCACCTCACAAACTCGAGGCCTGTGGCAATGGGGACCGAATCTCCACTGCCCAAAGCGGAAGCCTCAGGAGCAGAAGAGAGAGGAAAAAGAGGGGAGAACAGAGCGCAAGGGGCAGGAAGGGGCATGAATCTGCTCAGTCCAATTGCAGCTTGATCAATTGCAAATGGGGTGTGGCAGCAGAGCGGCTGCTGGAACCGCAGCTCCCCGGAGCCCCATCAGTCAGCGATATAGTAATAAAGTGGCCGGGGCTGGAAAAATGCTATGAGACTCCAGGGCGTTCAGTCTCATCCCGCTGGATTATAACCCTGTTATGGACACCCCAGGGGCTTGTTCTGTCTCCTTCAACCCAGCTCGGGAGATGAAACCTTCCGGGGGCGCTAGGGGTGGGGTGCTGGCTGGTGGGATGCAGCCCAAACCCAAAGGAACGGCTGGGAGCAGGAGAGGCAGGAGCGGGAGTGGGCTCCTCCAGAGGCACGTCTGCCAGAGATATCTGGGGCGACCCTTCTCCCTGACCCCCAACTCCAGTGTCCACTGAGGCCTCAGCTACGCACTGGGCTGTGCCATGGGGGTCAGAGGGAGGAGAAGCTGGGGGCCTGGCCTGGGAGTCCCAGAGTGCCTGGGGCACAGTCCTCACACGCCAAAAGATCAAAAAGAATAGCAGATACTGAGCGGTTCAGCTGCTGCAATGCAGAAGACAGAAAGGGCCCTGGAGGTTTCAGAGTGGAGGACAAGCTTCCTGGAGGAGGCGAGGCCACACCAGGGCTCAAAGGGTCACAATTCTGTTGCTGAACCTTGGCCACAGTTTCCTGCAGGCCTCCACCTCCTCCTTATCCTCGCATCCAGGGTCAGAAACTGTCCTAAACAGCAGGTGTTCTCCGACTATAAAACTCTCTTGGCAACCCATTACGTCCAGGAAGAAATCAAAATTCCATCACATAATAATAAAATTCAGCCATAAAAAGAAATGAAATTCTGATACATGCTACAACATGGATGAAACTTAAAATCATTATACTAAATGAAATAAGCCAGACATACAAGCACACGAGGACAAATATTTTACGATTCCACTTACATGAAGTCTCTAAAATAGGCCAATTCATAGAGACGTGAAGTAGTATAGAGGTCACCAGAGGCTAGGGGAAGGGGGATGGGGACTAACTGTTTAGTGGGTACAGTTCCTGTTTGAGATGATGAAAAAGTTATTGAAATGGATAGTAGTGATGTTTGCACAACATTATGAATATACTTAACGCCACTGAATTGTACATTTAAAAATGGTTAAAGGCCTGGAGTGGTGGCTCACACCTATAATCCGAGCACTTTGGGAGGCTGAGGCAGGAGGGTTGCATGAGCCCAGGAGTTTGAGACCAGTATGGGCGACATGGCAAGATCCCCTGCAATGGGCTTCTGTCCTGGCCACTGCAAATAACTCACTGCCTCCTATTGGCGCCAGATCCTGTCATGGCGCTGCACATGCTATTCTCTTGGCCTGGAACTCCAACTCCTCTCCTCTTCCTGGATAACACGAGCTGGTTCTTTAAGACTCCACTGGTGCACCACCATCTCTGTGAATTCCCCTACCGATGTGTTCCCTACACAAACAGAGTCAGAGGCACCCTCATCTGGGGACCCACATCTCCTGGGCTGCCCACATCAAGGTCCCTAATTCGTGGGTACACACAACAATGCCACTCTTTTGAAGTGGGGCTGGACGAGGCAGTCCAAGACATCACAATAAAGATTCCAACATGCCAGGCACACGCCTATAGCCCCAGCTATTTGGAAAGCTGAGGTGGAAGGATGCTTGAGCCCAGGCGTTCAAGATCAGCCTAAGCAACATAACCAGACCCTGTCACAAAAAAATGAAAAGATTCCAGGGTCACTTCCCATAGGTATTCTTAATTAAAGCAGCAACAAGGCACATGACTGATCAGAGGTAGGATATGGGTTCTTTCTCCAGCATTTCAGATGTGAATGTAAGCCATGGCTCAAAAGCAGTGGAAGCATTGCTATAACATTAGGGTCAAGCTGAATATTAACTTCCCAAGGGAATGCAGGGATATTTTGGTCCACCAGCAACTGAGAATAAAAAGAAGAAGATAAAGACCTGGAGAAGATCAAAAGCACATCTGAAAGCTGCAGCCAGCCTATCTCTCTAGGGAAATTTTAAAGTGACCCAACTAGAAGCATTAAAAACAGGTATTAGCTCAGGAACTTTATGATCTATAAAAATAATACCCATCAATCAAGATCTGGTTTCTCATTCTATCCCAGTATAGATGATGCCAAATTTACATAAATAAAATCATGTTTATTAGATAGGCAGAGAGAGACATACAGACATATATGACTAGACATACTTAGATTTATAAAATCGCTGTGAGATTTAGACACCTGCACATCTTATATGTCAGCAAAAACAGTGATTTATTTATGTCTCTGTTTTCTCAACTTGACTATGAGCTCCTTTAGGGCAGGTCCTTTATCTTTGTGGTCCCACTCTAACAGAGTACCACACATAAAAGGAAGGAAATAAATGTCTGCTTTGTAAATGAATGAGTTATTCTTTGCATCTCCAGCACCCAGCACAGTGGGTGTTTCTCAGAGGAAGCTTCACACCTGACATGCTGCCCTCACCTGCACTCCAGCTCTGCCTCCCATTGTTAACATGAGAGCAGCAGGAAGCAGAAGTTGTTGCACAGAGGGGAGGGTTGTGCACTGGCTCCTTGCTCAGCTGACTGGGAGGGACCACAGAGAATTGAGGAGCCTCCACCCTGAGAGGCCGGACTGCCTGGGGCCTGGGGCCTGGGGCCTGAGACTGAGGCAGGAGCTGCACAGAACTCTCAGGAGCTGCAAGTAGCTCAAAATCTGCAGCTTGGAATGATGAAATCAAAATGAAGTTGCAAGAAGAGACCATTCACAGGAGCAGTGTCCATTACAGCAAACAAATTAGAACAACTCAAATGCCCTTTGAAAGGAAAATGGATACATGGGGGCAGAATCTTTCCATGGAATACTGTACTGCGATGAAATTGAAAAAAAAACGACCACTATGTACAATAGTATGAGTGAATCTTAACATAATGTTGAGTGAAAAAGTAAATCTCAGAAGATCATATATAAGAGGATGCCTTTTTATAAAGATCACAAACAGCTCAAATCAGCAACGTATTGCTTAGGCATCCACAGATATGTGGTTGTGGTGGCATTACCCATGCTCAATGAGTCTTCTGATTCTTCCTTCATTTTGGAAGACATTTTTCCTTCATGCCCTCTTGAAATTAGGGATAGCCTTGGGAAGAGCTTTGGCCAGTGAAATGTCAGCAAAAGTGGTCAGCGTCACTTTTGAGCAGAAACATCTAAGAGCTGGTACATATTTCTTATTCTTCTCTTCCTCCCCAAACAAAAGCAAACCCCAGAACTTAGAGTTGAAATGGCAGTATCATTAGATAGTGGCTGTGCCATCCACATGCCTGGGTCCCTGAGTGCCTGCAATGAGCAGAACCTCTGCCAAACTGCATTGGCAGAAAAAGAAGTCCCTTTCAGGGCAAGCCACTGAGACTGGGGGTTGTTATTGTGGTGTAACCTAGTTTATCCTAACTGATACAGAAACAAATTTAGGCCGGGCGTGGTGGCTCATGCCCATAATCCTAGCACTTTGGGAGGCTGAGGTGGGCAGATCACTTGAGCTCAGGAGTTTGTGACCAGACTGGCCAACATGGTGAATCCCCATCTCTACAAAAAATACACACAAAAAAAAAAAAATTTAAAAAGTTAGCTGGTCATGGTGGTGAGTGCCTATAGTCCCAGCTACTTGGAAGGCTAAGGCGGGAGGATCACTCGAGCCTGGGAGGTGGAGGTTGCAGTGAGCTGAGATCATGCCAGTGCACTCCAGCCTGGGCAACAGAGCAAGACTCTGTCTCCAAGAAAAAAAAAAAAAAAAGGAAAAAGGAAAAGCAGAAATAAATTTATGTTTGAAAGGGCAAGGGGGCCTGGACATAGTGGTTCACACCTGTAATCTAAGCACTTTGGGAGGCCAGTGCAAGAAGATCACTTGAGGCCAAGAGTTTGAGGCTTCAGTGAGCTATGATCACGCCCTTGCACTCCAGCCTGGGCAACAGAGAGTGACCCCATCTCTTAAAAAAAAAAAAAAAAAAAAAGATAAGGGAGTGATACATACAAAATTCAGCATAGTGCTGACCTCTGAGGAGGCGGCAGGGAGAAGGGAGAGGGACAAAGGGAGGGGCACAAAGGTAGGTACAAATATTGTTAAGGTTCCAGATCTTGGGTTGAGC
Organism: Nomascus leucogenys; assembly: GCF_006542625.1. Classification (NCBI taxonomy): domain Eukaryota; kingdom Metazoa; phylum Chordata; class Mammalia; order Primates; family Hylobatidae; genus Nomascus; species Nomascus leucogenys. The sequence goes on from NC_044386.1 coordinate 97,289,917, forward strand.
TCTGAGTTTAAAGGCGCTTGCTATGTTGTTGCAAACACATTTATTAATTACAGTGGCCTTGCATGAGCCAATAGTAAGAGTGCATCCTAACTAGGGGTGTGATTAATTCAATCGTGTGCACCTGAGGTTCATTTAAAAAGGAAAAGAAAAGGACTATTGCTCAACTACGAGCTGGAAACTCAGTATTGGGTGTGCCCAAGGGGAGCTTGCATCTCATCTTGTAGGCCGTGGGCACCCACTGAGGGTATAAGGGAGGGCAAGGGTGGGGCTCAGAGGTGTGTTTTTCCTCCTAATTCCCTGAGGTCCAGGACCTGAGATTCCATTCCCCACAGCCCCTCCTCCAGGCCCCCAGGAAGCTCTCCGTCTAGCCAGCTGGTTAGAGGTGGGAGGCAGGATGATCACAGAGACCTTGTTCCTGGCAGCTTCTCAAACCTGCCGCAAAGCTTCATTTCAATGCATTTGCATGAAACGATTTTATCCCAGCTGCCTCCTCGTCCCTGCCCCCACCCCAGGGGCCCTTGCGGGCCTGGCTCCCGGGCAGTGACCTTACAGGCCCCTGGACCAATCCCAGAACCCCTTTGATGATATCAAGTTTATTGGTAAGAATTCTGCTTTTCCTGTATGCTAGGAATCATGAATCTTACACAACTTTCTCTCCTTCATGATCACTGCAGTCCATGGGGAGCCGCTGAGGAGTTGTAGGCAGGAGGGGACGTGGTGGGATGTGCAAGGCGGAAGCTCACTCTGGCTGACAGGGAGGGACAAGGGTGGAAGCAGGGAGATCACCAAGACAGGAAAGGGAGGACATCTGGACTGGGGAGGGACGGAGGGACGGAGCCACGGAGCAGATCTGAGAGCCACTCAGAAGGTAGGACCTTGGAGCTCGGCAGTGAGTCCCAAGCCCAGCTTCATGGCCACGGAGAGGAAACAGGAGCAGTCCTGTCCCCCGGACTATGGGCACCACAGCTCACAGCTAAGGCTGAAGCCAGATTGGATGGTCCAGTGCCAGAGAGAGGAGTCTGGGGTCAGGGGGCAGGAGGGAGGCAGGGAATAAGTGACTATTTGTCATTGGACCTTTAGAGCTATTTGAGTATATTAATTTGACCCCAAGATGTCAACTGAAAAAAGAAGAAAGCACATTAAAGTCAGACTGCCACAGCCTTGGACATTCAATATCCATACCGCACAGGCAAGCTGCAGGCAGTTTATGACCCCTTGAGATTGCGCACCGAGTTGGTTACGTGGATGCAGATTTTTTCTGAAAAGCATGTTTTATTGAATTCTCAAAAGGGCCTGTGACCTGGCAATAATGATAATACTTAACATTTAAATACACTAACATGGTATATACCACATGATATAGATATAGACATAGACATACAGACACAGACATGGATACAGACACAGATCAACTCATTTAATCCCTCAACGGCTCTAGGAGGAACATTGTATTGTCATGTCCATTTGACAGATGTAGGGACTGAGGTACCAGGAGGTTCAGTGGCTTGCTGAAGCTTGCTCAGTTAGTGAGATTTGAGTCTAGAGTTTCAGCCACAACCCTGGCCCCATCTGGTCTAATACCGAACTTGTCAGGTAGACAAATGAGACCCCGGGGCACAGAAGCGTTCACCCCGGGTTCCACCGACAGAGAGTACTGGCCCCTGTGGACTCACAAACATCTGTGCTCCCAACCCTTCTTGGACCTCTCACTTCAAGAGTAATAGGAAATCTCAAGGCCAGGTGCGGTGGCTCACACCTGTAATCCCAGCACTTTGGGAGGCTGAGGTGGGCAGATTACTTGAGGTCAGGGGTTTGAGACCAGCCTGGCCAACATGGTGAAACCCCATCTCTACTATGAATACAAAAAATTAGCCGGGCATGGTGGTGGGGGCCTGTAATCCCAGCTACTGGGGAAGCTGAGGCAAGAGAATTGCTTGAACCTGGGGGGCAGAGGTTGCAGTGAGCCAAGATATCACCCAAGGTCCAAAGAGCCTGGGCAACAGAGCAAGACTTCACCTCAAAAAAATACAAAAATAAAAACACAACAAAACACACACACAAAAAAGAGCAATAGGAAATCTTGGTCCCTCCGCTCATCCATGCCCACAGCTGGCAAGGTGGTTTGGTGCCAGGGACATCTCAGGAGCAGGTGTGGAGCAGGGGAGAGCTCCCACCTGCCAGCACTACTGCTGCTACTGACAACCCAGGTCCCAATGCAGGGAGAGCCCAGCCAGGCCAGCCCTCAGCAGGGACAGTGTATTAGTCTGTTTTCATACTGCTATAAAGAATTGCACGAGACTGGATAGTTTGTAAAAGAAAGAGGTTTAATTGACTCACGGTTCAGCATGGCTGGGAAGGCATCAGAAAGCTTACAATCACAGCAGAAGGTCAAGGGGAAGCAAAGAACCTTCTTCACAAGGTGACAGAAAAGAGAAGTGCTGAGCAAAGTGGGAAGAGCCCCTTATGAAATCATCAGATCTCGTGAGAACTCACTCACTATCACGAGAACGGCATGGGGGAAACCGTTCTCATGATCCACCAATTACCTCCACCTGGTCTCTCCTTGACAGGTGGGGAAAATGGGGCTGATAACTCAAGATGAGATTTGGGTGGAGACACAAACCCTAACCATATCAGACAGGGATCTCCGTCCTCCATAACCCTCCCTACTGTGTCCCTGGTCTCTCTTCCCCACCTCCACCCTCCGCTCCATCTGAGCCTGAGGAAAAGGAGCGGGCTGGTGACCTTGGGTGGGACCTGGCACCTGGAGCCTCAATTGCCCTGCCTCTCCTCCCTGTAGTCCCACCCCCGAGAGTGTTGGGCCCTGCCCACTGGGATGTGTCCTCCAAGGCCTTGCCTGAGTCTGGCCCTGCCTTCCTCAGGAGTGTGTGAGCCCCTGGGCCAGGCTAGAGGCCACCTCCAGGGAACTGTGGCAGAGGCAGGAGCCGGGAGAAGAGGAGGGCGAGAGGAGGCCCATGGGCAGATGCTGGGACCCCAGAATTCTGAGAGGGGCCTGAGCCAGTGTTCATGCCTTGGTCTCAGAGTCCCCTGTAGGACTCCATGTGGGGCCAGATGACAGGATATCACAACAGGATATAAGCCAGGCGCCAGACCTTGAGTCTGCAGAGGCCCAAACAGGACCAGGGGCTTGCTCAAGACACCACAGAAGGTCTGGCTGCACCAGGGGAAGGGAAGCATGGTGTCCCTGGATGGCAGGGGAGGAGGGATTGTCTAGAGCATGGTTGGAGCTTGGAGGAGGGCTAGAGCTCTGAGAAGGAGGATCAGAGGGGCTTCCTGGAGGAGGAAGACACAGGAGGGGTCCCCAAGGTAGGGGCGTTCAGACAGGCTTAGAAGAGGAGGGCCTCGAGCAGGACAGGTTCAGGCGAGGCAGGAGGTGGCCAGAGTCAGACCTCCTGATGGGGGTGTGTGGGGGACTTTGGACCAGAGCCTGTGAAGGCCCCAATGAGTGGAGAGTCCACTACTGACCTACTCCTCCAACCAGGACAGAACCGAAACTGGTGCCAGCCTCAGCCTGGCAGGAAATTCCTGTTATCCTATAATAGTCTGGGCCCCCTCCGCCCACCTCAGACTGGGGCCTGCAAGTCAGGGTTCTGTTTCACCCACGGTCATCCCAGGGCAGGGCTGTAGCCCTCCACAGCCCCACCCCACCCTGGGCCCCAGCAAGCAGCCCTGAGCCGGAATTTCTCCAGGTTCCAGCCTCCATCAGCACAGAGCGGGCTATTCGTAGAGGGCTCTCGGCAGCAGCGGGCTGGCTCAGGGATGCCAGCATGGTCGGCAGTGTTCTCAGCTTTTCGCTCTTGCAGGGAGTGGTTCTCCCACCCAGCATGCTCTGGCGACCAGGGTGACCTGAGCAGCTGTGACTCTCCTGTCAGCTGAGCCCCCAGGTGGTCACAGGACAGGAGGCTGTGGCAGGCCCTCCCTCTGCCTCCCGCAGCCCTGCTGCCCCTAGGCCACTCTGGCACCCCCGTCATGGGAACCAAGGGTAATGGTGGGGTAGCCCAGTGGACCTCATAGCCTAGACTGCATCGTGTACATGGTGCTTCATGGGAGGTAAGAAACATGCTGGAGCCAGCGAGCCCCACCTGCCTCAGCCCCTCAAAGAAGGACCCCTCAGAGGAGGGTGGGCCAGGCATAAGTCACCACCATAAGGAAGAATTTGTTGAAGAGAGCCCCATATTCCCCTTGACAGAGGGCAGAAACTCCAATGTTTTGGGGGGCTAAGCGGGCGCCGGGAGGGACACTGTCTGCTTGCAGGTTGGGTGTTTTGCTTGTAAATGGTAAGAGGGAGAGGTGCGCACTGTGTGGATAGGGCTCCTCGCGTTTTAAGAGAACTTTAAAATGCAGAATTTGTGGTGGAATCTCTCAGGTTTTTTTTTTTTTTTTTTTTTTTTTTTTTTTTGAGACGGAGTCTTGCTGTGTCGCCTAGGCTGGAGTGCAGTGGCGCCATCTCGGCTCACTGCAAGCTCCCACCTCCTGGGTTCACACCATTCTCCTGCTTCAGCCTCCAGAGTAGCTGAGACTTCAGGCGCCCACCACTACGCCTGGCTAATTTTTTGTATTTTTAGTAGAGACGGGGTTTCACCATGTTGGCCAGGATGGTCTCAATCTGACCTCGTGATCCGCCCGCCTTGGCCTCCCAAAGTGCTGGAATTACAGGCGTGAGCCACCGCGCCCAGCCGGAATCTCCCAGGTTTTAAATGTTGACAACCAGGTCAAATTTCAAAAGAATGTATGGTTTAAACAAAACACATCCAGGAACCATACTGTGGGCCAGGAGATGGAAGCAAGGCGTCCATGGTGTGGCCCAATTTTCCAGGACTTCCTCGGCCCCATATCAGCAGGTGTGTGCATGGGAGCCCCCGCTAGCCAGATGGGGGAAGCAAGCCTCAGGACCCCAGACCCCCAAAGACAAGGCACCACACTTTACAGCCCCTCCAGCATTTTCCAAAGGGTGGTCCAGAGAAACTTGTTCCTGGAGTTATTCATAGACATTCCTTATTTAGAGCCAAAACACTCTGGGAATCTTGGGGTTGAATAAATCAAAACAGACTTCTTTACTCCAGGACATCTGGGAGCCTTTCATCTGTTACAGTGCCTTGTGCGTATCCAGGAGGCAGAGACTGTGCAGTGCTTCCCAAACCAATTCCACATGAAACCCATAGAATGCGGTTCTAGAAGTGGAGCTCAACACACCACCCACCCATTTCACAGACTCAGCCATCCCAGGGTGGTGGGAGCCCAGGTTGGGGTAGGGAGGAGCAGAGGAGCTGCCAGACTGTCAGGCGCTGGTCAGGAGCAGGCCTTGTCCTGAGGACAGTGGCAGAACCCAGGAGGAGCAGACTGAAGGAGCCAGACCCCCTAGGAGGCCCCTGCTGTCATCCAGGGGACAGGGAAGGGGTGGAACCAGGCCTGAGGCAGGGAGGCAGGTGCAGAGTGGATGCGTCCCAGGGAGATTTTACAAGTGGAAGAGACAGTCAGAACTTGGTGACTGGAAGGCTGTGTGGAGTGTGGGGGAGGGAGGAGGTGAGGACGAGACTGGGTGAGGGCTAAATGGGCAGAGCTCAGATGGAGACTCTGGGCCCCAGGGGAGGGGTGGTCAGAGCCCAGGCTGGGGACCAGTTCCCTCCACATCCCCTGACCCACAGCCCATCTCAGGGAGCTAGGCTCAAGCAAACTTCAGCCACCCGGAGTTCCCATGGCGACGACAGGAGAGGAGCCCCAGAGGACCTGGGCAAGCAGGAGGAGAAGTAGGTCAGGGCACCAGGTGCTCAAAACCCGACCACCCCTCCCTCAGGATCCAGTAGTGGACCAGGGGGTGGCCAGGAGAGAGGCAGGGCCCTCCTGCTCCTGCCTCCAAGCTCCTGTGCCCCAAGTCAGGCTGGAGGGGGGCCCAGGGTCCTGCTGCTGTAGTGCTCCAGTGCTGCCCGGGCCCAGGCCTGGGCCATTTCTGCCTCCAGCCGTCCTTCTCCCTCCCTCTGAGAGGAGAGACGGGGGCGATTCCCATGATTGTCTCTCCTGCTGCCCCCACAGCCTCCAGGCTAATTTTAGCCCTGCCATCGGGCTGCAGCCGGGGGCGTTGGGTTGGAGAGAGCTGTGTGTCTGTCCAGTTCTGAACACAGGCCTTGGGGGCCCAGCAGGAGGCCGGGATGGGTGGCCCTACCCAGACAAACGGCTCAGCCAAACAGGCCCTCCCAACACCCCATGCCACCCTGCCTCCCTGTGGGCCTTCTTCCTCCCACGGGAACCCCTCTGGGGCCTCCCGCTGCCTGCCAAGCAACAGCCACATCCTGTTCACTCTTTGGTTAATCCCCACTGCTCTAGACGTTCTCACTAACCAAGTTAGGCTGGTGGTTAGTCATCAGCTCCTCCCGCCCTGCTGCCCAGCTGGGCTTTTGTTCCCGTGGTTCTACCTATTCTCCCCGGGATGTTTCCAGCAACCTTGGAACCAACCACGCATTAAAATCCCACCTTCTGTTACACGTCAAATATCCCCCCCTCCGTGAAGCATCCCCAACTCCTCAGCCAGAGCTGAGTTCTCCCTTCCCTGAGCACCTTGTGCTCCTTAGAGCCTGGTATTCGGGCGCCTGAGGACTCTCTGTCTCCCACGAGACCCTCGTCTCCTCGAAAACAGGGTCTGAGTCCTATTCATCTTGTTCCCCCATAAGCTCAGCCTGGTGTGGGCATACAGCAGGCATTGCTGCAGCCTGGGCGGGGTGGTTGGAGCTGGGGCGAGGGTCGCCTCTGGGTGAGGCTGCTGATGCCATCTCAGTCGCTAGTTTGCCTGTGGTTGAGGCCCCTGCCCGCTTGCCACCCTGATCTAAGGAAGACTGCCTCACCTGCAGGCCCCCATGGCTCCTGGTTGCCCTGCAGAAAGCAACAAGTGTCTGACCCCAGAGGCCAAGCCTGGGACATGCAGAACCTCTGGCCTGATCATAAACGACTCAGGCCAGACTGTCACCCTAGTAATTTGAACCAGGACCTCCCAAGCGATGTAGTTCATTCATGCAGAGGCAGAAGCCAGATCACGCCTCTAGAGCAGCTGAATACAGGTCAGGGCCACATGGGGGGACCCCGAGTTATGGGGGAGCAGAACCCCAAGGAAGATGAAGAAGCCCATGAGAAGAGAGGAGAGAGCAGAGGAGACCCTGGGGAGCAGCCAGTGGGGAGAAGCCCCTGTTACCACTGCAGCCAGAGGCCTGGCTGCGCACACATGACCCAGAGAACAGATTCGGGGCAGACCATTCCATTTAACCGGCAAAGTGGGATCATTCCCGCAGAGGGGAAAAGAGCTTTTCCTGCCACCCAGAGCCAAGGTGGGGCCCCCTCCAGGAAGAAGTGAGGAACAAGGGCTTTAGAGCTGTTTTGAGGAGCATCCCGGGAGTTCCAGGATGGCCAGGCTGCCGAGGTGATGGGGGAAGGGCTGAGAGGAAGAGGCAGATCCAGTGGTGCCATGAGCTGGAGCCCACAGCCTGCACTCACTGCTGTGCTCCTGGAACTGCCACTGAGCTGATGCTGGAACCGCTGAGAGGCACGTGTCATGCAGGTGCTGGAGCCTGCCAGCACCTCCTCTTGGAAGAACTGAACCAGGAGCAGCACACAAGGGGGTGTGGAGAATGTGCTCCACAGACATCTATCCTGCTGCCCAGACAGCACAGAAGGGCCAGCGTGGGGCCCAGAACCAACAGCAAAGTCACCTGGGGAAGACCCGGAGAATCCACTGTGGCCTGTGCCCTCGCACCCGACGCGAGGACTAGGAAAGACAGGAGAGCCTGGTGGCGGGGTAGCGGGGGCTAGCAGCTGCAGTACCTCTCACTTTCTGCAGCCACAGGAGAGCGGTCAGCCAAGGCTGTGGCTGGCCAGGTGGTTGGCCTGTGGCTGTCCATCCAGGCACCTGGATGCCCTGACCTGTGGGTGTTTCTGGCAGAACAGGCCTAGAGGGCAGGGCCCGGGCAGGCATCACTCGCTGTGGGGATGCTGCCTCAGAGAGCCCCTGTTGACAGTGGGGGAGGGAAACATGAGAGAGGCAGGCAAGGAATAGGAGGCGCGGTTCTGCTACCCCTACCTCAGCCTCAGCCCTTCCTCCGTGGAGCCCCACCCGTCCCCATCAATGCTACCCAACTCCACCCCACCCCTGCTCTGTGCGGGGCCCCGGGGCCACTCAGCCTGGAGTGTTCATGATTCACCGCCTGCATCCCACACAAACGGGTTCCACCGCTTGGCCCAGGCAGCAGGTGGCTGTCCAGGCCCTGCCTCCCAGTGCAGGCTCCTGTTCAGGGCAGGGAAGCCCAGCCTCCATTTCCTGGGAAGAGGAGGCTCAGGGACCCTGGAAGGGAGAACACTCCACACCCCCCAATAGAGGCTGGTGGCTTTCTGCTGTGGGAAGTTGGGTGCCCCGAACACAGGGTCCCAACCCAAAGAGAAAGATGCCCCTCAGCATGTGAAGGTGGCAGGGATCAGGGTGCTCAAGTCTGAGCTCCAGCTCTGGGAGGAGAGGCAGGGAGTTGCCTTGGGGCCTCCATTTGTGTACCCGTCGAGAATGAGCACATTCCTTAGATGGTGGAAGGGTCTGGATAAGCCAGCATGGGGCAAGACCCATGTCCTCTCTGGAGGATGTCAGAGAGCTGCCTGCCAGCGGGCTATGACCTCCACCCCGGGTCCTGCTGCTTCCCCTCCAGGCTGAGGGCTTTGGGTGTGCTGGGCTGCGGCCAGACTCTTGGAGGCCACCATTGGCCATGTGTCTCTCCTCTCTGGCTTCTGGCCTGATCCAGAGTGGACCCAGGTCTTGCCCCATGCTGGCTTATCCAGACCCTTCTACCATCTGTTTCCCTTGAGTGAGTTTCTAAGGGCAGGATCTAGGGTGTCATCTCTGCTTCACAGCTCAGAAGCACCCATGGGCAGGATTGGAACACCTCTGATTTTATCCAAGTGCACCAGGGCTGGGTACACACCAGGCCTGACACAGATGTGGTTCCGTCCCTCCCAAGCAAGGAGATGCTGGAAGAGGAGAAGGCGGGAGAGGCCCCAAAGGCCTAGGACAGAGCAGGCCTGGGAATGACACCCCCTGCCTTGCCCCACCTCACCCCGGGCGGCGGGTCCCAAGGAGCCAATTCTCCAGGAGAAGGGATCCAGGTGGCCACTGGCGGTCATAAAGCCATCTGTAAAAGACTCTTGACGGCCAAGCGCAAGTGCCCAAGCCCCCGCGGGTAGCAGAGCCGGCAAATTACGGCTGAGGGCTGCACGCCCTCCCCTCTGTATTTATAACTGCCTTGGTGCCTGAAAATGGATATTTATGTATTTTCAATATTCAGGGCAAACGCTCCATCACTCCGTGCTCACAGCTGCAGCACACGACACCAGCCCCACAACGACTTTCTTTTCACCTGGTTTGCCCACTCAGGGCCCCGGAAGGGAGTCCCCCACCCCCTTCTGCAGGCCTGCATGACTCAGGGAGGAGTAGAGGGAAGAAAGGGACCGGGCCAGCCTCCCCGTGGAGCCTCAGGGCCCTCTCGGAGACAGGGCCGGTCCCCATGCTTTATAGACCAGCAGCGGAGGCTCAGAGAGGTGGGGTGCCTGGGCGGGGTCACACAGCATCCTCTCTAGGCCAGGGGTCCTCGCTCACGCCCCAGGCAGGGTGAATCCCTCCTGACCAGGGAGAGTTGCAGAGCCCGGCTGCCTTTCCGGACCCTCAGACCTTTTTTGTTTCTCTGGTTCTCTCTAGTGTCTTCTCTGTGTGTCTCTGAGTCTGACTCTCACCATCCCGGCCCCTCTCACATCTTTCTCCATCTCTTGCTTAGTGTCTCCCCATCTCTCTCACTGCCCCCCATCTCCTTATTTCACTCCCACCCCGCCCCACCTCCCCTCTCTCCTGACTCACATCCTCCCTCCCTCTCAGAGCCCCTGTCCTTGTCCACCTCCATCTCCCTGACTCTGTCTCATTGCTGAGGTCAGGGCAGGGCAGGGGTGGGAGGAGCTGTCCTGGTGCCCAGCAGGGGCCTCCCTGGGCAGCTGTGTCGCCCCCGCCCTGGACCTGTGATAGGAGAGCCCCCAAGGCCCTAAGCCAATGCAGGCACAGAGCAGAAGTGGGACTGAGCATGGGAGGTTCAGGGTTCGGGGGCAGGTTTCCACTCGGTGGGAGCAGGTGAAAGACGTGCACGCCCCGTCCCCAGAGCTGTGTGGAGGGGGCACTGTGGGTGGACTTCTGCGCCAGCCCCACCACTTGACCTTGAACAACCCGTCTGGTTCTGGGATTGGGGCTGAGTGATGAGGTCCCTGGGCCTGCCATAAGCTGAAAAGGTTAATGCCCCTGGGCCTGGGGTGCCTCAGACTCCTCACTGCCCACGCCAGTTCCTTCACCTTCACCCTCCTGTTGCCCCTCTCCCGTCTCCTTTCCTCTCCTCTCTCATTTCATTCTTCTCTTCCTCCTTCCCTCCCTTTCTCCCTCTGCTGGGAATGAGAAGAATTAATTAAATGTGTCCCCAACTCCGGTCTCCTCACTTCCTCCAGGGAATTAGCCACTCCCTGCTCCTTGGGCTTTGTTAGATTCCAAGAAAAAAAATAACTGGTGTGTGCTCTGTGTGCATGTATGTGTGCACGTGGGTGTCCCTGCACACACAGTGGTACACCCCGGGCTGGTCTGCAGGTTTGTCAACATGTACTCATGTGTGTACAATTCCATGCACACTCCGGAGTCTGGAGACAGGACTGTATGTTTGCATGAATACACATGTGCATCTCCTGGGGTGCACATGCGCCTATGTTCCATATGGGTCTCTATACGTGTGCACTCTGGGGCTTCACACTGAAACCCACCCCTGTGTGTACACGTCTCTGTTGGATCTGTGTGCTTGCACAGTGTGTCTGGGGAGTTGCGTGTTACTGTGCAAGTCTCTGTGTTGTGTGTATGTGCGCTAGACCTATGTGCACACCTCTATTAATGCAGTATGTGTATACATGTATATGAGCATATCTGTGTGCCGGTGTCTGTGTGTCTGTGTGTGCAGCATACACGCACCTTTGCCACCCTGCACACATCTCCTTCCTGGCTTCCTTGAGCTGGCAGCCTTGTCCCCAACAGGAGGTGCATCGTGCCGCATCTCTGGAGAGATGGCAGTGGTGGCAGTGGCAGTGTGGGTGGCAGAAGCCTGCAGGTGGGCAGGTGGAGGTGGCGCAGGGGAAGGTGCTTGCTAATGAGGCCACAGTCCTTGCCAGCCTGAGAGCCAGTGCCACTAATGATCTCTTCAGTAAGCAGCTCCCTGGGGAAGGGCTGCTGCCAGAGCCCTGCTCTCTCCCTCCCCTCGGACCCTCCTTTCCCCACTCCCCCGCAATCTTGAGGTGCTGCAGGAGCCATGAGCACCAGGATAAAGCACAGACAGAGCCAGCAGCCAATGCCTGGTCCCACCAGGACCCAGGAGACCGTCCGCCTGCTTGTCAGCCTGCCACCAGGAAGCCCACCTTGCAATGAACCCTCTGTGTTAGGGCACAGTCTCCAAAAGGCCTCTGCGAGTCCACTTGTGCTTCTGGAGGAAGAGGCCCTGCACACCGCAGACAGGGAGTGTGCTTCTGTAAAAGGAGCACTCAGCTGGGAGTCAGGCAGGCTGGCCACTAATCCCAGTGCTGTGTGACCTGGGGCAGGCCTTGAACCTCTCTGGACCTTGGTTTCCTTGTCTGTAAAATGGGGGAAGGCTAGAATGTCTGGTAAATGCTCAGCTCTGTGAGCCATCTGAACCTGTTTTGTTTCACCAATAAGAAATCACCCATAATGGGGGGAGACTAGAGCCACTCTAAACCTAAAGCAGGATTAGATGGTACACGGAGCTGAGCATTTGCTATTTTAACTTTCTGTTTACTTTCATGGATATATTTCATGTGTATATTTTCACATATATGTGTATATGTATGTATCTGTGTAAGCGTATATGTGCACATGTGTATGTGTGCATGTGTGCGGGTATTTGACTAGTACATCAGACCCTGATTTCACAAATATGGCTAAAGACGAGGCTAAAACACACACTTAAATTTTAAAAGTAAGCTGATTTTTAAAAAACGCGAAGTAAAGAAGAGTTCCGGTGGCATCTGAGTGTGGCAAAAGTCCTGATGAAACATGACAAATGGCTGCAGCCCTGGCCTGAGTGTCCCTGTCCCATTCCTGCCTAAGGGACAGTGGATTCGGGGCCCCAGCCTCCCTGGAATGAGACATACACAGACTGGGCCCCGATCTCCCACCGTGTTCTCACAGCCCCAAGACAGAATGCCATGCGGATTGGCAGGAGACCTCGCTGTGGGGTTGGTGGAGCCGACCCTCCGGGCCACAGGCCCCACAAGATCTCTGAGGCCACAGAGCGTGTCCGCACGTGTGACCTCCAGGGTGATTCGGGCCAGGGCACAGGAATGGCCCAGGCAGAGGTGGTCTGGGCAGAGGTGGCTTGGGCTGGGCCTGAGGCATCCTGGGGGCTCAGCATCACATCTCCTCAGAAGGGCCATCTGAGACTGCTGGACCCATGAAGAGTCTTCTCCCCAGTACCCACCTGTCCAGGGGAGAACAGCCAGCCCCACAGCCCCAGATGTCTGTGTCCTCCAAGAGGCCGGATGTGAATCACAGGAATTTACAGCCCAGCCTGGCGTGGGATTTATGAGTCTGCCTCCAGCCGGGGCTGGCGGGGAGTGGCCGCTGTCAGCCCCCCATTGCCGTGATGGATGAGGCTGTTTCCTGCAAGACAAACTCCCCTCTGTGGCAGGCAGCGGAGGGAGAAGCATCCAGGCCCTAGGGCCAGCCCCATATCTGTCCCAAAGCCAGATTGCTCATGCCCTCCCTTGGACCTGCCCAAGATGGGACAAACCACACTCAAAGCCAGAATGGATCTCTGAGGTAGCCCAGAACACACACACACACACGCACACACATGCATATATACACACACGTGCATGCATGCACATACACAGTACACAGATGAGGAACCAGGGTCCAGAGAGGAATGGGCCTTGCCTGAAGTCACCCAGCAGCACAGTGGTGAAGCTGAGATCCCAGCCCGCAAGCCCCCCTGGACTGGTCATTTCAGTGTCTTGTCACAGTGAACTGTCATATGGCCATGGGGGTAGTTTTCACCTCCAAATGTGGGCGCCTCTCCAGAGAACAGACAGACCTGGGTTTGAGTCCATGCCCCACCACTCTGTGTGTAAAGGTCATAACCTCTCTGTGCCCATTCCCTCACCTGAAAAATGGGGCTCAAAATAACCCCAACTTACCAAGGTTCTTACGAGGTTCAAGTGAGAGGATGCAGGTAGAGCCGCAGGACAGAGTGGGCCCCTGGCACATGCTCCCTGAGTGGTGACAATGGTTCTCCACCGTCTCTCGTGTCTCAAGGGGCCCCGCTGCCTGATTTGCTGCAGGCAGGAGGACAGTCATGGTTGGGTGGGGCAGGAGGAGCAAGGAGACTTCGAGTGTGGGACTGCAGGGCAGGAGTGAGGCCACTTCCCACTGGAGGAGACCCTGGAAGTCTCCCTGGAGGTGGTGGCTTCAAGCAGAGGATGTAGAACTCTGTTTCTCTTGCTCTGAAGCTGACTGGAGCCTTCTCGAGTGCCACAGGGATGGAGGGAAGCACCCTACCCTGAAAGCCCAGCCCAAGCTTCTGTCCTGGATGACCTGAGGAGGAGTCCTTCCTTTCTCTGGGCATCCGCGAAATGGGGCCAGGGAGGACCAGACAACATGCAAAGGCGCCTTTCTGCTCTGGCCCTTGTGCAAGCTGAAGGAGGCTGTCCAGACCCACCCTCTGCGGTACCCAATTATTGCCACTGGAAAGCAGCAGGGAGTAAACCTGGTCCAGCCTCCTTTCCCTGCCGGCCAGTCCTTCCCCGTGCACCTTGTGATCTTTGCTCCTCCACCTGCCAGCCAGCTCGGGTGGAGAGCCAGAGCTGAGGGTCCTTCACATCCAGACATCTGATGCTCCCCTCAGCCCTGCACAGAGCCAGCATGCTGGCTGCTTTTCAGATGGGGAAACTGATGGCCGAGAGGGGAGGACTTGCTCAAGGTCACGCAAGAGCCAAGTGTGCCCACAGCGGAGGCGGCGTGAAAGGAGACTGCGGTCACACGGACCTGGCTGGGATCCTGGTCCCCTCACCTCCGGCTGTGTGTCATCGGGCAGGTCACCCACCCTCTCTGAACCTCAGTTGATACTAAGTGCTGAACACACGAAGCTACTGCTTTGTTTTCAGTAGAGTTTATGCTCCATGAGTGCAAAGACATGTCTGTCACTCACTTCAGCGCCCCCAGAGCCTGGCGCAGGGTCGGATTCGGAGAATAGCACCTGCCTCCCAGGGCCTGCCTGGCATGCAGCAGATGCTGTGTCTCCTCAAACCCCCCAACGGCCCTGGATCAGCGTCGCCTTGTTCCCTTCCCATCAGTCCTTCCTGCAGGACACCCACCCACCCGGCCTTGAGGGGGGCTCCTGCTCACCTCCCCACCTGCTCTCTGACTCCCACCCCATCCCTCTCGGCCCCCTTTCTCTGTCCCGGCCTCTCCCTCATGTCCCTCTCTCCTGCCGAGCCCCCACTTGGCTCTACGCTGTTTACAAGACAACGATGACAGTTTTTATTTCTTTTGTCTCCCTTCCTCCCCTGAAGGGAAATGTGCTTCCAATCTTCCAGGAAAAAATGAAGCCTCCGGATGAGAAAAAGCAAACAAAGGACAGTGGGACCGTGGGTGTCCCCACCCCCGCCACCTGCAGGCCCCACACGCAAACCAGCGCCCATGCCCACGCCTGTGCAGCCCTCCTCCGCCAGGACCCAAGAACGGCTCTGTTATTTTTGGGGTAATTGAAAATGTCGATCTTTATTCTAGAGGATAAGCAGGTCACAGGGACACAGGGAGCCAGAGAGAGAGAGAGAGAGAGAGAGAGAGAAAGGAAAGCCGGTCATGGGGGAGGATCTGGGGGAAAGAAAGGCCAGATGGGAGGACGTGGGCACTGAGAGGAAGAGGGAGTGGGAGAAACGGCAGGGGCGGGCGACTCCCTGCCAGTGAGCAAGGCCACGCGGCCCCTGACCCAGGACTCAGGGGGATATGTCCTCCCACCAGCCCTCGACCCCACCCTGCAAGGAGCTGGTGGCAGGAGCTCCTGTTTAGTCCTCCCATCCCTGAGCAGCCCAGAGGGTGGGCATCTCTGAGTGCTGCGAGCAGGAGTGGGGACCTGGCTTGTCTTCATGGGGGTGCCCTCTCACGACCACGTGCACAGCGCCCAGAGGCCGGGTCCCAGGCTGGAGGGCTGAGAGCAGCCAGCGGTCCCCTCTCCTGTGGGAATGCAGGGACTCTCCTGACCTCCCTCCCATCAGCCATCCCACCTCTCTCTGCATGTCATGGTTTGTGGATTTACTTCATACGGTTTGTGGATTTACTTCTCCAGGGCAGTGGGGGGCACCAGTGAGCCTGAGTGGGTGCGTATCTGTTCATGAGATGAGATTCCTGGGAGAGAGGGATGGGGTGGGGTGGGGTGGGGGGAGTAAGAGGTGTGGCTGCGCATGTCGTGGGGCCTGTGCGCATGTGTGGTATAGGCGTGGGTCGTGTCTGCTTTTTCCCTGTGACTAGCGTGAAGCATGTGTTTAAAGGTAGTGGTGGTACCAGGTGTGTGTGTGTAGAGTAAGGTGTGGGTCTGCGCATTTGTGTGTGTGTCTTGCCCCACGTGTGTGTGGTAAGGGACATGTGTGTGTGCACAGCCCCTACCTGTGTGCGTCCAGATGGTGTGTCCATGTGTCCCTGCAGGCAGGGCCCCTCTTCTGCTCCTGGCCCAGGGCCACCATTCCCCCAGGTCCTGGGAACCAGAGTGGTGATTGGCCTTGGGGCTCCCTCCAGCAACAATGGAACAACAGAGACCAGCCCCCACCCCAGCCAGTGTCCAGGAGGCTCATGGGACTGCGATGTCACCACCAAGCCCTGGCTGAGGTAACCCAACATGGAGCCAGGCCTGCCTTGCCCCCTAGAGAGAAGGGAGGAACCTCAGGTGGGACTCCTGCCAGGCACCGAGCCTCATCCACCCTCCAACGTCTGCTCGTGGCGGGAGAGGGTGAATTCCCACCCTGTCACTGACACAGCCTCAGACCTCCTGGAGGCCAGGGCTCCAGGTGAAGATCATCTCTCCTTATCCCTGGGCCCAGCCAGAGCCTGGCACGGGGCAGGAGCTTAGCAAATGTTTGTTGAATGAATGAATGGCTGGATGGGGGCTTTGTGTGTGATCAAGTGCCAGGCTCTGGAGTCTACTGACCTAAAGATACGATTCAAGTCCTACAAGGATCAAACCAGGGCTTCCTGCAAGGTCAAGCGAGAACCCCCTGAGTTGTTCAGAAGGGGCCACGCAGCAGTCGGCCAGACCTGGGAGGCCGTGCCTGACCTTCTGCAGGTCACCTCTCCAGGGGCACTACCACAGGAAAGGCAACATCAAGCGATGGGACTGCTTCATCCAAAGGTCAATCCCAAGCTAAACGACCCTGTCATTTTGCAGGCCCAGGCACAAGGGAGGCCCCATTCATCTTCCCTGGAGTTGGCATCCCTTTGATGGCGGGGCCATCTCTCATCTGAACATCTTCACCCCCCAGATATTCCTTCTGAACCCTCCATCCTCCTTCTCTCCTTCCCTTGGGACCATAAACCCACCCCAAGAGTGAGTCCTAGCTCCAGAGCCAGCTCCCAATCCTGCCTCTGGTCTGTCTGGTGGCAGCTGGGGCCAGGCTGAAGGTCTGACCTCGACTGAGCCATAAAGGCAAAATAATACTTAGTCCTAATAGAAGTAAAGCACCTCACCCCAGACGATCCCTGGTCCTGGTCACCCACTGAACCCTGGTCCTGGTCACACACGGAAACTAGACCTTTACTTAGAGATGGGCCACTAATCTGTCACGTGGGCTGGGCATGGTGGCTCAAGCCTGTAATCCCACTTTGGGAGGCACAGTCGGGAGGATCACTTGAGGCCATGGGTTTGAGACCAGCCTGGGCAACATAGCAAGACCACGTCTCTACAAAAAAATTTTAAAATTAATCAGGTATGGTGGCATGTGCCTGTAGTCCCAGCTACTGCAGTGAGCCAAGATTGTGCCACTGCACTCCGGCCTGGGCAACAGAGCAAGATCCTATCTCAAAATAATAATAATTGTCATATGACCAAATTTTTTTCCAGGCCCTTAACACCAGCTTCCTCATCTTTCCAACAGAGGGCCTTCACCTGGGCTGTGTTAAATCAGAAAACCCCTATTCAGAGGTTGGCCTGCAGTTCCCTGACCTGGTAACACCGGGGAGCATTGGCTGCTGTCACCTACCAGCTCCCACCCCCACCCAACACTTACAGACCAAGCATCACTAATTTTTGCAGCTGCCGTGATAAATGGCACTGTCGGCAAAATGACATCTTTCTAATCTGCCATAAGACAGATGGGTCCCCGAGCTCCCGCAGCCTCCCGAGAGCCAGCCCAGGCCAGCCTTGTTGAGGTGATGGGCAGACACAAAGCCCAGGGCCTGGGGGCAGGTGGGATGGAGAGGAGACCTCAGGGCCCAGAGTCCAGGACATCCCTAGTGGGGTTTACCACAGGCTCTTTTCTAAATATTTAGTTGTACGTGTGCTTTTAAAAATATTCCAAAGAATATGATATCCTCTGTTCCTTTCTGACCAAAGTTAGGTCTTCAATTCAATTTTCTTTTATTTTCTTTTCTTTTTTTGAAACAGGGTCTTGCTCTGTCGCCCAGGCTGGAGTGCAGTGGCATGATCACAGCTCACTACAGCCTCAACCTCCTGGGCTCAAGCGATCCTCCCACCTCAGGCTTCCAAGTAGCTGAGATGACAGGTGCCTGCCACCATGCCCGGCTTATTTTTGTATTTTTAGTAGAGACAGGGCCTCCCCATGTTGTCCAGACTGGTCTTGAACTCCTGGCTTCAAGTGATCCACCCACCTCGGCCTCCCAAAGTGCTTGGATTACAGGCTTGAGTCACCACACCCAGCATCAATTTTCTCTTTAAATTAAAACCTGGAAATTGTTCAGGTTTATAAGGATGAACCATTAGACACCAGTTCTGAGGCGGTGCTCTCTTCCCGTCTCCCTCTGCTCTGCGGAACAGCGTGCCTCTGCCTGAGCCATTGGGTCTGGGGGCTCTTCTCACCCCCCTCCTCCCTCCCACTCCCTCCATGGCTCCCACCCTCTCTCCCAACCCCTCTGCTGACCTCAGCCACATCTCCTCCATGCCTCAGGCTGACCTCGGGCTGCCAGGTCAAGGTAGAACTCCCCTCACACCTTCCTGTGTCCAGGAGTGGAGGTGAATTGGGGCTCTGGATGCCAAGAACGGAGGAAGGACAAATGCCAGCCCCAGAGACCCTCGCCTCCTCAAGACCAACAGGAGCTGGCGCTTGTCCGCCCAGCAGCAGCAAAGCCAGAGTGGGTGCGGGCCAGGGTGGGTGGGCACAGGCCTGGGCTTGAAGATTGAGGCAACGCTGCCCCCTCCTGGCTAATTTATGGCTGCTCCTCTGACAGGCACTGCCAGGCTAAGCTGTTGAGGCTGGGGACATAGCGAGTGACTCTCCAAAACAGCATGTGACAAGCTGACCCTTCCCTGCAGTCTGCCCAGCTGAGGGCTGCCTCCTGCTCTGCCCATCCTGCCCAAGCTTCTCTCACTGCCCAAAGCATCTTCTGGCCCTCACACCTTCAGGGCAAAGCCCAAGGCCCCTCCCAGCTGCCCACGATGTGGCCTTGGGTAGCAGCCCCACCCCTTGCATCCCAGGCCCCTGCTGCTCTGTGCCTCCCAGGTTCCCTGTCCCTGTCCCTTCTGGGGCACCTGCATGTTTTGCTCTTACCTTGATCTCCACCTTTGCCCTCCCCAGCACACTATCTCTTCTCCTCTTGGGCCCCTCCCTGAGGAAACTCCCCTCTTCCCCACTCCCAACCAGAGGGACCCCCCGCTCCTCTGCCCGCACCCCACCTGCCCTGCCCCTGTCCTGGGGACTGCCCACTGTCAGTAACTCAGACTGGGGATTTGAGCTGAACCGGGTCAGCGGTGTCCACCTCAGGAGCCAGATGACTGCTGGCTTTAGACAAGGTGTCTGTCACCACCCCAGTACACAATTAAGAAAACTGAGGCCTAGAAAGGATCAAGGACTTGCCCAAAGTCTCCTATTACATCAAAGTAGCAGAGATGGAACCAGGACACAAAACCCAGGGCCCTCCTTGAATCATATTCTCTGATTGAATAGAAACCAAGCCATGCTCTGAACACATTCCAGTCAGCAGGCCCAGCGAGGGCTCAGAGCAGCAGGTAGGACAGGCATGCAGGGTGTCCAGAAGCCCCTGAGGGACCACAGGCCTCAGAACAGAGGACAGGGGCCCAGTCCCCCCAGCAGCAGACCCTCTGTGTGCCCCTGCATGCCCAAGGGGAAAGTGAACCTCTGATTTCTGGGTAAGGGAGGGCTGGGCCTGGCTGAGGGTGACCCAGCCTCAGTGGCCTCGGGCCAGAACCAGTGCTACCTCCTCAGCCCCATCTCATCAGGCTTCGAGCCCTGATGGTCCCCCAGTGCTAAGAGGGGCTGGATCTGGGGCTGGGATCCCCAGCTTCCTGGTATGGGGGTGGTCTCTAAGTATTTCAGGCCCGAGGAGCCTCCTGCCTTCCTCCCTCACTGCTTCTGCCCGTCATCCTGGTGCACAGCTCTTCGGGAAAACTAGGCCACCCTGCACCCCAGCAGGTCACAAGCCACTCCAATTTGTTCCAAATGCTCCCTTTCCTCCAGCTTTGACAGAGACCCAGCTCACCCCTGGAGGTGGCCCTCTGCCCTCTCCGAAGCTGGCTGCTCCATCATTCACATCCCTCGTGCCTCAGAGTCCACAGTGGCGTGAGTCTCTGGCTGCCTTGGTCCCCAGACTGTGCCCTCCCTATCAAATGCACCATTCCTCTGGGGCCCTGGCGTCCAGGTGTGTCCCCTTTCAGCTCCTCAGGGCTGCCCTGGGTCACTACTCATAAACCTAGCAGCAATGGCTTGAGGCCACCTCCACTCCACCCCAACTCCTGCCATTACCCTGATAGCTCAGGCCTCCCCAGGGACCACCAACAATGCCCTGGCCTCCCTGTTCCCAGACCTCCTCATGTGCAAACACCTCCACTCTACTCCCTCACAGGCCGGTCCCCCACTGCAATCCTGGGCTTCCCACCACCTCATGCAGCACTGACAGCCAGTCTCCCTGGGAGGCCATCCCCTACCCCCATCGCTGAGACCCCAGTGCTGGCCCTGCAGTCCCTCCACTTCTGCCTGATCCTTCAGGCCCCTCCAGCCTTCACTGCCCTCCTCATCCAGCCTCTTTCCTGGAACATCCCAGCCCTGCATCCCCCAGGTCTGCCTTGCTCATCTGCATCAGGCAGCTAAAGCTGCTGGGGACAGTCTCATGGCTGGAACCCTGGACCTGCCCTCCTCGCCACCTGCCACCCACCCCCACCCCCACCTCTGGGCAGCCTGCCTTCCCCCTGTCTCCCACCCCCAGGGATCATCCACCATGTGGCTCATGCTCCTCTCTTCGCCTAGCCATCCCTCCAGTTCCCCCGTCCACCTGTCCCATCAGGCTGGGCTCTGATGAGCACCCCCAATCAGAGCTTCAAACTGCCGCATCTTTTGTCATCAGCTCCCACTTCCTGCCTGGGACACTGTGGATTGCACCCCTCTCCTTGGACTTGTGTCTCTCATCGGGCTCCCTCCTGTGACACTCTAGATATCCTAAGTCCCTTCCATCTATTCAAAACCGTCCCCCAGCCCACATGCTTCTCCGTCACCGCCTGTCCGTCTCTGCTCAGCCCACAGAGGTGTTTTCCAGTCGTCTCCATTCTCACCTCCCTCTCACACCTGACTTAGCCTGAGTTGGCTCCAGGCCCACTGCTCCACCCGAAAGAGGCTTAACTCGATGCCCGCCGCCTGCAGGTGGCAGCTGCTTCCAAGGGACATTCTTCATCCTCTAATGCACGGCTTCTCGGCATCACTGGCCCCAAATGCCAGCCCCGCCTCCCTCATGCTGCCCCTCTTGCCGGCTCCAGGACGCCCTCCTGCTTTCCTCCTGTCTCTCGGCTGCCCCTGCACCGGCTTTCTTCCTGGCCTCCTTCCTCAACCTGAGCTTTCAATGTTGGCATTTGCTTATTCATTGCAAAGGGGAAGCAGTAACTTTACAGAAGAGAGGCCTGGCAGGCATCACCTCAACCAAGTGATACGAGTCAACATCCCAATGATGGCACAATAGATGTGTGCCTCTTGGTTTTGTTTGTTTGTTTGTTTTGGAGAGAGAGTCTTGCTCTGTCACCCAGGCTGCAGGCTGCAGGCTGCTGATTGCAGTGGTATGATCTCAGCTCACTGCAACCTCCACCTCCTGGGTTCAAGTGATTCTCTTGCCTCAGTCTCCTGAGTAGCTGGGGTTCTGGGCGCCTACTACCATGCCCAGCTAATTTTTGTACTTTTAGTAGTGACGGGTTTTTACCATGTTGGCCAGGCTGGTCTTGAACTCCTGACCTTAGGTGATCCTCCCTCCTCGGCCTCCCAAAGTGCTGGGATTATAGGTGTGAGCCATTGTGCCCGGCCTGATGTGTGTCTCTTGATAGGCTCATGAGAAGGGCACGGCATCACTTCCCAGATGTTCATGCCAAGATGCAGAACCTGAATCTAATCATGAGGAAACCAGACAAACTCAAACCAAAATTCACCTGCAAAAGAACTGGCCTGTACCTGTCAAAAAGGGCAACATCACAGAAGACAATGAAACACTGAAGAACCATGCCAGATGAACAGACACTCAGAAGAAGGGATAAGTAAATGCAATGTGGAAGCTGGGGTTTTCTTTTGCTATAAAGGATACTGTTGGGAAAATTGGCAAAGCTGGGGAGAAAAAAAATCTATGGCTTAGTTCAAAGTATTGTACCAATGTTAATTTCCTGATTTTCTTAATTGCACTCCAGTTATGAAAGAGAAGATCCTAGGCCAGGCGCAGTGGCTCACACCCGTAATCCCAGCACTTTGGGAGGCCAAGGCTGGCAGATCACCTGAGGTAGGGAGTTCGAGACCAGCCTGACCAACATGGAGAAACCCTGTCTCTACTAAAAATGTAAAATTAGCCGGGCGTAGTGGCACTTGCCTGTAATCTCAGCCACTCAGGAGGCTGAGGCAGGAGAATCGCTTGAACCCGAGAGGTGGAGATTTCAGTGAGCTGAGATGGCGCCATTGCACTCCAGCCTGGGCAACATGAATGAAACTCCATCTCAAAAAAAGAAAAAGAAAAAAAGAAAGAGAAAGTTCTGTTTTTAGGAAATACTCACTGCTTGAGCCCAGGAGTTTGAGACCAGCCTGGGCAACACAGTGAGACCCTGCCACTACCAAAAAAGAAAAAAATAATAGCCAGGCATGATGGTGTGTGCTTGTAATCCCATCTACTCAAGCAGGAAGCTCGCTTGAGTCCAAGAGTTCAATGCTGCAGTGAGCTATGATGGCACCACAATACACCAGCTTGGGCAACAAAGCAAGACCCTGTCTCATTAAAAATAAAAAATAAAAAGGAAATGCACATGGAAATATTTAGGGATAAAGGAGCATTATGTCTGCAACTTACTTTCAAATGATTCAGAAAGAAATATATACATATAGAGAAAAGAATTTAAAATGTGGTAAATGATGAACATTCAGGAAATCTAGGTAGAGTATGTGGGAAATATTTGTAATCATCTTGCCACTTTTATCTAAGACTGAAATTATGTCAAAATAAACATTTTAAAGAAGAGACGTTGGCGTCTCAGGGCTCAGTGCTGGGTCTTCCTCTCATTTTGCACCATGCTCCTCTCTCCCGGGCAGTCTCATCTCTTATTGCTTTAATTCTTCATCCATACCCCAGCAATCCTGAAGTATAAATTCCCCTGTTTAGACCTTCTCAGGAGCATTAGGCTCCCCTATACAGCAGCCTGCACAGTGTCACCTGGATTTCTCACAGGCACCTCAAAGTCAACATGCCCCAAGATTTCCATCTCATAAGATGCCCACCCAGTCCCCATCCATCTCAATCCATGACACGGCCACCCACTCTTCCAAGTGTCCAAGCCGGAAACCTGGCTTGTCCTGCACACTTCCCTCATCCTGACTCCCACAGCCAACCAATCACCAAGTCACTTTGTAAGTTCCCCCAAAACAGGGTCCTGTGTTATTCGTCTGTGTCCCCAGCCCCCAGCATCAGCACAGTGTCTGACATATGGTCTGTGCTTAGGAAATATTTGTGAATGAATGAATTTGTTGATCAAGGAAGAGTCCCAGGCACATGTCGGGCCTGACTCAGTGGACTGCCATCTACAACTGTGCCCATTTGTATCAGTTATCTCTTGCCGCATAACAAATTACTCTCAAAATCTAATCTCTTAAAACAGCAATCTCCTTCTGTTGCACACAGTTTCTGTGGGTTGGAAGTTTAAAAGTGACTTTGCTGGGTGGGTCTGGCTCCAGGTCTCTCAGGAGGCAGCAGTCAAGATGTCAGTTGAGGTTGTATTCATCTGAAGGTTTGATTGAGGCTGGCAGATCCACTTCCAAGATGGCTCATTCGCATGGTGAGTTGGTGCCGGCTGCTGGCAAGAGGCTTCACTTCTTCACATTGACACCTCCACATGCTGCTTAAATGCTCTCAGATTATGGTGGCTGCAATCAGAAGAGAGCAAGGCAGAAGCTGCCATATCTTTTCTGACCTCATCTTGGACGTCACCTCATCATTTCTGCAACACCCTATTGGTGGCACAGGTCAGCTGTATTCAACATGAGAGGGAACTACCCAAGGGCATGAATGCCAGAAGGTGAGGCTCACCGAGGGCCATCTCGGAGCCTGGCTACCACAAGGCTTTTCACTGTGCAAGGACAAGAGCCAATGGGGCCAGTAGGGGCTGAACTCCAAGCTGTGTATTCTTGTGTAGGGTGGCGTCCCCACTAAAGCTCCACACAGGCTCACAGCAGCCCCGCCAGCTTGCTCCAGCTGTCTCTTGGTTGTCAGTCTTGCCTCTTCTCCAAGAGACTCGGGGGAGTCACAGACAGCAGGACCCTGGCATAAAAATCACCATAACCACCAGGCACTTCAGAGTTTATAAAACTGCGGCGCTCCTGTTGGGGGCCATCATTCAAGCACCTCGGTGGCTGTACATTTTACGGATGAGGAAAGGGGGACAGAAAGGCGAAGTGACTTGCCTGGGGCCACATAAAAAAAGGCTTGGCAGGACCGGGCTCCTGGCTCCTGACCCCACCTTCTTTCCACTGCCCTGCCCAGTGGCCAGCTCAGACCCACATCCCCTGACATCCACTGCAAGCCTCATTCCCAGCCCTAAGCAGGTATTTCTCACCCTCCTTCTGGGAGCCCCAACCCAGCTCCTGAGCAAATATATTCACAAATTTTTCGTCCAGGTGGGGACTGTCCACTCTCCTTCCAAGAGGCTCTGTCTGCAGGCAGCTGGCTGTCCACTGGGGCAGCACAGCAAGGGTTAACAGCAGGAACTAATATTTAGAAACAGCACAGTCCCAGAGGAGTCAGCTGTGGCCAGCTGGTCACAGCCACCGAAGCCACCAGCCTTTGTGAGTGTGGTATGGAAGACGAATGCCTGCTCCTCGAAAGGAAAGGCTCCAAGAGGGTCCTTCACCGCCCCCGGCCCTTGTCCTCCCAGCATGGCTTGTGCGTGGCTCAGAGGCCAGGGCAAAGCCCTCCACTGGCCTGCCTTCCACAGCTGACTCCTGAGGGTGGCAAACGTAACTCTTCAGCTCCTGAAATGTGTAATTGTTGGGACTGGCTGCTCCCTCCCATCCTGCGCCTGGCTGCCTGTACTTGGAGGAGCCCTATGTGTGCCTCTGCCAGAAGCAGGATCAGGACCACTCCTAACAGAGGCCCCAGGTCAAAGGCCCAGGCCCAGGGCCCGCTGGCATGGAGGTCTTGGCCACAAAACTGCAGGGCCACTGAGCCAGTGCCTTAAAGCCCGTGCCCTGTTGCACAGTAGTGGCCTAGGTTCTGTGACCTTCATGGCAGGGGGCCAATTCCCTGACGGCAGGCCCTGGGCAGCAGGAGCACACCCCTGCTTAGGCACCGCCCCATCTAGGGCACAGGCACACACCATTTCCCAGCAAGCTGGCTTTGGCCACAGGCTCCTTGGGTGGGGCCCAGGCAACGAGGGTGCAAAACACCCTGGCCAAGGGTGGGGCCAAACCACAGCCACTGCCCAGAGCGGGGACTCTTAGTCCAAAAAGCACTGGAGGTAGGAGTGACCAGCAGCGCCTGGCCAGCATGCTTGGCTGAACTCTGCTGGCAGGGAGGTGGGTATTACTGGGCCCTCTGTTGTCTTGTTCTCCAAGAACAATTGGAGAAATGGAGGCAGCACATACCACAGGTCACTGTAGCTTCAGAGAAGTTTGAATCTTCTTTCGTCCCTGGGTGGGAACATCCTTCTTCCTTCTTATAAGTGTGTTCTAAGCCTCCTTCTTTCCTCCTCCCTCCCACCCTGTGCTGTGTCCCATGCTTGGCTGGGGAGGCATGGACGCACGCCTCCTGACCCAGCTAAGCAGGCCCCAGGTGAAACTAGGAGAGCTACGGAGATCAGGACTCCAGGGAATCTTTTGAAAGAGAAGTCAACGTGCGCGAAGGAGGGCTAGGAGGGCTTGCTGGAGGAAGGTGAGATGTGGCCGGGGAGGTAGGGGCAGTCAGGGATGGCCACCAAGGACTCCTGGCCAAGCCAAGTCATGGCAAAGGTTGGAAGGCAGAAGGGAGAAGGCCGGAGCCAGACCTGAGGATGCCAGAGAGGCCCAGGTCAGCTCTGCTCAGCACTGAGGCTTCAGGGCCTCGGGGGAGCTTGCTGAGGAGCTGGAGAGGGGACAGTTGAGGAGCAGGCACGGCTGGTCCAGCAGCCTTTGTTCCAAGACAGTGGGAGGTGGTCAGGGGTCAGTTCCAAAGGCACACAGGGGCCTCGACTTTCTGCCAGCCTGCCTGGCATGATGCTGCTCAGCATTGGTCCAGAGTTCCAGCCCTAGGTTACGGCTGAGCAAAGGCCAGGCCTGTGTGCACTGGAGCCGCAGCATCCCTTTTTCACTGAGAGCCTCAGTTTCCTCATCTGGAAGCAGGGACACTGTCGGCCAACACATACGCTTCCCAAAGTTGTCAAGAGACCAGGTGAATGTTTTTTGTAAACTGGGAAGCCCCCGCAGAGATGCGCCAGCCGGGTTATTACCGCTGTGCTGGTTGCCATTATTTTCCAGGCCTGTGTTTCTCTGCCCAGCTAGCAACAAGGCAAGGGGAGGCTCCCAGCTAATCCAGACTTGAATCTCAGCTGTGGGTGGGAGCGCCCTTTCTGGAGGCTCCCAGACATCTGTGTAGGTGGGGAGCAGGGAAGATGGGGAGGGGGAAGGGCGGGGGAGATGGGGCCAGCGGAGATCTTCACCCAAATTTTTGATTCATAGAGCAAAAAGCCTTCTGTCTTCTTTTTTCATTCCTGAAAATAAAGTTCTTTTCCTCCAAACACAGTCTTCCAAGCAGCGCCCCCAACCCCAGGCCCATGTTTGGCCAGTAATTAGCCCCTAACAAGGACCAGGTGTCCTGCTGACAAATTGTGGAATCAATGGCTTTACCGCCACTGAGGCCAGCCTGGCACAGCCTCCATCCCAGGCCTCCTAGGGCACCTGGATGGAAGCTCTTAGGTTTGCCAAAATCCCCACAGAACAGCAGCAATTGGTTTCTTAGTCAACTACAGGAGGCATTTATTGCACACCTACTGTATGCAGCAGCCTCTGGAGGTGAAAGTTGAAACTTTGCAACAAACAAAGTGATATGTGTAAAGTTATATGTAAACCATGAATCACAGGGATGTGCAGGATGACAGAGACAGAGGAGAAAGGATAAGCATTTATTGAGCACCTACTGTATGCCAGGTCCTGGGCTAGGCACTTGAGGTACATTAAAGCATTTAATCCTCATCAACCCAATTTTACAAATGAGGAAACTGCCACAGAGAGGTAAGGTGACTTGTTCAAGGTTTGACAGCCAAGCAGGAGAGCCGGCATTCGAACCCAGGTCTCTCTGGTTTCAAGACCAGTACTCATAACCCCCGCATGGACCAGGCACCATCACACCTCGAAAGTCCTGTCACTCAGCCAGCTGGGATGCAGTCTGCACCACAGCCCTCACCTCCAGCCCCCGCCCTGGCCCTGGCTTTGACCCTGGCTATGTTGGCCAGACTTGCATCCGCTAGTGAGTGAGGGGCCTGAGACCCCGACCCAGCCTGGTGGAACTAGAGGGGTTCGTCTGGGAGGGAAAAGGGACAGGAGGACCCAGAAGTGGCCCCCAGATTGGAAGTCAAGCAGGCTGTGCTTCTCCCGCCACTGGCTGGGGTCGCCAAGGGTTCAATCCTGGGGTGGACACGGGACCCCACTATCTCAGGTTATGGGGTTTCTAGCTAGCCAAGGCTGTCCAGTTAGGGGCGGGGGCAGGTGTCCCAGGCATGGATTGCCTAGGGCGTGGCTTTGCCCATTTGGATTTTCCGAGACACCAGTGGGGCCACCCCAATGCTGGCCGGGCTTTGTTTGCCAGGCAAGTTTGGGGTGAGTATGTTGGGGTCCAAAGGCACCCAGCGACAGTGAGAAGTGGGTCCTCCAGCTTCAGATGCCGTGGGCCGGGAACGGGGAGTGCTACAAGGCAGGAAACGAAGAAGGAGCCACCCTGCCCTCCCCTGTGAGGAGCCCCCCAACACGCACCCATCCAGCTGCCCCCCAGCTCTGCCTCTTCTCCCCTCCCCTTGCTCCCATGCAGATCCGTCTGTCTATCCACCACCTCCCCTCTTCCTTCTCTCCTCCTCTCCCTCCTCCTTTTGGTGACAGGCAGGACCCCCTACCCACTACCCACTCTCAGCCTCCTCGAGGCACAGCTGGTGCCCCTCAGATACCCTGTGCCCCAGCGGGGGCTTGTCCTACAGATAGCCCTGGACCACCCCCTGCCACACCTCCTCATCCCAGCACTGATGCCTGACCCAGCAGAGACTGAATGGAGTGTTCGCTTTCCGAGAAGTGCTGGGATATATCCCCTCTCTGTCCCAATGCCAGAAACCCCAACATGACAGCACTCTTCCTTCAGCGAAGGCAGCTCTAGTTATGCCGTAAGAACTGTGGCCTTAGGGCCCATCCATCATCACTACCCATGTGTGATTCAGTGCTTCAGCTACACCTTCGAGATCATTCCCAAGAGCAACATGGAGCCAAGGAAGGGCCTGAGCCTCCTTCACAAGGGCCCAGGCCACACCCTTCTCTCCTTCAGATGGAGAAACCAGCTCTAAAAGAGGGCATCACATGGTTCCCAGAAGGGAAGTGAGTCAAGGGAGGACCCCCGCGGGGTGAATCAGGGCTGGATCCCCAGGCTCCCTGTTCCTGCAGGGACCAGATCCCCTAAGATCTCAGGGCCTGAGGGATGGGCTGGGCCGCCAGGGAGATGGGAAGGGAGCATCCAAGGTGACCAGGGCAGTCAGCTCATCCAGGCCCCACTCTCCAGCCAAGGAGGGATTCCAGTACCCCCACTTCCTTGGGCTTCAACTGAGAGCCATTCTCAAATACCTTCTTAGCCCCGACAGCATGCAGGCATGGTGCTAGGCTCTCAGGGGCACAGGAAATTGAGAGGCTGAACAGATACTCATTCAGGAGGCAGAAAGGCAAATTAAATCTCAAACAGCCAAGATCTGGATGAAAAGTACGGAGGGGAGAAGATCGGGGCGGGCTGGGGCGGTACACAGGGTGGGCCACACCAGGTGGGCCAGGCGGCTGTCGATGATGGCAGGAGAGGAGTGGGGCGCGTGCGTGTGGAGCTCGCAGACGAAGTGTATAGGCTGTGTCTGGGAACTGGGCGTGCTGCCTAGGAGGGTCGGGCAGGGGAGGGGGAGTTGGAAATAGCCCTGATGTCCACACTTACTGGCGCACACAGATGTGGGCACACACACTTGCACACGGCCACTCTCACAGACCTGGACAAGCATGGCTACTGCCTCTGTCTCCAAGTCCCCTACCTTAAAGACCTGGGCCAGTGGTGCTTGTGGGGAAGGAAGTGAGCACAGGATGGGGACGGGGTGCCCGCTGAGGTGCGTCTTCTATTCAAGGCCAGGGGCAAATGAACAAGGGGCCTGTGGGCCTGGGACTGAGGCCTGGTCCCTCCCTGGTCCCTCTGCTCCTTCACTGCCTTTCCCCCTGACTCCTGCCCCATCCAGCTCTCCTCTTGCCTCCAACATGCCCTCCGCCCCAGCATATGTCAGTTCAATAGAGCCTTCCAGAGTTAAGACTCTTCCTCCAGCTGCAGGCTTAGGGCAGGCTTCAAATTTACTGTATTACCATTCCTACTGAGTTTGTATGAGGAATTTTTGATTGAACTGAATTCGTATGAACAATTTTGTACTTGGCTCCTCCATGGGGCAAGGGTTCCTAGCTCTCTCCGCTTCTCAGGAGGGTCCGTAACTCCAAACAGGACAGAGTAGAGCTGTCTTATCGCTGCGCTTACACCAGCGGTACGAGCTGGGTGTCCCACGTCCCAGAGCACGCACTAACCATGTTGTTAGTCCTGCAGCCCCACAGCAGCCCTGCAGGTCAGGAAACAGTCACTGCAGCCTCAACCTCCCAGGCTCAAGCCATCTCCCCACCTCAGCCTCCTGAGTAGCTGGGACTTTAAGCATGTGCCACCACACCAGGGTAATTATTTTTTGTAGAGACGAGGTCTCACTATGTTGCCCAGGCTGATCTCGAACTCCTGGGCTCAAGCAAGCCTCCCACCTGGGCCTCCCAAACTGCTGGGATTACAGGTGTGAGCCACCATACCTGTCCAACATTCCCATTTTATAGATGAGGAAACTGAGGCTCAGAGAAAAGCAGGGACTGCCTCAAGTCTCTCTTTGGGCACACAAGCCATGGTGTTCTCACTCACCCCAACAGCAGTGAGCTTCCCTACATCAGGCCAGGTGGACAGCCACCCACCAGTGGGCTCAGGCCCCAGCAGGGGAAAGAGGGAGGTCTGCAGGGACAGGCAGCTCCCTGACGACTCCAGATGATTTTTCCTGTCTCCCCATCCCCCACCAGCCAGCGTTCTCTCCCTCTCCAAACCCTCCCCACTTTCTCACAGCCTAAGCAAATCCTCTTCAAAAAACCCTCTCCCCGCAAAGCTAGGGTTGCCAATGAAGCCATGTTTGTCTCTGATGTAGGGTGATAGCTGTAGGGCTGCCATCAAGGTGGCCTGGTGGCAGGGGTGGGCC
Source organism: Nomascus leucogenys (assembly GCF_006542625.1). Classification (NCBI taxonomy): domain Eukaryota; kingdom Metazoa; phylum Chordata; class Mammalia; order Primates; family Hylobatidae; genus Nomascus; species Nomascus leucogenys. The sequence continues at coordinate 97,320,198 of NC_044386.1, forward strand.
CTGTCAGGGACAGTGCCTGTCCTGTTGAGCATTCCTGCCTCTCGCTCAGCTCCTTCCCACGCCCAGGCCAGCTCCCAGCCTGTGGAGGAGCCTGCTGGCTCTGCCAGCCCTGGCATGCGTTAGCCAGGCCTCCAGCCATCGCTCCTGCTTCAACACTTCAGTGTGTGGCTCTCCCGCGGCCTAAGGTTGAGGTGTGTCAGTGACGCTGCCTTCCTTCCTGGAACTTACTGCACAAACCCCTGACCCCAGACCAGCCCCCCATGGATCCTGGGAAAACCTGGGCTCAGAGAGAGAAGCCTGCTTGTTCAGAGTCACACAGTGAGTCCTCAGCAGATGAGGGGGAGGGCTCCTTAGTCTTTGTCTCTGGTTTGGGGTATAGCTTCACCCTCAGGACCAGCAGCTCCCCGGGAGCACACATCCCACCTGCTTTGCTCAGGGGTCTCCCCCATTGTAGGGCTCACAGCCTGGCCCCCAGAGGGGTGTAGAGATCACTGAGCCAACCAGGGATTTTCCAGCTGTGCTCCAACGCACCCCAGGGCTTTCCAGCTGAGCCGGCTTGGAGGCAGCTGAGCTTGGAAATATGGGATGCCTGCCCCACCCCGATTCATGCAGAGCCGCTCCACAAACCTGTTTATAGATTGGGTTCCATGAAGATTGGTACTAAGGTCCCTTGGAAGATGTCCTTCCCCAAGTCTGGGAGCCTGGAGGCCGGGAGCAGAAGGCGGTCCCAGCTTCCTCACAGCAGGCCTGGGGCTGTGTGGCCCCTCCTGCCCCAGCTTCCCACTCCTGCCCGCTGCCTGCTGGCCCTCACACCACACTGGCTGAGTGTCCCTTATCTGAAACGTTGGGGACCTGAAGTGTTTCAGATTTCTGAATTTTTTTTGGTTTGGAATATTTGCTTATATATAATGAGATATTTTGAAGATGGGACCCAAATCTAAACATGAAATTGATTTATGTTTCATATACACCTTATACACATAGGTTGAAGGTAACGTTATAGATTTTTTTAAGGAATTTTGTGCCTGAGAGAAATTTATGTTAAGTTCTTATGCGTGGAGGCCAGACACGGTGGTTCATGCCTGTAATCCCGGCCCTTTGGGAGGCTGAGGCAGGCAGGTCACCTGAGCTCAGGAGTTCGAGACCAGCCTGGCCAACATGGTGAAACTCTGTCTCTACTAAAAATACAAAAATTAGCTGGGCATGCTGGCGACACCTGTAATCCCAGCTACTCAGGAGACTGAGGCATGAGAATCGCTTAAACCTGGGAGGCAGATGTTGCAGTGAGCTAAGATCACGTCATTGCACTCCAGCCTGGGCTACAGAGTGACTGAGGGTTCATCTAAAAAAGAAAAAAAAAAAAAAGTTCTTATGTGTGAGATTTTCCACTGGTGGCATCCTATTGGCACTCAAAAATTTTGGATTTAGGGGCATTTGGATTTTGAATTTTCAGATTAGGGATGCTCAACTGTGCTGTGCTATGTCCTTCTGTCCCCAAATATATCATCCTCCCTGGCCAAGGTGATCCAGTGTCCCATGGACTGGCTGATCAGATAGAAGTAGGCCATCAGATAATAATCCACAACCGCTGGCACCCTTCCACTTCTGCTCAAGCTGCTCCATGCAACCGGCCTTCCCTTTTCCCCCATCCTCCAAGGCTCAGTTCCAGTATTGCCACCCCCAGGAGCCTGTTCTAATCACAGATTGCTCTGAGACCCATGACCTGGACGGCCCCTTTCCTGGGGCCCTGCCCTCCATCTCTGTGGGGTTACAGGCCTTTCTTCCCCTACCCTCACCTGGCCTCTGTCCCTGGTCCATGACCTTCTTCAGCCTGACACCCAGTAAGTGCACATGCGTATGTGTGCACACACACTCACACACACACACACACACATTCACACACACACACATTACACACACACATACATACTCACACAATACACACTCACACTCACATACACTCACACTCACACAAACATACTATCTCACACACACACACACACATTCATACACACACACGCTCACACACACACACACGCAGTGTTGCTCAGCAGGCAAGGAGAGTGTCCTGCCCCTGAGCCAGCAGCCCCAGGGAAAACCCCCAAAATCAGGACACAGTGCCTCATTCCCCCGCCAGGGCAGGCCCTCTGGCCTAGGCCAGTCCACTCTCTGGGGAGACACAGGGGGCTGGGGAGAGGAGACCAACTCCCGTTCCCACCTAAGAGCAGCCCCTTCCCCCACCCACATTTCAGGAAGGGGCAGCTATAAATACCAGTGGGACCAGGACACTGATTCCCACGACACCCGCTTCTCCCTGCCCCTTCTCTGTGCACAGTGGCTGGGGCCAGACCAGCTCTCCTGCAGCTAGAGTCCAACCAGGCAGGCCTGAGGCCAAGCGCCCCCCCCACACACACACACACAGTGACACAGACACACACGTACACACACAGACACACACAGAGACAGACAGACACACACATACGCACACACACACACATTGACAGAGACACAGACACATGCACACAGACACATACACACATACGCATAGTGACACAGACACACACATACACACACAGACACACACACGCACACACACACAGACACACACACATTGACAGAGACACACACACAGACACAACACAGAGACACACACACAGACACACATATATGCACACAGACATACACACATATGCGCACACACAAACACATACGCACACACAGACACAGACACATACGCACACACAGATATACACACAGACACACACACGTACACACAGACACACACACGGACACACAGACACACACACAGACATACACACAGACACACACACACACGTACGTACACAGACACGCACATACACAGATACACACAGACACATATGCACACACGCACAGAGACACACACACAGACATACACACAGACACATACAGAGACACACATATGCACAGACACACACATACGCACAGACACAGATACACACACAGACACACACATACACAGGTACACACACAGACATACACACAGACACACACATACGCACACACACACAGACATGCACACACATACATACACAGACACAGATATACACACACACACACACACACACACTCTTACTTCCCACTCTGGTCAAGGAAGGAGCAAATCACCCTTTTTGGGAGTCTGCGAGCAGCTGAGAGGGAGCCCCTCCCCTGCCCCTCAGCCCTGACCCAGGCCCCACCTCTCCCTCCTCGGAGTCCTGAGCTGTGGGAACCCACACAGGGAAGCGGGAGGCCAGGCACACGGTGGTGAAACACGGCATTAGAGAGCTCAGGTTGAATTCCGGCCCTAACACTCCATGCGTGACCTTGGGCAAGTGACTGTCTTTCTGAGCCTCAGTTTTCTCCTCTCTAAAATGGGGATAAATAATTTCGACCTCTTACGTGTTGTGAGGATTAAGCAAGACACTTTGCCTGGAATCAATGCTCGGTGGACGTCTGCTCCTGAGGCTGCGGTCACTCTGCTATTAGCATCTTCTTCCCAGGGTGGAGTGGCCCGGCGACATGGGGACTTCTGCTTAGGAGTCTTTAAGGAAGATTCCAAGGCAAAGGCTTAGAGGAGGTGGCCCTGTGAGTCTGTGTGGGACCAAGTGACGTGGAAAAGGAGAGGTGGGCTCTGGAGGGGGTATCAGCCAGCAGCTGCCTGCCAGCCCAGGACCTTTCAGAAGGTGGGAGGGGGTGGGGGTCTGCATCTGTTTGGCGAACAGGGCTGAGGCCCACACCCCTCTCCCAGTGCTAGAAGAAGTGGGGACAGCCCCTCCTTGGGCCTCCCCAGGGCCTGTTTCTCCCAAGCCTTGCAGCCCCTAGGATGGAGCTCACTGGGCCGGAGCACAGCAGGAAACCCCTGTCCCCAGAGCAGGTGGGTGGGGAGAAGAGAATGAGCAGGCACGAGGACCTTTTATGGGATGGGGGACCCTAGAAGCCTGTCTTTTCCCTGCTCTTTACCAACCCCTCGCGAGTCCCTCTCTGGAGGTGGGGGCTGGAGGCCAGGGCCCAGGGACACGAGACAGCTTACCTGCCAGAGTCACCGGGGGCTGTTACCACCACTCATGATATAAGCAGTGGCGGCTGCATCACGAAGAGCAGAAATCCAGACTGAGGGCAGGGACAGCCCTCTCTGCTCTGGGCTGCTAGGACCCCTCAGGGGTACGGGTGTATGTGTGAGCTCAGAGTAGGGGGAGGTGTGGGGAGGTGACTGAGGTGACTGCAGAGTGGGGTGCGTAGCCTGGGGCAGGGACACTGGAGGGACCCCGGACAAGGGCCGGCCCGTGCCTGAGCCCTCAGGCCAAGATCCCATTGTGCAGGCCCCCACTGCCTTCACCCACGTAGAGGTGACTCTTCTTCACAGACCCCTGGACAGGGCCCGGCTAGGTCCCCCACCCACATGTCCTAACAGAATCCAGGTGGCTGCCCCTGGCCGAGGTTCCATCTCTGGGCATCTGGGGCCCATGTGCTTCTGGCCACCCATCTGGAGCCTGGCTGAGCCCCTCCAGGGACGGGTACTCAGACAGGGGCTGTCCCTCCAACGGTGGACAGCTCTGGGGCCGGGGAGATATTGCAGAGACCTGAGCCAGCTGGCTGATGGTGCCATAGCCCTTGGGCTACCTGGCCCTGCTGTGTGGCCTTGGGGAGACCCCTGGCCCTATCTGGGCCTCTGGGTGGAATCTTCAGTCTCCTAGGTCAGCTCTAAATTCTGAGCTTGAGCCTCTTGGGAACAGGACAGGGGGCTCTGCCTCTATCTAGAGAGAGCCAGCTGCTTGTCAGGCTAGGCCTGGAATGGGGCTGAGAAGCAGCCCAGTCCGCCAGGGCTCCCTGGCATTGGAAAGCCACTTTCCTCAGTTGGCATGGAGCCCTAGGGCTCCCCCTGGGATGAGAGCAGCGGCTCCTCTCCACGCCCGGTTCCCATCTTCCACCCCCTGGCCCCAGCTCCGCCCTGCCAAAAATAAACCCAGACCACCCCATCTTGTACCAGCCAGACCCACCCAGCCCCTCCAGAGCCAATTGAGTCACCACTCAGAGCTGCTCCTTTTTTAACTGTCTGAGTCACTGCTTGTGGCTCCATGACACACGCCCCAGGCTACAGTTACCCCACAGCCCCCTACAAGCGCAGCCAAGGGAGGGGTCTGCGTAGAGGCCGGCAGCAGGTGTGAGTCCAGGCCATAGCCTTAGCCTGTGAGCCCTCCAGGCCTAGGGAACTCACTCCATAGCAAGCCAGAGACCAGACCTGTCCCTCAAGGTCCTGGCCGTGCCCAAGACAGCCCTTGGGGATCTTGGTGACAAGGTCAATCTGGGCTCTGCCCCACCGCATTGCGTTGCCTCCAACAGGCCTGGGCCTTCCCCGTGGAGACTGCCAGGAACGGAGGGTCTCCAACCCCTAGACCCTGGAGGCTGGGGGTGGGCGAGGCTTGGCCTTCTGGGGTGAAGGCCATAGAGATGCCTGCTTCCTCCCTCCTCACTGGCTCCACCTGGACTCTGACCACGCTGCCTGGAGCACCGTGAAGACTCTATGGGACGGAAGCCACACTTCAGTCTCCCCTCACGGCTTCTGTCTGCTCCTGCTGAGGGTCATCCGGGCTGCAGAGCACCTCCCATCTCTCTGTCCATCCCCCAATCCCGCTCTCTCCATCTCTCTGTCCCTTCCCATCCCTGGCTGTGGTTCCTCCCTCTCTTTCTGTCTGTCTTTCCTACCCTGTCTCTCTGTCTGTCTGCCCATCTCTCCAGTCCTGCTCTGTTCTCCTTCCCTTCTCCTTTACCCATTCCGTGGCAGTCAGAAGTGCTCCCTGCCGCCAGCACCCCACCCGTCCCCAGGGCCCTCTCTGCCTTCTCAGTAGATAGACCCTCACCTCCTCCCATTCCCACAAGGGACTCTGGGCCCCAGGGACCAATGCTGAGAAATGTTCCGCCCCCCTCACCAGGTCCTCCCCTGCCCCAAAGTGCAGGCTACATCCTGTCCCAGGGAGTGTCAGGATCCCACAGGCACTTCCTTAGGGGTTGAGAAAGGCAGGCAGGGGGCCTGGGAATGGCCCCACCTCCCAGCCCATGCCAGAGCAGGGGCCTGTAAGCCTCAAACCCCATCCGTCTCCTGTCTGTGGCTGTGGCCTCCGGCTATAAATAGGGGCTCGGATTCTATTTTCTTTAAAAACAAGCATCAGACTCTGTCACCACAGGCCCAGAAAAGCAGTCTCTGGCTGGGGCAGTCCCTCGAGCCCTCCCAGGCCATTGTGTCCAGCCCCCTGCCTCTGAGCCCTGGGGTCCTGGAGGGCAGAGGAGGCTTGGAAAGGAGACTGGAGGTAAGACAAAGTGGGGAGGGCTGGGGCGAGCTCCCAGAAGCAGCCCCTCCCTCCCTTCCTCCCACCTCCTGTCCCCAAGCAAGGTCTGTCTTGTCCCCAAGGCTCACAGTGTAAATGGAGAGAGGTGACAACAGCACAGCCCCCTGGGCCACAGCCAGTGTCTTTGCACCCCAAGGACAAAGAAAGCACTTTGGGCTTTTTTCCTGAAAGAGCATGAGGACACTTCACAGGTGGACAGGAGAGAAGAGCTGGCCGGGCAGCAGGCCCAGCCTGAGCGAAGGCAGCAGGCGGGCCCTGCTAGGTGTATGCGGAGTCAGTGCAGTGTCTAGTGAGGCGGAGGCGTGGAGTGTCCTTGGAAGAGAGCAGGAGACCCTGCAGGCAGGGCCGAGGGCACCCTGGCCTTCAGTGCCACCCGGGGTGGGGGCCTGACCCTGGGGCAGTGGGAGCCACCAAAGGCAAGGGAGGCTGAGGGAGCGGCTTTCAGTTTGGGTTAACTGGGGCTGCTATTAGCAAAGGGAGTCAGATTTATTCAGCCAGATCAAGGACAGTGGCCAGCAGCCTTGTGGATGGACCACAGAGCAAGAGAGGGAGATGAATTTGTCGGGGGGCTGGATGGATGGAACCTGAGAATTAATCAGCAGTGGCCGTGGGGAGGGAGGAAGAGGAGAGTCCAGCGCGACCCTCAGATGTCTACTCAGCAACAGGTGGACAGTCGGGCCTTCACGGGGCTGGCGAGCCAGCTGTAGGGGAGAGGACACTGAGTCCTCCTTGCTTCCGGTGGAGTTGGGCTTGGGGGTTCCTATGGGTGTTCCTGGCTTGGACATCTGAGGGACACTGGCAGTGGGCCCAGAGCCCTGGAGAGTTGGTGCCAGTGAGAGAGACGTGGTGCATCAGCAAAGAGGCTGGGCCTGAGGCCGGGAGAGAAAAGGAGGACCAGAGGGAGTGTAGTGGCGGTGGGCACAGCTCCAGGGGGGCCCACAGGCTGCAGGCTTCCAGGCAGTTGGCAGGTGGGGGTGCTAGGCAGGAACCTATTCCAGGAGGAGCCAGGCCTGCCCAGGAAGAGAGGTCTCAGTCTCGGGATCTCTGATGGGCCTGGGTAGCCCAGAGGTTCACTAGCAAGGACGCTGAGGTTTCCTGGTGCACCCCCCGGCAACACCCTCCCGCTGGAGCACCGCCAGTGCCGGGGCTTGCTGTGGTGGGACAGCTCTGCCTGATAGAAAACCCCTCACATGGGGCAAATGCCATCTCATTTGATCCTTTCGTTCCCTTAGATGCTGGCGTCACCTCCCTCATCACAGGTCCACGGGCCTCCTGGCCGCACAGACGCCCTGGGCAGGGGATGTGGACCCTGGTCCTGTCCTCAAGAGCTTCCAGTCTGGCCAGACCTGTGGCCATTTAGGCCAGAGATGGCTCTACTGTACCCACGGTAGTGGCTACACCTCTTGCCAGTCTGCTGGGCTGGTCAGAGGCCAGATGTGTGTCGGTCCCTCTATCCAGGTCCCCTTTCACAGATGGAGACACTGAGGCCAGGGAAAGCATGGAAGCACATGGCTCTGAGCCCTGTGTGTGTGCTGGGGGTGTGAGCCCTGACCCAGGCATCTGCCCTGGACGTGGACTTCTGTCTGTGGGGTGAGCCCACTCTCTGCCCTGTATTCAGACGGGGGAACTGAGGAGGAGGCACACAAGCTACTGTGCACAAGTTGTGCCACCAGATTTCAGGTCCAGGCAGCCGTCCAGACCCACAGTCACCGTTTCCTCTGTTCTTCCCCCATCCCAACTCACACACTCACTATCTCCAGACCCAGCCTGCCAAGCTGGGGAAGCCCCGAGACGCCGCCCCGACAGCCCTGTCTTCGGCAGTTTCTGCTGCCAGAGCCAAGGGGAACTCAGAGATGAGCTGTGGCCTGCCTGGTCCTGGACACCGCCCAGGAGACAGCCTGGCCCTCAATCTCCTGGGGGCAGCTCCCACCCAGATCCTCATCTCTCCACCCTGCTCCCAGACCTCCAAGCCCCCAGTGGGCAGGGCTGGCACTTATCACTGGCTTCTGGACCTAGTCATCCCCCGCCAGCCCCTGCAGAAGGGCCCTCCCTATTCGGCCAGCCCCAGAGCCACAGAGGTGGGGCTGCCAAACCGCCCAAGGAGAGCAGATGCTTCCCTCCCCTCCTCGCTGCTCCCCCCCTCCTCGCTGCTCCCCCGCTCCTCGCTGCCCCCTCCACCCGGCCCTGACAGAAGAGCCCCAGGGGACAAGAAGGGAAAGAGTGTGTCTTCTCCAGGCTGGGGTCCAGCTCTCACACCCTCCTCCCACTGGGGCCATTGGCAGATGCTCCACTTCCGATTCACAGGCAGCAAGCAAACCCACCACGCCTCTCTGGGTGCACACACGGTGCATGTGCCCTGCTGACACCCACAGCCCCCAGCTCTGGAGCCACACCCACAGGAGCTTAAGTCCCAGTCCTGCCACTGCTCCACGGGCTAGCACGGAGGACTGCCCTCTCTGAGCCTCAGTTTCCTCACCTGTAACATGGGAGATGCCTCCCAGGAGCCCTGCTAGGGCTGGGAGGCTGCGCAGGCCCAGTGCCTTCACTCTTCCCTGCCAGAAACCCTACCCCAGCCTGGGTCCACTGAGGTAAGGGTCCCAGGTCCGCTAGGGCCAGGAAAGTGGGGGGAAAGGAGGGTACGGAAGGGGCCTGAAAAACCCACCCATCTCCCTGTACAAGAGGGAAAATTATAAAGCAGGGAAAAGCCTCTTGGAATGGCTCCCCACCGCAGCCACCCCACCCTCCTCGCCTGAGGCCTGGGGAGCAGCAAGGCTTCCACAAAGACACCATTGAGGCCCCGCTTCCTCCTCCTCCGGCCCAGCCCTCCAGCCTGGGTGGACTCTGGGCTGCTTCTTCCCTCAAAACCTCTCATTTCCCCTCCTGCTTCCTCTGTGCTCCACAAGGCCCCAGGGTTGGGACATGTGGCTGGGAGCCCAGGGCGCAGCCCCTATCAGCCTCTGTGGACCAAGCTCAGCTTCTCCCACCCCACCTGCCCCTGCTTCCACTCTTCTTCCAGATGGGTTCCCTCAACTGGTCGTGTTCCCCAGAACATGCCCCTCTACGTGGGTGACTCAAAGCGCTTGGTTAAAGGATGGTAGCTGAGGCCAGTGACCATGGTCAGGGCCCAGCCAATAGCTGAGGAAACTGTTTTCCTCCCTGGCCTCCTTGGCCTTGCAAGGGACCGGAAAGGCAACTAAACAGAAGGTCAGCTGACCTGAGCGTGCATCTCTTGGCTCAAGAGTTCTTGGGGCAAGAAGGGATGGGGCTGCCCTGACCCTGGCAGAGGTCTCTGCAGCGTTTAGACGTGGAGGCAGTCACCTGAGCAGGTGCCTGGCAGTCCAGCACCCCACTGGGATAAAGCAGTGTCTCCTGCCTGAGAGGATGGCTGCTGTTGTAAGCTCCATGGGATTTGGAACTAACCTACTGTTTTGTTTTGTATTGTTTTGTTTTGTTTTGTTTGCAACAGAGTCTCGCTTTGTCTCCCAGGCTGGAGTGCAGTGGCGTGATCTCGGGTCACTGCAACCTCTGTCTTCTGGGTTCAAGTGATTCTCCTGTCTCAGCCTCCCAAGTAGCTAGGATTACAGGCGTGCCCCACCACACCCAGCTAATTTTTGTACTTTTAGTACAGACAGGGTTTTGCGATGTTGGCTGGGCTGGTCTCGAACTCCAGACCTCAGGTGATCCGCCTGCCTCAGCCTCCCAAAGTGCTGGGATTACAGGCATGAGCCACCATGCCTGGCCCGGAACTAACCTACTGTTGTCTGCATTTCAGTAGCTCACGGGACAGGAGAGGAGCGGGCAGTCCTTGGGCCGCGAGGATGGCTCTGGGTGGTGGAATCCCAGTCTGGAAGCAGCTAGGAAGAGTGGCTAAAGAGCAGTGAGCCCTGTGGGGTCTGCAGGTGTGTGAGCGTCTCCCAGGCAGCCCACCCTGGCCAGTGATGAGCCATCCAGCCTGGGCCCTGGTGACCCCAGTGTCATCACTGGGCAGGTCGCTCCCCTTAGTCTGACCTTAAGTCTCCTCTGTAACCTACCCCCTTGTTACCCTCAGAGTAACAGGGTTGGGGGAAGGTGATAGCTCAGTGTGGGTGGCTGAGCCTTGGGGGTCTGCTGAGAGGAGGTTTGAGAGGGGCCCGCCCCTGAGTAGGCACATCAGACAGCTTCTCCCTTTTCTGAGGAGCCCAGGGAGACCAATGTGCTGGGGAGGGGAGCCCCCAGTTATGGCTGAGTATCCAGGGCCCACAGCGGGACCAGACCAGGGATCCAGTGCACCCCTTCCTTGCCTGCCTTGCTGCCACATACGTGTGTACATGTGACACTGACCCGCACTCCCACACACACTCGCCCATGCCCTGCCTGCTGGCTTGGAAGTAGATTGCTGGCGGAAGTAAAATCGAGGAGTCCCTTGGAGGTGCAAGGGGAGGGGAACTGACCTGAGGTCTAGAGGGCCAGGTGACCTCAGGGAGGGTCTGCTGCTGGGGAAGAAAACCTGGCCTGTCCATGCTCTCACACAGCCGGCATTCAGCCCCTAGGTGGGCCACGACGACCCCATCCCCGCCCAACCACATACACACCCATGAGGGGAGACAGGGAGCCCTTCATCCTGGCCTTGGCCCTCCCGGATCACCCCATCCCACAGCCCCCTCAGACTCCCTCACCCCTGCCTGCCTAGACCTGGAGCCAGGATCTCCCCCCGTGGTGCCAAACCCCAAGGGGCGATGATGGAGAAGCAGGGTCCTCCCTCCCCAGCAAGCTGGCTGGGCGTCCCCTCCTCACTCCTGTGCACAGCAGCAGGCTTGCTGCCAACATCCCGCCTTCTCTGTCTCCCTCGAGTTTTCCTCCTCCATCCCCTTCCTCGGGCCTTGGTCTGTATGTGAATCCAGTCTTTATGGAGGAGGGCATCTTGATTTCTCCTTCTCAGTTTTAATAACTTTCTCCCATGTTAGCTGTCTTCTTCCATTCCCATCACTGTATTGCTGTATTTGTGATTGAGTGAATGAATGAATGGGTCTCCCTTACGCATTCCACCTCTCACCTCCTGCTCTGTCTGTGGCACTGGGTGTCCCTCCCCCACATACAGATGTCCAGGCCTCCTGCTGCCACCCTCAACTACGGGCCCAGGCACTCCCCACTGGCCATCCTGTGTAGGGAAAAGAAAGAGAGATCAGACTGTTACTGTGTCTATGTAGAAAGGGAAGACATAAAAGACTCCATTTTGGAAAAGACCTGTACCTTAAACAATTGCTTTGCTGAGATGTTGTTAATTTGTAGTTTTGCCCTAGCCACTTTGACCCAACCTGGAGCTCACAAAACCATGTGTTGTATGAAATTAAGGTTTAAAGGATCTAGGGCTGTGCAGGATGTGCCTTGTTAACAAAATGTTTACAAGCAGTATGCTTGGTAAAAGTCACCGCCATTCTCTAGTCTCAATAAACCAGGTGCACAATGCACTGTGGAAAACCGCGGGGACCTCCGCCCTTGAAAGCAGGGTATTGTCCAAGGTTTCTCCCAATGTGATAGTCTGAAATACGGCCTCATGGGATGAGAAAGACCTGACCATCCCCCAGCCTGACACCCGTAAAGGGTCTGTGCTGAGGTAGGTTAGTAAAAGAGGAAAGCCTCTTGCAGTTGAGATAGAGGAAGGCCACTGTCTCCTGCCTGCCCCTGGAAACTGAATGTCTCGGTATAAAACCCGATTGTACATTTGTTCAGTTCTGAGATGACAGAAAAACTGCCCTATGGCGGGAGGCGAGACATGTTTGCAGTAATGCTGCTTTGTTATTCTTTACTCCACTGAGATGTTTGGGTGGAGAGAAACATAAATCTGGCTTACGTGCACATCCAGGCATGGTGTCTTCCCTTGAACTTAATTATGACATAGATCCTTTTGCTCACATGTTTTTTGCTGACCTTCTCCTTATTATCACCCTGCTCTCCTACTACATTCCTTTTTGCTGAAATAATGAAAATAATAATCAATAAAAACTGAGGGAACTCAGAGGCCGGTGCCGGTGCAGGTCCTCTGTATGCTGAGCGCCGGTCTCCTGGGCCCACTTTTCTTTCTCTATACTTTGTCTCTGTGTCTTATTTCTTTTCTCAGTCTCTTGTCCCACCCGACTAGAAATAGCCACAGGTGTGGAGGGGCAGGCCACCCTTTCAATCCTGCCCGGCAGCTCCGGGCTCCCAGACTTTCTCCCTTATAAAGTCAGGCGGCAGCAGACACCCAGGAATGCTGCTGCTCCCATGATGCAGCCGGGCTGTGGGGCTGCCCCCAGGCAACCGGGAACATGGCGGGAGTGGGGCACACAGGGATCCGTTGCCAGAGAGTGGGGTACAGTGGGGGTGCCTGGGTGGGTAGGGCTCACACAGGTGGTGCTGGGACCTGCTGGATCTCTTTCTGCTTCTCTTTGTTAAATCGCTTCTCCTCTGGAGCCTCAGTTTGTCTGTCTGGAAGGTGGAAGCTGAGTGCCCTGCAGCAGGCTTGAGCTACAGAGAACGCTGATGCCGTGGGACTCAGCACCCATGGAGGGTGGGGCCCCGCACTGGGGAGGAAGGAGGCCCCAGGCCAGGCCCTCCAGACTGTCCTAGGGCAAAGGGTGATGTGCCCAGGGACAGCCAGGATGGGGCAGAGGGAAGAGGGAGCCAAAGAGCTAGGGGGAGACAAGGAGGAGCAGAGGCGGAGCACAGCAGCAGCGAAGCCAGAGGCGAAGGAGAGATGGGGAGATGGGGCAGAGACAGGGATGGAGGTGGCCTCACTCACCCCTGGGGCTTCTGAGGACTTAGGACAGGGCCCGCAGCAGCCCTCAGCCTGGAAGAGGCATCTGTGCCTGAAACCTGGCCCTGGCCTGGCTGGGGAAGGTGGGGCCCTAGCCTGGCTGGGGAAGGTGGGGCCCTGGCCTGGCTGGGGAAGGTGGGGCCCCAGCTGGGGGAGGTGGGCCTGATGGGCAGAGATGCTCCCCTCACAGCGACCCCTTGTCGCCAGAGCCTGGTGTCAGACAGAGGGCTGGGCGTCAGGGTGGAAGCCTCAAGGGCCCATCCACACTCCTCCTAGCAGTGCCTCTGGGGAGCCCGGAGATGCCAGCGCAGCCCTTGCCCTGACAGAGAGGGCTTACTGGGGACCTTGACCAAGGTTTCCTCTAGCCCCTGAGAAGGGACTTGGCAGGGAAGGACACAGGCTTTTTCTGTGCCCCTAGGCCTAGGTCTCAGGAAGAAGGATGGAGCCACCCCACCCTCAGGCCCAGACAGCAGTGCCCTGTTTATGGGGAGGAAGGGTGGGAAGCCTGAAGACGTACCCACCTTTAGCAAACCTCTCTATGGGCACTGAGCAGGAGGGGCAGGAACCCTCCAAAAACACACAGCCCCTTTCATGGAGCCAGGCCCAGCCAAGTAATGTCAGGCAGGCACCAAAGGGCAGGACAGGCCCAGGCACAATCATTGCTCTGTCCTGGCAGCTCCCGGCCCACACACGCGCACACACACACAAACACACAGCCTTACGCAAACCCAAAGCACATCCCCAGCAGCCACCCACATGCTTGCGCACACACAAATACACATCTATTAATATACAGCCCTGGACGCTCACCGACGCGCCTTCCAGAGAGAGAAGCCCATATACACAGCACTCTTCCTGCCCCTCCCACGGGCCCCCAGACCTGTGGGGCATCCTGCTCCTCTCATGCCCAAGGCTTGGCACCCCCAGGCACCCCACGCCATTAACCTTCTCCACATCCATATGGACAGTGAACTCCTAGATCAGGGAGGTACCCCCAGGACTAATCCCCACAGTCAGGAGGCGGAAGTGGTAGGAGGGACTGTGCCCATTTTACAGAATGGTGACACTGAGGCCTGAAATGGGCCGCCTCTCCTGGCTCAGAGGGCAGCCCACGGAGCTGCCGCAAGTCTGGACTGGTGTTTTGATGAATCATGGGTCCTCTTGACCCAGGAGAATCAACGGCAGGTCTGGTCCAGCCTGTGCCAATGTCTCCCCACAACCTCCTCCATTGCCCGGCCCCAGTCAGGCAGCCGAGCCTAACTTGACCCATTCTACTTTTCCCTCTACTTCTCTTCCTTCAAGTTAGCCAGAGGCTGTAGGGGGTGAGGGAACAGAAACCCTCCTCGCCCCACCCAAGGGGGACCTGCGAGTCTCTCACTTGGCCTTGCTGCTGCCCTCTGAGACCACCTATTCCTCCCTCTCTGTGACACCACTGCCACCTCCTCCAGGAAGTCCTCTGGATTGACTCCTAGTTTATTACATCTTAATCCTGCACACCCTCTCCATTCGAAGCCCCTCTTCAACTGCCCCCCACACCACCTCCAAGACAGGGATTCTGGATTCTTGCAACTGAAGCCCCTTAGAGAGTGTAAGAGGGGCAGAAAAAGGAGACCAGGAGGTGGGGGAAGCAGCACTGTCAGAGTTTCCAAAGCCCTGGCCAACAAGGCCTCAGAGGCCTCTGTTGGGATGGGGGGCTGCCTGGCCATGCGCTCCAGCAGCACAAGACAGCCTGTGCGAGCCCCTCCCGCTCAGCCCCACAGGAAGCAGCAGGGCCCAGCCCCTCAGTGGACCCATTCGGACCCCAGCGCTCTGGAAAGTACCTCTACTTCCTGCCACCCTCCCACTCCTGCCAAACAGGCTCTACTCTCTTCTGCTGGGAGGGGGCTGCAGGCAGGTGGTTCAGTGGTTAGGGCCAACCATCTAGTTCAGTTCCTGCCTGGCCCAGAGCCTTGATGTTGACCATGCCTTGGCGGGTCTACATATACCTTTAGTGCAAGGGTGGTGTGATGGTTAATACTGAGTGTCAACTCGATTGGGTTGAAGGGTGCAAAGTATTGATGCCCTGGGTGTGTCTGTGAGGGTGTTGTCAAAGGAGATTAACATTTGAGTCATTGGGCTGGGGAAGGCAGACCCACCCTTAATACTGGTGGGCACCATCTAATCAGCTGCCAGCGAATATAAAGCCAGCAGAAAAATGTGAAAAGGCGAGACTGGCCCAGCCTCCCACCCTACATCTTTCTCCCATGCTGGACGCCTCCTGCCCTCTAACATCAGACTCGAAGTTCTTCGGTTTTGGAACTCAGACTGGCTCTCCTTGCTCCTCAGGCTTGCGGACAGCCTATTGTGGGATGTTGTGATTGCGTAAGTTAATACTTAATAACTTCCCCTTTATATATCTATATCTATCTCCTATTAGTTCTGTCCCTCTAGGGAACCCTAACGCAGGTGGGTAGGCGCAGGCAGATGTGCCCCCTTCCCCGTGGGTGCTGGGTAGGTAAGAAGACAGTCCCCAGCAGACCCTTAGCCCCTTCCAGGCCCTGTCTTCAGCCTCAGCCTGCGTAGTGGCCTGGGGAAGTTGGGAACTCAGCTGTTCTCATCCCTGGTTCCTTGGCCATGGTGGAAACAATGGGGCCAGATCTGACTGCTCATCGGGGACTCTGAATAGCTCTCCAGCAGGAAGCAATAGCAGGGGTAATGGAGGAAGTGTGGGCCCACTTTGGTTTGACACTGCACATGGTCTCCATCTGGCCTCAGAGCCTTTGCTCCTTGGCAGACTCAGGCCAATAAGCTCCCTCCCCCACCCTCAATGGCAGCTGGAAGAATGGCCTGAGAGAGAAGCGGGGATAGGTGGGCCGTACTGACACCACCCCCAGATCCCAGCCGTGGCCCCAGCCAGCCCATGGAGGCGGGGCATGGCACGGCAGGCGCTGCACAGGAGCCCAAGCACAAGGGCACTTAGGAGAAGGAATCTGAGCAGGGATCAGTCTGGACTGGGGGTGATTCTCCAGAAACTCCATTCTTCGGGGCTGTGACCACCAAGCCAGGTGATCAGGCCAGTGATGGTTCCCTTTGGGCCGGGTTGGGGAGCCAGACCCGGGAGGGAGACTCCTCTGGGGCCCAGGGGAGGCGAGTCAGAGCTGGCGGAGGCCTCTGGGTCCAGGAACTTCCTCCAAGGAGGAGCCCTGAGTTGCTGGGAATTTCTGGGTCTGACCTCCTGCAAAGTCAAGGTCTGGGTTGGACACAGGGTAAGGCTGTGCCTTCTGGTGCCGGAACTAAGAAGATGCTGGTGTGTCCGGAATTGGTGGGTTCTTGGTCTCACTGACTTCAAGAATGAAGCCGCAGACTCTCGCGGTGAGTGATAGTTCTTCAAATCGGCCTGTCGGGAGTTTGTTCCTTCTGATGTTCGGATGTGGGAGTTTCTTCCTTTCGGTGGGTTCGTGGTCTCGCTGGCTCAGGAGTGAAGCTGCAGACCTTTGCAGTGAGTGTTGTAGCTCATAAATACAGTGTGGACCCAAAGAGTGAGCAGTAGCAAGAGTTATTGCAAAGAGTGAAAGAACAAAGCCTCCACAGTGTGGAAGGGAACCCGAGTGGGTTGCCACTGCTGGCTCCCACAGCCTGCTTTTAGTCTCTTATCTGGCCCCACCCACATCTTGCTGATTGGTCCATTTTACAGAGAGCTGATTGGTACGTTTTGACAGGGTGCTGATTAGTTTCTTTACAATTCCTGAGCTAGACACAAAAGTTCCCCACGTCCCCACTAGCTTAGCTAGCTAGAGTGTGGACACAAAGGTTCTCCAAGTCCCCACCAGAGTAGCTAGATACAGAGTGTCGACTGGTGCGTTCACAAACCCTGAGTTAGACACAGGGTGCTGATTGGTGTGTTTACAAACCTTGAGCTAGATACAGAGTGCCGATTGGTGTATTTACAATCCCTTAGCTAGACATAAAGGTTCTCCAAGTCCCAACCAGACTCAGGAGCCCAGCTGTCTTCACCCAGTGGATCCCGCACTGGGGCCACAGGTGGAGCTGCCTGCCAATCCTGCCCCGTGCGCCTGCACTCCTCAGCCCTTGGGTGGTCCATGGGATTGGGCGCCCTGGAGCAGGGGGCGGCGCTCATTAGGGAGGCTCGGGCCGCCTGGGAGCCTACGGCGCGGGGGAGGCTCAGGCATGGCGGGCTGCAGGTCCCGAGCCCTGCCCCACGGGGAGGCAGCTGAGGCCCGGCGAGAAGTCGAGCACAGCAGCTGCTGGTCCAGGTGCTAAGCCCCTCACTGCCCCGGGCTGGCGGGGCTGGCCGGCTGCTCCGAGTGCGGGGCCTTCGAGCCCACGCCCACCTGGAACTCGCACTGGCCCGCAAGCACCACGCACAGCCCCGGTTCCCGCCCGCGCCTCTCCCTCCACACCTCCCTGCAAGCTGAGGGAGCCGGCTCTGGCCTTGGCCAGCCCAGAAAGGGGCTCCCACAGTGCAGCGGCGGGCTGAAGGGCTCCTCAAGCGCGGCCAGAGTGGGCGCCAAGGCCGAGGAGGCACCGAGAGCGAGGGCTGTGAGGGCTGCCAGCAGGCTGTCATCTCTCACTGGGACCCGGGCAGTGCTCAGAGGCAGCACCATATAGCAGAACCATGAGGTTGCGCCAGCATGGACCCCTTTCTGCAACCCACCCCTCCCTCTTTGCGGCACCTCGCCTCCTCCAGGCAAGAGTCTGAGCCTTGACCACAGCTCCCTCTCACACAGCTTCCTTCTAAGGTGAGAACCACCTGGAGGTGCCTGTGGCCACGGCTATGACTGACAAACACCTACAGCTGCAGTTCTCCACATCCCAGCCCGAAGCCCTCCTTCTCCTGGCAGCAGGCCCAGCTGACCACCTCCTGCTGCAGCTCTACTCTGGACGCCTGCAGGTGAGTGACGTCCCCCTGAGATCTCGGCGGGATTCGGGGTGGGATTCCTTCTCTAGCTTTGAGTGAACCCCAGCTGGCCGTGTGACCTTGTGTAAGTCACTTTTATCTTGGGGTCTTAAGTTCTCCACTGTGGGATGGGCAGCAGCAGCCCAGAAATGGTAAATCCTTCATGAACTGGCTCTGCCCACTGGCTCCCTCCAACCATGTTTCCCACCACAACCCCTCGCTGGTCCTTTGTGCTCTGACGGCACTGAACTGCTTTCAGTTCCTGGCCATCTTACAGTCGCTTGCTGCCAGGCTCTGGATGTACACTCCTTCTGCCAGGTGCTTGCCTCTCCCGTTCCCTGCACATGCCCAACTCCAGCCTCTCCTTGAAGTCTTAGTGTGGGCATCCCCTCCTCCTGGGCTAGGCCCCCTCCTGGGCCCCCATGACCCCTGTGCATCCCTGTGGCACTGCACCAATTTCTCTGCAGCACCACGGTCTGTCCACAACAGTAACAGCACCAGTACTGCCTCGGCTTCCTCATTTTTCCATTTCATCCTTCAAGACACCACGAGCTTTGTTAGCAAGGAGTCTTGTGGCTTTCTTGGGTCTTCCCCTAAGCCATGAAGAGTTTAAGAACCCAGGGTCTTATTCCAAATTTGTGCCAGGCTGGGTGCAGTGGTTCATGCCTATAACCCCACCACTTTGGGAGGCCAAGGTGAGAAGATCACTTGAGCCTAGGAGTTCAAGACTGGCCTGAGCCACACAATGAGACCCCATCTCTATTTTAAAAAGAAAAAAAAAAAAACACAAATTTGGGTCAGCCATCTCCTTCCACACCCCAGTGGGGAGAGGACTAGGGTTTGGTCAGTCTGCTGCTGTCATTGCATTCCCACTTACCTATTATTCCAGGGCTGAAATCGAGGTTCCAAGACAATATTTCTGGCACCTCTCACTCAAGGAGAGAGGAGGAGAATTTAAAAATACAGGTTGGATTTCTAGGAGAGCATCTTGCTGTATGTCAGTTCCTTGTGGGCAAAGATGACATCTGATTCACATCAGGGTCCTCAGAGCCCATCCAGGCCTGGCCCAGAGTTCCCTTTGGTGAGTGTTTGGAGGATGAGTAAAGAAATGGCAGGATGGCAAGAGGAGTGGCACCAGAGGCCCTTGTCCTAGGTTTTCCGCTCTGGGGCACCAAAAGTGGGGAACCCACTATGCTTTTATAAGGGAAATGATGGATTCAAAGTGCTGCCCCCCATCTCCCACTCCCCATCTCTCTTCAGGTCAGACTTGTCCGAAGCCAGGAGGAGCTGAGGCTGCAGACTCCAGCAGAGACGCTGCTGAGTGACTCCGTTCCCCACACTACGGTGCTGACTGTCGTAGAGGGCTGGGCCACATTGTCAGTTGGTGGGTTTCTGAACGCCTCCTCTGCAGTCCCAGGAGCCCCCCTAGAGGTCCCCTGTGGGCTCTTTGTTGGGGGCACTGGGACCCTTGGCCTGCCCTACCTGAGGGGAACCAGCCGACCCCTGAGGGGTTGCCTCCATGCGGCCACCCTCAATGGCCGCAGCCTCCTCCGGCCTCTGACCCCCGATGTGCGTGAGGGCTGTGCTGAAGAGTTTTCTGCCGGTGATGATGTGGTCCTGGGCTTCTCTGGGCCCCACTCTCTGGCTGCCTTCCCTGCCTGGGGCACTCAGGACGAAGGAACCCTAGAGTTTACACTCACCACACAGAGCCGGCAGGCACCCTTGGCCTTCCAGGCAGGGGGCCGGCGTGGGGACTTCATCTATGTGGACATATTTGAGGGCCACCTGCGGGCCGTGGTGGAGAAGGGCCAGGGTACCGTATTGCTCCACAACAGTGTGCCTGTGGCCGACGGGCAGCCCCATGAGGTCAGTGTCCACATCAATGCTCACCGGCTGGAAATCTCCGTGGACCAGTACCCCACGCATACTTCGAACCGAGGAGTCCTCAGCTACCTGGAGCCACGGGGCAGTCTCCTTCTCGGGGGGCTGGATGCAGAGGCCTCTCGTCACCTCCAGGAATACCGCCTGGGCCTGACACCAGAGGCCACCAATGCCTCCCTGCTGGGCTGCATGGAAGACCTCAGTGTCAATGGCCAGAGGCAGGGGCTGAGGGAAGCTTTGCTGACGCGCAACATGGCGGCTGGCTGCAGGCTGGAGGAGGAGGAGTATGAGGACGATGCCTATGGCCATTATGAAGCTTTCTCCACCCTGGCCCCCGAGGCTTGGCCTGCCGTGGAGCTGCCTGAGCCATGCGTGCCTGAGCCAGGGCTGCTTCCTGTCTTTGCCAATTTCACACAGCTGCTATCAGCCCACTGGTGGTGGCTGAGGGGGGCACAGCCTGGCTTGAGTGGCGGCACGTGCAGCCCACGCTGGACCTGATGGAGGCTGAGCTGCGCAAATCCCAGGTGCTGTTCAGCGTGACCCGAGGGGCACGCCATGGCGAGCTCGAGCTGGACATCCCGGGAGCCCAGGCACGAAAAATGTTCACCCTCCTGGACGTGGTGAACCGCAAGGCCCGCTTCATCCACGATGGCTCTGAGGACACCTCCGACCAGCTGGTGCTGGAGGTGTCAGTGACGGCTCGAGTGTCCATGCCCTCATGCCTGCGGAGGGGCCAAACTTACCTCCTGCCCATCCAGGTCAACCCTGTCAACGACCCACCCCACATCATCTTCCCACATGGCAGCCTCATGGTGATCCTGGAACACACGCAGAAGCCTCTGGGGCCCGAGGTTTTCCAGGCCTATGACCCGGACTCTGCCTGTGAGGGCCTCGCCTTCCAGGTCCTTGGCACCTCCTCTGGCCTCCCCGTGGAGCGCCGAGACCAGCCTGGGGAGCCGGCAACCGAGTTCTCCTGCCGGGAGTTGGAGGCCGGCAGCCTAGTCTATGTCCACCGCGGTGGCCCTGCGCAGGACTTGACGTTCCGGGTCAGCGATGGACTGCAGGCCAGCCCCCCGGCCACGCTGAAGGTGGTGGCCATCCGGCCAGCCATACAGATCCACCGCAGCACAGGGCTGCGCCTGGCCCAAGGCTCTGCCATGCCCATCTTGCCCGCCAACCTGTCGGTGGAGACCAGTGCCGTGGGGCAGGATGTGAGCGTGCTATTCCGCGTCACTGGTGCCCTGCAGTTCGGGGAGCTGCAGAAGCAGGGGGCAGGTGGGGTGGAGGGTGCTGAGTGGTGGGCCACACAGGCGTTCCACCAGCGGGATGTGGAGCAGGGCCGCGTGAGGTACCTGAGCACCGACCCACAGCACCACACTGACGACACCGTGGAGAACCTGGCCCTGGAGGTGCAGGTGGGCCAGGAAATCCTGAGCAATCTGTCCTTCCCAGTGACCATCCAGAGAGCCACCGTGTGGATGCTGTGGCTGGAGCCACTGCACACTCAGAACACCCATCAGGAGACCCTCACCACAGCCCACCTGGAGGCCACCCTGGAGGAGGCAGGCCCAAGCCCCCCAACCTTCCATTATGAGGTGGTTCAGGCTCCCAGGAAAGGCAACCTTCAACTACAGGGCACGAGGCTGTCAGATGGCCAGGGCTTGACCCAAGATGACATACAGGCTGGCCGGGTGACCTATGGGGCCATGGCACGTGCCTCGGAGGCAGTCAAGCACACCTTCTGTTTCCATGTCACAGCTCCACCCATTCCCCCTGCTCTGTACTCTCCATCCACATTGGTGATGACCCAGACGTGCCCATCCTCACCAATGTCTTCCTTGTGGTGCCTGAGGGTGGTGAGAGTGTCCTCTCTGCTGCCCGCCTCTTTGTCAAGAGTCTCAACAGTGCCAGCTACCTCTATGAGGTCATGGAGCGGCCCCGCCATGGGAGGTTGGCTTGGCGTGGGACACAGGACAAGACCACTATGGTGACATCCTTCACCAACGAAGACCTGTTGCGTGGCCGGCTGGTCTACCAGCATGATGACTCCGAGACCACAGAAGATGATATCCCATTTGTTGCTACCCGCCAGGGCGAGAGCAGTGGTGACATGGCCTGGGAGGAGGTACGGGGTGTCTTCCGAGTGGCCATCCAGCCCGTGAATGACCACGCCCCTGTGCAGACCATCAGCCGGATCTTCCATGTGGCCCGGGGCGGGCGGCGGCTGCTGACTACGGACGACGTGGCCTTCAGCGATGCTGACTCGGGCTTTGCTGATGCCCAGCTGGTGCTGACCCGCAAGGACCTCCTCTTTGGCAGTATCGTGGCCGTAGATGAGCCCACACGGCCCATCTACCGCTTCACCCAGGAGGACCTCAGGAAGAGGCGAGTACTGTTCGTGCACTCAGGGGCCGACCATGGCTGGATCCAGCTGCAGGTGTCCGATGGGCAACACCAGGCCACTGCGCTGCTGGAGGTGCAGGCCTCGGAGCCCTACCTCCGTGTGGCCAACGGCTCCAGCCTTGTGGTCCCTCAAGGAGGCCAGGGCACCATCGACACGACCGTGCTCCACCTGGACACCAACCTCGACATCCGCAGTGGGGATGAGATCCACTACCACGTCACAGCCGGCCCTCGCTGGGGACAGCTACTCCGGGCCAGTCAGCCAGCCACAGCCTTCTCCCAGCAGGACCTGCTGGATGGGGCCGTTCTCCATAGCCACAATGAAAGCCCCAGCCCCAATGACACCCTGCCCTTCTCCGTGGAAATGGGGCCAGTGCACATGGATGCCGCCCTACAAGTGACCATTGCCCTAGAGGGCCCACTGGCCCCTCTGAAGCTGGTCCGGCAGAAGAAGATCTATGTCTTCCAGGGAGAGGCAGCTGAGATCAGAAGGGACCAGGTGGAGGTGAGGAGCTGGAGGTGGTGAGTGGGGGTGTGGGCCAGGTAGAGGGCCTTCCTCCCAGCTTCCATGCCAGGTACACATGTGACTTGGGCTGTGGCTGTGGTGGCCCCAGGTTACATGTGTGCACGTGCCTCAAATATTCTCCTGTATATGTTGTGCTCCCAAGAGTTTCTGGGGAGCTTGCTGTGCACCCATCCTCCTGGGAGTTGTGTGTGCCTCCAGAGGACATGTCCACTCGTGTCCATGACGTGGCTGAGCATGCAGATTCCTGGACCCCACCCAGCCCTACAGAATCTCTGACATGGAGCCCGAGAATCTGCATTGCAGTCAGTTCCCTGGGAGGGCATCACGGGTCCTGAGCTTTGGGGATTGCTGGCCCTGGAGACAGGCAGCTGCTCCTCAGATCCCCATGTCCCCCGCTCTTTTCTCAGAGCCCAGACCAGGACTAGGAGGTCTGTCAAGGGCTTCGGCCAATCCAGGAACCCCACAGAGCAGCCACGGGCCCTCCAGCAGGCTCACTGACTTGCCCTGTGACCTCAGGCCAGTCCTTGCCCGCTCTCGGCCTTACTCTCCTACACTGCTCATTTCGGAGACCTTTCTGGTCTGCATGTCTGGAGCTTGGGGCCGACAGCGAGCTGGCAGATCTGGAGTCAGGAAGGCCTCGCGGGGGGAGGCAGCGTTTGGGCTGGGCTCTAAAGAGCACAGGCCATCAGGGGCAGAGAATGGGGAGTGGTATTCCAGGCAGAAGGAGCATTCCAGGCAAATGCATAGAAAAGGAATGTGAGTTTGGGGGCAGTTTGGCCTCTTGTGGCTGGCCCATCAGGTGAAGGAGCCCGTGTGGCCTTTGGGGCGTGAGCTCTGTAGGGCCTGAGCTGAAGGCGGCTGTGCCTCCAGAAGGGGTGGGATGGGGCACTCTCTGATGGTCCTGGGTGGTAATAGCATGGGCTGGGGAGGTGCTACCTGCAACCAGCCACAGGCCTGAACAGATCCTGAGCAGGGGGCCTGTGTGTGTGCGTGTGCACACGCACATGTGTACATGTGTGACTGCGTCATCATATGATGAACTCGTGTGTCTGTGTCACTGAGTCTGGGGATACATGATTACGCACCTCCCCGAGGGAGTGCATCTCAAGCTGTGACCGAACCCCTGCAACCGTGTGTGGGGTGGGTATTAACATGTGACCAGCAGCCGGGGCAACCCAATGAAACCCCATCTCTACACAAAAAATTTAAAAATTAGCCGGGCACGGTCAGGCGCGGGGGCTCACGCCTGTAATCCCAGCCGAGGCAGGCAGATCACGAGGTCAGGAGATCGAGACCATCCTGGCTAACACGGTGAAACCCCATCTCTACTAAAAACACAAAAAATTAGCCGGGCATGGTGGCACGTGCCTGTGGTCCCAGCTACTTGGGAGGCTGAGGTGGGAGAATCCCTTGAGCCTGGGAAGTTGAGGCTTCAGGGAACTGTGATCGCACCACTGCACTCCAGCCTGGGTGACAGAGTGAGACCCTGTCTCAAAAAACAAAAAATGTGACCAGCTGCATGTCTGGCTGCTGTGTGTGTGAACCCACGTGTGTGTTTGTGTGTCTAAATGAGCAGTGGCATCTAGAGGAATAAGTGGGGCAAGATCAAGCGTGTTCTGGCTGCTTAGGGCCACAGTGGACCCCTCTGAGACCCCATCTGTGGCCCCCTGTGAGTCCTCATGACCTCTGTTAACCAGGCAGCCCAGGAGGCAGTGCCGCCGGCAGACATTGTATTCTCAGTGAAGAGCCCACCGAGTGCCGGCTACCTGGTGATGGTGTCGCGTGGCGCCTTGGCAGATGAGCCACCCAGCCTGGACCCCGTGCAGAGCTTCTCCCAGGAGGCAGTGGACACAGGCAGGGTCCTGTACCTGCACTCCCGCCCTGAGGCCTGGAGTGATGCCTTCTCGCTGGATGTGGCCCCAGGCCTGGGTGCTCCCCTCGAGGGCATCCTTGTGGAGCTGGAGGTGCTGCCCGCTGCCATCCCACTGGAGGTGCAAAACTTCAGTGTCCCTGAGGGTGGCAGCCTCACCCTGGCCCCTCCACTGCTCCGCGTCACCGGGCCCTACTTCCCCACTCTCCCGGGCCTCGGCCTGCAGGTGCTGGAGCCACCCCAGCATGGAGCCCTGCAGAAGGAGGATGGACCTCAAGCCAGGACCCTCAGCGCCTTCTCCTGGAGAGAGGAATGGCTGTGAGAGAGGCCCAGGGGCTGCAGCCCAGCTCTGGGGGCAGAGTAGAGGGAGCCCCAGGGACTCCCAGTCTGGGGGTTATACGTAGAGAGGAGACGGGGAGTCACATTTCAGAAGCACCTATGCTTTAAATACTGTATCTCCTTTCTTCCTTACAACTCCTCGGAGCCAGAACTAATGGTCCCCATTTTCCACCAGTGGAAGCTGAAGCCCTAGAAGAGTCAGTCTCCTCCTGCACCCAAAGGCAGGGCGTGAAGCGTGCTGCTGGGGCCTGACTGCCAGCCCTGGGCCTGCCTCTAGGTGGAAGAGCAGCTGATCTGCCTACGTGCATGACGGGAGCGAGATACTGACAGACAGTTTTGTCCTGATGGCTAACACCTCCGAGATGGACCACCAGAGCCATCCTGTGGCCTTCACTGTCACTGTCCTGCCTGTCAATGACCAACCCCCGGTCCTCACCACAAACACAGGCCTGCAGGTGAGAGCATCCCTGGGACCACCCCCCATGTCTGCTTCGAGAAAGAGGCCAGCGTCCCCTAGTTCCCAGCACAGAGCTCCCCCTCTCTGAGCCTCAGTTTCTTCCTCTGCAAAATGGGGACACTGCCTCATGCCTCATGGGGTTATTGGAAGGAGAGATGTGAGATTGTGCTGAAATAGAACATAGGTGGGAGATTTTGTTACTGGACACTTGCAAGTGTGGTAGGCAGACTTCTGAGTGGCCACAGGTGGCTCTGCTGTTCCTTCTCCTGTGGCTCAGGACCAGAACACCTGACAGAATCACTTACAAACCTTTAAGGGCAGGCGTCAGGGCGGAAGCCATTAAGCTTCCCACCTTCACCCCAGCAAGTGAAGGCCGCAGCTTGGCTCCCCAAACTCCTGCCCCTTGTGCCACAGCAGAGCAGGGCCCCCATTTTTGCAGAGGTGGAAGTTGAGGCCCAGACATGGGATGGAACTTCTCCATGGCTGCAAAAGTAGTTCTGGTGGAGCAGAAAGGGCATGGCTTTACAAAGCCCACATGGCAGGGCTTTGAACGCCAGCTTCTGGGGTGTGTCCTCCTCGGTCAGCAGGAGCCACTGAAGGTTCCACAGGAGGGCTGACTTGGGCTGTCTGTGACATGGGGCGCCGAGGGAACTTTGGTGGTCTAGGATGTGCCCATAGAGGGTGGCCTCATGGTGCGGAGGCCACAGAATAGTGGGACACAGCACCCTAGAACCACAGGCCAGGACGGCTATGTGGCAGCATGGCCACCAGGTGGTGCCATCCACCCGTGTTTGCTCCGGGAGCCCAGTGCTGGGATCCTGTCCCCCACATTATGGCCCCTCCTGCCAGGGCTGGGCCTGAGGGCTCCCTGGGGCCAGGGGAGGAAGCCCAGGAATGCCAGAAGGCTCTGTTTTCCGGGCATGTGAGTCCCACTGCAGCTCTGCCTGCAAGTAATTGACCCAGCAAGACTGGTACCAGGACCTCAGGAACAGGCACCTGCTCTGCTTGCAAGTGGGAGGCCTGAAAAGGGGTCCCCTTTGCCCAACATGAGGAGGGCCTGTAACTGCTCTGGAAGCACCTGGGCCCATCCCACGCTGCTTCTGTGCTGCAGAACAGTGACAACCATCAGCACCCCACTCTCCGCACCACCCACCCCTCCCTCAGCTGGAAGGAGGGCCTGTTTCTAAAATCACCACTCCCACCTGTGCCTAGCCCCGGCCAGGCACACACGGAGGCTCTGAAAGGAGACCCCTCCCCCACCAGTGAGACAGATTAAGGAGCACTGTTGGTCAGCGTTGGGGGTTTCTGGGGGTGAGAACTTGGTGAGGGTAAGAGCTGGGGCCTTACTGGGTAGGGGATATAAGCTGGCCTTGAGGGACATGCAGGACTAGGGCAGATGGAGAGCAGGGAGGCTGGGCCTGGAGGGTGACCTTCCCTGGGGTCTTCCCTGGGGTGACAGGGAAGGTGAATGCGGGAGGGCCCTTTGTTCAGGGGAGCCAGAGTGGCGCCAGCCTCGATGCCACCTGAGGGCCTTAGCCGCAGCAGGACTGGAGCCCTGGTGGCAGCCCAGGGCCAGGGAGGAAGGGGTGGGTGAGTGTGGCAAGGCAGGACCTTCACAGGCCTGTGTTCCCAGATGTGGGAGGGGGCCACTGCGCCCATCCCTGCGGAGGCTCTGAGGAGCATGGACGGCGACTCTGAGTCCGAGGATCTGGTCTACACCATCGAGCAGCCCAGCAACGGGCGGGTAGTGCTGTTGGGGGCGCCGGGCACCGAGGTGCGCAGCTTCACGCAGGCCTAGCTGGACGGCAGGCTCGTGCTGTTCTCACACAGAGGTGGGTGCTGAGGGCTGGGCCCCGGGTTCCTGCTGCCCATGGGGGTGCCCTGAGATGGGGAGCCAGCTCAGGCCAGCTGGACCCAATGCCCCTGTCCCCAGGAACCCTGGATGGAGGCTTCCGCTTCCGCCTCTCTGACGGCGAGCACACTTCTTCTGGATACTTCTTCCGAGTGATGGCCCAGAAGCAAGTGCTCCTCTCGCTGGAGGGCAGCCGGACACTGACTGTCTGCCCAGGTGGGTGTGCTGATCGTGGGCATTCCTGGGTGCTGGGAGCTGGGGCGGAGCTGAGGGTGGCATGCCAGGGTCACGCTGCCTCTCTGCAAACACAGGCCTGGGTCTGGATCTCAAAGGGTGATGGCCCCTTGTGCCTCTGGCAGAGTCCATCCAGCCACTCAGCATCCAGAGCCTCAGAGCCAGCTCCAGCACAGGCACCGACCCCCAGCTCCTGCTCTACCGTGTGGTGCGGGGCCCCCAGCTAGGCCGGCTGTTCCACGCCCAGCAGGACAGCACAGGGAAGGCCCTGGTGAACTTCACTCAGGCAGAGATAAGGGCCCCACTCTGGAGCCACCACTCAGATGCCCCCAGCCTCAGGTGGCCGCTGTGCCATGGACATCATGTGGACACGGGTGCCAGCTCTGGCATCACTGGCAGCAGACACCCCCAGGCTTGCCATAGTCCAGGCCCTGGTGTCCTGCCTTCCAGGAGCTGCCATGCTGGCAGGGCAAGTTCATGTTCCTAGAAGGAGGGAGAAGGATGCAGGAAGTCAGGGATACAGGGCCCTAGAGCAGGGCTGGGGTCTTGGGGTGTGGCTTCCAGAAGGAAGCTACAGCCAGACCCAAGGGTCTGGAGAGGGGGCACCATGTGGGGGCACTAGTGGCACCCCAGTAGCTGGTGAGGGGTAGTGCTTGGTCCAGAGAGATGGAATTGGAGGTGAAGCAGCTGCTGGGCCTCTGGGTAGAGGTGTGAGCCTGGGGCTCAGGTCAAGTGCCAGCCAGAGGCAGAGTGGATCCTAGGGGCAGATGAGCTGATGAAAGGCAGCTGAGTCGGCCAAGAGGGTGAAGCCGCTGTTCATCCGTCCTGGTGGCTTCAGAGACCACCAGGAAGAACTAGAGCTCTCAGCTATGGGTAGCAGCGGACTCTCTGTGATAACTGTGCCATGGGGGCCAGCCCAGTCATCGCTTAAATGAACACCTCTCCCCGAAGGCAGAACAGGAGTTGTTCCATAGCAAGGCAGAGCAGGGCAGACTCTTCCGTGGGCCGTCCTGGGTAGGTGGCGTACCTGATGCTCCCACCAGGAGGCTGCGTGGGCATCTGGACCCAGCACATGACAGTGAGTTCTGGGTAGGGGGCGTTCTTGCGGGTGCAGAGCTGACTCTGTCACTCAGGAGTCACGGCACGTGATACTGCCCCAAGTACCTCCAGAGGGGTCCCCCTGCCAGCCCTTGAAAATGGCAGAGCCCACCCCTAGCCCCCTTTCCAAGCTCCCTTGCTTGGGCAGGGACCTCCTGAGCCTGTCACTCTCCCTCCTGAGAGGTGCAGATGGTATTCAGCAAGTGCAAAGCCAAAGTCCCCGCCCAGCAAGTGGCTCAGATGGGGAGCCTTTGGGCACCTGGAAGGAGGTGGCTTTGACAGGTGGAATAAAGTTTCTTGGGCTTCTCACATCAACACCTCCCAGTCCCGGGTTCTGTATTTCCCTGGAGCCCCACTCCTGCTATGGTCCCCTCCCCACAATGAGATATTTGTCAGGCTGGTGTCTACAGCTGCTGCGTACCCTCAGTTGCTGGGAGCCTTTGTCAAGAATGCCCAGGAATGGGGAGGGCACGGGACCAGGCCATCAGCAACCCTCTTGCACTCTATAGTCCCACGTTACTCAGAGCTTCCCGTGCCCCAGCAATATGAAGGACTAGATTGAATGGGCACCAGGGGGCCAGGCTGGCAGTGCCACCCAGGAAAGTGGGGAAGAGGCTACGTGGGCTCCTGGCCCACTCGGGGAGGAGGGCAGGACTGGGTATTGTTTTGACAGCAGCCCTGTCCCACAACACTGAACTGGGCAGGGAAGGGGTCAGGTGTCCCCCTGACATGGGGCTGGATTCCAGAGCATGGGACCTGGCCACCAGAACTGGCTGTCTCCATCCAAGGCACTGGGACCATGGATGCCAGAGCCACATGTGGCTGAGGGCTGGCGGAGCCACTTGAGCGCTGAGTCCCGGAGGTGGTCATTTCTGCGGAGGGGGCTGTGGGGCTCATCCCACCTGCCCCCTTCTTTCCAGCACTTGCATGGTGCTTCCCTCTGTTTTCACTCTTGGCGGCCGCCCCACACGTTGCATTCCTCCTCCTTTCTTCTTCTCGCTGTCCCCCATCTTCCATTCCATCCAACTCCTATCCCAGCCCCTGGGGAGCCTACCTCAGGTCAGAGAGTCTGAACTCCGAGATGCTCTGGGTGTGTGGATTTCCTTCAGCTACCCTGATGTCCCCACTTCCAAGTCCTGACTCCTTTGAGCCATCCCAGGGGGTGTCTGGCCACTGGACCACAGGAACAGAGGCCAGGCTGTGACTGTGTGACCATCGAGGTGTGTGATGTGTGTGTGGGCTTGCACACGAGTGTGAGTGTAAGAATGGCACCAGGCCTGGGCTAGGACAGAAGCAGCTGGGAAAGGAGCCTGGGGGCCATTGGCAATCTGATTTTTTCTCCACCCCCCTACCACCCTACCTGGTCTAAACCAATGTGGTAGGGGTGGCTGCAGGGGCAGGGATGGGAGTGTCTGAAGCCTGCTTCACTCCTAAAGATTTCTAAGGAAAAGCATTCTGCATCCTCTGGCTTGGCCTTGTTGACCCATGGCCTCTTTCAAGGACATTCACTCTGATTCCCAGTGTGCCGTATCCACTGGCCACGTTCTCTAAGAACAATAGCATCTGTTTTTGTCTCCAAATGACTGTAGGGTAGGGCTGTGGGTCCAGCGCCCATAAACCAAAATGAGGCAGGGATTGGGGCTTGCCCTATGATGTGCTGATGATCCACAGAAATGGGTAGAGGCAAGCAGCCTAGCATTGGGCAAGGGCACTGGACTGGGAGTCCAGAGATGCTGCTTCACCCTGGGGCTTTAGGCAAGTCCCTTTCCCTTCCAGAGCCTCAGCATCCTTTCTATCAGATGATGACTTTCTGCTTTCTCCTAGGGTGGCCGTGGGGATCAAGGGAGACAGTGGCCATAGGGATGCTGTGTTAACTGCAGATGCGGCCATAGGAGCACTTTGCTAACTGCCAATGTCAGTTCAGACTCCAGGGTGTTTGGCACCCAGGTTTATGGTGAGGTGTGACATGTGGGATGTAATGTTCGATGCCTGCTCCGACTCCAGTCTTGCTAACACATGCGAAACATTTGGCAAATCATGACCCTGCCTTGGGGAAGAGAGCAGTCTGGGAGAGCTTCAAGGCAGCCTGGCTTCAACGCAGTCCGGGGCATGACTGAGATAGAATTATGTGGCGAGGAATTGGAGGGTATCTGGGTACAGAGCAGCAGTGTGGGCAGTGTGGGCAGAGGTGTAGTGTGGGCCGCGTTGAGGACAGCCACTGGCCAAAGCAGGGAACAGAGACGGAATGAGGAAGAGCTCTGTGGGGAGGGTGGGGCGTAGGGGGGAGAACTTCAAAGTCCAAAGAGTATGACTTGTTGGGGCTCAGTGCTGTAGGTAGTAGGGAGCCATGGAAGGCTCTTAGGTGGAGAAATGACAGCTGGACATTAGCGAGCAAGCCCTGTCTCCATGAGCAACACGGGTGGTCCTCTGAGCACGCCAGGCACGAGTGTGCAGGGAGCTGGTGCAAATGCCTCTGTGTGTGGGTGAGCTTCCATGTTGTGACTCTGCCCACGTGTGTGCTTCAGTGTGCTGAGTGGCTGCATGCCCCAGATCTGTGCTGCACATGCCAGCCAGTGAGGGTGCTGGGCACCGGGAGGTGGCAGGGAAGGAGGCGTATGCGTGTTGTGGGCATGTGTGTTAGCATGTGCATGCTGGCTGTGGGGCCTCACAGCATGTGTGTGCACACCCCGGCATGTGCGTGTGTGTGTGTCCCCCAACCACAGGCCTGCACCACCCATACATGTGAGCTGCCATGTTGATTTGGTGCCGTCTTTCAGAATCACTATCAGTGGCCCCTGAGGAGCATCAGCCATGGTAGGTACATGCCTCACCGCCTGCTGCACGAATGGTGTTCCCGCCCCGCTGCACCAGCTCCACATGGGGGCACACCAGGGACTTCAGATCCAGGCTTCCTGCCCCTCCCTTCTGGAGCTGCAGATTTGCTCTTTCCTCTTTCTGTCCTCATGCTGCTGGCTCTCTCATCTCCCTTCCCTGCAAGCCATGGGACTCAGTGCCACTGCCCAAGGCCTCCATGGCTGAGCCTGGGGGCTCTTGGAACAGGCTCCATGCCCAAGCTGGCAGACATGGGTGCTCTCTGGAGCTGTCAGAGAGGGCAGAGAGCTTGTGGTTTATGGTGTAGGGGCTGGGATCTTGGAGGGGGTTGTGTGTGGGGCTGGACTCTGAGGCGGCCAGAGGTCTAGGAACGCTGTGCCTGTCGTGCAGTCTGAGTCATGCTGCCAGTATCCAGCTCCCAGCCTGGGATTGCTGAGAGCCAAATCCACTGCAGAGCAGGGGTGATAGTCCGGGTCCCACCTCCTTTATCTGTTGGCAATCTAGTGGTGATCTGGGATAAAACCCTGAGACTCCCATACACACGGTCATCCCACAACACACTTCACAGGCCAGGCAGGGACACACAGCCCCCTTCCCTTCCTCTGAGGTACCATCATAGCCGCTAGTGTGTGACCGAAGGCAGGGTCCCTGGCCCCCAGTGAAGCACTACCACCGGCCAACAGGCTCATGCACCTTGGCCTGCTGCTCCTAGGGGTCACCTGTGCTATTCACCCAAGGGGACCACAGTGCCTGCTGGCCCAGCTGACATCTGCCTAGCGAGCCCACCTGCCTCTCCTGCCATGGACTCTCCCTCTTCTGCTTTTCCCAGCAGGAAGGACCCAGCCTCAGCTATGAAACCCGCAGCCCCCCCACCCCACAACCAACTGAGGCTCCCCTCTTAGCTTATAAGTCTATGGCCAGTGGCATCTGGCTACCTGCCCTCCCTGCCTTCCCCAGGGTCCCTTCAGAGGACCTTGGACTTTCTGACCACTCAGAGGGGCCTCTGGTGCTCACTCCAGCCATCCATCCCTTATAGCTTTACCATTTTGGTTCAAGCAGTGTTCCTTATCAGGCCAGGTGGCTGTTGGGTGGGGCTCCCCAAGCAAGAGGTGGCCCTGGGCCAGTGGGTTGAAAGAGAGGGTGACCAGAGAAGAGAGAAGCCCAAGGCGGCTGAGCATTGGTCTGAACTGTGGGTGCACTACCTGGGTGCTGTGGGAGAGGCCAGCGTGTGTGGCCTGGGGAGGGCCGCCCCAGCCCCCAGGCACTACCTGTGAAGCTCTGGCTCCTCCCTCCTTCCTCCTCCCCTTTCCCTTCCAGCCCTCCTTTTCCAGGAATCTTTGCTACACCCGCACGCACGTGCACCCTCCCTGCCCTGGCCCTCCCACAGCTGCTGCAGCATGCCCGCCTGTGCTCTGCGCTTACCTCACCAGCTCTCTGCTTGCTTTTCTCTCTCCTATTTTCTCTCTGCTTCTCTCCAACTGCCAGCTGATTGGGTTAGGCAAGTCCGTCCCGTCCTGAGAGCCCCAGCCCCACTCTGACCTCTAAACAGATCCTCCTCTTCTCAGAGGCCTCCCTTTCCAAGCCTGCCTGGGCAGGTGTCCTGTGACTTCACAGTGGCTCCCCAGACCCAAAGCCAGCCCCCTTCATCTGTGACTTAGTCTGTCGTAGTGGTGAGCTGACACATCCAGGTGTGACCGTTGCTGAAAACTTGGGCCCCTTCTGTGGTATGCCCTGCCCTGTTCTATAAATATCTATAAATACTCATACGTATATATACACCTACACATGGCCGACCGCCTCGCCTGTGGCACTGGGAATCAGTCACCGTGCTGTCCTTGTGGAATCTTGTGGCCCAACAAGAGGAAGGTCTCCCCTGACACTGCCCCTCCAAAGTGCGCCACCTCCAGTGAGCCTCCCTGTCATGCCCGGCCTGTGGACAGCCAGCCTTCGCCATCCCTCCCACCCCCCACCAAGCATGGGGGTGCTGCACAGGCAGCTGTGTGGCCTGAGAGTCTCTACCAGTCCTGGAGTCCCTCGGCTGAGAATCAAACCCATTTCTGGATGATGGGGAATGTGTCCTCTGCTGGCTGTGTTCTCTGTGGAGCTCAGGGGAGGGAAAAGGCCAAGCCATTTCTAGGGTGCTTTTGGGAGCGGTGTAAAGGCCACAGCCTTTCCAAGGGACACTTTTCCTGGAAAGTCCCTGGAGCTTAGCTGGCTCTTATCCTATGAAGCTGGCTGTGGCCACTAGGGAGCAGGGCCATGAACTCAGCCTGGAGGGAGGCTGCAGGACAGCTGGCACTCTAGAGGGACAGACTCAACAGGCCACCAGGTGCTCCGGAGGGACAGACAGAACAGGCCACCGAGTGCAGACAGGAGAGGGAGGCAAGGGGACAGAACGGAAGACGCCTGGGGTGGATGGAAGTCAGTGTCCTTGGGTGCTGGTATCTGCCTTCCCGGCCACCACTAGATCAGGCTTCTGAGCCTGTTGGCTGTCAGGGCTGGACTGTGCCCCATAGGCGCCATGGCAGTCCCTGTGAAATCCACCAGGTGTCACCAGGCAGCATACAGGTAACAGGCCTGGAAGGTCCCCAACAGCCCAGCTGGACATCTCACTCTGGGGCCTTCATTCAGTGGCACAAACTCCAGGACCCAGTGAGGGAAACGGGAACCCACCAGGCTGAGCAGTATGGCTAAATCCATTTACTCCAAAATGAAAAACAAAATAAACAGGAGTTGCATCACCAAGGCAGCCAGGACCCCATCCCCGCCTCCTTCCTCTGTCCTGTGCTATCAATAGGTAAGTTTCCCAGCCATAAATAATGATTAGAACCTCCTCCTCATACGCCAGCTCCAGCCTCCACTACGTATAATACAAGGGGTGGCCCTACCCCCTGGAATATACAAAATGTTACACAAATACTATATGTACACTGGGGAACGGGGGCCACCCCAGCAGCCCGAGCCCTCACCTGCTCTACAGTTAGCCCCACTGTCCTGCCTCGGCTGCCTCTCTGAATAAGATGGGAGACCCCTGAGGGAAAAGTTGCTTTGGTGAGAGTAGGGAGGCCATCAGGCCTCTTCCAAACAAACCAACTCCACCAGCCTCTGGCTCTTCAATAACAAACATCATTATCCAGAAATGTAAGGACTCAGCCCTGGTCAGGTGGCAAAGGGTCTGTTTGTCTCCCTCCATTAGACAGGGGTCTTGTCTTGCTACCCTAATGGTAAAGGGGTGACTGGAAAGGGGTGGTTGGTACATGGTGGGAGCGAAGACTCCGGTCCCACTTCTCCAGGCTTATGCTGACAGAGGCCTGGTTTTATTTTTATCACATGACTTAAAAAAAATCCCATAACTTCCTTGTCATAACTTTTTAAAATACTTTTCATAAAACATTTTTCTACTTTTTTTCACAACTTCTTTTGCCACAGCTTTTCCACAGCATTTTTTATCCCATAACTTTTTCATCCCACAACTTTTTTAAATTCCCATAACTTCTTTTTAGTTTATGTTCCTTTAATAAACACACTTGCATAGTTACAATTTTGTAAAAATAAAACCGATTATCTCGGCCGGGCGCGGTGGCTCACGCTTGTAATCCCAGCACTTTGGGAGGCTGAGGGGGGTGGATCACGAGGTCAGGAGATCGAGACCACGGTGAAACCTCGTCTCTACTAAAAAAAAAATACAAAAAATTAGCCGGGCATGGTGGCGGGCGCCTGTAGTCCCAGCTACTCGGAGAGGCTGAGGCAGGAGAATGGCGTGAACCTGGGAGGTGGAGCTTGCAGTGAGCCGAGATTGAGCCACTGCACTCCAGCCTGGGTGAAAAAGTGAGACTCCGTCTCAAAAAAAAAAAAACCGATTATCTCATGCCAAGTGTGCCCAGCATTTGCACAGTCTCAATACTTTTAATACTATAGTTTTCAAGACACATAAAATTTTAAGGCAAAAACAGCACTTTGCAACAATTTATTACATTACAGTAGCAGCACAGTAGCAGTCAATAATGCCACTTTAGACAAAAGTCAGTATTTCCATTATACATTCTGTTTACAGGAATTCATAAATTGGTAAAAGTCATTCTAAGAAAACTTGGCAAATAAAGGTTTGGACTGGAATTGGCATCTCTCTACTTTTCCTTCAGTTTCTTTGTTTAAAACTACAGTATTCATATTTTGAAATGTTTTAACTTATTTCAAAACATTAATATAGCAGTAACATTTTTGAATAGTTATTTTAAAGTGACTGTAAGATAAAGTTTTAGAGAAAGTATTATGGATAGGGCTGAGTTACATTTTCACATTTTCTAAAAATCAGCTTTGGTTTTAGAACTGATTTTTTTCATTTCTGGAAAACCTATCAGGTTTAATCAGATACTTTAAAAATAATGACCATATATTGCAATCTTTAAATAGGTATTTTGATTCTTTACTTCCTACAGAAATTCAACTTTATTCCGTTGAACTCACATTTTAAAATTCTATATTTCTGATGAACTCTAACCTTCTAATGTTGCCTTCTAAGCAAATTGAAAGCTGCCTTATACTGAATGAGGAAGAGAACAAATACTTGGCTGAATGAGGTATTGCAAAGGACCGCATGAGCTTTGAAGAAAGACTTAAGTTATTGTCACAGGATTTCCATTCTTTGTAGCTTTTTCTGAAACACAGGACAAAATACCTACACAAAGGGTGGTATTTCAGTTAACATAGTACATTTATTTTCCAGATTGACATCCAGCTTAAATATGCCAGTGCGTGATTTAATCCATAGGTACCTGATGAACACATTA
Source organism: Nomascus leucogenys (assembly GCF_006542625.1). Classification (NCBI taxonomy): domain Eukaryota; kingdom Metazoa; phylum Chordata; class Mammalia; order Primates; family Hylobatidae; genus Nomascus; species Nomascus leucogenys. The sequence continues at coordinate 97,356,514 of NC_044386.1, forward strand.
TTGTCAGATTGGTTACAGATGCTAAACGCTATCTGAAGGTCATTCCTAGTCATTTATCTTTATCAGGGTAAAAGTGAAGTGATTTGAACTATAAAAATTCCTTTGAAATAATTTATGAATGTATTAGGTAAACCCAGTTTCAGAATTATAAAGAAAAACTGTTAGACCAAATAAGGTGGCTCATTAACAGTGGTACAATTTCTAGCCCAAGGGTTTAAAATGGACTTAAAGTAACTGTCTTTCAAGTGAACTCAAATAATGCAAAAGTGGCAAGTTCACAAAATAGAAGGCAAGAACAGGACCTTAAGTCCATTTTAAACCCTCAGGCTAGAAATTGTACCACTGCTAATTAGCCACATTATTTGGTCTAACAGTTTTTCTTTATCATTCCGAAACTGGGTTTATCTAATACATTGATAAATTCACGCAATTTGGAAGAGTTGGTTGAAGTCACAATAACCCAATTTATTCACTCTTTCAGTGAATAAAGGCAAATCTGTTATTTCATCTGTAAAATCGTATTATTGCTCTCCTATTAATGTCATATTTATAAAAGTATCATGAGGTTGTCAAATGCTAAAAATGGAGATGGTCTAGTAACTAGAAATCCCATCCCAGAGAGTGCACATACATCTCTCCCTGCATCCTAACAATGTGACGTATTTTGGAACACAGACATTAGAACTTCAGGAAGTTTTAGCTGTTGATTCTTTCCCAAGCATCATAAAGTTATGATTTAGGCAATGTATGAAATAACTCATCATGTATAAGCACATTAACATAAATATGGCACAAAATATGTCTCTAACTGAAACCGAGAGGTATAAAAATGTATTTCACTTTGTGAAGAACTCTGTGAGGAAATATAACTGTGATTGTTTAGACACTTTTCCTCATAATACTTTGACTTTCACAAACAGTAGATTGCACTGCGGCTTGTAAACATTTTAAGTTGCATAAACTTCACCTTGATTTTCATATATAGTATAATACTGTCTACTAAAACTCCTTTTTGTTTCAACTAAGTACTGTCACATATGTTGGTTTATAATAATGGTTGTTATTATTTTTAAAGTGTTTTCCATTCAAAGAAAAGAAGTAAATTCCTATGTCAGAGTAACCAATGTGGTTGAAGAATAAGTATTAGCCAGAGAGGTCTAGATGGTAAAAACCAATCTTCTAGCCTCAAAGAAGCTCCATGAACATAGAGGAAGGCCAAGTGTCACACAGCTTTCCTTCACTCGAATTCATTCTTGACTAGAGCCTGTATGCCTCTTCCAGGGACATTTAAGCTCTTAAAGGATTTCTTAGGATCTTTACTAAATACATTAAGAAGAATGCCAACCAGTGCTCTTTTGTGTACTGGGACATAAATTCATGTGACTAAAACAGGTAACATGAACTCTGACTTTAAAATGTAGATATAAATGCTCTAAGCTAGAAAAGGTTTTCCACATCCACAGTCAATGATGGGAGCCTTTCATTCCTCAGAAATAATCCCTTTTTAGGTCATCGAGAAAGGGTACAACCGCTGCAGCTCATGATGCAATATCTTCAAGAGCCCAGAGCCCATACAAATCCTAAGGGAACTACCATAGTACAGCGCTCATTCTTGGCACCAGAACACATGAAACACTCTATCCTGCACACACCTGCCAGAGCAGGCCACTTTCCTCTTCTGTGAGATTTAAAAAGCTCCCCAAAATGTTATTACTCCCATCCCCAATACACAGAAAATAGGAGAAAGGCTGTTTCCAGTTCTCAGCCTTTAAACAACTCTAAAGGTCAGTACTCACAGTGGCATATTACAAAGTAATAAACAGTGCTCACTTGAGGGCAAACCACATATTCAGCTAATGAAGAGCTCACTGTGGTTAGGATTCAATCAAACATAACAGCAGAACATAAGCACATTTTATCTGAATTCTGTAATGAATATACATGCTGCACTAACATTAAAAAAGCATGGCAGCCTATTCCAAACCAGCAAGAATAGTTTTGTGCAGATAGTGGGTCTTTGTGTGTTTGAACTCCCACCACCTAAGGGCAAACTCGATATGTGTACTAATGACCTACAATTCTCAAAAAAGAAAAATGCTAAAGGATGCCAGAGTGAACATCAGGGAAAGACCCACTCTCCCTTAACTTTTTACAAATAAATTTAAACTGTAAATTAGAAACACAAAAAAACATGAGTGGCTCTAACATTCAAATGGAGTAAATGAATTGTGTGGGAGATTAACCCCATCACTTTTTGTTGTTGTTTTTAAATTTCTTGACCAGCTCTTAGATGATGATGATGTTTATCTCCCTGTTCTTGGCTGCTCGGTAAAAGAATGGCATGCAGGGTTTGCTGGGCAAGCCTGGGTGCTTCTGGGTGTCCTGCATTACAGGAAGCAGCTGCGTGATCTTCTGTGCAGTGGGGTTGTCATGGGGAGAACACTCCCTGGCCACTCCTGGTGCAGGCTCCATGCTGATGTCCAGGCTCACCTCATAAAAATCTTCAGAGAGAGGGAGGCGGGGGTCTGAGCACAGTGCCAGCCTCCCCTGCTCCTGCCTGCCCACCCCACCTGAGGGCTCTACTCAGCACTCTGCTCATTGGCAGCCCCAAGTTCCTGGGGGGCTGGGGCCCCTGGAGCGGGCTCATTAAGAGGGTTCTGGGCAGCGGTGAGGAATTTGTCATGCCCCTCGTTGTGGTCGCCTACAAGTGGCAACATCAGCTCCTACAGCTCCAGTAGATTCGCCTGAACGGAGGGGTGCTCAGCTGCCACTCCGGAGCCGGCACCAGCGCCCATGCCAACCCCCACCCCCACAAAGATGTTGCACACCCTACCTTCATTTCCTCCTCATTCTGGGCCAGAATGATGGCATCCTCCATCTCCTGGTGCGCGTGTTTGGCACTGCCCCCTGGCTCTCATGTATGGTGATGTACTCTCCTGAGAGAGGACACAGCTCAGACACTGGGGCCCCTCCAATGGCCCTGCGGCTCCCCCTGCCATGCCCTGGCCTCCCGCTCACTCATGCCATCTGTCGCTCCAGAGGGCTGGATGACTCCAAGCTCTAGTTTCTCCACCTGCTCCTTCCCATCCGCCTTCTCCTTCGGGGGGTCCATAAAGCTGCTCTGGAGCCGAAATAATGGGGTCACATCTCGGGAGTGACCTGTCCTGCCCCACCCCCACTTTTCTAAGCCCATGCCAGGACTCACTCACCTTCACCTTCTCCATGGCCTCCTTCAGGACCCAGTAGCTCTCCCCACACACAAACTCACCCCCAGTCCCTGGGGCCGGGGCCTCTGCCTCTGGCTCCTTCCAGGCCGAGGCCACCAGATGAGCCAGGTGCAGGCAGCACAGCCTTCGCACCTTCCGCTGCCCACATAGCCGTGCCTGCTCCTCCTGGGAACTGGCTCCAGCGGAGTTGAAAAATGCCACTTGAAGGCAAGGGGTGAGTATTCTTGTAGGGGCATACACAGAACAAATGGGGCAGGGAGGTGAAGCACAGCCCCTTCCCTTGGGGCCTCAGAGAGTGCACCTGTTGGTTACAGGTGAAATGGCGTCTGACCACTGGCTCCCAGAAGGGGTGAGGGTCCAGAGCAATTAGAAGGCGGGAAAACCAAGAGCATAAGGGGGTCTGGGAGGGACCACAGAGGAAGGCAGCAAAGTAGGAGCAGGGAAAGTCAGGCTCACCGTGGTCTCCCGGCTCTCCAGGTCCTCTGGGATGTTTGGCGTGGGCCGAGGCGCCTCCTCCTCCTCACCGTCCAGGTCTTCTCTATCTCCTGTGGGGAAGTGGCCAGAGGGGTCCTCAGACAACTCAGGTGGTACTGTGAGCCCACCACTGTCCCCACCCTTACTGTGTAACCCTGAGCCAGACCCTCCCCAAAGGGGAATGAGCTGCTGTTCTTTATTTTTCATTTTAAGAAACCAAGATCTTGCTACATTGCCCAGGCACAGTCCCACTACTTGTCAGTGCGGGAGTCCTGACCTGTTCCCTTTGTGATCTGGGCCAGTTCATTCATCCTTAGGCAACCTGGTGGCCCCCTGCTCCCAGGAGGTCACCATGTTGATGCTGAACTTAGTGCAGACACCCAGTTGGCATAATGACCAGCTGTTCTAAAGGTCTCTTCCAACTCCTCAATCCTATGCTGCTAACAGTGCCCCCTTCCTCCTGGGGCTCTCTCCTCTTCATCTGAGTGGTCTCCTGTACCTTCTCCAGGGAGAGCCATGAGGCTCAACTGGGTCTCCAGCTGCTGGTTCCGCTGGCTGGCAGCTTCTAGGCGCTCCTAAGGGGGCAGGAAACAGAATGAGAAGGCACGGAGGTTGCCACGTCATCCCCCTCGGGGGCCCGTCCTCAGCAACTCCCTCCCCTGGGTCCCCTGCAACTTTTGGCGGGCCATCTCAGCCACCGCTTTGCCCCAAGCTTCCTGCTGCTGCAGCTGGTCCATGAGCTGGGTGTGCAGCAGTAACTGCCTGTGCAGCGCCTCCTTCTCAGAGGTCAGCTGCTGATAGGTGGCCACCTACTGCTGCAGGTGACCCAGGTACTGGTCTCACTGCTGCTGCAGACTCTGAGACTCTTGGCTCTTCAGCTCCACCTGCAGGAAGGCCCTGGGCATGAGGGCACATGGTGGCTGGCTTCCAGATTCTGGGCCCATTAATAGGGTAGCCAGGGCACTGTGGGGCTCTGTCACCTGCTCCAGGCCTAAGAGACTTCCTCCCTTGCCTAGAACCCCATGCCTCCTTCCCCAGCCTCAAATCTCACATCCTTCTTCCCACCGTTTAAACTGTAGGCCACAGACTGGTGGAAAAGCAGAGGGAGCCAACCACCATCTGCTAAGTGTGCTACATGCCTAATGCTTTCCATGTATTCTCTCATTCAATCCTCAGCGCCTCTGCAAGGAAAATGCTAACTTCCTTTTGAAGTTACAGAAACAGAGACTAAGAGTTGAACAGTAGTTGAATGGTGACCAGTGGAACCGAGGCTGGAATCCAGTTTGAATCTAAGGAGCCTTTTTTGTTTTGTTTTGTTTTGAGACAGTGTCACTCTGTGGCCCAGGCTGGAGTGCAGTGGTGCAATCCCAGCTCACTGCAACCTCCACCTCCCAGGCTCAAGCGATTCTCATGCCTCAGCCTCCTGAGTAGCTGGGATTATAGGCATGTGCCACCATGCCTGGCTAATTTTTTTTTGTTTGTTTTAATTTTAGTAGAGACGAGGTTTCGCCATGTTGGTCAGGCTGGTCTCAAACCCTTGACCTCAAGTGATTCTCCCGCCTCAGCCTCCCAAAGTGCTGGGATTACAGGCACGAGCCACCGTGCCCGGCATAAGGAGCCTCTTATACCACCATCTCTTCCCCTATGATTGGGGGAATCCATGCCTCTAGCTGGGATGATGATGTCCACATCTGGGAGGAGCCCAGGGCTACCCACCTCTAAAAGTCACAGGGCAGGAAGCAAGAAACATTCATAGGGCTGCCCTGGAGGGTGCTGGGGTCACCTGCCCCCCAGCTGGAGCTGCCTTTGGCCTGGCACCTCCCCTCCCGAGGCTGGTGCCCGCCTCCCAGCCCTTCTTGGATGGGGCAGAGGTTACCATCTTCTTCACCTCGCCTGGCTTCTCCTGCAACTCCTTTGCTTCCTGCTCAAATTGCAGTGCGCTCTTCTCGTTGTTCTGCACAGAGAGAAGCAATCAGTGGCCATCCGCTGCAGCTGGGGACCCCTGAACTTGGTGTCTGCCTCCCATGTCACCGGGAAGGGTGGAGGCAGGTTAGAAAAATCATCCCCTCTCCCCCACAGCCATCAGAGGAGGGCCTGATGAGCTCTGGCTCACAGGTGCCTTTAGAAGTACCATTTCATGTGAGGGCTACACTGCCCCATTTTACAGGTGGGGAAACAAAGGCCTGGAGGGATAGGGATGAGGGCAGGCTCCCCAGGTGGGGCAACCCACCAGATCCTCGAAGCCGCGCTGTGGCTCGGCCAGCTGCTTGTCGAGCCTGTGGTTCTGGGAGTGCATGAGCCTCTCTTCCTCCTTTCGCAGCCTCCCCTCCTCCTTTCGCAGCCTCTCCTCCTCCTTTCGCAGCCTCCCCTCCTTTCGCAGCCTCCTCCTCCTTTCGCAGCCTCTCCTCCTCCTTTCGCAGCCTCTCCTCCTCCTTTCGCAGCGTCCCTCCTCCTTTCGCAGCGTCCGCTCCTCCTTTTGCAGCCTCCCTCCTCCTTTCGCAGCCTCCCCTCCTCCTTTTGCAGCCTCCCCTCCGCCTTTCGCAGCCTCTCCTCCTCCTTTTGCAGCCTCTCCTCCTCCTTTTGCAGCCACCCCTCCTGCTTTCGCAGCCTCTGCTCCTGCTTTTGCAGCCTGTCACCCTGCTCCTGTAGCATCTCCTGCTGCTCCTGAAGCTTCTTGTTTGTCTCACACAATCTCTGCCGCTCCCACAGCATCCGCTCCTCCTGCTCTCGGAGCCTCTGCTTTTGTTCCTCGCTCAGGAGACTCAAGGCCTGGTTGTTTTCCACCTGGGATTGGAGCTTTCCCTCCAGTACCTCCACTTCCTTCCTCAGCTGTTTGGCCTCATCTTGTAGCTGCTCCAACTCAGAGGTCCCTGCTGGGGGTGCCGGGGACTGGGGCTCAGCTGAGAAATGAAGCAGACAATAAGGGCCTCTGGATTCCCCACCCCCCACCCCCCTCCAAAAAAAACCCTCCTCTTGATGCACAGCTCCTCTCAGGATTCCCAAACTTGGCCTCACTGCTAATGATTCCTTGCACCCGATGGTAGCCAATTTCCAAGCCACTTTCACATAGAGAGCACTGTGGGTGGCTGACAACGGACACCCCTCCCTCTTTTGCTGATGGGGATCCTGAGGCTATGG